>NC_135506.1:88623935-89223935 GCF_052857255.1 Amblyomma americanum
GTTATCCTGGGCTGGGATTTCCTATCGCGCCATGCTGCTATCATCGATTGTGATCGAGCTGAGGTCGAGTTCTCTCACCTGCCCGAAGCTGCCTTGGACACTGCCCCTCCTGGTGCCTGTGTTAAGGCCCTAGTTGCCGAAGACATTGACCTGCCTCCCTGCTCTTCAGTCCTCGTACCCCTCTCTTGCGGCCCTCTTCGCGACGACACTGTCCTCTTCACTCCGTCCCCTATCTTTCTGCACCGCAAGTGTCTGCCTCTGCCATACGCTGTACTGACTATATCCGCTGGCCTCTCCGTACTGTTCGTGTCTAACCCATTCTCGTTCCCCAACGCCTTGCGCCTAGGTGAATGTCTCGGCACGGTACAACCATTCGCGTCTCTGCTCATCCGCGAAGAGACGGACGACGCGCCGCACCTCTCCATAGCCGCACTCAGCCCACCTACTGCTGCGCCCGATCCCTCCTCAACCGAAGCATTCCTTCGCTCCATCGACGACAACCTTCCAGCGCCGCAAAGGGCACAGCTTCTCACTTTACTTAATCAGTTTCGCTCATCATTTGACTCACATCAAAGTTCCTTGGGCCAAACTTCCACTGTCACCCATGCCATCGACACAGGTAACCACGCACCGCTGCGACAACGTCCCTATCGTGTGTCTGTCGCCGAGCGCCAAGTTATTGAAGACCAAGTCGACAAGATGCTCCAGAGCGGCGTCATTCAGCCCTCAAGCAGCCCATGGGCGTCGCCTGTGGTGCTCGTCAAAAAGAAGGATGGCTCCATACGCTTCTGTGTAGATTACCGCCGCCTTAATAAGATTACGCGCAAAGATGTCTATCCCCTCCTGCGCATAGACGACGCTCTGGACTCTTTGCAAGGGGCCGAACTCTTTTCATCTCTTTATTTGCGTTCCGGGTACTGGCAAGTTCCTATGAAAGAAGCCGATCGCCCCAAAACCGCCTTTGTGACACCGGATGGCTTGTATGAATTTACGGTGATGCCCTTCGGGCTTTGTAACGCCCCCGCGACTTTTGAGAGGATGATGGACACCATTTTGAGCGGACTTAAGTGGAAGACATGCCTTTGCTACCTCGACGACATTGTGGTCTTTTCCCCGGACTTTGACACCCACCTCTCCCGTTTGAAGCACGTCTTGACCTTCCTCTCTGACGCCGGCCTGCAGCTGAACTTAAAAAAATGCCGTTTTGCCGCTCGTCAATTAACCATCTTAGGTCATGTTGTCTCTAAGCAGGGCGTCAGTCCCGACCCAGCGAAACTTCGTGCTGTGGTTGACTTTCCCAAACCTACCTCCATCAAAGACCTGCGCAGCTTCCTGGGTTTGTGCTCATATTTCCGCCGGTTTATTCGCAACTTTGCGTCCATTGCTGCGCCTTTGACTCAACTGCTGTCTGGAAGTGCGGATTTATCACTGTGGTCTCCAGCGTGCGACGACGCATACACCACCTTGCGCCGTCTCCTCACGGCGCCGCCCATTCTGCGCCATTTCGACTCGGCCGCTCCTACCGAAGTGCACACGGACGCCAGCGGTGTTGGCCTCGGCGCTGTCCTCGCCCAACGAAAACTTGGCTTTGACGAATACGTCGTTGCTTATGCTAGCCGCACACTCACACCAGCAGAACGCAACTACTCCGTAACTGAAAAAGAGTGTTTGGCGATTGTATGGGCCCTCGCGAAGTTTCGACCGTACATTTATGGGCGCCCTTTTGACGTTGTGACCGACCACCATGCGCTCTGTTGGCTTTGCAACCTGAAAGACCCCTCCGGCCGCCTCGCTAGGTGGGCCCTTCGCTTGCAAGAATATGATATCCGCGTCGTGTATCGCACCGGCCGCAAGCATCAAGACGCCGATGCACTGTCACGCTGCCCCCTTCCAGCCGAGATCGCCAGCCTTTCCACCTCCGACGCTTCTCTGCCCTTGCTTCGCCTCAGCGACATGCCTTCAGCGCAACGCATGGATCCCTGGATCGCTTCTCTTCTCGACTTTCTCGCCAACCCGACGGCTGCTTCACCGTCACGTGCGCTCCGCCGCCAAGCTGCCCATTTTGCGATCCGTGACACCTTACTTTATCGCCGTAACTACAACTCCGAAGGTCGCAAGTGGCTGCTCGTTATTCCACGTCACTTACGCTCGGAGATATGCGCATACTTCCATGCTGCCCCCCACAGCGGTCACGCGGGCGTTTTCAAGACCTACACCCGCATACGGCTGCGCTACTACTGGCGCGGAATGTACACCTTTATCATGAAGTACGTGCGCGCATGCATTCCCTGCCAACGTCGCAAGACACCTCCCCATCGTTCTGCTGCTGAGCTGCAGCCGTTACCATGCCCTCCACGCCCGTTCGACCGCGTTGGCATTGATTTATACGGTCCGCTTCCATACACTGCAGACGGCAACCGTTGGGCTATAGTAGCGGTGGATCACCTTACACGATATGCCGAAACTGCTGCCCTTCCGGCTGCCACAGCGACGGACGTCGCCTCCTTCATTTTGCACCGATTCATCCTTCGCCACGGTGCACCTCGTGAACTGCTCAGTGACCGAGGCCGCGTGTTCTTATCTGAGGTGGTGAAGGCGCTTCTCAAAGAGTGCAGCACGATTCACCGAACTACCACCGCCTATCATCCGCAGACCAATGGCCTCACTGAGCGATTTAACCGCACACTCGGAGACATGCTCTCCAAGTACGTCGCTTCTGACCACACGAATTGGGATCTCGTCCTTCCGTACGTTACTTATGCGTACAATACCGCTACGCAGTCTACCACCGGATTCTCTCCTTTCTTCCTACTTTACGGCCGCCAACCCTCTGCTACTATCGACACTATCCTCCCTTACCGCCCTGATGAATCCGAATATCGGCCTGTTTCCGACGCCGCGCAACACGCCGATGCCTGCCGCCAAATTGCCCGGTCACTCACCACTGACACCCAGCATCGCCAGCGCTCCCGCCTCGACCAAGACCAAACCCCACCGAACTACACTTCTGGTGCACTTGTGTGGCTCTGGATCCCTTCAGGAACTCCCGGTCTCTCCTCAAAATTTCTTGCGAAGTACCATGGTCCCTACCGTGTGCTGGAGCGCACCTCTCCGGTTAATTATATCGTGGAACCCCTCACGCCGTCTCCTGATCTCCGCCGCCGAGGACGGGAGACCGTTCATGTCCAGCGCCTCAAGCCCTACTACGACCCCGCCGTCTTGCCATCATCCTAAGTCGCCAGGATGGCTCCTCTTGTCCCCGGGGTGATTGTAAGGCTAAAGAAGAAGATGCGTCGGATGATTTGAAAAGACGAAGACGAGGTGACAGTGTTCTCGAGAGTTTTTGCCAGCGCTACGCTTGTGTGTCTTTTGCCGATCTGATCCCAGACTGCTGCCGTTGCCGTTCCCGTCGCCCCAGTACCTCGTAACAAACCCCCCGTTACAATATATAAGCTTTGTCCGTAAAGTTCCGAGACTGAGTCCATTAAAAAATGCGTTTAACATTTAAATTATTTGTGCAGCTTCCCTTCGAAGTAGTCTCCCTTGCAGTCTATGCACAACTTCCAACGCTTCTTGAGGTCTTGGAAACAGTTGGAAAACGCTTCTTTTGACAGGGCTGTCAGCTCCTTTGTCGTGGCGTCTTGAATGGCCTGCAAGCTCCCCATCCAACGACCTTTTAGGGCTCTCTTGACACCAGGAAAGAGGAAAAAATCGCATGAGGAGAGGTCAGGCGAGTATGGTCGTTGAGGAAGTACAGTAATGCTTTGCTTGGCGAGGAATATTGTTATGCTGAGAGCAGTGTGCGGCCTTGCGTTATCGTGGAGAAGGCTCTATTGTCCAGATGCCGATAAGTCAGGGCGATGGCATCGCAGTGCATCACGCCGGTTTTGGAGCACACGGATATAAAACTGCTGATTCATTGTCTTCCCTTGTGGGACGAACTTGTGGTGTATGACACCTCTGGCATCGAAAAAGCTATCAGCATCGTCTTTGTTTTCTTCTTTCGCCGCACCTTTTCCGACGCCGAAGAGCTTGTCGAGAGCCGTTCGGAGCTCTGCCTCTTTGTTTGAGGATCGTGTTGAAAACACCATGTTTCGTCTGTAGCAATCATGCTGTCGACGAATGCAGCATCCTTCTCTCCCTCGGAGAAAAAAAATCAGCGCTCACTGATGCCCACGTGTCATTCTGGTCCTTTGTGAGGGAGTGCAGCACAAGTCTAGCATTCATCTTTCGTTTCCCCAAGTTTTCAAACAAAATTTGGTGGCATGTTGTCTTACTAATGTCGAGAGCATCTAGTAGCATGTGGACTGTAATGGCGCGGTATTGCTGTACGATTTCCCTTATCCGAGCCGCGTTGTATTCACTCCGCGAGGTTGACGGCCGCCCCTGCCGTGTGTAGTCTTCAACCGACGTTCTCCCCGAAACGGCCCTCTTGTACCACTCGAAAACTCGCGCCCGCGATAATGTCTCGTAGCCATAAGCGCCACGAAGGAGCTCATACGTCTGTGCGGCTGTTTTGCCAAGCTTCGCACAGAATTTGATGTTTACACGCTGTTCGAGGTGGACGTCGACCTGTCCACATTCCCTCACAGTAGAATGTTCAGACGACTATTGTGACAACGTAATTTTCTACATATATTAGCGGCTGCCATAGCAATTAACATAAATAGCTCAGGTTGGCCCGAAAAGATGGCGCTACACATACGCACCGACTAGTGTTCCTGTATATGCTCCTCCCTGCGGGAGCATATACAGGAACACTAGCACCGGCTAGGGTGCCTAGATGCGCGCGCCCCCGCTCAGGGTGAGGCATGGAGGGAAAAAAAGATTTTTTTCTTCCATGGGGTGAGGACATCTGCGTCGTCTGCTACGGCGGCCGCCATTCTCGCTCCCGCGGCACGCAGGTTTCGTTCTCGTGGGGGAAGGGCTGCTCGCTTCTCGCTTGCCGCGGGCGCTTAAAATAAGAAAAATAAGGAGTCTTGTGGTGCGCTTCTGTTTTACATGAGAATAGAATACTAAATTTTGTTGGAGAGCCTTCTGCTTTTAAAAACGGGACAAGCAGGCAACATCAAGGCATCGACGGTGTCAAGGAAAGCGGGTATGCAAGATATGTGCCAATTATGTCAGTGAAGCTTCTCTCGAATCTGTCGCTACAGTTCAAAACCTATCTCTAATTTTGCACTGACCCCGTCGGTGCGTCTAAACAGCACTCAACCCCAACATAAATTTTTGTCGTCAGCTAGCTTACTCGCGTCAAGCTGCCATCTTCCTAGAGAAGGAGAGAAAAAATATCTAAAAAGTTTATTTAACGAGTTTTGCGATAGATTAGAATGAAGGGAACCGTTACTAAGCAGAGGAGCATGCAATAAAAAGTTTTGAGCCGCTTTCAAGATAAGTTAAATCTCGATTACGGCTATGTCAAGGCATATTGTGCATACCACCGCGGGTATTGGCAGACCCATTGGTGCTGTCCTTCATACGCTTGTTTAATCTCCGGGCAAACAGAACGCTAGAAAAATGACACAAAATACTACGTGGAGGGAGTTCGAAATTTTATTTTAGAGCACACCTCCCTCAAATGAAATTATTTAATTCTGCTAACTTCTTTCGTAGTTAATTTCAAACTAACAAGTTTAATAGATTGCTCAAACGCGAGGGGTGATTTCTGTCTAAGCTTCTTTGGCGTTCCTTTTTAAAATTTTAGCTATAAATGTCCCAATACAAGTGAGTGCAATGGATGGGTAAGAAAGTGAGCAGACGCGGTCAATGACACAGCGTCTTGGTTTCGCAAGTTTTGAAGAAACAACGGTTATCTACAAAGGTAATAAAATATAAGCACTTGCCTGTTCATCTCGGTATACCTAGATGAACACAAACTGTTACCCAAGCAAACTTGAAATCATTTATTCAGTGGTTATGAAAACACAATAAAGCTACCGGTATTTCTGTTAATGGGAACGTGAACATTATGGGCCTTTTTCAAAGCAGACATCTGTGTTAAATAGATTACTGTAATCGACAAAACAGTTGTGCCGGCATATATACATAGATGCAGAATTCAGGTTTCGAAGCTAAACTTTCGCGGAACATCATATTATGTCTCGGTTACACAAGGCTGACTCCAGCACAAGTTTAGCTTCCGTGGCCACAAAATGAGGGCTCGGAATTTGGCGAAGATGAATTCGGAGCCTCACTGTGGCCTACGCAGCAGTCAACATTTTTCTTATTCGCTCTTTGTGAGCCACACAAGTCTTCACAGAGGGCTTGTCTATCTCTTCAACATATGCGACCAAAGAACGAAGTGGCGACTTCATTGTGAAAAATGTGCCGGTACACCATGAATTGACGGCTGTAAAATGCTCCTCATAGTTTTTCAGTGTTTTCATTACATCCTTGCTGGGATATATGAGGTTTTGTCCATCCCTGACGTATTCCTTGAATGCAGTGAGGGAAGCATACTCATCGTCAGTGTTGCCAAGGAGAGCAGCCTTGCATTGCCCACAAGTTTTGAATTTTAGAATTCCTTTCAAAATAAAACCGCCAAGGTAAATCAAGATACGCCACTCGGTTGACGTGAGCTCTTCAAAGAAACAGAATTTCCGAATCATTTATTTCATCGACTTCGTTTTCTTTACCTTCCTTCTTGGGGTGTGTAAGCAGATCGACAAGGTATTCACGGTCATCAAGTTCGTAACTTGTCGACCTGAAAGTATGAAGAAAGTGGCTGGCGCTGATGAGTCGAAGTGCACACTTCAAGTCGTACGCAGTGGGCACTGGCTTCATGAGCCGCACCACAGAAAAAAGGTTTCTAGACAGTCTTGCAACAGCTTGCTCGTTAGAAGGAATTCATACCTTTCATTGCCAAGAAGCACTTCTTGAAGGCGAAGGACAGCCGTTGCTGCAATTAAGACCCCTGCTTGCGATGGCTTCCACTGAAATCCAGTGCCAATTATTAGTTTTCTGATCGTGTCTATTGCCATACGCAGTGTGTCCAAGGCGGCATGATATTTAGTCATATTTAGTCGGTTTAGGCGGCGTCGAGTGGTTCAAAGGGTGACTCCACCCTAAGCGGGGGCGCGCGCATCGAGGCACCCTAGCACCGACGTTTGCTCTGGGTAATCATTTCTAGAGAAGAAACCTTACGGACAAAGGTTGTATATTGTTACGGTGTTTGTAGCAAGACAGAGACGAGCGAGACAGCGAACTTCAGCGTCCTTCAATCTGAGCGCCACCAGTATCACTGTCTTTTTGCCTGAGCGCCACCTGGCATTCCTTCCGTCTTAAAAAAGAACATGCGCACACAATAAATGTTCGAAAAATCTGGGGGGTCACCGTGCAAAATAAGGCTTCATGCGTAAAACATGGACGATCTCGGGATGTGGTAGTGGACGTCTCCTCTGCGGGGAAACTGCCGCGTCCGGTAGTATCTCGTAATTAACGGCTCTTACGCGCCGCAGGACTTTACACAAACTGAACTAACGACAAATGAGTTTTTCCGACAAACCTCGCTGTCAAAAGGTATCCACATCCAAACGTGGTCGCAAGGATTGTATAAGTCTTGCCTGTGCCGGAGGTTTTACCGGCGCGAGTTTTTACATTGTTGCTGTGCGATGTGAATTCGTGCTAGCTGACTAGATTGCTCGGCTTCTTGTGCAAATGGGCTACGTGTCAGCAGAAAGTTGGTCATCGGTTGCGCAAGGAAGCATTGCGTTGAGCATCATCTGAACCTCCCTGCCGTAGAGGAGGCGAAACGATGTGAAGCGGGTCGACTCTTGAACTGCTGTTTTCAAGGCGAATGTCACGTACGGCAGCATTATGTTCCAAGTCCTGTGTTGGACATCGACGTACAATCGGGGACAAAAGTGGTATGTTCCACGCACCGGGAGCAGGAGCAACGGAAAACTGCATCGTAACGCCATCTATAGGCGGCATCTGGGATCGAGGCAGCCAATGGGAGCCCTTACTATCTGCAGGCATGTCCCTTAGCTCGTTTCAATATTCTGTGCTTTAGATGGCATTGCAATGCAGTTATCTGTTGCTCCGACCTCCGCTGCATAGAGTATACCGCTTTTTTCCCCGATAGTACATCGCTAGCAGGTCCGCCATGGTCTTAATAAGCCTATTTGTCAGGCTGTTTGCATGCGGGTGGTAAGAACTAGATTTACGATGGTTCGTACCGCTGATTTTAAAAATTTCGGCCATCATCTGGGAAATAAAGGCGGTCCTTCTGTCCGTAATGACGTAGGTCCAGGCGCCGTGCTGAAATACGATCTGATTCATGGAGAACTCTACAGCCTCGGACGGTGTGCCGCGAGGTAAGGCTTTGGCCTAGGTGTATCGAGTGATGCAGTCAGTTGCAATGATCGATTGAGTAGTGGAATCATATATATGTGCATGCAGAATGAAACGCTCACAACTGGTACGATTATCTAGGTTTATTTACCAAGAGTATCATACTGTGGACAGCCCTTCATGAAGTGATGATGGATGGTGAACCGCCCGAAACTGTTGGTAAGTAAACCTAGATAATCGCACAAGTGACCGTTTCATGGTGCAAGTTTTCACTGGCCCATTGAGCAACGCCGACTGCGACTATGCATACATACATATCTACATACATACACACACACGCATATATATATATATATATATATATATATATATATATATTGTAAGGCTAAAGAAGAAGATGCGTCTGATGATTTGAAAAGACGAAGACGAGGTGACAGTGTTCTCGAGAGTTTTTGCCAGCGCTACGCTTGTGTGTCTTTTGCCGATCTGATCCTAGACTGCTGCCGTTGCCGTTCCCGTCGCCCCAGTACCTCGTAACAAACCCCCCGTTACAATATATATATGAGGTTCGTGCAACCCATGCTTACAACCAGTGCTAATAGAGCCAGCGCTCATGCAGCGTGTTTCATGCCACTGTATCTCGCGCAGACTTCATGGCAGCTTCTGTGTGCACTCCTGAAGCTTGGTAGTTGGCGCGGTCCGCTGGCCGTGGCAGCGTTTGCCGTAGCAGCCGCAGGGTTGGGCTGCCAGCAGGTGTGGATCAAGATGTGGACCGACGCCACAGCATCAACACAGCAGACATACGCACCCTGGGTTCAGGTGTTGTTGGGGCTGTGCCTTTTTGACGGTAAGCATTCTTGCTAGTTGCGCATTAAGTAGAAGGAATAGCTGTCTTTTGTCCTTCTGAAAACCTGCAGCACATTCAAGCACATAGTACTTCTGAAAAGCTTCATGTAGCGCTTGCCGAGCGCCTTTTAAAGTGTTCACTGTCAACTTCGTGCTTCGTCGCTAATCTCCAAGTGAGTTGAGTTTCTTTTGCCTTTTTTATTTAGGGAGGGCCCAGGATTAAGGCAGCGTTAGCAGTTTGACAAGTTCATAGACCCAAAAAATGGTGCAGAGCAACAGGTGGCAATGCAGGAAAATAAGAAAATCAAATAGAAAACGCGTAACATCACAACTCTAAAAAAGCAGTATTTGAGAATCCCATCGACTCAGAGCGGGGCGCAGCAATTGGCAATGCAGGAATGTAGTCACACAGTAGCACAGAGAAGTAATATGAGCCAAGGAGGAATTATACTTCAGTTACAGCAATAGAATACGTTTCAAGTGATTTGAGCGAAGCTTTCAAATCTTATTGCCAATTGAGTGTATTTAGTACATGTGGTAATGTGTTGCTTATATTTCTGTACCATATGTGTGACAACGCGCTTCAACTTACGTGAGCTCAGGGTGCCTCCTGTTAAATAGTTGAACATTAATATGACGGTCTGCAAAGTGGCGGAGGTGTTTGGTGCGCTTATTAATTTCACTTCTGTATATGCCAAGCAGATTTAGGTGGTGAAAATGAGATTTTAGCAATACTATTCTAGGCCAGAAGCTGAACTGTGTGTGCGAAAAGATTCTGGCTACGTATAACATATAAGAGAATTGTAGCGGTTCGATTGCCATAGCGATTCGATTGCCATAGAAATAGATTATACAGCAGAAATTTTGCTTATCTCGCAAGTAGGCAGCTATGTCGGTTTGTACTTTCTGTCTCGCGATAAGGGTTAGTTATTACAGCGTTTACATGGTTATTCCAGCTCAACTCAACCTCAAAATTTAAACTGGGCACATGAATGTTTCCTACAAAACCAGTTGTTCGAGATTTGGCATGAAGATTTGCACTTTTGGCAACACTTTCAGAAATTTATTTTTATGCCCAAAATATAACTTTTCTTTTAGCTGCATTATTGTTTCACCGTTTGCTAACAAATGTAATTTTCCGGCTTAAAAGCACTTTGCATTGTTAATTAAGTTCGGAACTAAGTTTGATGAGAGTAGTGGAATTGTATCGTCTGCATATATATATATATATATATATATATATATATATAAGAGAAGTGGGCGCTTCTACAAAGACACTTTTATTTATCAACGTTTCGACCGCGGTGCGGTCTTCTTCAGGACTGTAGTGGTCTCGCGTCAGATGGACGTTTTAAGTTTGTGAGCTCAAGAGGAGGGAGAAAGGAGTTGAACACGCAAATAGCAACAACAGTTCAAAAAATTGAAAAAAAAATCAAAAATAAAGATGGGGGTGCGGGGAGCAGACAGGGACAATATTGGTGAGGAAGCAAAAAATAGAAATAAAAGAAAAAAAGGGGAAAAACTAGTATAGTAAGGAAGGGTGGGGTACAAAAGGAGATGGCGAAACAAGAGAAAGGGAGAGGAAGACGGTGCGGGGGACATGGGCAGCACGGCAACCACAGGCGTACGAAAGCAAAACGTGCAAACAAAACACACAAACAAAATGCACAAACACAAAGGGCGCCGCTGCAGATGCGTGGCCAAAGAGGAGCCGCTGCGCAAATGACACTGGCAGGGACGAACAGGCCAAACCAGGCGCCTTTTGGGGGTCTCACTAGTTTCCGCTGAGCCGAGGGCTAGAACGTTAAGGAAGGAGTGGGGTACGTTAACGAGCACATGTCTAAGAACTTACTCACGGGGTCTGGGTTTCACTGAACGGTGCACCCCTCCCTGGGCGGGTCATTGAACCGACCTCGCCGGGAATACTTGTTTGTAGGGGAGGAGGGCTGGGCTAGCTGTGTGCAAAGATTTCAAATTGTCGGAAAATGTAAGGAAAGAACGTCAAAAGCTTATCAATACTGCACGAGGCAGGTTAGTGTAAGTAGGGAGGGGTATGATTGCCTGAGATATACACTAGGAGTTATAAAAGGTATATCTGAGTTAGCCAATTAACGAGAAGTGTAGTATTATGTTGTTTGGAGGTCGTGAATAAAAGAAAGGGTACCAGGCTTTTCGTTAAGACCTTCTTGAATAGTATTAAACCTGTGGATAAAATAGGATTCACGTTGTTCACGTTCTCGCCTGTTTTTGAAGCCCCCTTGAATAATTGTTACTTTTAGTTGGTCAAATGGGTGTCCTTCTGCGTTTACATGCTTGGATAGGGGAAGGTTTGGGAGAGACTTGGCGTGTGCGCGGTGATTGTTAAATCGAATGCGGAATGCAGTGTTCGTCTGTCCTATGTATTGGTGGTTACACACAGTGCATTCAAGAAGGTAAATAATGTTTGATGAGTCGCAGTCAAAGTTACCGTTGATTGGATGCTGGAAAACTGACCTCGTACTAGTTGCGGAACACGTAGTCTGCATGTGCTTGGAAACTTTGCAGCGACCTTTACCACAGGGCTGGCATCCATATTTTGGGGTTTTGTGTTCCTTGGAGTGGACTAGATGGTTCTGAATGTTTTTAGCACGCCTGTAAATCACGCGGGGTGCGCATGTAAATATTTTCGACAGTCGTTGACTTTGCTGGAGAATGTTGAAGTGCTTATTAAGAATTCTGTTTATGTTCGGTGTGTTACTGTTAAATGTGAGGATAAGGTTTGTAGTGTAATCATTTCGGTTATCTATTCGGTGCCCCTGGAGTATTTGACTACGGTTAAGATTTGAAGCTCTGCTTATGGCGTCATCAATAAGGGAACGTAGATAGCGCTGTGTTAAGAGCACGTTGCGCATGTGTTCGGAGTTTTCATGAAAGTCTAGGTCGTTAGAGCAGATTCTTCGAAAACGATGGGCCTGCGAATAAGGGATGCTGGTTTTGCAGTGACAGGGATGGGCGCTTTGAAAATGAAGATATTTTTGTGAGTCGGTTGGTTTTCTATAAACGGTTGTACGAACTGACCCCTTGTGCACCAGAATGTCATATATATATATATATATATATATATATATATATATATATATATATATATATATATATATATATATATATATATATATATATATATATATATATATATATATATATATATATATATATATATATATATATCAATTTCACATAAGATAAGAATGCTAGTAAGATAAAAATAAAAAGGAGGCCCAGAATTTCGCCCCGGGAAACGTCAGCTGTAATTTGTCCCAGTCATTAATTGGTGTTACTTATCGTAACATAGTGCAAGTGGAGTTCAATAAAACGTTGTGTTGGGCGTGTTGGTTCATCGTGGAAAATTGTTCCTTTTCCACGGGAAATGGTATTGGAGGTAAGATGTTACGAGTGGGAGTGCTGCGAAAGCCCTGTGTAGTTTAGAGAAAAACTGCTCATGAATAATAAATTAAAAAGCTCGGATGAAGTTGACAAATACGCCGTAGACTAGCCCTTTTCTTCAAAACTTCGTGGATTGTTATTATGTTATTAATTTATTATTATCATATTTATTTGGCCAATTATCTTATCAAAATATAGACCTTTAAAAAGCGTAAAGTTAGGTAGAAATTTTTTGGGCGTACCTGGCCAGTATATTTAGAATAGTCAACGAAAACTACGTCAGACTGTTCACGATTAGTAACTGAGGAGGAAACACCGAGAGTGAAATCGAATAACAGGCTTACAGCAAAAAAAACCGGCGCGGAAGCCATGCAGATGCTGTTAGATGATATCCTTGTTGTTTAAGTATTGGGCAGTGTGTTTGTGAATTATCTATTGCCGCTGTTTCCAGCTCATAAAGATAAATAAAACTGGTTAGTTGTTTGAACTAATTTGCGTGTTACACGATTTCTGAAGAGTAAAATATCTCCCTTGCGAATCGGTGAGATAGCTCTAGAGTCGAGCGACGACTGATATATTATCGTTAGATGCAGTGTACACATTCTGAAGAGCTTTTAAACAGCATGTTGGGAACAGTACCCGGGCCGGCACTTTTATTGGCCTTAGTGACATGTACGACAGTTTTGGCCGTCGTTTCACCTACGTGTGTGTAATGCTGCTCAAAGCTGCCCATGGCAGCATAGGAGAGCGATTCTATGTGCTGATTTATTTGGCACCATTATGCTGCCACGGCGGCAGGTGCACTGGCAGCGGAACAAAATGGGAAAAACTTCGCAGCAAAACAGGTCAAAAATCAATTAGATGACAACTTTTGCACAAGCACTCTTTAAAACATGTAAGGCTAACATGTAGTTACGAATGTACAACTTCCGCCGTAAAAATTCTATGCTGTTCTAACCGTACATTCGTGTAGCCGACATTTTGCTTGTGACTGCTTCAGTTTCAGTGGAGCCACGTGCAAAATGCAAGAATCCCCTAAAAGCGGGCTGACCAAACTTTCTTTTCATTGTAGAATCTTTCAATTTCAACAGTTATTATTGGGGTCACAGATCAGGAGGTGAAATATGTGGTACACCTCTCGTGTTTTGGCCCATTATCATGCTTTTAGGTGCACTTCTTTACATATGTACGTGCAGGTACTTCCTGCTTTCCATGTTGGCTCACTGCTTCATTCGGATGTTTTAAGTGAAGCATTTTTCTCGAACGTATTCTTTTTTCCCGCAGTTTTCTTCCGCATTCTTGGCGGCGTACTGCTGGGCTTCACGGCACGAGAGATGTCCCGGTCCGTGCACAGCCAGATGCTGAGTGGCGTGCTGAGGAGCCCTGTTTCTTTCTTCGAAGCGACGCCTCGCGGACGAATACTGAACCGCTTCACGACCGATATGGACTTTGTGGACGCGCGAGTCTTTTTGCCTGGCAAGCAGGCCGTGCAGAACACACTGCTTACGTTGGCCAAGGTCGCCGTCATCGCCACTCAGTCGCCGGTCGTGATTGCCGTGACTACGGCGCTGCTTGTCTTGGGAGGATTCGCGATGGTGAGTAGTTGCGATGCGAGCAGAGATCTTAAGCCCAACTGTCGTGATCATTGCACCGCATTCTTGGCAAGATATGACCTGTTCATGTTGGTATAAGATGTGGCCCTCCCCACAGCCAGCCGATCACGTCGAAAGTGCTGGTACTTTATGTGAACACAGTTACTTGCTCTGAATCAGGAGGAGGTTCGAAAAAAAGTTTGAAATTTATTTTAATTGGCAGAACTCAACTTTCTTTTACAGAGTAGGCAGCAGTTGTTTGGAATGAAAATTCGTATATGTAATTTATAAACGAATTATTATGCAAATTTACTGCAGCGTTGGCCTAGTGGTATGAGCATCTGCCTCGCATGCGGGAGGTGCGGGGTTCCATCACCAGTGCCGCCGCGCACCCACCGGTGATACAATGGGTACAAGCTTCCCCTGGCCTGGTGCTCGGCTTATGCAGGGTAAAATGCTTGGGAAACGGGTCTTTGACGCCACATTGAGCAAAGGTAAACACCTTGTGCAATGGCGCTCTTTGGCCGCAGATGTCCTCGCGCCATAAAAATTCACTACATCATCATTATGCAAATTTATATGCACGTCTTTCCAGTGAAACAAAAAACTTAATACGCGTTATCGTTTACATAATGAGCACAAAGATTATGACCAGTTAGGTAAATAATCAAAGTGGCAAGACAAAGCTGAAGTATTTGCTGGCGATAAGAAGATACGGGTTAGCGAGAATATCAGATGAGCGCGAAGGGTGAACCTGCGTATTCTGCGGCAGATTTCTCATTGACTTGAGCAGGTTGTCAAGATAACTCAGGTCTTATGTATATCGTTTTGCAAGGGTGATTTATTAAAGTTTGTGGCAAGAAATATACCTAAATTTCAGAAAACATGTATGTGTGCGCGGGGTTCCCTACCAGCAAAGTGTCGAACAACTCTTGTTTTGCAGTACATGTCTTCGGTTTAAATTATGGTGGCTGGTTTTACCTGCAAAAGAGAAAAATGGCTTCGTGTTGGAGAAATTAAACATTGGCGATATATAGGAGCACAAAAAATTAAATTTGGTCAATACGCCAGATGTTTTCGATACATGGCCCTTGAGTTGCATATTTTGCGTTATTTTAGAGGGCAGCTCTTTGGTGCCCGTACCTATGTTAGCGGTCGCATTACTTACACGCCACGCGGACCCAACACGCCAGCACAAGACACTTAACGCTCCTTCGCAGCGACCCCGAGGCGTCCCTCATCCGGCTCCCTTTCCGGCTCACGAGGTGAGCGCCGAGCGGAACGACGCCTGGGGGGGGGACTGCTTTCGAGCCACGCTGACTGGGGATCGGCTGCACATCCATTCTGAATTCTGTCTAAACACAGACCCCGTGGCCCAAGACATTCGACTCCGCGCCACATAAGCCACGCGTTCACGAGGGCTGCCCGCGCCCGTGCTCCGAACTCCTAAATCTCCCAAGCCTCGGCATCACGCAAGCGAAGAACAACGACGTAACGTGAGCCGTCGACAGGCGCGCTGCGAGATTCCAAACTTCGACCGAGAGCATTTTCCCGGGGAGACGAACGAGAGACGCCGACGAAACGAGACGCGTCAGCACGGTCCTCCCAGCTCTGCAGATCCTTCGAACCTACTACGTATTAATGAACAAGTTCGTTTACTCTTGTATCCGTAAGCTCAAATAAACCAGTTTGCTTTTAATCGAGAAGAATCCGGCGACTTCTTCGCTGACACCTGCGTTGAGTGGCGTGCCTCGGCGTTGGCCTCGGCGTAACCGAGTGAACAAGCGCATTGGAGAATAAAAGAGAGCGAACGCAGAGCGCAGCGCACGTGGAAAGAGGGCGATAGCAAAAAGAGAGTCCATCGAGGGCAGCCGAGAAAGAGGAAAAGGCTGCAGCGTGGTAAGTATCGAAAAGTAGCGGGCGCCGTCGTCAGCTCTCCGATGACGTCACCGATAAGATATATACTGCTCGCCAGAGATGGCGCTGCCTTGAGACGGTTTGCAGCCACGGAGCCTGCGCCGATTGCCTCGGGCTCTCTCCCACTACGGCGGATGCAAAGAGAGCGCTACAAGAAAAGCGGAGAAGGAGGGAAAGGCGGCAGCGTGAAGAGTACAGAAAAGAAGAGCGTTGATCGAACACGGCAAGGCTCAGGGGCGACTTAGCACTGCGCGCTGCCCAAGCCGAAACCGCGAGTCACCTCCGTTCGGCACTGCGTTCGGCACTGCGGCAATGCGGTTCGAGTACCGCAGCAGCGTCGTTCAAAAATTGCTTTACCGAGAAGTGCAATCTTTCGTTGATTCTTCATGTTATTTTTTTAAATGTTCACCTAGAGTTTTACTCTAGGCACTACATCCACGACTTGATTATCAACGATAATATTTTTGCTGAACGCTGCAGTTACGATTCCAAATGCCAAATAAACTGATTTAGTGTTGATATCGTTAGTTTTAAAGAAATTTATCACATTACAGGCATGTTCCTAATGTCATTTGTTATCTCTCTGAGATTGAATCTGCAGGTTAAGGATGGGCAATCGTACTGTTCGTTTATTTCGATACTGTTAGGAAGTGGACAAGTCAAGATTACGATTGTCAAGAAATTTTTTGTCGATCCTTTCTTTGGTTTTCATTTCTTGATAAAGTTAGTGTTTCCCATTGTTTTCAAAGTTTTTCTATTTCTTTGGTGTCTTTTAACAGGAAAATGAACTTGGTACAAGCTTTTAAAAACATCTAAAATTGCTTTCTAGGCACTGTCAACATCATTTTTTATTAAGAACTTCGCACCAGTCCACATGAAGCCGCTCCTTACAAAATGCGTAAACAAGCGTGTTACCTTCCGGCTGGTAAAAGTTTTCGACAGAAGAACGTTTTGGAACACTCACAGCACATAAGCAACAAAACACAGGAAGGTGGTCACTAATAGAACATGATAAAACGCCAGCTTTTACTTCCAGCGATGAAAATGTTGCGCAAAAAGATCCAACACTGACTGACATTTAGACGTTATTCTTGTTGATCAATAACTTTACCAAACCCATTTGACAGCAGAAGATTTTGAAAATTTGTATTTATCGATGTATTAATTCCTATATCAATGTTACATTCACCTGCAGCCACCAACACAAATCTGTTCTCTACAATAAGCGAAAGGAAGCCTTCGTAAATATCAAAAATGGCTGTGATATGCCCACTTGGCGGCCGATAAGAGACCGAGCAAAATACGTTTTCTGCAATTCGAGATAACACTTCAGAATGGGAAGTGACAACGCTGAATGAATTTAGCAGTTCGCAATCTAATTTTTCTAGACTTAGAACTGTGACACCGCCTCCACGACCCGAAGATCGATTGATATAACGGGTATTATATCCTCGCATTCTGAAGACCTCACTCTCGTTACTGCTCCATGTTTAACTGAACATGATAATAGAAAAATGTAAATGAAATTGACTAAATAGTTCTGAAGAATGCCTTCTTTTGGGCATATTCAGCATTTATATGCACACATTTCAGCGTATGATATGTGTTAAGTGGAAGCCCACAGGGCCGATGGGACCCCCCCCCCCCCGCACCTGTTACCAGGAGCGGTCATGCCCGAGGGGGAATCGAGGAATGTACGTCGAGGCGTGTCGCCCGCGCTTTGGGTGAAAGGCGGCACTAATCCTTTCTGCCCCGACGCGTGGCAACCGGTGCATCGAATGCGCATGCAGCGAGCTGCGCATTCCACTGGGCTCGCGACAGCCCACGGGGACAATGCCCCCCCCCCCCCCCGCACCTGTTACCAGGAGCGATCATGTCCCGCGGAAGACATTCCTTAGCTGTCAATCCGATGCGTGGCAATCGATGGAATGTGCATGCAGCGAGCTGCGTACGCGGAGTCACGCGCCCTGCACGTTCCAGGAAGAGCGGGGTCCACTGGGCTCCGCCCACTTGTACATTGCATGGCTATTGGTTCAGATTGGGCGAGAGCTGGTTTGGTAAAGCTCCGCCCAAGTATCGAAGGGTTTAAAACCCGCGGGAAACGACGACTTGGGAGGAGCGCGCCGAGTCTCAAGCTCGGCCGTTTTTAACAGCCTTTTTTTTTAGGGCCTTTTTTTAAACAGCCATTTTTAAACAGCCTTTTTTTAAACAGCCTTTCTTTAAACAGCCTTTTCTTTAAACTGGCTTGTCATCACTGCCTTGTATTTCGGTCCCGTCTTTAATAAATAAGTTTTGTTCTAAGAAGTTGGAATTGCTGCCCCAACCGGCAACGTGTCGCCGGACGAAGACCTGAAGTACTATTTCGTACTGCTAAAAGACGTCCCCATCCTGAGGAGGGCAGAGGAGTTTAACTGGTGCCGTGACCAGGATCGTCTGAGCGGCTTCCTGCAGAGCGGTCGGAGGCAGTACCTTCCTGAAGATTGACGGAGCACAAAATCTTGGGGAGAAGCCCCGGGGACCAAAGTCCAGGCGAGGTCTCGGAGTCTAGGCTCCACGTCAGTGCTGACAGCGAGGAAGCGGACCGACGGAGCGGAGCGCGGCGACTTCGGCGGCATCTGTGGCTGGCGACTTCATCGGCCTGGAGGACGTGACCTGCTGCTCCCACGAAACAAGTGCCATGACCGACAGCCCGACAACGGAGTGAGTTTCCTCATTCTCACTTTACTTGCCTCGGGAGTGCTTGAGCCGTAAGGTTAGAATTACGCAAGGCACAATGGCTACATTTAGTTGGCGAAGTGGCTGTGGCTATGGGTATGATGAGTATGAGTATGGCGCCGAGCGCGCAGAAATGTCAGAGGCCGAGCGGGCCATAGAAAAGGAGAGAGGCGACGCCATTATTCGAGACCTCAAGCGCCAGTTGGCGGTAGCCGAAGAGAAGCTACGGCAGGAGAGGATGAGAATTAAGCAACAGAAACACTCACGGAGAGCTGCGCGTGCATTGCCGAAGACGGCACAGACACAGCCATGCCCTATCATCGTGAACGACGCTGATCAAACGCTGATCGATGCGGCGATTAGAGAGGATAGCGGCAGCGGCATTCAATCTATGCTTATTGAGAGCAGTCGAGAAAAATCCCGGGTTCCTGCAGATAGTGCAGCGACCACGAGCGTCGAGGAGTCGCACGTTGTGCAGTCAACCTCAATTGTCGGAACAGAAAAGCAGCCGTTTATTCCCGAGGTGGAAGTGAGCTCCACAGACGTGGCCGGCAAAAATTCGACGCATGACACAACTGTGCAGGTCAACTCTGGCGAGGCAGCCGAGCAGGTTGTTGGCGGTGTTAATGGCACTGATGAGCGCAACGGCATGAACTGCTCGGACGGCCCGGTTGCACCGTGTGACCTTTTGTTGCCAGCTGAAGCACCAGCATGCCAGGCAGAGAGCTGCGAAAGCGGCATGTGCGTTCGCGTTCAAACGGCATGCGCAGCATTTACAACGGCGTCGGAGAAGCCCGCACAGCTGGGTAGGCTAGGCTGTTCTGAGCCGGAGAACTCAGATTCGTTCAACGCCGCAATAAGCTTGGCTCTAGATGAGGGGAATCAAAGCAGTGACGACGGGGGATTCACCTCATGCCCTGGAAGAAGTGAAGTTACGCTACCGCTGATAGAGGCGAAGCGCGACCCATGCTGCGATCTCCTTGCGGGTCTGGGCGACAGGCAGATCGAGAACATGGAGGTCTCTGATGACGAATTCATTGAGTTGCCCATGCCACGTTCTAAGAGGTTCTCTAGACCCGAGCAATTAAAGCCTTTCGCGGAGGCTTGTGCCCCATATGCGCAGACGGTCGGCCTCTCCTTCGAGGAAGATGAGAGAGACAACCCCAGAGCAGGACGAATGCGAGAATGGTGCTTCCTGAAGCGCGCAATGTACACTTTCGTGCGAACAGACATGTTCGATCCTGGGGGATAGGGACAAATGCATAATGGCCATAGCCTTAACCCACTTTGCCACTGCCAAGTTGCGATAGGCGTAAATATTCCTTGTGGCTCGAGCACACGATGGGGCAGTGAGTGAGAGTGGGGGAACGTGACGAGTGACTTTGAAAGTGATCGGACAGTTTCATGCCAGTGGGCAAATTGTGTCCTGTGTGAACTGTTCGCGTTGTGATTATATTTAATCCGTCTCTGACGAAGAGCACCGTGTTATTATGTGTCTTGCCCTCGTCGGGATTGTGTTGTGATGTACATAGAACTTCATGAAAACTGTGGTATGTTTTCTTTAACCCGCATTCATGGCAATGTTGTTGCACGTATGATTTTTCTTATGATTTTACCAAAGGGTCTGATTTGTGCTTGTCGTCCTGTTAACTGAAATGTGTAACTAAGAGTTGTGCTGGCGTCTGCATGCCTGAAGGTATCCTCCCTAGCATGTTTTTTTCTTCTTCCAATTGTTAGTAGGATGTTGAAGTGTATTTTTTTGTGCTGGTACAGCGGCCAGTGGAGGCCCGGACCCTTTTGCTTTCGCGCGTTTTGTATGTTGTAGAAGGCCGCATTCTTGGCGCTATTGTGGGCTTCGGTATGCTGGGTGTACAGCAAGTGTCCCCCCAACATTCTTGGTGGGGAGGTGTTAAGTGGAAGCCCACAGGGCCGATGGGACCCCCCCCCCCCCCGCACCTGTTACCAGGAGCGGTCATGCCCGAGGGGGAATCGAGGAATGTACGTCGAGGCGTGTCGCCCGCGCTTAGGGTGAAAGGCGGCACTAATCCTTTCTGTCCCGACGCGTGGCAACCGGTGCATCGAATGCGCATGCAGCGAGCTGCGCATTCCACTGGGCTCGCGACAGCCCACGGGGACAATGCCCCCCCCCCCCCCCGCACCTGTTACCAGGAGCGATCATGTCCCGCGGAAGACATTCCTTAGCTGTCAATCCGATGCGTGGCAATCGATGGAATGTGCATGCAGCGAGCTGCGTACGCGGAGTCACGCGCCCTGCACGTTCCAGGAAGAGCGGGGTCCACTGGGCTCCGCCCACTTGTACATTGCATGGCTATTGGTTCAGATTGGGCGAGAGCTGGTTTGGTAAAGCTCCGCCCAAGTATCGAAGGGTTTAAATCCCGCGGGAAACGACGACTTGGGAGGAGCGCGCCGAGTCTCAAGCTCGGCCGTTTTTAACAGCCTTTTTTTTAACAGCCTTTTTTTAAACAGCCATTTTTAAACAGCCTTTTTTTAAACAGCCTTTCTTTAAACAGCCTTTTCTTTAAACTGGCTTGTCATCACTGCCTTGTATTTCGGTCCCGTCTTTAATAAATAAGTTTTGTTCTAAGAAGTTGGAATTGCTGCCCCAACCGGCAACGTGTCCCCGGACGAAGACCTGAAGTACTATTTCGTACTGCTAAAAGACGTCCCCATCCTGAGGAGGGCAGAGGAGTTTAACTATATGTAAAATCAGATACCCTGCTGTTCAGGCCGCCTGGCGAGCAGAAATCATGCTCAGTCGTCTTTTCATTCTTTCCTGAAGGTTATCTACGCGTAGGCACTTGAATTCAGGAGAAGGCAATCAGTCCTCTCGGCAATGGGCACGAATGGGTTTTCCTCGCCAGTCATGTCTACAAGAACCTTTTCATGCGCATATAATATATACTTAAACCCAGCTTCTTTTGCCCAGCCTTTTGCTGCTTGTAGCAGGTCTCTGTTGTGCCGGGTCCGGTTTCCCTGGACGAAAATGCGCTGCTGACTATCTTTTAGTTTGTTTTGCTCATTTTGCTCAACCAAAATTCCGTGATCACCTGCCTTGTGAAACATACGATTATTTCAGGTACCGCCGCTGCGGTGGCTAAGTGTTTATGGTGCTCGGCTTCTGACCCGAAAGACGCGGGTTCGGTCCTGGCCGCGGCATTCGAATTTCGATGGAGGCGAAATCCTAGAGGCCCATGTACTAAACACGTTAAAGAACCCCAGGTGGTCGAAATTTCCGAAGCTCTTCGCTGCGGTGTCTCTCGTAGCCTGAGTCGCTTTGGAACGTTATCCCCTCTAAACCTGTTACAGACACCTTAACGTTTTGAGTGGGTCACCTGCGTACTGAAGCAATCTCATGCTCGACCAGATGGGGCGTTTCTAGCTCGTCTGCAGCTTCATTTATCACCGTGTGCAAGTTTTCACCTTGCACAAAAAGCACTCTATGAACTCCGATATTGAACTACTTATTTTGAAATTCGAGGTCGTTGACTTCCCGCCGAAGTTGAGCCTGGACTGATTGGTTCTCATGTTCCTTTTTTTCCAGTTCCTGCACCTCTTTCTTAGTACATTAATTTCATTGTCTTGCGACAGAGATGGCTTTCCTGAAGTCTTCGAAAATGGCAGACATGCGTTGGCATGGCAGTGTGGCTTTCTAGTTGATGAATAACAGAGGCAAGGGTGTTTTTCATATCCATCCCCCTCTTGTTTCATTAGTAGAGCTACCACTGAATACCGACCCCCTGCAATTTGGGCGTCGCCAAATTTTTATTGCAGCGACGGACTTTCCATTGAATGACTTCTCCGTTATACCAGCACATTTACCTAAATGGCATTCACTTCCACACTCGGAACTAGCTACATGTCCTTCATTTTCATGAAAATCCACATTACAAGTTCAGCATTCGTCGGGCATTGTTTTAACCGCGGCAGAAACCCACCAGGAAGAACTGTACAGAAAGGTACAACAGGCCTTTGGCAGGGACAGAAACAGAAGCATGGTTACGTCACATAGGATAATAGGAGCGTAAACTAACCTGCACATTTATGACAGCAGGGTCAGTGGTGCTAGCAGGACATGCCGCCGCCCAAATGACTGCTTCGCCCGGAGCTCTTGATTTATCCAGCCAATTCCGACAGGCGAGAAGGCGCAGTCGATTGTTTGCAGCAGTGATTGCAGCCACAACTGCGTTGGCAGCTGGGCACCAGGCGGGCACAGCCCTTGGAAGCTCGGAAGAACACCGTGGTTAACTCGGTAGAAAAGGCCAGGCCATCCGCGCTGACCGACGGCTCCTTCAACCGGCAGTGCTGGACGATCCAGGAAATGCTGCACAATTACGATAGCAGGGTCAGTGGGGTTCACAGGACGCTGCCGTCGGTGTCAAAGAAGCAATTATCAAAGAGGCAAAAGCCAAGCTAATAGAGATAAAATAAAGAAATAAGAGAACAAGTACAGAGAAGAAGAAGAAGAAGAAGAAGAAGAAGAAGGAAAAGAAGGGAAAGAAGGAAAAGAAGGGAAAGAAGGAAAAGAAAGGAAAGAAGGAAAAGAAGGGAAGAAGGAGAAGAAGAAGAAGAAAAGGAAGAAGAAGAAGAAGAAGAAGAAGACAGAAGCCGAATGTTTCAGGATTTACTCTTATGTTTAGTATGCTTGTGGAATTATTCATATGAAAGAAGCGAACATGTATTGAACGAATTTCGCTACTCTTTCATTTCAAAGTAACTTTTATGCATACCATCACGAGCCCCTGGTATCCTTTAGCTTTTCTATCCGGCCTTATTGTTCATTGTGCAGTTTTTATATATTTTCTTGTTTCCTGCATTTGGCTGCAGTATGTAAAAGTAAATTACTTCCTTTGGAGTACATGAATTACACATCCTTTAGCCTGGTTCTGTTTTAAAACGTCATTAGCGAATTAGGTATACAGCTTGATGCATTTGCTCTGAATCA
This sequence comes from Amblyomma americanum, assembly GCF_052857255.1. Classification (NCBI taxonomy): domain Eukaryota; kingdom Metazoa; phylum Arthropoda; class Arachnida; order Ixodida; family Ixodidae; genus Amblyomma; species Amblyomma americanum. The sequence continues at coordinate 88,647,684 of NC_135506.1, forward strand.
AAAGGGCACTCACATCACAATGTTACGTCGCGCCTTTTAGGACACCTACCACCGCAATGTGTTTATGGCTAAAGCTATGCTTTAATATGATCCTGGCAAAATGCAGAAACAATGCACTATTGGGATTCGATGAAAAAGACAGCTATTAGGTTTTGTTGCCGCGGTGCCAGGTTTGTATGACGCTGGAGCATAGACCAGCAGGCAAAATGTGTTTAGTAGTAGTTACACGACACTGAGGCTGTAGCGCCCCATCGTGGGGCATTTGACATTGTCAAGCATTGGTCGACGATTATGATGCATGACAGAAGGTGACTACATGTCATGCAGTGATTACAATTTCCGTCGATATGACGAACCCAATTACGTGCGCGTAATTTGATGTTTTGCTGAGATTCGCCGCCTGTGGCATTCTCAAGCTGAACCATGAGCACAATTTCATAACAAAGCTACGTACGGCTGCTCCGTTTTCAAGAGAAAATGCAGCACAGCTTTTCTCGGGGTATTTCGTTTCATGGTGAAAATCGTCAAAGCACCGAAATTACTTTTCGAAGCTTTGAGACAAGGAAGCTTTTTTTCGCATTGTTTTTTTATTCAGAGCTTAGCCGTGAAGGTGTCGCACAAGGCCAGGTTCGGCGACAGCCTTGCGTCCTCCCGGGTCTTCCAGATCGTCACCGAAACCGTGGACGCATTGAGCAGTCTCCGGGCCTATGGAGTGTTGGAGCGGTTCCAGAGACATTACTGCCGCCTCACGGACGAGACCATGCGTGCCTTCGGCCTTTTCACCACCTGCTACCGGCTCACGCGAGCGATAGCATCCAGCGCCGCATTTTTGGTGGTCTTAAGCACGCTGCTCGCGAACACCGCCTTTGCCGCTGACGGAGGACCGAACCCCAGCAGCTTGGGACTCGCTTTAAGCGCCGCCTGCTCGGTTCGTGTTCTTTGCCACAGTCTGAGGCCTTTCCACACTGGTAATGCTGGGAAATAAATTAGACACTTTTTTCTCGTCATGCACCACAGGGGAAATCCCATAACTGCAGAGACATAAAAAGGATGAAAATTACGCTGACATCTGTTTGCGTTTGTACCTCTTACACGCGACCAAACCTGCACTTGGGATTCTCGAGAAGTTGATGGAAACGACTGAACATTCGGGATGGATGAGAAGAATACAGACACATGCACTGCGTTCTCGTCCTCAGTTCCGCCTGTTAGCGCCGTTCAGTCATTTCCATTAACATGCACCAATACGCCCGACTAAGACCACTTCTCGATAAGTTCCTTTTCTTTCTTTCTTCCAGAGTAGCCCACAAGAAAGCGGAGCCGAAAAACAAGCAGCTCTCTTCTTTAAAGCGCAAATTGCTGGGCTAGTTCATTCATAACGCGCAGAAGGTAGAACCAGAAAAAACGGACACAGGACAAGAAATAGGAGGCACACACACAACACCGCTGCATATGCAACTGATTTATCTTGATAAAGAAAGCAACATTTTTATGCTTTTCTTGGACGAGCGCCCACTCCCAACAAGGTGATGAAAGAAAATATAAAAACCGACACTCCTATTCGGTATTAAAATCCAGTGATAAATAAGCAGACATCCATAACGGATCCTTCAATTTTTAACACGGAAAAGGTGTGTCCGGTCTTATCTTCGTAATTTCGTTACATCACTTTGTTCGGAGTACGCGCTTGCTTTTAAAAACATACGAATGTTGGTTTCTTCATCATAATAAATCAGCTGTAAGTCCAGCGGTGTTTTGTGTGTGCCTCCTATTTTTTTGTCCTGCATCTGTTTTCGCTGGTTAGACCTTCTCTTCCTAAGCTTCACAAAAGGGTGTGTTAACGTACCAAACGAGAAATAAAAAACCAAAGCTTTACAAAGTAACTGCATTTCACATAAACAAACAGCGCGGAGTCGAAACTATTACTACACTGCATTGATTAAGCCTAGACGGGAGCTCTAAATGTCGGGCATGGATCCTCACCTCAGCATAAGGCTATACTTAGGACTGCCGATGTCCCATCGCGCCGAGCTCGTAACGTGATGCTGCCCACCGTCAAGCCCAAAGTTAAAAGCTTCTGCTTGTTGGAAAAATGTGGCATTGGTGGATTGTCATGACATTTAGCGCTACTGATATGAATGGCGTACTGATGCATTGACATTGCACGATCCGGCAACAAGGTTCCTAACGACGGTTGCTGCTTATCGTTGGGGTGCGCGATAGAAACTTGACGAAGTCGAAAAATTCGGGGCGGATCAATGAGATCAATGCGATTGATGCGCAGGAGAATGCGCGTTCGCAATGATCTCCAGTTTCATGTGCTTTTTGCTTTGATGAACTGAATTTATTGACCCCAATGACAATTTAAGTTCTTTGTTACCCTTTTGAGGTAGTTAAGACCCTCCACCATTCTGTGTGACTTGCTCCATGTTGGTCAAATGGCACTTCCTTGAGCTTTTTTTTTTTGAAGGGGGGGGGGGGGTCGGGGGGGGGGGTGTTGTAATCTTGTGCCTTTCTGAAGTGCCTTGCTCCATGCTCGTCAGGTGGAGATTCCTTGCGTTTTTTTTTTTGGGGGGGGGGGGGCGGGGTGTCTAAGCGGATGGCAGTTGACGAAGACGACGGTGCCTGAAGCGCAGTGTGAGTAGCTGGCAGTTAAACTCATGAGGCGAGATGCTGCGGCGATGAACGAGTGGACTAAATCAGTGGCAAGCAAGCGTGATCTGTTCTCGCTACCGTGGTGTAGAATCCTACTCGAGGCGATACGTTTTCTTTTTCTGCTGACGCTTTCTTGGAGGCTTCAGAGAGCACCAAAAAGCAGTTTTCGCGACTTGAAGGCTGTAATGCTGGTGCATCAAAATGCTCCGAGGACAGCGCTATTAATATCTAGGCGTGGAAGAAAGCGATCATTGTCAGTACTACGCGAGAACTGTGAGATTGAACGCCCGGGGTCAACTGGGGAAAAGACGCGCTGAAACGTCTTCGCTACGCACAGCTTGCAAACTTGAGTGTATAGAGGAAATTCGCCAGCAGCATTAAGCTATAGAAATATAAAATAAATCTCTGCCTGAGAGCTAACTAGATGGCATGTTCAGTTATACGCACTGCTTGCTGCCTTTTATGCGATAGGCTGGGAAGGGTTTCTTTTTGTATTTTTCTGGAGTGATATTTTTTTTTACTTTTCTACACCCTGCTTCAGGCGTGCAATCCTGGTGAGGCTGTGCCAGATTTCCTGATGTGAGCAGTAGCAATTCGACTCGCTGTCGCAAATGCCCCTTACAAGCTAAGGTTCAGTACGAAAGAATTTTCTGAAAAATGTAAAATCGGTTCCGAAGCGTGAAATACGGGAGGTTTCTCTCAACCTTGGGAAACAGAGCTTGTGCATGTCCTGAATGATAGCCGTGACGGCTGAGTAGAAGGCACTCGTATACTCGTAACACGTTTTATTTGGCAGACCTCAGGGGCGGGCGGTAGGGGGCTATTTTTTACGTGTTATTGTCTTCAACATACGAGGCTAATTGCATGGATTATAGGTGCTCTAAATATCTTGTATGCTTAGTTCTTTGCTTTCGATTCTTCAGCTGCTATATGCTTGCTTCAGGCCCACACAAAAAATCCTGCTGCTAGTATAAAGTGGTAAAACACAAACAAACACTTCAGATTACTGCTTTACAGCAACTATAAACCCACATAAGCAGATAAACACTTGGAAGAAGGTAAACAGCAGTAACAAGGGCATAAAACTTTATTTATAAATGGCAACCCCTTAATTTCGCGAAGCGAATCTTGACCGGTCCCAATTGCCTGCGAAGACTAAGTTTCGAATAAAGAAAACGGTTTAACCTTTCTTGCGTGTGTGTTTAGAGCACGTGTGATTTAATTTTGATGTTGGCTGGTGCAGGTGCCCCTTGGGCTCATGACCCTCGGCATCATGCTGTTCAGCGTCCTTCAAATGGTCGTGGCCTTTGAACGCTGCCTGGAGTACACGGAACTCAGCCCCGAGGTAGTTACTAACTCAACTGTTCTAAACGATACTGTTCGAGACCAAAAGCATGCGTCCACAATTGTGCTTGTTGATGTTATACAAAGGCGAAGTGCCGGGTAACAAAGAGAGAAAGGGATGAGGATTTTTATTGGCGTGCTCAAAACAAGCTCTGTTATTCTTGGCGACCGACCATTATGTGGCCTATGAATCTGTGAATAAACCTTAGGGTCCTGGGGGTTGAATATCAGTAAGGAAAAGCACGGGAATGGGAATTAGAAAATTCTGTGAAACCTTTAGTACCCGCAAAGCCCGACATGTTGGGTCATGTAATAGCGTTTTGCAAAGCGAGATACGCCTTGTTATCGCGCGGTCTCTCATCAGCCTGCAACTGAAAGAGAGCAGAGAAAAGTTGTCAGAAAGAAGATGAACAACCACACGAGATTTCCTTGCGCCAAAAGGTCACTTAGTTGATTCTAAGAAATTGTAATATGGTAATAGGAGGGTTTAATTAGGAGCCGTCTGCCGAGGTGAAAATATCGCGGAACTTGAAGTTAGCACTCCTTTTGCGGTGGGTATCGCAGGACAATAGGATGAACATCATCTAGGGACGGTGGCGTTTCTTGTAAACTTTGTAGATGCTGTCATATCCTTATAGCCAGACTGATGGACGTCTCATGCTCATCTGTGCGGCGTTGCTGTCTTCTGAATGGAGTCAATGTCAGAGGTGGGCTCTCTGAGTCAGAATAGTCCCTTTGTGAAGGCCTCTCACCTCCCACATTGCGCGCATACCTATCTGGAGCGGTCCAGCGGAGAAGTAAACAGAACAGGTTTGAAATCATGAACGCACGTCTGACCTCGAGGAGGCGCCGCTCTTTTCCTGCTCTGAAGAGTTTAGCAATTTTCCTGGCCTACAGTGCACACGCCTCTTTTTTTACAAACAATTAGCCACATTACCCAGGGTGGTGTCAAAATGTGAAGGCATTGACTGCGGTTTTTAGTGCGCGGGCAATAATCCGATGGGTGCAGTTAAAAACTTCCTGTCAATCGTGGTCTCGGCACCAGCTAAGACATTCCACAATCCTCTCTGATGGGATGGCCTGGTTGGGCTGGTCGGTGATCGAATATACACGGCAGTTAGCAGTACGAAGAGCCTTCAGGTCTTTGTCCGCTCGTCTGGCGGAACTCTGCTGGTTGGGGCACCTATTCGAACTTCTTATGACGAAACTTATTTATTAATAACGGCATCGGAATACAAGGCAGGTGAGGATAAGGGAGTTAATAAAAAAGGCTGTTTAAAAGCTGCCGAGACAGAGACTCGGCGCGCTCCTCCCAACTCTTTTTTTCTTGCAGCCGATTTTAACCCCTTCAATAGTTGGGCGGAGAATCACTAAACCAGCTCACGCCCAATTTTAACCAATAACAGTGCAATGACACTGCACATGCAAGTGGGCGGAGCCCAGGGCTCACCAGAGCCAGACCCCGTGGACTCCGTGCCTTTTGGAAAGTGCCGGGCGCGCGTTTTCGCGTACGCAGCTCGCTGCATGTGCATTCCATCGAGGCGCCACGCATCTGGTTTGCTGTCTCCGCTGACAGCAAAGGAATTTCTTCAGCGGGACAAGGTCGTCGGCCCCCTGCAACTCTGACAAGACAGTTCGGGGTCCTTCTCTCGTTTTCCCACGGTTTTGGGCAGCGTCCGGAACGCGCGATGTGCTATCACCGTTCTACCCCTCGTGCACGGCCGGTCAGTAGGGGATGGGTCGGCGCCAGAGCCGAAAGGATTAGCGCGGGTAGCTGGCACCGAGGCACCCTAAGCGCGGGCGTCGCACCTCTCAGTAAACCCCCTCTATTTCCCACTGAGATGACCGCTCCCAGGAAGAGGTACGGAGGGGAGGGGATTGACCTATCGGCGCGGTGGGCTTCTAACATAACAGGTACCAACCCCGAGCAAAATCGTCCGTAGTCTGCTGGCGCTGTCTGTTGGCATTGTCTGTTCGCACGGCGCGAGCGCTCCGTCGTTATGTTTCTTGTTGTGTTCATCTGTTGGAGTGGCGCAAACTAACAGTGGAGGATTGGCCAGGGTGCCCTGACAGTCAGTTGTGAAATATTGACTCATTTAAGGATGTCCAGGGTGAATTTGGCGCTAAAGAAAGCGGCACTGTCCGCTCATTGTCGACTTTTACGTAGCAAGAATCTGTGCTTTTGCACTGGTTAAAATGTAGTAATACATTGGCAGATTTGACGATGAGAACTAATCTTTACACAAATGAATCATGGTACATACCTCGTCCTCGTAATAATTACGCCAAACAAATGCTGCGGTATCAACTCCCAAGGTGTTAAATCGGAACATTAAACATTGATCATCACACTGACTTCATGTAACATAGAGTTCGATACACTGCTTAAATTCGTGCTCGTAAATATTTGTGTATAAAATATTTTGCTATACATGTTCCCAATATTTTTAGTAGACAGGTCTACATATACGCTGAAAACTGTGTTAAACTGTACTCCCCTTGTAATTTTTCTTTATTTATTATTCTTGTCGAAGTGCGTACTTCTATATTACATTTCTTTTTCACTTTGTGACAAACAGCAATGTGTCGAAGTGTGCGTGCCACCGTTGCCTTGTACAGGGGGTACAGTTCCTGTCAAGCCACTAACTGCCTTTTTGACCGTGCTCGCCAGCATCAATGATGTTGAATAAATTCTATTTGTTTGGATAGCATGCTCTGTATTCTTTATCAGACATGAAGTAGTTTAAAAGGAAGTTCAAGAATTGCCATGCCGCTAAGGGAAAACGGGTGGTGACCATTGTTACGGTCAGAGCCCAATAAATTTCACTCGCCTGCAGCTCTTTCAGGAACGCAGAAAACTTCATCCACAGCCCCTTTTGCATTTCGCCTCATGAGAGTGTGAGTGCGCATAAAAGGTGAAACTCCTGCTTGGCAGCCGGATGCCGCAGCAGCTAAGCGTGAACTGCGGGTTCACCACCATAGGGGTTTTCATATTTTCTTGAAAAAAGCTACAAAACCACAGCTGAAATACTCAGTGAGGCCATCATTTTTCTTCGATAATCGCAATTTCTCTTCTAAGTCACATCATTCCAAAATTGTAATAATATTACTGATAATAAAATTTATTTATTTAGTTCAATTCGTTCGAGGAGGGACCGCAACAAAAAGCTATGATTTGAGGTAGCTTGACGAGATAATTGCTCCGACAATTGGCGATAGCAGCTACGCATACACTGCGATAAATTTTGTCAGATGAAGATGTCAGAACAAAATAGTTTAATACAGTAGTCATGTACGGACAAAAAGATGCTGGATGGCGTGTGCTTTCCTGAGCGCGAGATAGAAGAGAAATAAATGAGATAAAAACAGCTAAGGCGCCAGCACTGAGCAAAACCCAGCTGCAACTTGGCCACCACTGCCAAAGCTTTCTACGCCTACTGCGTCAGGGATGTTGGCGCACTCAGGGCAGTGTGCAGCGCCTACGACTGATCCAGCCAACAGGCACGATCAAGGCCATGGCCCAGATATGTAAGTGATTGCAATGCTCACGACACTAATGAATGCCATGCGTGCTCTACTTTCCAGCCTACACACGCCAGCAGCACCTAGTGCACTTTAAGTGCTGGACGCGTTACATCCAGTTCTTGCGGCTCTACAGTAGACAGCATCATGGCTCCTTCGGACCTGTCTTTTCAAACGAAAGTCAAGCAAGTTTTCATTTTCCAATGGAATGCTCGTGGGCTCCAGTCCCGGATTTCCGATTTACGGCACTATGTCTGCGAGAATCACTTCCCCATTCTTGTGATTTGTGAACCGAAGACGCCGGCCATTTTGAGAATATCCGGTTACGAGGCATTTTCATCACCCATGTGCAACAGATCCAGCAAAGTCATCGTCTACATTCGACGGGAACTTACATATGTGCAACATTCAGTTCCTCCGAACAGAGACAATCAGCACGTTTGCATGACAGTGAAGAGCCGAGACCTGACGTTTACGATACTGGCGGTGTACTTGGCGCCGTCAAGTCGTTTCGACGCCAGAAGGTTGAGTGGTTTGACGGAAGCTACACCTGCTCCGTGGGTCATTATGGTGATTCAATGCTCATCACACCATGTGGGGAGGCGTTAGGATGGACGTTAGGGGAAGACAGCTTGTGTCCTTCGCCTCTGATCATGACCTCCAGTGCCTGAATGACGGAAGCCCGACCTATATACGAGGGGTGACTTATAGCAGCTGCTTGGACTTGACTTTCGTTTCAAAGTGCCTTAACAACAGCGTCCGGTGGTTTTCGGATGTAGAAACCCATGGCAGCGACCATATCCCAACCGATCTGATTATTACCGGCCATTCCACATTTTCCCCAGCCACGTGTAGGCAGCGCATTGACTGGACAGTTTTTAAATTACTTATGGAGGCTGCTTGCGCAGAGGGCTTCTCTACCGGTCTTGAACAAAAAATTAAGGAGGCCATGGAACACGCCACCTGCCCCTTTAACCCTGTCGCTAACTACACCGATTTTAACTTCGAATTGCAGCGACTGCGATCACAACGGCGCAGGGCAGAGCGCAGATACCGACGCACAAAGTCGGGCCTAGACCTAAGAGATGCTAGTCGCATACAGAAGAAGATTCAGCGCAGAATTCAGGCACTGCAAACACAACGGTGGAGGACATTTTGCCAAACACTTGATCCACGGAAGCCTTTGTCACGCATTTGGAGTGTAATTCGGGGTCTTCGCACGTACCCTCAACAGCGCTACCCGTTCAAATCCGTAGCTCTCCACCAAAGGCGCAGTGTGCTTGAGGTAGCTGAAAATTTCTGCGCAAGAATAACAGGCCCTCCGAATCCAGGCGCAACGCTGCACTGCAACAATGTTCCACCCTCACGGGACTCTCGGATGGATGCACTATTCTCCATGGAAGAACTTGATGCTGCGCTGGCTTGTTGTAGAAGGTCATCATCACCAGGGCCCGATGGTGTGACGTACTCCGCACTTGCCAACCTTGGCAAAGAAGCTCGACGGGCTCTCTTGGACACTTACAACAATTCATAGACTGCTGGCATAGTTCCTCATGATTGGAAGGCCAGTCGTCTGGTTCCACTTCTTAAGCCGGGTAAATCACCGCTCGACCTTTCATCATACCGCCCAATTGCACTCGCCAGCTGCGTCGGCAAAGTCATGGAAAGAATGCTGCTCACACGCGTGGAATGGTACTTGGAGCGATATCAGATTTATCCAACCTTCATGTCTAGGTTCCGACGGGGCCGCTCTTCTATCGACAACGTGGTTGACCTGGTAACGTCGGTGCACCACAACAAAAGTTTGAAAAGATTGACCGTGGCATTTTTTTATATCAAGGGCCCGTACGACAACGTAACGCATCAGGCCATTTTGGACGCAATGGAAGCCGCTGAGATCGGAGGCCGCACGTTCAGGTGGATACGCAGCTATTTACCAGAGAGGTCGTTTTTTGTCCTGACTGCGGACGGACCTACGTCCTTACACCGAAATTCGCGCGGAGACCCTCAGGGTGGAGTTCTGAGCCCAGTTCTCTTCAACCTTGCTCTCATCGCCCTGGTCGACGTATTGCCACAATCTGCTCAGATCTCGGTATATGCAGATGACATCTGTATTTGGGCATCAGGGGTGACCCGTCCTCAAGTTCGTGCAAGACTTCAAAAGGCGGCATCGATATTGACATCTTATCTTCGCTTGAAGGGCCTGAACATTTCGACCGAAAAGTGTCTACTTGTGGCGTTCACACGAAAAATAATGTCACGCTACACCATCCGCATTAATGGTGAAGCCATTCCCTATAAGAGACGCCACAGATTCCTTGGTGTTGTCATCGACAGGAACCTCTCGTGGAGTCCACATGTCTATGACATGAGAAAGAGACTAATTGCAATTGTCCACGTCCTCTCCTTCCTCGGAAAAATTCCTGGGGCGCATCAGTGCGCTCTATGCTGCAACTGTACCGTTCCCTATTTCTGGGCTACATGCGGTACAGTCTTCCAATATTCAGATCCATTAGAAAGACAAATATCAAGACTCTTCAAAGTGTCCAAGCGCAAGCTCTCCGTATCTCCCTTGGACTGCCTAAATGTGCATCAACAGTAACAACTGTTCTTGTTGCCCGGGAACATCCTGTTACTACATACATTGCTGCTGACACCATGAGAACACATATTCGGCACCTCACACGGGTTCCCTGTCATTACCTCGCAACACTCCCAATAATTAGGCTGCGTACTGCGTTCGCCAAAGTCATTGAAGCTCATCGCGCATATCTTCCATCGGAGTTCACACCTGCGTCAAGACCGTGCTCACCCTTATGGAGTCTTCATGAACCTCGGGTTTACCTCTATATGCCTGGAATTACGAAGAAAGCTGGTGTATCACTACCCGCTCTCAAGCAACTGACATTGAATCACCTGCATTCTTACCACAGTCACCGCATACATGTTTACACAGATGGATCAGTTCACTCGACCAGTTCTTCGGGGTCGGTGGTGATACCGGCCAGATCCATCTTCACGAAAGTGAAGACGACCTATCCAACATCTTGAACTGGTGCGGAACTCGCAGCCTTACGGGCTGCGGTAGAGTTCATCAGTCAGGAACCTCCACACAGCTGGACGGTTTTCACCGACTCTAAAGTAGCCCTTCAAGCTCTGCAAGCTGCGCTACGCCGCGGGTCGCAGGAACAACTTGTTCCTGAGATCCGTCTACTGTACCACGGCACCGTTTCCAAAGGTCATGACATCATTTTTAAATGCCTGCCAGGACACTGTGGTATTAACGGTAATCACCAGGCCGATGCGGCTGCGCGTTCGGCTCACAACGACGGACTTCCAGTGAGGATCCCAATCTCAAGGCCTGACGCAGCGTGTGGGCTTCTCCCTTTGGCGCTAGAGCTCACACTTTTAGCGTGGAATACGGGAGAGTTTTGCAACTTCCGCCTCAAGGCACTGGACCCTGGACTGCGCCTTCGTCTTCCACGTAACTTAGCACGTCGCGACGCAATATTGTTATGCCGTTTATGGATCGGTGTTGCTTTTACCAACCCCTATGCTTTCCGGATGAGGATGGCCGACAGTCCTACTTGTGAAAGCTGCGGTTGTGAGGAGACCATCGCTCATCTTCTCTGTGAGTGCCCTGCATTTGCTAGTGCAAGACATACACTGTGTTGTGCCCTGGACCGCCTCGATCCTCGCCCATTAACAGAGCAAAAGATCCTCGGTCTGTGGCCACAGCAGTCGACTGCCCTCAAGGCATACAAGGCACTCTTTGCCTACTTGAGAGCGTCTGGATTGAGCGACAAATTGTGACAGCGTTGTGTGTGTGTGTGTGTGTGTGTGTGTGTGTGTGTGTGTGTGTGTGTGTGTGTGTGTGTGTGTGTGTGTGTGTGTGTGTGTGTGTGTGTGTGTGTGTGTGTGTGTGTGTGTGTGTGTGTGTGTGTGTGTGTGTGTGTGTGTGTGTGTGTGTGTGTGTGTGTGTGTGTGTGTGTGTGTGTGTGTGTGTGTGTGTGTGTGTGTGTGTGTGTGTGTGTGTGTGTTATGCCTTTTTCCCCTTCTCTCTTCCTCCTTTTAGCCCCCTAATCCCTCTTCCCCAGTGCAGGGTAGCCATCCAGAACCCCTTTCTAGTTAACATCCCTGTCTTTCCCTACTCTTTATCTATCTATCTATCAGCTGCATTGCCTGCCAGCGTCGCCGCATTTCAATCGAGGCGAAATGCAGTAACACACATTCGTTGAGGCATGAGAGAATGAAATGAACTTCACATTGTGCGAAGCATTCTCAAGCGTTCCATTGCTCTCTGACTCGCCACATTAACTGTTCATTTAAAACTTAAATATGCATCGATAATTTTGAAGATTTATTTCATTTAGAACAAGTTTTAACAAAGATTTATTAACTATATTCGAGATACCAATATTTTCATACAAATGCTTCTTTGTTTTATTTGCCAGAAAGATGTCGGAGAGACTTGGACCGAAGAAAAAAAAGCTGCAGTCGCAGAATCTTTGGCGAAATGGCCAACGGAAGGAAAGGTTGAATTTCACAGTTATTCGGCTTCCTACAAACCTGGCATCTTGCCTAACGTCTTAAACAACGTCACATTCACTGCAGAACCAAGGGAAAAAGTAAGCGTTGTTCACATTGCTTTTTGTTTTTGTATTTTTGCATTGATATAGAGATGCAATTTTGAAAGGTTGAGAGAAAGAGAGAAACGTGGAGAAGAAACCGCCACTAAAGATGATAAAGGCAAAGCGCTTTCTTAAAATGGGATCACTTTTTTTTTCTCTCAACATTTTGTTGTGGGCTTTCCTGATATGCATTAAATGCAACAACAGTCTCCTTAGTTGAATTATACATGTTAGCGCTGGCACAAGTAGCCGTATCATTGGTTACAACTTATTGTTTTTTGACGCGTGCTTCGAACTAGGACGACAAGCGTGGCTAAATGAAAGTGCGCCGCTTTAAGGTTTGACGCATTCTTAATTTGGGTCAGTCTTTAAAAATAAGTAGGAAAATATATTCAGTGTTCTATACAGCGCGCCTCGAGCACATGTTTACGTCAATTTTTTCTTGCGACGTGTTTAAAATTTTCGAAAGGTTGTTTGCCGTGCAAAGTTAGGTTCCCTTTTTAAACTTGAAAATGCTAGTAACACTGCGAAGTTTACATACAGCAATTGTATAGTGCTGTCTGATTTCACGCCGCAGCGGCTGAAGGAATGAGCGCAATAATTTGTCATATGGTCTTCACTTGTGCATATATACTGCAAAATATCTCAATACATTGATACAACGCAACCCTCCAATGCAGAAAAGTGAAGAAAATGAGCCACGGTAAAAGTACAGTAGCCAAAAAATGAAAGGAAACAAGATACCATGCTGGACTGGTAGATAACCATTCGGATAAACGCATAGTAGTGTTGCCGTGTTCAGGCTCGCGAGCAGGAGTTGCGGGGTTAGGTTGCCAGTGCCGCCGGGAACCCACCGGTGATGCAATGGGTACATGGTTTTCCCTGGCCTCGTGCTCGGCGTCATTGGGGCGAAATGCTTGGGAAATGAGCCTTTGACCTCACCTCGAGTAGTCTAAAACAAACTGGTACACTAGCTCTCTGTGGCCCGAGATGCCCTTGCACCATGAAAACTCACCATCAATATTCCAGTCTTCCGTAATCCTGCCTGATCAACGTGCGAAATATGTCGAAGACATATCCTTTACACGACGCTGCTTTTGGCACAGGCACAAGGACATGGAATTTACGGTTCGTGCCTGCGGTTATCAAAGGTAGATCATGCCTTAAATGTTATTCTGAGGAATGAATAGCCAACGAGTACGTACCGGAATGTAGGCGGAATCATTCTACAAGCACTAAATACCATGAGATGCCTACGTGAGAAGTTTGAAATATTTGACACACATTTTTCTTGCGCTATCTTCCGCTACTGGTCGTAACGTTTATGCAACCTCCGACGCTGTCGAAACACATTGTTGTTGCGGCTCTGCCTAGGTTTCTCTATTTGCTTCAAAATTGTTCGTTGGCAACGCAACTCGCGTGCATTGGTCTTATTAGACATTCAGCAATTAGCTGACGCAGCAGAGTTGCGATCTCCTTTAATCTAATTTGCTCTGAGAGAACAACCTAAATTGAATACGAGAGCCTGTTGCCACTTGAATCTGAATGAATAATTCGCAGAAACGTTGGAGTTCATTTCACGGTCCTAAATGCAACAATCATTCCTTGCGTGTCTTGTTCGCAGCTATAAAATATACTGCGGATACGGTTCAAAACAGCATGTGTAAGCGGTTGATTGTCAGTGCTTAGTTTATTCTACGTGTATGGCGAGCCAAGAAAGCGTGGAGAATCTCGTAAACTGCACCCGAGGTCATGAGAGCAAAGCCTTGTACGACAATCCTCTCCAGATCGGCGTCGTCGGTCGCACGGGCGCAGGTAAGTCGTCCATGGTGCTCGCACTTCTGCGCATGCTCGAGGCCTCGGAGGGACGAATCCTCATCGACAGCGTTGACATACGCGAGGTACCGCTGCCCAAGCTACGCAGAAGTATCACCGTAATTCCGCAGGTGAGCTATTGCATGGAACGTGAGCCCCGCTGTCACGTGCAGATTATGTTTTTCCGTGCGTTTTTACTATTACGATAACAATGTTATGTCGGGAATGTGACAAGAAGCGATATTACAAGACAAGAAGCGATAATATTTGTTAAAATGGGCGGCGAAATCAGCGAAAGCCGGAGAGATGTCGAGTGAACCGATGCTCTTTTCACACGAAGCTAATGGTTAGCACCTTGACACACCGGGGGGTAACGGTAATCTATGGGCAAAAATGGCAGCCCTAATGTTTCTTTTTTTGAGCCTGCGCGTTGTTTCTTGGCGTACAACTGCGAATTTATGTCAGAGACAGCAGCGGGCTTCTACAAAATAGTTTGTCTCTCTCGAGAACAATAAAGCTCTTACTCTTCTAAATGGTGTGCGTAAAAGCGGGCTGCAACTCACTGAAAAGCTCTAATGACGAAATTACCAATCATAGGCATGCGCCCTTGCTTGCTTCGTCTGCCGTAACCTCCCCTGAACCTGTTCATCGATGTGCTGCTTGGTCACCACATCGCGCTGTATTCCGCGGCATCATTCGCTATCTCAAGCATCACCCGTCATTGTCATTCCACAGACCTAGATGCAACGTAGGATGAATATGCGCAGGCTAGAGTTCAGCTGCGGTTCCCTGTATGTGCATAGGTTATATTTTGCGCATTTGTCTATCACCTGATTGATAGTGTGAATATGTTCTTGTGTGGAATATTCTTTACGAAAGCCAGCCTGATAATTTGCCTGCCCGATCATAGGACCAATTCTAAACAAGTGCAGCTAATGACTGTGCGACGACACCGACAAGATCTAAACCAGTAGGTTATGCTCGCACTAACCCATGTCTGCGTAGTTAAGAGAAAGGCTGCTAATTTTGACCTCATCAGCTTGTAAAATGCAGCACACATGCTGACACAAAAATGAAGCAGTATACAAAGGCAATCACTAGCGCTGTTTAACAACTATGATTATATTGCCACCAATGGCGTTTTCTACGCATCGTGACAGTGACGAACAAAAATCAGCCTAATTGTAAAACCTAAGCCACCCGTTTCACATTTACCTGCCAGCTCTCACACACATGTTCACGCCTGTGCAATAACTCTTTTCCTCTCATGTATGCACAAGGAGTGATGAAGCACTTAGTTTTGAGTGCTTTGAAATCTCCATACTTCTATTAATTTTCATCCACATGAGCAGAACGGTCGTCTTATCGAAATCAGGACTCCTTGCAAAACCACTACCTGCCATACCTGGGCGCCCTGAGTCAGCTGCGCACAAGGAACATCATTATAATGCCAAAAAAACTAAATCGCATCGTACTGCCTCGGGTTGGATGCCGGTATGTCGAGTAATTGATTGTTCACTAGGGTAACGGATTGGGTATCAAAATAAGGTAAACATCGCAGGAGTCGACAAAGAGTTGGCCGGATGGGCGGAGGAGATGCATTTTGTGGGCATATGGTGGCCGCAGCTGGCGCAGGACGTTGTTAATTGGACGTTTATGCAGCATCATGACGTGTCATGGGCATGACATGACATACCATGAGCAAGGGCAACAATTTTAGGAGAGCTTATTGACCCCTGACGTAAATACTTAAAGTGAGAAAGGAACGAACGCTGCTGCGTGGCCCACTCGGGGTCAGGCACGGTACAAATAGGAAAGGCCTTTTTTATGCAGTGAACTAGTTCAGCTGGTGATGATAGCAGTGCAGGGTAACAATATTTTACTTTTCAGGATCCAAGCCTTGTGAGAGGAACGTTGCGAGTAAACCTGGATCCGAGCAACTCGTACTCGGACGAAAAGATCTGGTGGGCTCTGGAGAAAGCCCACCTTGCCGGCATCGTCACCAAGGATCCCAATAAGCTGCTGTTGGAAACAACGGATGGCGGCAACAACTTAAGGTGAGCGTTTAAGTTAATATCATGTGTTGTAAATACAGTAAACTCAGTTTTACCGCGAAGTGCAGGGCGCACACGTATCGGATCCTTGTATCTAGTTTAAATAAGACAGCGCAGCATGGAATGGGCACACAGGATCCTGATGAACAGAAAGGTTACGTAGCATCTATCAGCTAATCCACTGACGCCGTCAGTAATGTCTGAATGCTAGCTATAGAGAGAAGTGGGCGTAACAAGCTTTTGTTACTCTTTGCTTTTGCCTGCTTGAGCGGTATGAAAGCCAGTCACAGCAAATATAAATCCGTTTCAGACTGAATGGTTAAAATAACATACATGTACGGATGTCCTCTAAATTTCTGCTGTTGGGAAAGATAAGCACCGACCACTGAACTATTTTCGCACTTATTGTTATTTATTCGTTAAGGCAATGTGGAAGGCAACTACAAGTAATCAAGAATAATTTGATGCACATTGAAACACATTCAAGGAGATGCATATTGCGAACTACCTATACATCACTTGTTAGGCAGCCACGACGAGGCCACTTCACTAGCCGAAATATTGCCATGTAGTGGTGACGGCAGCCCGGCAGTCAGGAAGGCACCGAAAGGCTTCCAAAGAAATCCATTATTCGGCTGACTTGCACCCGCAATGAGTTAACAACTCGGCGGAGGCGATAGGAAGAAGCGTGCTCGGCAGTCTTCGAAGAACAGACGAGGTAGTAGCGTAGATAGATAGATAAAGAGGAGGAGGGAAAGACAGGGATGTTAACCAGAAAGGGGCTCCGGTTGGCTGCCCTGCACTGGGGAAGAGGGATTAGGGGGCTAAAAGAAGGAAGAGAGAAGGGGAAAAAGGCATAACACACACACACATGCACAACGCTGTCACAATTTGTCACTCAACCCAGTCGCTCTCAAGTAGGCAAAGAGTGCCTTGTATGCCTTGAGGGCAGTCGACTGCTGTGGCCACGGACCGAGTATCTTTTGCTCTGTTAATCGGCGAGGATCGAGGCGGTCCAGGGCACAACACAGTGTATGTCTTGCACTCGCAAATTCAGGGCACTCACAGAGATTAGCGATGGTCTCCTCACAACCGCAGCTTTCACAGGCAGGACTGTCGGCCATCCCCATCCGCAAAGCATAGTGGTTGGTAAAAGCAACACCGATCCATAAACGGCATAACAATGTTGCGTCGCGACGTGCTAAGTTACGTGGAAGAAGAAGGCGCAGTCCAGGGTCCAGTGCCTTGAGGCGGAGGTTGCAAAACTCTCCCGTGTTTCACGCTAAAAGTGTGAGCTCCAGCGCAAAAGGGCGAAGCCCACACGCTGCGTCAGGTCTTGATATTGGGATCCTCACTGGAAGTCAGTCGTTGTGAGCGGAACGCGCAGCCGCATCGGCCTGGTGATTACCGTTAATACCACAGTGTCCTGGCGGCCATTGAAAAATGATGTCATGACCTTTCGAAACGGTGCCGTGGTACAGTAGACGGATCTCAGCAACAAGTTGTTCCTGCGACCCGAGGCGTAGCGCAGCTTGCAGAGCTTGAAGGGCTGCTTTAGAGTCGGTGAAAACCGTCCAGTCATGCGGAGGTTCCTGACTGATGAACTCTACCGCAGCCCGTAAGGCTGCGAGTTCCGTACCAGTTGAAGATGTTGGATAGGTCGTCTTCACTTTCATGAAGATGGATCTGGCCGGTATCACCACCGACCCCGCAGAACTGGTCGAGTGAACTGATCCATCTGTGTAAACATGTATTCGGTGACTGTGGTAAGAATGCAGGTGATTCATTGTCAGTTGTTTGAGAGCGGGTAGTGATATACCAGCTTTCTTCGTAATTCCAGGAATATAGAAGTGAACCCGAGGTTCATGAAGACTCCATAAGGGTGAGCACGGTCTTGACGCAGGGGTGAACTCCGATGGAAGATATGCGCGATGAGCTTCAATGACTTTGGCGAATGCAGTACGCGGCCTAATTATTGGGAGTGTTGCGAGGTGATGACAGGGAACCCGTGTGAGGTGCCGTATATGTGTTTTCATGGTGTCAACAGCAATGTATGTAGTAACAGGATGTTCCCGGGCAACAAGAACAGTTGCTGCTGTTGATGCACATTTAGGCAGTCCAAGGCAGATACGCAGTGCTTGCGCTTGCACACTTTGAAGAGTCTTGATATTTGTCTTTCTAATGGAACTGAATATCGGAAGACTGTACCGCTTGTAGCCCAGAAAAAGGGAACGGTACAGTTGCAGCATAGAGCGCACTGATGCGCCCCTGGACTTCCCCCGAGGAAGGAGAGGACGTGGACAATCGCAATTAGTCTCTTTATCATGTCGTAGACATGTGGACCCCACGAAAGGTTCCTGTCGATGACAACACAAAGGAATCTGTGGCTTCTCTCATAGGGAATGGCTTCACCATTAATGCGAATTGTGTAGCGTGACATTATTTTGCGTGTGAACGCCACAAGTGAACACTTTTCGGTCGAAATGTTCAGGCCCTGCAATCGAAGATAAGATGTCAATATCGATGCCGCCTTTTAAAGTCTTGCACGAACTTGAGGACGGGTCACCCTTGATGCCCAAATACAGATGTCGTCTGCATACACCGAGATCTGAGCAGATTGTGGCAATACGTCGACCAGGCCGATAAGAGCAAGGTTGGAGAGAACTGGGCTAAGCACTCCATCCTGAGGGACACCGCGCGAATTTAGGTGTAAGGACGTTGTTCCGTCCGCAGTCAGGACAAAAAACGACCTTTCTGATAAATAGCTGCGTATCCAGCTGAACGTGCGGCCTCCGATCTCAGCAGCTTCGATTGCGTTCAAAATGGCCTGATGCGTTACGTTCTCGTACACGCCCTTGATAGCCAAAAACAATGCCACGGTCAATCTTTTGAAACTTTTTCTGTGGTGCACCGACGTTACAAGATCAACCACGTTCTGGATAGAAGAGCGGCCCCGTCGGAACCCAGACATGAAGGTTAGATAAATCTGACATCGCTCCAAGTACCATTCCACGCGTGTGAGCAGCATTCTTTCCATGACTTTGCCGACGCAGCTGGCGAGTGCAATTGGACGGTATGACGAAAGGTCGAGCGGTGATTTCCCCGGTTCAAGGAGTGGAACCAGACGACTGGTCTTCCAATCATGAGGAACTATGCCAGCAGTTCATGACTTGTTGTAAGTGTCCAAAAGAGCCGGTCGAGCTTCTTGGCCAAGGTTGGCAATTGCGGAGTACGTCACACCATCGGGCCCTGGTAATGACCTTCTACAACAAGCTAGCGCAGCATGAAGTTCTTCCATGGAGAATAGTGCATCTATCCGAGAATCCCTTGAGGGTGGAACATTGTTGCAGTGCAGCGTTGCGCCTGAACTCGGAGGGCCTGTTATTCTTGCGCAGAAATCTTCTGCTACCTCAACCACACTGCGCCTTTGGTGGAGCGCTACGGATTTGAACGGGTAGCGCTGTTGAGGGGACGTGCGAAGACCCCGAATTACGCTCCAAACGCGTGACAAAGGCTTCCGTGGATCAAGTGTTTGGCAAAATGTCCTCCAGCGTTGTGTTTGTAGTGCCTTAATTCTGCGCTGAATCTTCTTCTGTATGCGCCTAGCATCTCTTAATCTAGGCGCGACTTTGTGCGTCGGTATCAGCGCTCTGCCCTGCGCCGTTGTGATCGTAGTCGCTGCAATTCGAAGTCAAAATTGGTGTATTTAGCGACAGGGTTAAAGGGGCAGGTGGCGTGTTCCATGGCCTCCTTAATTTTTGGTTCAAGACCAGTAGAGACGCCCTCTGTGCAAGCAGCCTCCATAAGTAATTTAAAAACTGTCCAGTCAATGCGCTGCCTACACGTGGCTGGGGAAAATTTAGAATGGCCGGTAATAATCAGATAGGTTGGGATATGGTCGCTGCCATGGGTTTCGACATCCGAAAACCACCGGACGCTGTTGGTACGACACTGTGAAACGAAAGTCAAATCCAAGCAGCTGCTATAAGTCACCCCTCAAATATAGGTCGTGCTTCCGTCATTAAGGCACTGGAGGTCATGGTCAGAGGAGAAGGACACAAGCTGTCTTCCTCTAACGTCCATCCTAACGCCTCCCCACATGGTGTGATGAGCATTGAATCACCATAATGACCCACGGAGCAGGTGTAGCTTCCGTCAAACCACTCAACTTTCTGGCGTCGAAACGACTTGACGGCGCCAAGTACACCGCCAGTATCGTAAACGTCAGGTCTCGGCTCTTCACTGTCAGGCAAACGTACTGATTGTCTCTGTTCGGAGGAACTGAATGTTGCACATATGTAAGTTCACGTCGAATGTAGACGATGACTTTGCTGGATCTGTTTCGCGTGGGTGATGCAAATACCTCGTAACCGGATATTCGCAAAATTGTCGGGGTCTTCGGTTCACAAATCACAAGAATGGGGAAGTGATTCTCGTAGACGTAGTGCCGTAAATCGGAAATCCGGGACTGGAGTCCACGAGCATTCTATTGGAAAATGAAAGCTTGCTTGACTTTCTTTTGAAAAGACAGGTCCGAAGGAGACATGATGCCTTCTACTGTAAAGCCGCAAGAACTGGATGTAACGCGTCCAGCACTTAAAGTGCACTAGGTGCTGCTGGCGTGTGTAGGCTGGAAAGTAGAGCACGCATGGCATTCATTAGTGTCGTGAGCATTGCAATCACTTACATATCTGGGCCATGGCCTTGATCGTGCCTGTTGGCTGGATCAGTCGTAGGCGCTGCACACTGCCCTGAGTGCGCCAACATCCCTGACCCTATAGGCGTAGAATGCTTTGGCAGTGGTGGCCAAGTTGAATCTGAGGCAACAGGTCCAGCCTCACCAAGCGCCGGGCTCCCTTGTTTTGGTACAGATTTTGGTGGAGGCGGACAAGCTGCAGATGCGTTTGGGGCATTCTTCTCAAATGTGACTGCTTTCTTCGACGACCTTCGGCGGCACGAACGACGTCGCCGCACCTTTGCGGCGGCTTCTTTGTGCGTAGAATGGTCTCGCACCATTTGCTTCAGTACCGCCCGCTCGGTCTTGAGACGGGGGCAGTCTTTCGAGGAAGAGTCATGAGGGCCATGGCAGTTGGCGCACTTCAAGGTAGTCGCGCGGCAAACGTCATCGCCGTGTGACTCGGAGCATCGCGGGCACACAATGGAATTGATGCAGACGCCACTCACGTGGCCGATCCTCATGCACTTCCTGCATTGAAGTAGCTTAGGCACAAAAGGTCGAACTGGATGACGAAAGTGTCCAACCTTACTGTACGATGGTATGCAGTCACCCTTGAAGGTCAGCTTGATGCATGTAGATCTTCCTAACCGCTGAACTTTTATGATGGAAATGCCGTTGGTTGCCGGCTTGATCAACATGGGTAAATCTGCGTCACTGATGGCGATGTCGGCATTGTAGATTACGCCAGCCGTAGTGCCACTGTCCTGGAGAATAAGGGGGCGTACACTGATGTTGCCGAGTTTGATGATTGCGGTTAAACTCTCTAGTGCACTTCGCTCCACCACATCAATGGCAATGGCGTTTTTGAAGGGGTTGATTGTGACATCTTTAATGCCTCCCGGTACGAGGCTTTCCAGATAAATAGAGATGGCTTGCCTTTTCACAAGGTTCAAGTTGTCCGTTGTGTTCAGCGGCACAAACAAGGCTGTATGTGCTGAGGAACATCGCGCCGTGATGATCGTTGGCGTTCTTGATGAGGATGAATCGGCTTGTCTACGCAGTCTACGCTTGGCGTTCTTGCCAACAACCGGTATGAAACCGTCGTCGGCCGAGGACGAGGAGTCTTCACTTGGCACCGAGTACACAACAGTGCCCTGGCTGCTCGAGTCACTCTGGCGGTGCAGGCGCTTCCTCTGGGCGGTTGCTGCCGGCCCACCGGGTTCCAATAGAGGCCCAGCAGCCTCCACTTCCATCGCCGTGGCAAAAAGGGGGAGGTGCCTCCCAGATTATAGCACAAATTACCAAAAAACTGCAGAGACGTGAAGGCAGCGTTCTGATACAGAACAATTTCGTCGTCGTCCCCCATCTCAGGTAGTAGCGTAGATTCTTAAGAAACCCATACGTTGAAAACGTGGTGGCTTGCGTCACGGAGATGCCGGCAACTTCGAAGCGAGTAGACGATATAAAGAATGACATCATAATTAAAAGAGTAAAAAAGCGTGACATCACTGAATGCGTATTGTTTGGCGGGGAAAAGAAATGCTCGAATTTCTGGACATTAAGCGCGGCACAAGAGACACGCACAAGGAAAGAAGGCGCCACGAGAGCCCACTATCAACAAATTTTTTGGAAAACTCTAGACTACCTCTTCCTTTGTTCATGCCTGGTGGGTCGCACTGAACTGCAAGGTGTTAACGTACCAACAAGCTCAGCTATTCATATTAATGCTCAAATGAATATATCTTTAAAAGCTCGATTCCCTGTTTGGGAGCTGTTCTAAATCACTTAACTTTGTGACCAATGGGCTTACACAAACTTATTTGTCGAGATTCGCTTGAAAAAAAAAGCAATTGTGTAAGCTTTTATTTTATCCCTTAATATTTGAAAACCAAGACACACAACTCAGACTCAAAATAGTGGTGCAACGAGTGCTTGCTGAACTAGAGCAGGAGGCAGATTAGAAACATACGCGCGCAGATTACGATAAGCTTGTTGCTTGATGTGCAGAAATAGGAAAAGAGTACTTTAAATACTTTTTCGTTTCCCCATTGAAACTAGGTCTGCGTTTTAGATAATGTGCAGGTCGGATATATACTCATTAATATGATCAGAAGCTACACAGACGAAATGAAACATAAAATCAAGTGCTGACACAATCAAGCACTCGACAGTACGCGTCACTGAGCAAATAAGTATAGGGATCTTGTTTTCACAAGAAACATTCAAGCAAGCACATGCTCAATCTTCAGCCGCAGTTTCCAGTGTTCAGTAAGATTTAAGCAGCGCAAACCTTCAAGGCAGCGTCCGCTTGGGAAATAATGGATCTTGAGATTGATCCAAATCCTTCCCCTACATTCAGAGAGATATGAAGCATCTATAGACTCCAAATAATCGAATGTCTACGACACAGAACACCTGTGCATCATATTTTAGGCATTATGATGATAATGAAATTTTTCGGTGCAAGGGCAGCTGCGGCCAAATAGGGCCATGACTCAAGGTATTTTTGTTTGCTCAAGGTGGGATCAGAGACCCATTTCCCGAGTATTTCATCCTGAATAAATCGAACACCAGGGCAGGGGAATCTTGTGCCCATTGTATGACCGGTGGGCACCCGACGGCACTAGGTGTCGAACCCCGCACATCCCGCACGCGGGGCTGATGCTCTATTCCTAGGCCACCGCCGCGGTCATATTGTGGATATTAAAGCACTGCCATGTGCACGATGGCTGTGCTGTTGCTTCACCATTAACAGAAATCATTTTGATGATCTAGTTCACCACATAAAGTCTACACTACGAATAATCATTAAGCCCTGTTGCAGCTGCAAGGAAACGGAGAGAATTTTAAGTGGAACAGGGTTCTCGTAAAAACCACGGAGCCATCACTCGAAACTCATACCTGAAACCTTTCACCCGGTGACAGCGGCATACCAAAGTGACTGTATTACCCTACCATTGCAGTGTGATGCCCGCGGAGCAGATCACAATATGACACTTTCAAACGGAGCATGAGTTATTGGCGTGCTGTGAGCTCCTCGCCTCGAACCTCACTGTCTGTACGAGGGCTGCACCACCAAAGCCTACGAATGGGACTGTGGCTGATATAGCAGAAAAGAAGTACACACAACTAGCCGATGACAGCTTAGCATGAAGAAAAAAGTAACCAAGCGCTTGAAATTCGCGTTGATAAATGGTGACAAGCCACACGCAACGAAGGTACGAGATGACGATACCTGCATCGTCTTGCAAAGGCTGGTACCTAGCGGCATAAAAAAATGACCTTGGTCGAGGTGGTTGGCGTAAGAGCTGCTTTCCGCTTTTTTAACACTTTCAAAAGGGCTGTGGCAGGGGACACCAAGAGAAAGAAAGAAAACGAAGGACAAGCGCTACTATAAACTTAAGTTTATTGGAAAAAAACACACAAGGTTAAATAGCTCACAAAAGCCAGCCAGCAGCGCATGCGCCTGCCCAAAATGACAAAACGAATCACTGTGTTTAGTTAAGATACGAATTTCACCATCATTGATTACAACAGATGGTGTGCTGACGCACATGTCGCTATCCGCTGCTGTGCGAGAATGCGAGCATAAATATTGTTTCTTTAAAAAAACGTTGTACCACAAATGTGTAACCAATGATTTGTCTTTTATCTGTCTTCATTCAACTCAACTTGGCGCTTCAGTTAAACTTCCTTAACTTATGTCACTGGCACTCAGATCTAGACCGCATTCGAGCCCCGCTTTTGCGATTCATATGCATTGACCTTGAAACACAAGTACCGCTGCTCTCGGGGGCTCTGAATTGAAAGCTGGCCAGACGTTTGAGAAAAGACGCGGAAAGCATGTATGATAATTGCCAGCAAGGTGGAAGATGTTATGAATCCATTCTCATCTCACGTCACAAATAAACTGACAAAGGCGCGTGCCGGTGGCTTTGAGCGTGAAAAACCGCCAATGCTTCCTTAGGGTAAACTAAAAGAAATTATCAAACTAAGAAGGGTGGATAGATCAATAGTCACCCTCTAAATCGTGTGGCGGCTCACACCACCTAGCCGTCACTGGTAAAATTTCACTCGCGTCCTGATTTTAGCCGCCAATCAGTTAAGCTTTGCTTGGTTATTTCTACCCGCCTAAAACCCATGTTCTCTGCAGTGTCCTTAAACTCCAATGCTTTGAATAAATAAGCCCCGTTGCTTTCAACTGTAGGGTGAAGGTCTTGACCGAAACGTGTCAAGTGTTCACCCCTTTCCCCCTTTCCTCCACACGCACCGCATACGGCTCAATAAGGTGACCTCTTGCGGTGCGGATTTGCAGGCCACCGAAGCTATCGTGACTCTCCTTAGCTGCAGAGCGAATGTTCCTTTCATCATCGAACAAGAGAAGTAACCTTTAGTCGCATATAGCCACTTTCAAGCAGGAGGTTCTTGCTCTCGAGTCGAATGTAAGTCGCGATGTGGTATCACAGCTTCGGCAGGTGTCGGTACTGCGGATAGAACACATCGCGGTCGTCTTGCGTGGCGGCGACGCAATTTCAAAGTCGCGTCACTGTAGGGCTAATCTACGTTTGCGTCGTCGTCGTTGTGGATGCGACATGGCCTTGCGCCTTCGGCGGTGTAGAATCTTCGCTGTTTCGTAGTGGATTAAACTCGCGTCTGAAGGTAACTTTTGCAATTTCCCCAACAGAGGCTGGGGCACCTTCCTCGCACAGCTGTTGCATACCTGCGGCTTAGATGACTGCAATGAGCACCTCGTCATGTATGCGGCGTGGCGACAGATGACCTCTACCCAAAGGCTCGCTGGCCGGGTTGTGGTCACGGCGAGTCGCAGGAGAAACATCGGAGGCCCATTCTTCGGTTATTGCAGTGACGGATGTGGCGCTCTCGAGTCAAAGTGACTGAACGCTGAGCGGCTGACAAATGCTCTAAAGATGCGCACATCAGGTTGGAAATGAGAAGCCATGCTGCCTGAATGACCAAGCATAAAAGAATCATGCCGTCGTCTGGTGGCGGAGGCTCGTAACAATGTAACAGTGTGTCGATGCTTGTTCGAAGACTATTCACATGGTGCCTCTGCTTTACTTCATTGCCTGCTTTCAAGGGTCATACATCCCACAAAACAAATCTATATAACGCTGCGGCGACTTCAAAGAAGCAGTTTCCACCCCAACAGACACCGAGAATTTTAATTGTTTTCATGAACTTGTGCTGCATTTCGGTGACGTGCAGAAAGATCTTGAAGAACCAGGCATAAAAACAGTCTGTGTTGAAATAAGCCGTTTGTTTTGTGCAGCGTGGGCCAGCGGCAGTTGGTGTGCCTCGCTCGGGCCCTGCTTCGCGACACGCGGGTCCTGCTTCTGGATGAGGCCACGTCGCAGATGGACGGCGACACGGACCGCCTCGTACAGGCCACGCTCAGGGACGCCTTCGCGCAGTGCACGCTGTTCACCATCGCTCACCGCATCCACACAGTCCTCGACTACAACCGGTAAGCTGGGAACACACGAGTAATTTACTTTTTTTTTGTCAATTCGAGGAACAGCATCCACTTATGACTGAGGTTGTGTGGGGTTATGTTAGTGACGTCACCACCTGTGGGCTCGAGATGCGAAATAGTTTCTAGTTTGAGGGAACATCTTTGAAAGTGAAGTTAGCGCTACAAGGAAAGCTACTTGGCGAAACTACGGCAGGAAAAAAGAAGAACGCTACTAAACGACTGAATTATTTTGACTTCTTATTTATATTGCTTGTCCAATGACATGCGCATAACGGGGGCGGTGCCAGTCGCTGAAATGCAACTGTCACAGCTCACACTATCTTATCTACCTGCACTGAATGGCGAAGCAAGTAACAAGGATTGATTCTCACACGAACGAGATGCAACAAGCAATAAAAAACAAGAATGAGCTGCGAAACAGAGAAGGATGAGAAGCCTTTCAGCTCTTTTTTATAGACTTCCTAAGAAAATCGTGCTCGGAAGAGTACAGCATTATCAAAGCATTGCTGATGCACTGCCGAAACAGTCTGGATTCAGTAATTGGACCTCCACCTAGAATCTTTACGTTTTGAAGAGGTGGCAAGCACTTGCAGTCTATTACACGCGGAGCTAAATTCGCATTTATGCTGTGGAATTATGTTTTGCGCACGTTCCCTTCAACGGTGGTTGAGACAACGACCAATCTCCCCGATATCTTATCTGCCCCAGGAGAGCGAGACCGTGTACACTACTCCAGAGGTATACATGATGTAGGCTGCTTCATGTTTCTTTTTACAACCCCGTTCGCAAATGCCGCTGATGCGGGGCCATAGATTTGCTTTTGTATTTGTCTCAGAGAAAATTCGGCTTTGAAAATATTAATAATAACAACAAAATAAAACCGATGAGGCACTGGGCTTGCTGGCCCAATTTTTGAGGTTATGAGAAACCTGCGTCAGAAGACTACCTGAGGTGTGCCTTTGGGGTGCCGCACACGATCGTCCTGTCCTGCGGACGGTGCTATATCGGGAAGACCTCAACGACCATTGAAAAGAGTATGCGCAAGACATAATACAACAAGATAAACTTGCGAATTTAGTTTCGCATTTAATAGAGTGCAAGTACGTGCCGCGTTTCCAGGAGGCAGATTCTGGGAATAGGTGCAAGCACTAAATTCAGGCTATTGCTAAAGGCTTTCCAAAGGCTTCCCAGAGGCGTTTCAAGAGACAGTGCATCAACAATTCTTCGTTAATGTTTTACTCTACCGAGCACAATTTTTCGGAAACACAGAGAGAGACATACAGTTAAGAAATGGGGTCTGCAGAAATCACACCAAGATGAGACACAAGCGCTGAAAGTCAAGCCAGCGCAGCGTAGGCCTGCACACCTTGAGGGCTACCGAGCGCGGGGACAGTACAACACAGGGTCCGTCCTTCACCGCTTAACACAGAGCAGTCGCGCAGTGTGCAGACTTTCTACCATGAAGCAAAACAGTTTGGCGTTGCGGTTGACAATGTCGATTGTAAAGTACGACATCCCGACTTCTCGGGACGATGAGGCTGAAAGAGCCGTTGTACCCACTTCTGAACTGCTGCAAAGGCTGGAATGATCGCGTCCAGCAGCTGCAGTGCATTTAATTGAGCTCGCGAGTGCAAGCTAAAAAGGAGCGCACGTATGATGTTTATGAGGGTCTTCATGATGGCAAGAAAACTCTCGTCTTCGACGTGGATCGGGTCCTGGTCTAGAGCCCGACCATGAACAGGGTAGGCCAGTAAGAAACTGTGAGCTGTGACAGTTGCATTTAAACGCTGGAGCCGCATTCGTTGTGCGCATGTGATGCGATAAAGACTAAAAATGAGAACCCTGGAGCGTAAAATAAAGCAACTTTTAGCAGCGTTCTTCTTTGCCGTGTCGTCTTTTCACCCGGTGGCATTTTTTATTCACTTTCCAAGAATGAGCCACCAACTAGCATAGGCGAGGCTGTTAGAATGAAGTTGACAACTACGCATAACAATATAACACACCGGGTTTCTCAGCCAGCACTGAAAAAAATACTAAATTGAAGGAGGTCCAAATGGAAACAAAATATCAGGAACAAACTGTTAGGAGCGGCGGATGGCAGCTATTTTTAAAGTAGTCACAATTAAGCAATCAAAGAAATAAATTTACAGATCTTTGTTTAATTAGCACAGTCTGTTGGGTAATTTGAATGGTTTGTTCGAAGCCACGCATAAGATCGTGCCATATCAGCTCTTGAAACGAACAAAATGTCACCCTAGAAACACCTGCCGGCCGAGAAAATGCCTAGCTTTTTACCGTGCAGTGCCTAACCAGAGTGTATGAGGCGCGCAGGAGCTTCACTGCAAGCCCAGCGTCCACCGCTCACGTATTGCATATCTGCAATCATCAAGGCGCGCAATTCGAATTTCCTGTCGGCGCCTACTGTAGAACGGATTGCATATTTTCTTGATCGCCGCTCATTGAGAGGAAAAGGATTGTCTTCAGCTGCGTCACCGTGATTGGACGATTGAGACAAGCAGCACAGAGCGGTGCTTCAGCAATGGCTTTTAATATGTGTTTTCTTTTAACGTGAATGAAGAACAACGAAAGTGAGAGTACAATTGGGCTGCGATTGGAAGATTAATACGCGCTCCTTCCATTTGTGCTTCCTAGTTAATTTTGAAAACAAAGCTGAAGTTGATAGCGCAGCGATATAGAGAGGTTGGCTTTTGAGATCCGGTCATTTTGTTTACATTCGCTTTGCGGACATCAACTTTTTTGCGGAAGTACTGCATCATTGTGACACGTTGTTCAAAGGTGTCAGATTTTGCCAGAAAGCTGATGTATTGTGATTCCAATGGTAAAATCAAGCTTAGTTGTATATTTAATTCAATCACTGTTCTTTCCAGAATACTTGTGCTTGAAGACGGCCAAGTTCGAGAGCTCGATTCCCCAGCCCGACTACTGTCAGACTCAAGCTCCATGTTCTATTCAATGGCTCTCGATGCTGGAATTCGCAAAATTTGTGATGAAGGGCCAGACATCAACACCAATTTGTGACCAAGCTCATTTCGCTCATCTCTGACTTTCGTGCGTCGGTGCTTGTGCAACCACTCACACCTATGCGCCCTACACTGGTACTCATACGATTGCACTTGTATCATCATTACTATTCACCTGGTTGAAATGTGTTTTTCCTGACACATCAAATACTTTACATTGTTTACTCATGAAGACTGAAAAAAATATGTTTTATGCAAATCGGAGAATCTGGATTCACTTCATTCCCCTTTCGGTCGTGATGTGGCAGACTCCTGTCTTTTCCTGTGTAGCAGTGGGCCTTCGCTGCTGTAGACTAGAGCATGCCTACTCTATATGGCTACTTGTTTTTCTTCGTGATTATTTATGGGATTTATAAATTCGCGATCGTGATTCAATAAAATGGCGCTACCAGCCAGAAGTCCAGTTTATGTGCACATATAACAAAGGTGATAGTTCTTTGAAGCGTTTGTTTTCGAAAACAGTGCTATCGCAGAAGCATTTACGAGCAGGACCTACAAGCACCTAATGTTACTCAGGGTAAAATGGGCTACTGCAGGAAAGGTGCTGCTTTGGAATGTTCTTAGATTATTCTAACATGCTGTCATTTGTTATGAATGGTTGGTAAGTCCATTCACTATGGCCTGAATTTTTAACAAGCTTCGTTGCAAGCAGATTTTCTCTGCGGGAAACATGAAAATAAATGCCTAAGGACAAAATCAGGATGAACACATCCTTTACGAATTAGCATCAAACTTGACGAAACACTTCTGAATGAACAACGGCATTTGCATGAATTCAATTACAAATGGTTCAGAATACTTAGGATACAAAATCAGGCTAACTTTAAAGGATAATGTGAAGGACGAACAAGATAAGGAAATAAATGTTTTTATGTATGCTAATTATGTCACGGTTATCACTTGCTTTTGCGCTTACATGCCAACCACTGCCGTTATCTGTATTTGCATGGTTTTAGCGGGTTAGTTCTAGCAGATATGCAACTAGATTTTCTGCCGGAATTCTTCTTTCCTCGTGAACAGAAAAATTTGAATAAAGAAAGGATTTTGCAAAAAAAGTAGGAACACCGCCTACAACAAGAAAACACACAACAGCGAGCACATGGATTATGTGCGGTGATCAGAACCTGTGCATAAGCGCATAACCGGAGCAGCAAGATAAGGTATGGCGTGGCCCCTAGGTAGTGCACACTTAGCTGCCTCCGCATGTGCGGGAAAAAAAGCCCGATTTGGGACTTTACTAGATTCTCGTACCAAAAGAAACGACTAAATAATTTGACCCCAGCCCATTTTGAATCATGGGACTTATTAGGTGAAGCTACCAAAAGTAGCGATTCCATAAATAATAGCACACAAGAACGCATACATAGTAGGCAACGTGTCTTAACGATGATCGTGTTGATTTATTAGAATTGTCCTGTTAAGCAACCAGGCCTAGTCAGCATTCCAACTGCGCGCTTCGGTTTTGTTTGATAAATAAGGAAGACTAGCAACTGTTACGGGCTCCGTCAGCTTTCTTGTGGTAATACTGTTCTTTATTTTGTTTTTTTTAAAAACGCGGAGAACACCACGCAACCAGTGTTCTCAGTAAAAATTGATTTCTTGGATCATTCTGGGAACGTTGACATTTCACCATCAGCTAAAGACACTTTAATCGCCTAGAAAATTGGATTTAGAAGTCTTCACCAGTCGACTGACGCTCCTGATGCCCTTAGATAAAAGGATGAAATGCCACAGTTCTGAAGTGAATGAAGATGCAGCGTAGACTCCGGGATCCAAGAAGAAAAAGCGGTGTCTACATGAGGATTTTATTTGCTAGATTTGCCAGGGGTACTGGCTCCTTTATTTTGTTTTTCGTTGTTTCGTAGCGTATAAAAGCTTCATATTCGGTGAGCGTGGTCTGCCTGTGCATTTGCCTGTACACTGCCGCTGCGAGTGAAATTCTATTTGTCTTCACTAGATTTCTTCACTTTAACTGCTGCCGCCGTAAAAGCACCACAAGGTACCCAAATGAGGGGGTGGGCACTGAAGATTTCAGCTGACCGCCCGGCAGGGGATCATCGAAAACGAGGAAATCTCATATTTATTTATGTCAAAATCTCGCCATCTTGGCCGGAAGGATGCGCACAAGAAGATGAGCGTACGAAAGCTACCGCGAAACAAGGCACATCGAGACAGCCGCTACGAAGGATTAAGTGAGGCCCCTGCGAACCACTCACAGATGACTTCAGTCCGGTTAGGAATAATTCCCTTCCTAATCCGTATTCCCAGGCACAGCTTGAAATAAAGAATGTTTCACCGGCTTACCGCTTTGCTGGCTCATATCTGATCACTGTAGCACGATTCCTCATGTTCAAGCCATTCGACGGCCTATAGCTACGGAGACAATGGCTGCTGGCTTGGTTTACACGACCCGTGGAATCTTTTTGAGTCCTTAGTGTATCCAGCATCCAGTCTTACTATTTTCTGAGTGATTTCTATTGTGTGGCGCACTGTGGATAGACACCAAATGAAGCTAAGAAAAGTGCCACCGACTGTTGAAATAGATTTAGGTTGGCAGTCCATCGCGTTAACTAGTTGGCCATTGGCAAAACAGGAAGTTACATACTCTCTACGAGCACTGTTGATCCATGATGTTGACATTTCAGGACAACTATTTAGCGCGAGACTTAAAGATGTCTAAAAACGTTGGCTCCTTGTGGGTCAGTTCATCTATTACGTATAGATCTGGGTGCTTGGTACGCATTTAAAAGCTATAAAACTGAACAAACGATTGCGTGTTCTAAAGATGTACCCAGCCATTGGTTCGCAATGCGCGAAATACAGAATGGAAGCAAATTGATCGCTGTGCTCCCTGTGTAAAAAAGCAATGATGATGGCATATTAGCAGTAGACAAATGCCGTGAATTGATCTGAAATAATTCCGGGCTCCACCCAAATGCAAGGCATGCACTTTTGTTAGATTACTTGTTTTCAAACGGCTCTTTCGAAAATCATTTGGTTGGCACCCAAGCAGAACCTGATGTTGAGCCGTTTAGGTTTATTCCGGCAGTGAAGGGATATGGGGCGACCAATATGGTCGTAACTTTCTCCGCTTCGATGGCAAAGGGTTAATTAATAAAGGGATAGACTTCTTATGTTACGGCCTAGAGACATGGGGCGGTACCTATAAAACGTATTTAGAATCAATCTTACGCCTGCAGAAGCGTGCTGTTCTTACCATAACCTTTGCAAAGACAATTGACCCTAGCCGACCACTCTTTCAAGAACGGCGAATATTACCGGTGTCAGTTGCATACCAACTAAAGGTAGCTCAAATAATAAACACAGTAATAAGAACTAATGACCCAATTCCTCTTATAATGTTTAGATCGCCCCTGAGACAAACAAGAGCCGCCACTAATAATAGATTCAACCTACCACCTTGTCATAACACTTACGGTCAAAGGTTATTAGAGTACAATGGTGCCCAGATATGGAATGAGATTCCCGACGACATCAAACTCAAAAATAATTTTTTGGCCTTATTGAAAAACATTTTTCTTGTCTGCCCAGAACTGTTGGACTGAATGCGTTTTTGCTTAGTTTTGTACATTCATAAACCTATTTTTTGTTGTTTTTCAGAATATGTATGTGTTTAACATATGTGCAATGCCGCTATTGTAGCATCTCACCTCTTTTTGTGCATGTATTTTGAATGTCTGCCATTCTTTAGTGAATATTATGTATTTGGACCTTTCACTAGCTGAGCTGGATATTGGTCCAATTAAGTTTTGATGTATTGGTTTTATAAAATAAAATGATGACGATGATGAAAAAAAAAGTCCAGTGCAGTAACCTGATGCCTTTATATGGCGAGTTTAAAGGCATCAATTCTTCTTGTATTCGTGCTGCAGCTAGGTCTCAACGTGGTGTCGCGGCTTGGTCAGCCCTTCGGGCTGCCATATTCTCCAGGTAGCACCGAAATAGTACGACAATGTTACAGTTTTGTTACGGTCAAACGTTATTTCCATGTACTTAGCGTGCTTTTTACAAAAGTTATTGTCATGTTGCATATAAACGTTAGATTAACATTCCCCGAACGTTAATAAAACATGTAAACAAAATAAATGTAATATTCCCGAAAATGGTGAAGCAGCCCTGCACAATCATGCAGGCCTGCCAGTTGTGCTTGAGCACCACTTACAACGCTTTGCGAGAACCTGCAGTGAGGGCGACACTTCAGTTCCTCCATACAGCAATATATGCAACTCGTACACACTCACCTCCGAACGGATATCACAGAGTCAAGCTTATATGCCTATTAGTGAAGGATGTACAATTAATGATAGTGGCGAATGGGTAATGACCATTTTTCTTAAAAATAATAAGGCTGTACATGCAACCTATGGGAACTACTAAGATACGTTGTTGCAAAGCACTGCTAGTTTAAAAACTTCTTTAAAGTGGCTCTGAAACGCCTTCCAAGGAGAGCACATTAACTCACTGCATCACATCAATGCACTGTGTTGGCATGAAAACCAGAGCCAAATAATACTCTTCTACACGCAGCAGACGACTCACAATCGCGCGTCAGAGTTGGCGAGCCCTTCCCGGCGACTTTTTTATGCTCGCACCCTCTTCCGTCCCCACCCTCTGCGTAGACAAGGTGAGAGGTGGCCATTGGTTAGAATCTTTCAGACGTCAGGCAGCTACCGTGGCCGCGGCCAATAAGCCGCTTAGCTCCGGCGGGTCGGGGAGCTCCGCTCCCACAGGGGGGGGGGGGGGGGGGGGGGGGGGGGGGGGTTGGCGAAGGAACGCCTACATTCCAGCGTGCAAAGAGTAACGAGAGGAGAGGGAATGGCGCGAAGACGCTGAAATTCAAATTTTAACTGCAGATAGCTCAGCTTCTACACAGCGGATTTAAAAAAATTCTTGCTGGACACTACTCGTGAAGCGGCCTGCTTAATATCCCAGGCATGCAGTAACTTTATCAGAGCCCCCTTCACAGCCCCTTTGATGTAAAAACAGTGGGAAAGGTTCTGGAAATCAGTGCTCGTAATATATTTGGAACGTTCTTCTATAGTTAGGACTCTGACATTATAGTAACGCTTCGAAGACTATATTAAAACAATGTTTAGAGCGTTAAAATCGGATTTTCTATATACCACACAGCGTTATATGTTAATTTTTAACGTTAATATAAGATTAGAATGGAACATGTAACATTACTGCAACTTACATAACATTTTTACAACACTGTTCCTGACATCGTCTTCCAGTGGATACCGGGACATTCCGGCATTGTTGGAAACGACGCAGCTGACGCTGCAGCTCGAGCGGCTCACGGCAGTGGCAACATTGTCCAGATACCGTTGACAAGCGCCGACGCAGCAAGACATCTGCGAATGGTTGGCCGAAGAGAGCTTTTAGCGGCATGGTCCTCTACTAGCAACTCCACATGCCGTCTGCACCGCCTAAACCCGTTACTCCGACTCAATCCTCCGTCCGGCATTTCCCGCTGCGATGCTACGCTGTTGTTTCGCATGTGGCTGGGAGTGGCGTTCACAAATGCCTACTCACACTTAATCGCATTCGCAGACTCTCCTGCGTGTGAGATGTGTAGGTGCGCTGAAACTATTGAACACCTTTTTTGTAACTGCCCTCGGTTTCAGCTTGAGCGTGCACTCCTGGCTGCAACACTCCGCCGTTTAGATCCTCGGCCCCTTACTGAAGCCAAGATTCTGGGTCCTTGGAGTAAGCCTTAATCGCAGAGGACAGCTTTGAAGGCACTTTTCAAGTTCTTGAAGGACTCAGGACTGAGTGCAAGATGGTGAGCAATCAGTGTGTGCCCTGTGTACCCTACAAGTAACGGCCAACGGACACGTGAAAAAGTGATCATATCCCTTTGTTCTCTCCCTTTTCTATCTCTCCCTCCGTTCCCATTCCTACGTGTAGGGTAGCATACCGGGCGCTGCCTAGTTAACCTCCATGCCTTTCCGTCTTTCTCTCTCTCTCTACAACACTATTCTAATGTCCGGTGCTAACTGGGTCGGTTAGTGACGTCACGCAATGGCTCACACCTACCCCGCGGCACTTACCTGCCCTCCTGTTTTTGCCCACGCGTGCGCACAATGAACTATCGCATTCTTCAGGAATGCGCTCCTCCCGTTCCTTTATATGATGTCGCGCAGTAGGCTGCGGTGGCAGTGCAGCTATTACGGCGAGAGCCGTTACCGTGAAACTGAATCCCGTTATAGTTCTCGTTATCAAATAAATCCACATGGCATGAAAAGCGAAGCCTAGAGGTAACCTAAAAAAGGTGGAATATCGGTAGAGGCGGAATTCTAGTGGCCCGATTACTGTGCGATATGAGTGCACGTTAAAGAAATCCACGTGGTCGATATTTCCGGAGCCCACCACTACGGCGCCCTTCGTAATCTGAGTCACTTTGAGACAAACGTCCATAAACCATATGCTAACAAGGAGGAGAAAGACAAGGTAAAAAAACAATACAAAGATCGACAAAAGAAAAAGCGGAAAAGAAGAGGAGAAAAACGAAGCCAAGAGAGAGAAATTGAAATTAAAGAAGAAGGAGAAAGGAGACAAGAAGAAAGCGGAGAAAGATGGAAGTACATCATGGCTCTCACTGCATGTTGCAACTTGGCTGTAGTCTAGTTTATCCACTTTTTTACTGCGATTGCAGTAATACGCTAATTCCCCCAAGGTGCGGCGTCGGCTTGTCCGAGGAAATGAGTGAAGCCTCTACCCTTCATAATCACCAGAAGAGAAGTTTACTGCTGTCAGTAAATTCTGGGAGCGCTTTGCTGTCGATAGTAAATCGGTGAACGATCTTTACTGCCGGATACGTTTTCAGAAACATATAGGCAGTGACAGCCAGGCAGCTGATCGATGGCAGTAGTGTCGTTTTTCCGCTGCGGAACTCGTTAATAAAAGTGAACTTAACAGCAAAACTAAAAACAATGCCCTGCGGTTGAGCTGAACGAAACTCTGAAACATGATGTATGCTTCAAAAGCGCAAGGCAGAACGAATGTTGGGCCGCCATGGAGCCCTGCACTAGCACCATCTTCCGCATATAGTCACGGAAATCAACACTTCATGCTAATTTGACAGCGCTCGATTATTATGCAGTACTGTGCTCGCTTACGCCCAAAGCGATTATACAAACTCCATGGTTTACACGCAAAGGAGAGGCGCAGAACGAAAATGGCCATACGACCGTTTTTGCCGTAACTGCAGTATTGGCTTCATCAGCCCCAGCACGGCACTAGAATAAATACACCCATTGCTGGACACGTACCTTTGCCATAACTCTATACCTGTGTACTGTGCCAGCTCTGGGCACCCTATCCTGGAGAACTTCCTAATTTTTTCGGCCCTGTTGACTCTCTGCTACCCCCTGAATTGTTTGCCTTCTCTTGCAATTTACTCTCTTACCCTTAACCATTATCGATGATCTTTGCCATCGCGTTACATCACCTTCCGATGCCCATTTCCACAATTTGATCTCGAGTTGGCAGCAGCGGCAGATGTGTTCGGACGGAAGTTCACGTTTCTGCTTCTGCAGGTTGGTTACTATTTATATGCTTGAACGCTTCTTGCTGCGTATACGCTCTGCCGCTACTGCAACAGCTTACTCTTGCTAATTTGTCGATGCTGTAGAACTACCCAGAACTCATATTTTCAGCAGCGCGAGTACATTCAAGAAGGGAATAGGCGGACAGGAAATAGCTCTCTTTCCTGTCCGGTTTTTCCTCCCATGGATGTGCTCGCGCTGCTGAAAATATGATCAAACACCAGCTAGCCCGACAGCATGTGTTACCCAGAAATGCCTGATGACTCGGACGATGTTTGTCTTGTATGCCATGGGCCTCTGGGAAATGTGGAAGGATTTGTGTTGTTGCGCTCGGTTTTCTTAGAGCAACTATGGCAGTCAGGGCTCTGGCTTAAGATGCGATCTGAAAC
Organism: Amblyomma americanum; assembly: GCF_052857255.1. Lineage (NCBI taxonomy): Eukaryota > Metazoa > Arthropoda > Arachnida > Ixodida > Ixodidae > Amblyomma > Amblyomma americanum. The sequence continues at coordinate 88,684,881 of NC_135506.1, forward strand.
CACTTTTAAGAACTTCCATTATAATCATACACTAGCGCAGACGAGCGGGGTGGTGGCTCCATAAGTGGCCAGTCAGGATGTCCCAGTTGCACTGGTTAGAATAAGCAAAAAGCTCAACGATGTCATGGAAATAAAGGTGACGGTCATGAAAACAGACAGACGGATGGACGGACGGACACACGGACGGACGGACGGACGGACACAGACAGACAGACAGACAGACAGACAGACAGACAGACAGACAGACAGACAGACAGACAGACAGACAGACAGACAGACAGACGGACGGACGGACGGACGGACGGACGGACGGACGGACGGACGGACGGACCGACAGACAGACAGACAGACAGACAGACAGACAGACAGACAGACAGACAGACAGACAGACAGACAGACAGACAGACAGACGGACGGACGGACGGACGGACGGACGGACAGACAGACAGACAGACAGACAGACAGACAGACAGACAGACAGACAGACAGACAGGCAGGCAGGCAGACAGGCAGGCAGACAGGCAGGCAGGCAGGCAGGCGGGCGGGCAGGCAGGCAGGCAGGCGGGCGGGCAGGCGGGTGGGCGGGCGTGCGAGCAGGCGAGTAAGAGAAGACATGGCAGGGAGTAAGAAGGGAGTAAGAAGGCAGGGAGTAAGAGAAGACATGAAGAAAGAGGTGCAGTAGTGGAGGGCTCCGGAATAATTTCGACCACATGTGGATCTTAAACATGCACACATATCGCACGGCACACGGGCGCGTTAGCGCTTCGGCTCCATAGAAACGCGGTCATCGCAGTCGGGTTGAACACGGTACTACGGGAGGAAGAATTAAAAGTAAAGTGCCCTTGTCGGCCCACTGCCTCAAGCTGAGCCACAATCGCTGCCGCGTGCAGACAGTAGGAGTGTTAAATAGGAAAGATTGAAAGACGCACGCCGCAACAACCGCGTTATCTGAAGGGACAACGGTTTAGCAAGATACACCGGGCGGCAAGCAGCCCTCGCATCAGTGGTGTGAGCTCCTATAACCCAGCCCCATAGGGCCAGGAAGGCACCTGCCAGTGCACGCAGCGCAGATCTGTCGCTACCGCAACGTAGCTTAAAGCGGGACTGAGGTGTCCACTGTCCCAGGGGGCCAGTTATGCGCCTTTCCTTTGCTTTCGAAGCTCCCGCTTGTCATCGGTTTCGGCACAGCTTGACTCGCGACGCACTAGGGTCGCTGAAGTTCAATGCGACAGAGTTGGCGGAACTCACGGAACATGTAGTAAAGCTTTCGGTTTAAATGTGCTGTGGAGTCGTATCCATGTAAATGATGCGGAAGGTACGGGGTTCGATCCCCAGTGTCGCCGGGTAGTCACCAGTGATACATAGGGTACAAGCTTTCCCCTGCCGGGTGCTCAACTGCTTTGCGGTGAAATGCTTGGAAATGGGACTTTGATCCCATCTTGTGCAATGAAAACTAGTTATGCCATGGCGCTCTTTGGCCATTGCTCACCTTGCGCCATAAAAATTCTATCGCTATCTACGTAAATGTCGATATATTGCGGGAAGTTAGGATAAACTTTTATTGATACAAGATTGACAGGGCGGGGCGTAATGCCACATTACTCTAGGTGACATCCCTAGTCCGAGGACATCTTCGCGCGAAGCTTCCAGTCGCGCTCCTCCCTGCTTAGAATTGTCGACACGCCACGCTTTTTCGAGCGCGTGCATCTTTGGACATTGGAAAACTGCTTATCCGAGGGCAGGCGTAGCGCACGTTAATAACACAAAGAAAAAGGAACGGCCGTGAACGAGGGGCGGCCTTTACAATGTACCCGCCGCGGTGGCTCAGTGTTTAGGGTCCTTGTCTACTGATCCGGAGTTGCCTGGTTCGAACCCGACCGCGGCAGATGGGTTTCGATGGAGGCGATGAAACGCTAAGACGCCCATTTGCTGTGCGATTTCAGTGCACTTTAAAGACCCCAGGGGGTCGAAATTATTCCGGAGACCTCGAAAACTGCACCTCTTTCTTCCTTGTGTCACTCGCTTCTTTATTCCTTCCCTTACGGCGCGGTTCAGGTGACTGCCGGTATGTAAGACAGATATTGCCATTTCCTTTCAACCCAAAACAGTTTTCCTTTACAGTGACGATATATCGGCCTTCCTCTGTCTAACGGTTGATCAAGTTCGGATTGGCATGTCTAATATCAAAAGCACATACCCAGCCACACGCAGTAACAAATATACCAAGAACATAAGAAGAGAAAGCGCCATCCAATGCTATCAACGCCGCAGCGAACATCTACCGAGGAGCCGTCAAGAACTGAAGGGAAAAAGGTCTTTCCTAGGCCTTTTCACCGGCGACAGCAATCTTTTACTGAGTCGCGCGCAATGGCGGTCACATTCCGTAAGGCTCGATTAAGCGAGAATAGACGCTGAGCTATGGCGCGCTCCACGGGATTGAGCAAGGAATTTGAAAACCCTGCGATGGATGGAGATCACGTGAACCTCTGCCATCGATCGTGATAAAGCGGGTCAAAAGGCTGCTGAAAAGTGACATGGACGAATTGTAAGCAGTGCGAAGGCCGGTGAGCGCTTGTCGGCGTCATAGCGCCTGCTAGATTTACTGTATCCACACAGCGAGTTTACAGAGGAAGGAGCACGACGTCACGCGCTCAGCCTCTGCAAGCCACTCTCCTCTGACGCCGCTGCCGAGGGCCCTTTTGAGCATTAAGACTTGGGAAATAGGCCCTCTACAATTAGCAGACTGCCAACCATCTTGGATCTCGATGCTTAAGCGGAAAGTTTCACTATGCTAGTCAACAACGCGCTTCACGCGTGCCGGCGTATGTCAGAGCACGAGTGATGTCACGCACGGTGCAGGTGGCCGCCGCCGACTCCGTCTTTCTCTCTCGCTCGCTCCCTATTCACTACTGCGCTGCGCCACTAGTAGCACTGAGCCACAGGTGTACAGCAGCTGCGCAGGCCGCGCCTTTGCTCAAAATCCAACTTTCAATTTTCATATTTCTCTTTCTTCTTTTCCTCTCTCCTTTATCCCTTCTTTTACGGCGCGGTTCGGGTGTCCACCGAGATATGTGAGATGGTTACTGTGCCATTCCCTTTCCTGGAAAACCAAACCAAACAAGTGAGCCGACGGTGTTCATAGAGTTCATTGGAGTTAACTTTGCAAATTCCATTCATTTTAACGAAAGGAAAGGCACACAACCGGCTCCGTTGGTCAGTGGAGACCTCAATCTCGCTTTCATGTACGTGGCGTGGCGTCGGTGTCCAACTGCAAAAACCTGCTTTGATTGCGTTCCGCACACTGGATAGGCAGCGCGACCTCCCTGCCACCATGGGAGGTGGCATGCTGTTAATGGTTGGTCGGGAGAGATTGATCGCCAAATGAACGCTGTAGCCTAGCTATTGCTGCAGTGGCCGGATGTCAGCCACAACGCTGTCAGTGCTAATGAATTCAGGCCACACATCTCTATCACCACCGTCACATGTATCAAAACACGAATGAGGCGTATGCATATTCAGGGAGCCTCTTATGCGCTCTCTCTTTCTTCAAAGCTATCGCCGTCTAGAACATTGTCAACGCCAATGAACATTGTGAACGCCAAAACCTTTCGCTTTGTATATCCGGGATTAGCTGAGCTAGTCCACATTAATTTTTTTTTTGTAGCAGGAGCTACACTAGGTGGCTCAGCGTATGCGCCGAGCAGCAGTGACGAAGGAGGAGTAATAATAATAATAATAATAATAATAATAATAATCATAATAATAATTGATTTTGGGGGAAAGGAAATGGCGCAGTATCTGTCTCATATATCGTTGGACACCTGAACCGCGCCGTAAGGGAAGGGATAAAGGAGGGAGTGAAAGAAGAAAGGAAGAAGAGGTGCCGTAGTGGAGGGCTCCGGAATAATTTCGACCACCTGGGGATCTCTAACGTGCACTGACATCGCACAGCACACGGGCGCCTTGGCTTTTTTCCTCCATAAAAACGCAGCCGCCGCGGTCGGGTTCGAACCCGGGGACTCCGGATCAGTAGTCGAGCGCCCTAACCACTGAAACACCGCGGCGGGTGAAGGAGGAGAATAATAATAATGTAACGGGGGGTTTGTTACGAGGTACTGGGGCGACGGGAACGGCAACGGCAGCAGTCTGGGATCAGATCGGCAAAAGACACACAAGCGTAGCGCTGGCAAAAACTCTCGAGAACACTGTCACCTCGTCTTCGTCTTTTCAAATCATCAGACGCATCTTCTTCTTTAGCCTTACAGTCACCCCGGGGACAAGAGGAGCCATCCTGGCGACTTAGGATGATGGCAAGACGGCGGGGTCGTAGTAGGGCTTGAGGCGCTGGACATGAACGGTCTCCCGTCCTCGGCGGCGGAGATCAGGAGACGGCGTGAGGGGTTCCACGATATAATTAACCGGAGAGGTGCGCTCCAGCACACGGTAGGGACCATGGTACTTCGCAAGAAATTTTGAGGAGAGACCGGGAGTTCCTGAAGGGATCCAGAGCCACACAAGCCCTACACAAGCTTCTTTTGTGGTCTCCCAGGTCATGTAGCTCGGCATTGCCGCCGTCGTCTCCCGGACGCGGAAATTCCTCCCCAAGCTCCTGGGTACTGGCCCCCACCGAGTCAGTACTCTGTACCAGCTGCGCCGCCGCAAAGTCGTACTTCCTCGCCGGACCGTTCTACCCTCTCCAGCCGCCGGCCCTCTTCTCCACGACGCCGGTCTATTTCGCCTATGCGACGTCGCCCCACCGCTAACCAGGAGGAAAACTAGGCGCCGCAGTTCCTGAGGCGAGAACTGCGTCCACAACGAACTTCGAAAGGCCTCATCCGTCAGCCGCTAACCTCATTGAAATTTCCGTCGACGGCGTTTCTGTCATGGCGCTTGTCGACACTGGTGCTGCCGTTTCCGTCATGGACGCAAAGCTGTGTAGTTCTTTAAGAAAAGTAAGGACGCCAATTGCTGGACTCTCACTGCGCACCGCCAGCGCTCAGAACATCCAGCCGTCAGCAGCGTGTACCGCTCGCGTTGTAATCCAGGGGACCATTTATGCCGTCGAATTCGTCGTACTGCCCTGCTGTTCTCATGCTGTTATCCTGGGCTGGGATTTCCTATCGCGCCATGCTGCTATCATCGATTGTGCTCGAGCTGAAGTCGAGTTCTCTCACCTGCCCGAAGCTGTCTTGGACACTGCCCCTCCTGGTGCCTGTGTTAAGGCCCTAGTTGCCGAAGACATTGACCTGCCTCCCTGCTCTTCAGTCCTCGTACCCCTCTCTTGCGGCCCTCTTCGCGACGACACTGTCCTCTTCACTCCGTCCCCTATCTTTCTGCACCGCAAGTGTCTGCCTCTGCCATACGCTGTACTGACTATATCCGCTGGCCTCTCCGTACTGTTCGTGTCTAACCCATTCTCGTTCCCCAACGCCTTGCGCCTAGGTGAATGTCTCGGCACGGTACAACCATTCGCGTCTCTGCTCATCCGCGAAGAGACGGACGACGCGCCGCACCTCTCCATAGCCGCACTCAGCCCACCTACTGCTGCGCCCGATCCCTCCTCAACCGAAGCATTCCTTCGCTCCATCGACGACAACCTTCCAGCGCCGCAAAGGGCACAGCTTCTCACTTTACTTAATCAGTTTCGCTCATCATTTGACTCACATCAAAGTTCCTGGGGCCAAACTTCCACTGTCACCCATGCCATCGACACAGGTGACCACGCACCGCTGCGACAACGTCCCTATCGTGTGTCTGTCGCCGAGCGCCAAGTTATTGAAGACCAAGTCGACAAGATGCTCCAGAGCGGCGTCATTCAGCCCTCAAGCAGCCCATGGGCGTCGCCTGTGGTGCTCGTCAAAAAGAAGGATGGCTCCATACGCTTCTGTGTAGATTACCGCCGCCTTAATAAGATTACGCGCAAAGATGTCTATCCCCTCCCGCGCATAGACGACGCTCTGGACTCTTTGCAAGGGGCCGAACTCTTTTCATCTCTTGATTTGCGTTCCGGGTACTGGCAAGTTCCTATGAAAGAAGCCAATCGCCCCAAAACCGCCTTTGTGACACCGGATGGCTTGTATGAATTTACGGTGATGCCCTTCGGGCTTTGTAACGCCCCCGCGACTTTTGAGAGGATGATGGACACCATTTTGCGCGGACTTAAGTGGAAGACATGCCTTTGCTACCTCGACGACATTGTGGTCTTTTCCCCGGACTTTGACACCCACCTCTCCCGTTTGAAGCACGTCTTGACCTGCCTCTCTGACGCCGGCCTGCAGCTGAACTTAAAAAATGCCGTTTTGCCGCTCGTCAATTAACCATCTTTGGTCATATTGTCTCTAAGCAGGGCGTCAGTCCCGACCCAGCGAAACTTCGTGCTGTGGTTGACTTTCCCAAACCTACCTCCATCAAAGACCTGCGCAGCTTCCTGGGTTTGTGCTCATATTTCCGCCGGTTTATTCGCAACTTTGCGTCCATTGCTGCGCCTTTGACTCAACTGCTGTCTGAAAGTGCGGATTTATCACTGTGGTCTCCAGCGTGCGACGACGCATACACCACCTTGCGCCGTCTCCTCACGGCGCCGCCCATTCTGCGCCATTTCGACTCGGCCGCTCCTACCGAAGTTCACACGGACGCCAGCGGTGTTGGCCTCGGCGCTGTCCTCGCCCAACGAAAACCTGGCTTTGACGAATACGTCGTTGCTTATGCTAGCCGCACACTCACACCAGCAGAACGCAACTACTCCTTAACTGAAAAAGAGTGTTTGGCGATTGTATGGGCCCTCGCGAAGTTTCGACCGTACATTTATGGGCGCCCTTTTGACGTTGTGACCGACCACCATGCGCTCTGTTGGCTTTGCAACCTGAAAGACCCCTCCGGCCGCCTCGCTAGGTGGGCCCTTCGCTTGCAAGAATATGATATCCGCGTCGTGTATCGCACCGGCCGCAAGCATCAAGACGCCGATGCACTGTCACGCTGCCCCCTTCCAGCCGAGATCGCCAGCCTTTCCACCTCCGACGCTTCTCTGCCCTTGCTTCGCCTCAGCGACATGCCTTCAGCGCAACGCATGGATCCCTGGATCGCTTCCCTTCTCGACTTTCTCGCCAACCCGACGGCTGCTTCACCGTCACATGCGCTCCGCCGCCAAGCTGCCCATTTTGCGATCCGTGACACCCTACTTTATCGCCGTAACTACAACTCCGAAGGTCGCAAGTGGCTGCTCGTTATTCCACGTCACTTACGCTCGGAGATATGCGCATACTTCCATGCTGCCCCCCACAGCGGTCACGCGGGCGTTTTCAAGACCTACACTCGCATACGGCTGCGCTACTACTGGCGCGGAATGTACACCTTTATCATTAAGTACGTGCGCGCATGCATTCCCTGCCAACGTCGCAAGACACCTCCCCATCGTTCTGCTGCTGAGCTGCAGCCGTTACCATGCCCTCCACGCCCGTTCGACCGCGTTGGCATTGATTTATACGGTCCGCTTCCATACACTGCAGACGGCAACCGTTGGGCTATAGTAGCGGTGGATCACCTTACACGATATGCCGAAACTGCTGCCCTTCCGGCTGCCACAGCGACGGACGTCGCCTCCTTCATTTTGCACCGATTCATCCTTCGCCACGGTGCACCTCGTGAACTGCTCAGTGACCGAGGCCGCGTGTTCTTATCTGAGGTGGTGAAGGCGCTTCTCAAAGAGTGTAACACGATTCACCGAACTACCACCGCCTATCATCCGCAGACCAATGGCCTCACTGAGCGATTTAACCGCACACTCGGAGACATGCTCTCCAAGTACGTCGCTTCTGACCACACGAATTGGGATCTCGTCCTGCCGTACGTTACTTATGCGTACAATACCGCTACGCAGTCTACCACCGGATTCTCTCCTTTCTTCCTACTTTACGGCCGCCAACCCTCTGCTACTATCGACACTATCCTCCCTTACCGCCCTGATGAATCCGAATATCGGCCTGTTTCCGACGCCGCGCAACACGCCGAAGCCTGCCGCCAAATTGCCCGGTCACTCACCACTGATACCCAGCACCTCCACCAAATGTAACGGGGGGTTTGTTACGAGGTACTGGGGCGACGGGAACGGCAACGGCAGCAGTCTGGGATCAGATCGGCAAAAGACACACAAGCGTAGCGCTGGCAAAAACTCTCGAGAACACTGTCACCTCGTCTTCGTCTTTTCAAATCATCAGACGCATCTTCTCTTTAGCCTTACAATAATAATAATTGGTGTTTGGTGGAAAGGAAATGGCGCAGTATCTGTCTCATATATCGTTGGACACCTGAACCGCGCCGTAAGGGAAGGGATAAAGGAGGGAGCGAAAGAAGAGAGGAACAATTAGGTCCGTAGTGGAGGGCTCCGGAATAATTTCGACCACCTGGGGATCTTCAACGTGCACTGACATCGCACAGCACACGGGCGCCTTAGCGTTTTTCCTCCATAAAAACGCAGCCGCCGCGGTCGGGTTCGAACCCGGGAACTCCGGATCAGTAGTCGAGCGCCCTAACCACTGAGCCACCGCGGCGGGGCTGAAGGAGGAGAGGCAGTCGAGCATTTCGCGGTACACGCGAGAGGAAAGTTGTGCGCATGCGCCGTATTCATAGTACATGGAAGAGGAAAGTTGTGGCATGCACCGTTACCACAGCAACCGGGGAGAAGTGGGTGCGCCGAGCGCTTCGTCGCCGCCGTCGCCTCTCTTTATTTCCGGAGTCCCTCTTATCTCTTCTCTTATGGCGCGGTTCATGTGTCCGCCGATATGTGAGAGATACTGCGCCATTTCCTTTCTCCCAAAACCAATTTAACCTTACGGCAGCGGCCCGCGGTGTTGGTCACCACGGCAGGCATCGCATGGATCACACCTACCGTTCCGCTGAACGCATCTAAGTTCACCGGCGTTGTGAGAAAATTCGATTTTGGGGAAGAAGAAATGGCGCAGTATCGGTCTCACTGTTTCGGCGGACACCTAAACCGCTCCGTAAGGGAAGGGATAAAGGAGGTACTGAGAGAAGAAAGGAATAAAGAGGTGTCTTAGTGGAGGACTCCGGAATAATTTCGGTCACCTGTGGGATCTTTAACGGTCCTTAGCAGTCAGAGTGCACCGAAGCCGCCGAACACGTCAGCGGTCAACCGCAGTTGGCCTCGCGTTGTCGAAGTGACGTTCGCCGTGCAGCGCACGCGTTTCACCGGAGTATAAACGCTCCTTAACAGAGCCTGCGCTTAACCGCTAACCAACGTATTCGGTGGCGGCTTATATGGGAGCCACTCAAAGCCCCCGCAAACTCAATGAATAAAAAATAACCTGTGCCGAGGCTCGGAATCGAACCAGAGTCTTGGGCGTTTGAGGCCGAGACGATGCCACTCAGCCATGACGGCTCAAACTTTAACCGTGAATAAAGGCGCATCTAGTGAATGCACTCTTCCGATGCAGGACTCCGCGCTTTCGCTACGTATATCCTGGCCTAACAGAGCTAGGCCATCAGCAATTGTTTCTTTGTGTCATTAACGTGCGTTACGCCTGCCCTCGGAGAAGCAGTTTTCCTAGCCCAAAGATGCACGCGCTCAAAAAACCGCAGTGTGTCGACACTTGTAAACAGGGAGGAGCGCGACTGGAAGCTTCGCGCAATGATGTCCTCGTACTAGGGATGTCACCTAGCGTAGTTGGGCATTACACCCCGCCATCTGGGTACACCGGACACCTGGGTACTCTGGATCCTAGACCGGAAGGATTGCCCTTGTGTAAATGAGAGAAAACCACCAGTCTAAATATTCTGTAGGCAGCATTGGGGCAACTGCGTGTTCCTTTACCGATCATTGGGCAGTGTTTATCTCTGTCAAAGGAATTGAATAAAGAAACAGTGTGTCTCACCGAATACTCCTTCAATGCTTAACATTTTAGTCGCAACAACAAACTCGACAACATTCGTAACCAGCGGAAAACTACAGCTCTCGCTACGCATATCCTGGCAAAGCTGAGCTAAGCCACTGCCAATTTTTAGTGAACGTCCATGCTCCGATGTAGCGCAGAAGCGCAGCGCCTGTCTTGCAGCTTTGGCGGAATGCGTACCGAGGTTCTCTGAAGGCTCCGCATCTCAACACTTCTGTTGATTATACTCTTGTGTTTTTGGGTGCACTGTAGAAAAGTGCAGGGGCCGTATTCCGAGTTTGTCATAATAAAAAACGTCAATCTGCTGCAGCGGCCTCACCTCATTGGTCAAAAAACAGGAAGCGGATGTCGGTTATGTTGCGACTGTGAGCGGCGGCAGGTTGTCACTGCGTTGCGGTTGCCACAGCGAAACGTCCAGCGGCGCTTTTGCTCTTTGCCGAGAAAAAGAACGCGACCAATGCGGCAGATGGAACATTAGCCCCAAGTTTGGTTGCGCATCGAATTACACTGTAAAGGAGTAATATCAAAGCTGCCTTATTTACCCAGCTGACTTCAGCAAATACAAATAATATAGTTCAAGCACTATTTTTTGTACCTTAAAGGCCGGAGGTGTGCTTAAAGAAGAAAATATTTTGTACGCAAAAACTCATGGCTTTTCAGTGACAGAAGACGGCCTCTACAGCCGTCGATCGCCTATAGTTAATTAAAAGCAGCTAGCTTCTTCGCACAACATGCAACATGATGTTTCACATTTAACTTGAGAAGGGAACGGAGAGGAAAATATGTAGCATGCACTCACCCGATGCACAATGCTCGCTTTGTGCTGGGCTGAACTAAGATGCCGTTAACACTTTCCGTCTGCAACATCGCTGAATGTAAATTGGTGCTGTTATCGGACGGTAATTTACTTTTTTTATTAATTTTATGGAGGCACTGCAAATAAATCAAAGAGATGAGCTGAAAAAATCTTATTGTGTTTCTCTTCACACATGTGTTGGGAGACTTTGCAGACGAAGTTTTCATAGGTTCGTCATGGTACGAAGCGCACGCATGCCAACTGACGCCTTAAAACTAACTTGGAAGTCAACTCGCGAGCTCAGTGATGCAGAGGCACACCATCGCGGCTATGGAGAACCGTAAGAGACACCAAAAAACCACCTCTCGCATGTCAAACGCTTTGGTGTAGCAGCGCGCCGCTGGCGACTGACCATCCGTGCTCGTGACTCGTGAGTGGTTTTATCCTGGCAGAAATTACACACGATCATGATGCAGGACGCTTCAACAGCTAATAGAGAGTTCTAGAAAATGAAATGCACGTTTGCGCGCAGTAAACGAAAGTATTTTGCGGGCCATTCTGCTTTATGTTACATCATTCAACATACGCGGACGATATAACTTGGTGTTGGTGGTGCCATCCCAGTTTGAATGAAGGGAACAATTTCTGCAAAAAACGGTGCTCGTTAGGCCTAGGAGCTTTCGAATCATCTAACAAAATAAAAAAACAGGCCGAATTTATCGTCCACCCCAATTTTTATAGGCAAGACAAGATGAAGCGTAAGTCCCGTACCCAGTTTGTAGCCACTTCACGGGCCGAAAACGCAGTAACATCGACGAGCTCATCTCGAAGCGAGGCTCCACTTAAGAGCGCGCCTCCATGTTGGCTGGCGAGCATCTGCTGCGTACGCTATGTGTCTGAGATCACCGTCCGGTTTGTACGACCCTTTTCGCTGCATGCGAACCACCACATCCACTTTTGGCGTTTCAACCAATCAGGTGTGCCCGTTGCGGCAGAATATGACGCTTTTTATTATGACACAGGCACGAAATACGGACCCAGATAAACTTATCAAAGGCTTCGTTGGGGGCCTGCGCATGTGAACTAATGTCGTCGTACGCTATACGTGCATAGTACTCCAGTACCGACGTGAAGGGGCGTTTTCATGGTCTTGCTAGAAATAAAATTTGCACATGCCCGCTTTGAATGTCGCTAGAATTCAGAATTTTTCCCAGCGGCATGCTGCCGCGACTTCGTCACTGTTCAACTGTGGTTCATAAAAATAATGGAAAGGAATTCCTTTCGTCGTTACACACACATACAGAGCGCTTATTTCAGCGCATATTATATGTGGAGAACTCGAGAATAGGCGAAGAAAAAGAGCCTCTAAAAAAGCACGCAGTGGCTTCCAGAACGCTCACGGCGGACGGACGCGCTTAACGAGCGTTCCGGCGCGCTGCGCAAGATTCTTTTTCTCGGGCAGGCGGACTTCGGCCCGTCCATGGGCCCGCCGTTCTCCGCTACCCTCGGTGGACAAGTCGCGCCGAATACGCTCGCGCACGTACGCGGTTCCGACGTGAAATGCAGCAGTAAAGTATTTCCCTCTCTCGCCGTTGAGAGAGCCGACGGCTTTACGTCTGCCCACGGTGTAAGAATATATTTCTGACACTCCACACTTGTTTAAGTGTGTGAGAAATAGACTTAAGCAGCAGCGATACTTGAAAAACGAAGGACAGTGGATCAAGTGGGAGTACTATGCTGAAGTCTACAAGGAAGACGTTGCCAACGCGGGGGGCCTAAAAGTCTTCCCGAAAATAACGCACTCTCACATATACCCGAGTAACTGTGAGAAGATGCGTGTGAAGTTAGCCACCCAAGTCTTTAGCCGCTCCATGGCGGCGGGTATTCAGTTTTATCGGGAACAAGGTATCCGCAAACTCATAGGCAGCGAGAAAACTCAAGAATTCACGTTGTTTTTAAACAATTTGTTTGATGCACTGAACAGGCGATTTCCAGCAGAAGGGATCACAAGGAACAGCCGAGACCTCACAATTCTCAAGCATGGAATTGACTGGCTGGACAGCTGGGAAAGAGAACTGGAAAGTGGCAACATTATAAAAGACATGTTCTTGACAAAGAGCACTTGCGAGGGACTTCGAGTCACATTGAAGTCCACTTTGGATCTTTGTGAGGTGCTGCTTGATTGCCACAACTTCAAATATGTCCTGACCAACAAAATGAACCAAGATCCTATCGAGCGGTTCTTTGGCAAAATACGGTTGGCAGGAAGCCAGAATGATCACCCTTCGATGCCCACCTTTATGCAGCTTTACCAGACGCTGTCGATCTACAGTATCCTTAAACCTCCGAAGTATGGCAATTGCAAAGTCGTCGAGGGTGAGGAACCATTGCTGGATGCGTCATATTTCAGGGCCCTCATTAGAACAGACGACAAAGTGGCATCATGCCCTGGATTCATCAATCAAATTAAAGAAAAGCTAGACGATCTAGTTTCAGTAGAAGACTGGGAATGTGAAGATATCGTTCGGAAACACAAATCAGACGGAGGGCAAATTACAGACTGCATACTTTATTATGTCACCGGTTTTTTGTGCAGAAAGATGCGAAGAGTTACCAGCTGCGCTGCTTGCTTGTCAGCCTTCAGCGTAAAAAATAATTCTTTTGCTGAAGCAGCTCTAACAAATGTGAAGACCAGAGGGGGTCTTACCCACCCTAACGTCAACATATTTGACCTTCTAAAGCATACGGAGCGGTTTTTTGTTGACTATGCAGACTGCCACACGGTGTACTGGGACACCATAGACGCAGTGATAGATACATACACGATGACATTCCCATGTGCTGATCACAAGGAAGAAGTACTCGCACAGCTCCTCCACTATTACGTCAGCATGCGTATGAGGCAGCATTGTAAGCACACCAATGTAGTCATGACAAAGCAGTGTCAAGAAAAAAAGAAACAGGCCAAGCTGTGCTCATCCTAGATGATAGAGGATGATTCGCTCAGTGTATCGTCCAAATAAACGAATGCAGTGATCATCACAATTGCAGTCACGGTCTTGGCTCTTGATTACACGAAAGTAGCCCAGTAGGTTGTGATTCACTGTGTTTTGTGCGTTACCTAGTGACTACAGGAAATCACATCTCTCAGAGAGGCTACTTGTAGTAATAAATTTGTTTGTTCAACAGAATGGCTATTCAGGCCGCATTTGAGCAAAAAAAAAAGCAAATTGTGCTGTTAATGTCCCGAAGGGGCATATGGGCATTAATAGATGCCGCAATGGAGGGCTCCAAACTTAGACCACATGGGATTCTTCACATCACACAGCACAAGGGCACCTTTTGCGTTGTTTCGCGACCACCGCAGCCGGTATTACACCTACGTTCTCGGGCCTAGTGCTAGAGACAACCACTCAGCATCGTCGGTGCCGACCTGAGGGATAAGATTGGCAGAAACAACGCCAGTGGCATTTCCAGTAACTATTTGCGTTTCGCGTACCTAATTGTGGACTGCACTTGCTATTAAAAAGCCGCAAATGCACACTTGGATTTTTGCTTTGGTCCCGGCGTTCGCGTGTATAGCGGCAGTGGCGTTCTGCAATACAGCACAAGAGCGCGGGTTCTATTCGTGGCTGCGGAGTAAGTATTTCTGATGCAGGCGAAATGCGGAAACGTCCTTGAGGTTTCTGTGCAAATTAAAGAACTCTAGGTGGCCGAAGTTAACCATGTTCTCAACACGGCGGTCATCTCGCAGCATTGGCGCAATACACTGCTCAAGCAATGTTTGAATGTACGCGTAGGCTCTTCAGGCCAAATGTGGGCGCGTTGAGTCCGACCTTTTATATTTAAGAGGCAGTGTAGTTAACTATGCTCACAGCAGTCGTGCGGCTGAACGAAAAAAAAAATTGCTATGAACGCATTTCGATAACGAGCTCGGAAGCAGCACAGGGCTGCGTCCTCGCTGCTGTTCCGCCCATTCATGCAGTCTCAGCAAGAAAAACACGAAGTAGCCCAAAATTATTTGGTGTCGACAGCAGTTTCAATCCTTCGTTGTCTTGCCGCACTTCACAAAGCACGCGTACACGCAGCGGCACCGAAAGATCCCGTGGCATCTGCATTACGGCTGCCGAAGCTCGGCGACTAGGGGCCCCGTGTGCGTAGCGCCATCTGTCAGCGTTCGAGAGAAGCGCAGGGAGCGGCGAACAAGTTCTGGTCGCGCCGCCGAGCGCAGTGTCAACACCTAAATGTATTCTTACACCGTGCGTCTGCCTGACTGCCTCTGCGCAAGGTCTCTCGCCCCTCGGCATTAGCTTGTTCGTCGGTTTCGGCGCCTATGCTCGGAGTTGACGCGGTGCTGTGGGCTCACGCCGTTGCTCAAGAACTGGCTGCCCTTGTCGGAAGACGACGGCAGATACCCTCCTATTGAGTGCAGCTTTCGTTACTGTGACCTGACAGGCGCTGCCATTAATAACAGCACCCAGTCGAAACACACTAAAGGATTCTGACAGAACATTTCTGTAGTCTTGTCATATTTTGGACATGTCTTGTGTAGTCTTTCTTGTCTTTTGTAGTCTATCTTCTGTAGTCTGTCCTGTCTTCTGTAGCCTGTCTTTTCTTTTGTGGTCTTTCTTCTGTAGTCGGTCCTGCCTTGTGTAGTCGGTCTTGACTTCTGTAGTCTGTCTTGTCTTCTGCAGTTTGTCTTGTCTTGTGTAGTGTGTCTTGTGTAGTGCTCGTACACTGTCGCAGCAACTGCCGTGTCACCTGTCAATTAACAGTGAATTTGTGTATTCAGGAGTAGGCAATGCACAAAAATGCACAGCTTGTTAATGGTCGCCTGTCAATTAACACAAGCTTTGTGCATTCCAGAGCAATTCATGCACAAACCAACTAGACTTGAAACGAAAATGCTCAATTTTTATTTACTGTTATGTGCTTTTTTTCAAGCTTGCTGACGCACGCTGTCCAGCGTTGTCCTGGCCGCAGGTTTCTAAATACATCGCCCATGAGCCAAGAAAAATAGTCTTTTGTCTCGGCTGAAAGAAAGAAAAAAGAGATCACCGCAGCTCCCCGCGCCAATAGAATGTGAAAGCATTGACGCCTCCTCGACACCGGTCGCCTTTCAAATTTGGCGCAATGGTTGTTTTCTCGTTCACTTGACTGGTTATCAATTAACTTTTATTTTACCCTCATTTCATCCCAGCAACCATTTCGAGTTTTCAAATTTTCCGCCATGCATCGTTCCCGCCCACTCACTAAATACCTGCCCAGTCTATTTACCCATTCATTACCATTTGCTTCTCATTAATAACCTAATTGCCTCTAATTTAGCATTATTTTTCTATCTCCTGGTTATGTATAGGTCACTTATCAGTGGTCACGTGAATGCAATTTCGACTTTTAAAACTTGCCGCCATGCTTTGGCTTTGTCCACACTTCACTTTTTCAAATTTGGTGCTACGCTGTAGCTCCGCCTACTTTCAGCGTTTTCAAATTTCCCGGCACTTTTGCTCTGGCCCGGCCACTTTTTGGATATTTTTGGCTGTAATTAATAGTCCGATTACGAAATTTTTTTTCGTGCAACATCCTCTGCCAATTACAACCACTCGTTTGAAGCTCTCTTCTGATTTGACCACAACTGCTGCGGACACGATCCCAGGCAACACAGCCTAGTGAAATTCTCACTTTATTTAAAATGTTGTAATACTGAACAAGGCTCACGACTGGGCAAGTTGGTATTGACTCACCTTAAAAGCAGACAGAAGACAGAACACACGAGGTGACAGGAGCTCAAGAAGAGGCTGGACGAAAAAACATTTTATTGAAGGAAAGCCGCAAAAGAAGAGCCGCAACGAGATACATGCGCACAAGACCCCGAAGCAGTGAAAGGGCGAAAGCAATCGAAAGTCACTCGCATACTAATGAATCATCTAAAAAGCAAATTCCTTACGGTGAAGGTCTACCGGCGGCTTAGCCACACGTGTCCATAGCCTTACCTATGTAGGAAGCCTCAACTATCTCACGACCGATTTCTCGCTTCCGTAAACCACTGATGTGTCGCACAAATTAGGCGTGGAAAGAGACTGGTCAGCCTCAGATTTGCATTAAGATTGAGGGTGCAGTGCCAGATTAGAATTTGCCTTTCCCCTATAGAGTGAAAGTGCTCAGTCAGGTGCAAATTCAGATATCTGCCTGTCCGCCCACAGTAGTTGCAGCGATAAGGCAGTGGAATGCAATAAACTCTATTACTTTTGCAAGTGGTGAACCTTTTTTAGTGTGACACTGTCCATTGTCCCAACCCGGAACGATACCACAGGCTCTACCCCGGCACATACCCAACAAATATTTGCAAGGTCTACCGCACGGATATCGCCACTTTAACCCACATGCTCTGGGACTGTAAAAAAAAAACCTGCACGGTTCAAACTCCAGAACCCACCCGCCGCGGAGGGCCGCTGCCTTGCGCAGCCTCAGCCTCGGTGACTTACTCTGGACCGTCCAGCAGGCTCGCGAGGCGACGGCGACGCAACACCTCGGCGTCCTCACATGGGAGACCTAAAGCCTCGTCGGCGAAAACTCTACAGGACCTTAAATAAACTTGTTACCAACCAACCAACTGTCCATTGTGGATGATTACCAGTAGTTTTATCAAGCCTTTTTTAATGGCGGTGCAAATGCCTCTTGTCTTGCACTTCGCTGTTAAGACAACAGCAACATTATGCTTTGCCGCAACTTTCTTGAGACTGTGAAATACTGTGGAGGTAAGGTATATCAGCATCATCCGAGTATGTGTACCTGTCCCTCGAGTGAGTGAAAACACGCTCGGAGAGGTTGGTGAGATGCGCAAGTGGGAACCCAGCTGCCATTAGCTTGGAAACCTGCTACAAGAATGCATCCTCACTACAGTGATGGCATGGCTTATGTAAAGCTGATGTTATGCATTAGATTGCACCCCCATCAAGGGTTTCCATCTTTACATACCTTAACCAGCGACAAGTACACCTCTTCACCATCCTTCCCCAGCCACGAGTGGTCCGACTCATAGCTAAACCGAGTCTTCATCGGTCTTGGGCTCTAGCCCCGACAGACATAGTCGTCCACAAAGCGCAGGTATGAGTCATGAGACTGCTAAAGGTTCTGCTTCTAGCAATTCTGACGTAAAAGACAGGCCTTGACCGCACGCCTTAAATACTCCTAAAACACCTTGCGCCAACTTATCTGAGCCCTCCATGTGCAGAAAAATTAGGTACTCATGAACATAACGAAATGCTACCATTCCGAGGTCTTCCAAAGAGGGCTCTAATGACTTATTGACTTTAGACAAAAAAAAATGTTGCTGAGCAAAGGTACGACCTGGGTTTAAATACCGCCCTGTCAACTGACAAATGCGGATTTGTAGTAAAAGGACAACAGCCCCATGAAGCTAGAAACTGAAATCACGCAAACTTTTGTAAAAGCATGTTCATTGTCCACCCTGATGCAGTCTTGCACATGCCTCAGAAGTCTATCGTGTGACAATGAATAGCACAGGTCCTCCATGTCGATGCTCCCTGCAGAGGGCCTGCCCAGGTTGCTCTCCATAAGAAACTAGAACTCCACAGAACTCCGTTTTTGTGGGTTGGCATGGCGGTATTTACATCAAAAATCAGGCGTATGCAGAGGGTCCCAGGTCACACTGTTCCTCCGCGACATTTTTCTGTCCATAGTCGTTACCGCATCACAGCCCTGTTTGGAAGACCTCTGCATAGTAGCATTTCGTTATTTTGATATCCACCTAACTTTCGTGGACCAGGAGGGCTGAGATAAGTTGGCACAAGACGTTTTAGAAATCTTTAAGGCATGCTGTCAAAGCCTATGTTTTACGTCTGTATTTCACTAAGCGGAACCGTTTGCAGTCTCTTGATTTATCCTGCGTTTCGCGGATGACCACGTGTGTTCGCGTCACAGCCCAAGATCGGGAAAGCCTCTTAGCTATGAGCCAAACTACTCGAGGCCGGTGAAGGACGGGTTGGCAATCGCATGCATCATGACCGCTTTACGGGTGCCATCACAGTGTTGAGAATGCATTCTCGGAGCAGGTTTCCAAGCCAATGGCACCTGGGTTCCCACTTGCCCATCTCGCGCACCTGTCAGTGTTTTCACTCGCTCGAGGGACAGGAACACCACTCGGATGATGCTGAAGTAGTGGAGCAGCACGAAAAGGTGGCCTCTATACCTAACCTCCACGGCTCTTCGCGCCGTCTCAAGAAAGTCGCAACAAAGTATGATGTTGCTGTTGTCTTGATAACTAAAAGTGAGGTAGGAGCCCTTCACGCCACCGTTCAAACTAGGCTTGATACAACTACGGGTAATCATCTGCTATGCACAGTGGCAGATATTAAAAAAAATGTTCACTACTTGCAAAAGTAAAACGGTTTTTTGCGTTCCACTCCCTTGTAGCTGAAACTACTATGGGTAGACAGGTAGATGTCTGAATGTGCACTTGGCTGAGAGAACTTTCACAGTATAGAGGGGAAGGCGAATTCTTACCTTACATTGACGTTCAATCTCGTGAATGCAATAGCAGGACGACCTGTCTCTTAGCACGCTTGATTTCCGCGGCCCATCAGTGGTTTATGGAAGTGATGAATCTGTCCGGATATAGTTGAGGCTTACTACATCGGTAAGGCTAAGGACATGTGCGTGGCTAAGCCGTCGGTGAAACTTCACTGTAAGGAATTTGTTTTTTTGGATGGTTACTAATATACCAGTGCCTTTCGATTGTTTTTCGCCCTCTCACTGCTTTGGTGTTTTGCACGTGTGCATGTCTTTGCAGGTCTTCTTTTGCCGCTTCCCGGGAATAAAATTTCAATTGTTAGACCAGCCTCGTCTTGTGCTCATTTCTTCTCCTGTTTTGTGTCTTTTCGCTGGTTTTAAGATGTAATACTGAATGCCGGAAGACAGCCATTTTAGAGTCAAGCGCACTTATAATGGCAGCAGGTATAATGATTTTTCATTTATTGCAAAAAATACTCCTTACTTCATTAATTTTTCCATAAAGTAAATGACACTGAATCACAATTAAAAAATAGCTAACCCTCATGGCCAAACTGCAGTTACAGCAAAAAAGGGTGCACAGTAAACCTGCCCCACATGCAAAAGCTTGCACTTCAGGCCAAGGCAGAAATCAGATCAGATTACTTCCCAAACCACATGACACCGCCATGCAAAGAATGTGACAGCCGCCGCGGAGGCTGAGTGGTTTTTGCGCTCGACTGCCGGTCCGAAAGACGCGGGTTCGATCCCGGCCGCGGCGGTCGAATTTCGATGGAGGCGAAATTCTAGAGGCCCGTGTGCTGTGCGATGTCAGTGCACGTAAAAGAACCCCAGGCGGTCAAAATCTCTGGAGCCCTTTACTACGGCGTCCGGCATAGCCTGAGTCGCTTTGGGACGTTAAATGTGCTACCTAGACGATATTCTCGTCACGGGCCGGAACGAAAAAGAGCACCTAGTGAACCTGGATGCGTTAATAAACCGGTTGCACGAAAGGGGAGTGCGGATTAAGCTAGAGAAGTGTGAATTTTGGAAACAAGAATTACAGTTCCTGGGTCATGTGGTCAGTAACCAAGGAATTCCAGCATCGCCAGAGAAGGTAAAGGCCGTATTTGAAGCCCCCGTCCCAGCCGATAATTTAAAACAGCTGAGAACGTTTAAGGGCACGTTAACATACTACGGAAAATTTTTGCCAGAGTTATCAACAGTCATCTTCCCACTGAATCGGCTGCTGTGCAAGAATGCGCCGTGGGTGTGGAATGAACAGTGCGACATGGCGTTTAAAAGATAAAAGCGCCACAAAAGCGCTGACAAAAGCGCCGGTGCTGGCACATTACGATCCAGAAGCCCAGCATCAGGTAGTGTGCGATGACTCATATTATAGTCTGGGGGCCGTCTTATCGAAAGTGGAACAAGATGGTTCCAGGCGGCCGATCATGTTTGCATCACGCACATTATCGTCGAGTGAACGGAACTGCAGCCAGTTAGAGCGTGAAGTGCTAGCCTTAGTTTTCGGAATTAAGAAGTTCCATTACTATATTTATGGCATACAGTTCAGCTTGGTAACTGATCACAAGCCGTTACAGACGATACACGGTCCCAAAACAGCAATACCAAGCATTGCCGCTGCGCGTTTGCAGAGGTGGGCAATTGCGCTGTCGGCTTGCCGTTACGATGTCGTCTATCATTCAGAGGAAAGCAACGTAGAGGCAGACTGTCTGTCGCGTCTACCGTTGCCCGGGAGTGGCAAGAAGGAAGAGGACGACGAAGTAACCGCTTGGTACGCACTTTAGTGGGAGATTTTTCCAGTAACAAACTCGGGCATTGCGCGAGAAACATCACGTGACCACATCTTGCAGCGAGTTCTTCACGTGGTAACAAGACAATGACCCGAGCGGGTGACTGATGAAGAGATGAGACTATTCGTTTCAAAAAAGACTGGAGTTGTGAGTGAACCAAGGATGTTTATTTTGGGGAATGCGCGTTGTGGTTCCCCCGTATTTACAGATGACAATCCTGGACGAGCTGCACGAGGGGCATTCTGGAGGGGTGCGGATGAAGGAGGTTGCCCGGAGCTACGTCTGGTGGCCAGGAATTTACGCAGACATGGAGAACACCGTGAAAATGTGTGCTGCCTGCCAGCAGCAACGAGCGCTGCCTACCCAAGCTCCCTTTCATCCGTGGGCTTGGCCTACGAGGCCATGGGCCCGACCCCACTTGGATTTTGCTATCCCGTTTCTTCAGCGCAATTTTTTGGTGGTGATAGACGCCCATTCGAAGTGGCCGGAGATGTTCGTGATGCCCTCGGCCTCGGCAGAAGCTACCATCGGTAAGCTGCGTGACCACTTCAGCCGTTTTGGATTGATTGTACGAGGTTATCGTGTCAGACAACGGGCCGCAGTTTAGCAGCAAAGAATTTCAGTTATTACTCAAGATGAATGGAATAAGACATGCACAGTCCGCGCCATATCTCCCGTCAAATAACGGTTTGGCTGAAAGATTCGTCCGAAGAGTGAAAGAAGCCCTGCGAAAGGACACCAGAGCCCGGTTCATTGAAGAGCGACTAGCCAGTTTCCTTCTAGCGTACTGGAATACACTACACGCAACCACCCAGCAATCTCCGGTTTCGCTTTTGATAGGGCGACCTCTCATAACTCGACTCGATTTACTTAAGCCTAGTGCTCGTTCAGTGGTCGAGCAAAAGCAGTTTCAACAAACGCGCAGTCGCAGAGAACTTCAGAGAAGCTTTGTTGTTGGAGACAGAGTGTTTGTGACAAACTCTAGAGAAGGACGAAGATGGTTGGAGGCAACGGTGACATCACGCTCGGGGCCAGTGTCTTATGTTTTACAGGTGACAACACCACGTGGTGTCATGGAATGGAAAAGGCATCAAGACCACACACGCGCAAGGCAGGCAGAACCAGAGGTACCGCCTGCCGACCACAGTGGCGGCGCCCATGGTGAGGACTCCTGGCAGCCGTGGCCACCATCTGGATCACCGACGGGTACTGATGACCACAGTGCCGGATCGCCGCTAGGGGCCCAAGTGAGCGGACGCGTCTCGCATCGACTCCGCCAATTTCTGGCTCCTGTGCCCAGCTAAATCTTCCCAAGGACCCATCAAGACCCTCAACGGATCCAGGAAGGTACACGGGCCCTAACCGTTATCAACTTTTGGATGTGCCCAATTATTTACAAGAACTGGCAAGTGAAAACGTTTCCGCCTGCTGTGCCGCTGCGCTAAGCCTCGCCTCATGGAGGCGAGCCTCGCCGGGGCGCTGCGTTCCTCACTCATCGGCAGCGCACCTACCCCCAGCAGCCATGGAGGTGCAAGCGCATAGGGAAGACCTTCGTCCCAGTGAGTGGACCCCGATACTCCGCGCGTACAAGGGTGAAATCTCAAGCGCGGAAACGCTGACCATATCCCATCAAGCAGCGTCTGTTCCATCTACGCCTACGGCGTCCGCGTCCGCTACCCCTGCGACTTTCAAGCCTACATACAGGCCTCAACAAGAACAGCTGCGCGCGACGCACGCAGTCGCACACCGAAGCAAACAACTTGCTTCACTCCCTTCCGGCACTATACGGGTCGTTTACCGACCAAGAGGAGGCCTCGCTTTGAAAGGCACCATGGCGCAGCCACTCCTGCAAGCCCTGCAAGTCAGCGCTGCTGGCCGTGACCTCGGGGGTTTTCACCTGAGGATCCACCCTACGAATAACACCTTCACGGTCGCTACCCCGCACGAGACAACCGCCCTCCACCTCGTCCAGCTCAGGGAAGTGGTCCTCCAAAAAACCGCTTACCCTGTCGCAGCCTACATTGCACCGCTGGCGGGTGCTGTGCGTGGAGTCATCTCGCAAGCCTACTGGGAGGAGACGCCGGAGCAGATGCTACGGGACCTCCAGACCCGTAACCCGTACGCTGATATTGCAGCCCGCAGAATGGGTAGGACTCATTCCGTTCTGATCACCTTTGCGCACGGACCAGTCCCGCATACCATAGGCTACATGAGTGTAGTGTACAGATGTACGCCGTACAAGGGAAGTCGAGACGCGTGCATGAACTGTCGTCGGCCGGGCCATAGGTATGACGTGTGCCCGCACCCCAAGACAGGTCTCTGCCCGCGGTGCGGAGACAAGCATGAACCGCAAGATGTGCCCTCCTGCATCCCGACCTGCATTCTCTGTGGAGGCCAGCACCTCACGGGCACCGGCTCGTGCATGGCTAGAAATCGCGCCGCCCAACCACGCAACCCATCACCCCAAAAGGCAATGCCCCCTAACAAGGATGACTTTCCTCCGCTGCAAACGAAAAAGAACGACTTTCCTCCGCTGAAAACGACCCTCCCGTCTACTGCAACATGGGCCTCCAAGGCTGCCGGGACGAACACCAGCACCTCCCAGGACCCGGACATGAGGGCTCTGCGAGAGGAGGTAAAGCAGCTCAGGGCAGCCCTCTCTACCGCCACCTCTGCTGTATCTCCCCGTCCACCACCCCCCTCCCCTTCACCCACCCAACCCGCCCAACCCCCCCCTAAAAAAAGGCCTGATGAGAACCCAGTCGAACCAATAGACCTAGACACAAATTTCAGGCCTTCGCCCAAAACTTGGAAGCCAGGCTCACAGAGTGCATTACTGCGCAGCTCACTGCACAGTGCCAGCTTATGATTGAATCTACTATTACCCGTCTAATGGATAGAGTCATATGTAGCATCATGACCAAGATAGAGGAGCGCTTAACTGGCCTGACTCCTGGACTCTCAACGGACTATCCTCTCACAGTCCCACTCTCCATACTCCTCCTTCCCCTCACTACCCAACAACATGGCTCCTCCGACGGGCCTTAATTCTTTACAGATTATTCAGTGGAATTGCAGGGGCTTTCAGCGAAAGCGCGATCTTCTGCAGCAAATTATAGCAAGTTCGTCATCACCACCAGACATTATCGCCATTCAGGACGCCATTGTTTGCAGGCGGCTGCCAGGATACGCTTTTATCCCCTCAGACCCCACTGATCTTCCTGGGGTGGTCACATATGTCAGTAAATTCTTGCATTACGTGGAGCACGTAATTACCTCCCCTATCGCTAACAGCCTTATTGAAGTCTTACCGCCCACACCTGCAAAATCAAGCCTGTTCTTTCTTAACTGCTACCTTCTCCCACGTCAGCCAATTAACTTACTCCACTCACTTCTCAAATCCGCAACCCAGTTGGCCGGATCAAACCCCCTACTTATTGCCGGAGATTTTAATTGCGCTCATGTGGACTGGGGCTATCGGCGCACCAACCACAGAAGCACAGTTTTGTACAATGAGAGGCTGGCGCTTCACCTGAGCATCTTTAATGATTTCAGCTTACCTACGCGGATTGGTAACAGTGTTACTGCCGATACTAGACCAGACCTCACGCTTGGTAGAAACTTGGACCACCTGCAGTGGGAAAGACTGCTTTCCACACTAGGCAGCGATCATCACCTAATTCGAATACCGCTAAACTATCGCCGATCTCAGCGCAAATTTACCATTAAGCACACTAACTTAGACAAGCGCAAACTAAGACAAGCGCAGCCAAGCGCTGATTTGGATTTCGTCTGATACATGAGGTTTCTCAGCATATAAAGTATGTCACTAAGGGTAGGCAGCAGGGCCATTTGGTTTGCATTATTATGGAACCGCCGTTCGTGTTGTCGGTCTTCTCCCTTCGTCCTTGTTTCTTGCGCTGCTATTATCTTCCATAATAATTCTCAGAATAGCCCAGGTTTGTGTGCTCAGGGTGCCCTTGAGTTGCTCGCACAACTTGTTCCCGTTTTGTCGGGAAAAGTTGAGGGCATGCTCTGCAGCCTGGGCGGTGACTTCGGTTATCTTGAGCTTCAGTTTACGGTTGTGCATTTGTTTCCGTCACCTCTTGATCAGACCTCTACGAGTTTCCACAGATGAAGCAGATGCCTGTGAATCTATGGCTTTCGCTCCGCCCTGATCGCTTCTTTCGTGTGCGCCTCGTATGTCCTGCGCAGAGCCTCACCCCAGTCTTTGAGCGAACTTAGTCTGCCAATGTCCCCGCTTCTTCGAAACACCTTCCAGTGCGTGGTTTTTGCGGTTCTTAACTTTAGTTTGACATGGGGTGCTGAGACAGATACCACCTGAATTTTGTGGTCACTGCCGAGTGTCTCCCCCGTGCTTTTCCATGCGGCATTGTGTATATAGCTGTCGAAGGTCAGGTCTGGGCAAGTGTATCTATTCATGCTTTTTTCCTTTTTTCGTTGCCTGTAAGTGATCTGTGATGAGTTCGAGTTGATTGCTTCCGCTGGTTCCGCTAGGCGCTTGCCCTTTGGTGTTCCACGACTGTACCCACAGCTCTTGTGGCCTGCATTGAAGTCTTCTGTGCTGATCAGCCCTCTCTGCTTAGCTATCTCCGCTGCTTGTCCCGAAAGGTGCCCGATGTCGGCGGATTTTTCTCTGGGTGGGCTGTACACGTTGAGTACAAAGGTGCTCTCTTTGCTGCCTTTCTGTGCGATGACTTTACCGAACACGTGCTTGAAATCCATGTCCTGTAGCCTATGGTCGATTTCATTGATATTTTTAGAAACCAGGGTTGCTGTCTTCCCCTCAGTTAGGCTGAGGTAGGCGACATACCCGGCTAGCTGTGGCAACCAGCTGGTTTCCGGGAGAGCCAATATGTCTGGTTTGACTAGTTAGTGAGGCATGTATTGTTTCAATGGTCTTCGCTTATTTCTGAGATTGTGGTAGCTGCACTTCCGCATTTCTAAGCTTCCGTCCTTGCTAGCTTGACGTCCATCCTTTACGGTTGACTGGTGTGCTGCTGATGAGGGCATTCAGAGTCACTGGCTAGCGACGGTCGGCTCTATGCCGTCTCTTTGATTTTCTTGGTATTCACTTCATTCCAAGTTCGGGTTCAGAAACTATTTAATTCTAGCGCAGCCCATTGTTATTTTTGTTCTAATTGCTGAATCTGCTGTTGTGTCTCCTATAACATGGTCATCATCGTGTTCTTGAAGTCGTCAAACGTCTGCTCTAGCACTGCGAGTCTAGTCTATTTTCTGCTATAGCGTCGCTTCTTTTTGCCGCTGTCCGCTATCGCAGCGAGTTGCGATTCGGAGCGAAAGGGCGTTTTAAATTTCTTCATGTCATTGCCCTTTAGCTCGGTCAGCCATATCTGAGGGTTGGCGCTTTCGGCCGTGACTATCTTGATAGCAGGCTTTAGTTTCTCCCGCTTGTGATATTTGTCGCGTGTATTTTACTTTTAAGATCAGTAGGAGAATCCCAAAGAAAGAGCTGCGCTATCCAGCTTACCATGCTGCCCGGCGTCTTTCTCCTCTTTTTCCTGTCGGCATGCTTCAGGGTCCGAGACCGATCGGGAGCTCGACCTGGAGCAGGAGGTCGAGCGCACTCTGCTCCTAGAACTGGAAGTCGATGCCTCTGTGTCCGAGCTGAACCAACGTCTTCTCGCTTCTTGCCACCGTCCGAGCTGTGCACAGACTCACCGCTCGAGGCCAGGGCATCCGCCGGCAAGGCGCGCTGCTGCTATACAACGCCGCAGCTTGTGGGGTGGAGGGGGGGGGGGGGGCGCTCTTTGCGTTGCCGCTCGTCTCGGTGCGCGCAAGCCACGCCGGAAAAAGCTAGAGCAAGTCCCTTGGCGTGTGTTTTGGCCTGCCCCAACAACTCGCAGTGCGCCGCAACATTGGCCGAGGTAGAAGCGTGGCCAATTGAGCTCCAAGCAGCGCGCACGGCACTGAATCGCATCGACCGGCCTCATCGCGCACCAGACGGCGGCTCTCTTCTGCAGCATGCGCCCGCACCCGCGCTCACGAAGGGGCGCGGCGTTTCTCTAGTATGAGCAATTGACTCAATGCTCGCCCCCTTCGGCCCCTGCGCGCCCTGGCCTGCTGCCTCGGATGTACAGCGATAGATCGTCGGCATGGCGGGAAAGCGGAGCACACCCCTCTGTGCTTTGCAGCAGCGGACCGGAGCCGTAATACACGAGGAGCTTTAGGACCATCTCCTCGTGTACACTGACGGCTCAGTGGACCGCAACAGCTGCTTCCTTCCAGCGGCGGCTACCATCCCCGCCATGCGACTGCACAGCCAGCAACATTTAACGTTCCTGGGCTCTTCCGCCACGGCGGAGTTGATGGGGATACGGCTCGGGCGGGACCTGCTGCTCACCCTCGTCTTTCCGCGGCCCAGGAGTACCGTGCAACTCCCACGCCGCCCTCAGCCGCCTGCATTCCAACGGCCGCGGTACCCCACTAGTGCGGGACATTCGCTCGCGCATCGAGCGCCTCGCGCAGAGAGGATTCGCCGCGCGTGCACAGTAGGTGCCCAGCATCGCCGGCAACGAGGAAGCGGACAGCCTCGCAACCGCCGCACATCAACTACCTCCCAGTCATCTGCCCCTTGCGCTGGAGGACGTGCGTGCGGTCATCTCCGACAATCTCCCACGCGTCACAGGAGGTGAGCACGTCGACAGCAGCACCGGCTGCCGCGCATTAATGCGGTCGCAACGCGCAATAATCCCCCGCGCGCGCTTTGGGTTCGTGTGACCCGGGGAAGGACGGGAGCGTCACGGAATCGCGAAGAGTGACGTGTTTAATGGATGCGGTGCAGTGGAAACACTGGAGCAGCTGCTCCTTCGCGCTGTGCGTTCGCCGATGCTCGTCGTGATATGCTCGCGACTGCGCTGGGCATACTACCAAACTCCCGCAAGAAGCTATTGTGGCCGCAGGGTAGTGCGCGCACGCGGGAGCGAATCTTGGTTAGCATTTACATGTCCATTCCTCGAACAGATGGGCTCGACGTGTCGTCTGTTCTCCGCCAGGTAGTTACACGCAGTGACCGAACGCTCCGGAAGTGCTACCTTGGGCGATTAACAGCCGAACGCCCCGTTCCAGCTGTAGTGAACATATAGTGCTGTGCGCGTGTTTATTGATTGCTTCATCGTGAACTAATCACGCGCGCAATATGTAGACATTTTTTATTGTCTACATAAGTTATTTAGTATAGTACATCTCCCCCCTATCCTCTCTTCCCGTACCCTGACCTCTTTCGTTTCATTTCTTCGCTCTGCCTGCTATCCTTAATTTCCTCTGCCCCAGCTAAGGTGCTTCAGTATCGATGGCAGATGCCGCGGCTAGGAAAAATCTTTTCTCTCCTTTTGATTATTATTTTAATCAACCACTCACTAATACAACTCCCGCACTCGCGAGCTCCGGTCGGATGTGTCGCCGCACAGCGCACATTTGGGCTCACGTGGGAGCCCTCAGTGACTGCTTCCCCGCAGTTTGGGCAGACCTT
The DNA here is from genome assembly GCF_052857255.1 of Amblyomma americanum. Lineage (NCBI taxonomy): Eukaryota > Metazoa > Arthropoda > Arachnida > Ixodida > Ixodidae > Amblyomma > Amblyomma americanum. Next base: position 88,713,423 of record NC_135506.1, read on the forward strand.
GGCGTCCAGCTTAGGGCACACATCACGCACTCTTCCTTTTCTGGGCGGAAGAGGGGGGGGGGGATAGCACGAAAAGAAATGTGCCAGTACGCATCATGGTACTCTTTTTGAAAAGGAGAGTGCGGTATGGGTGCTTTACTCATCCTTTTTTTTATTAAATAAATTGTACAATTTTTCGCTTGGGGCTCTTTTTTCAACAGGACGCTCTCTAATAAGTTTTTAATGAAACCATCTAGCGTTAAAACCAATTGCAAAATTTGTACGTTATAAATTTATATTTTTACTTATATATCAATTCAGGATTTCGCACTGAAGTCTTTCTGAATTTCATCTTTTGTATTTCAGCTGAATTGTACTTTAAATTTTTAAAATATTATACTTCCCAAAGCAAATTTCCAAACCCCTTTTCGTGTTTTGGATTCACCTTCATCGGCAGTTCAGGGACACTCCCAATAGCGATACTCGCCGAACAAAAATTAGCGGCTGATTATACGATGCGATGCTACAAATGAGCGTTAGAGTTGTTGATTTGATCGTTTGAATTTCACTTTCGCTTTTTTTTCAATACTGCTCTGTAATTGCGCCTTCTAATTTATTTGGCTGTTCTCCGTTGCTCTGTCGTCTTCTCGTAGATGGATGCCCGTTCCAGAGTGCGGTGGTGGGTAGTGGTTGAAGGCTTGATTTCGTCGTCGCTCGCTTGCGTCGGCGATGTGCCGGATTCTTGTCGGTAGAAGCTTTGGAGGATTTGGGCGTGTGGTGATGGGTGGAGTTTAGTGGCGGGAGTCTTAGGTCGGCGATACTTGTTACCTGTATGTGCCCGCACGTGCACTCACCGAAGGCTGCTTCCTTCGAATGGTCCTTCCTTATTCACTCTCACACACCACAAACACTCGGTAGTTTTATCGCTGACAGATGACTATAGTGTTAGCGAAACAGTAAACTAGTCAGTTACGCGCATATAAAACGTCTAAAGTGATTTAGCTATCCTGAATTCCTCTTGCTGGTGCGCTCGCTGACTGATTGATAAAACTGTGGTTAACCTTGGCAGACTAGTCTTATTGTAAACATCAAGAATGACTGAAACGCTTCATATATAAAAGAAAGATACGCACTCCCTGTAAGGGGCGCTTCAATTCTTTAGTCACCAATACCCGACGTATAGAGTAAATAAACCAGTACTTACCAATTTTTTTCGACGGTAAACACGCCTTTTTTTCTTCTGCTTCTTCTTGCAACTCATCTGCAGTGCATAGTCCAGAGATCCGTTTCAGGGCCACTAAGGACTGAGAAAGAAAAACGGCTACGTCAGCAATGTTTTTTCCCCTCGTACATCTCTTCTAAAAAAGGCCACAAAGAAGTAACCAAGTGCATAATATGTAAGTGTAATACAGAGATTATGGAGTTTCTTCTCAACGAACGTGGTGCCGGCAGGATATACTTAGAGCCGAAAACTTAGGGCAACCCTGAAGAGATTCCCTCAAACCAGTGGCGGGACCTCTTTTATCATGACATCATGTCCAGCTGGCTTTCCTTGCTGGTGCAACATGGAAGGATGCCGGCTGCTGCATTATTGAGTCTTATCCAACTGCAGAAGGCGTGAATTCGGGCAAGTCTAAAGGACGGCTTAAGCACGATGGTAACCGTGGCGGACTCTTCGGCTTACATTTAGTTTGGCGCAGGCAATCTGCGGTCTCTACTTTCTACCCAGGTGTGCGGCCGCGGAGACTAAAAGCTCTCAAAGGCCTATCTCCCCACGTAGGTGACGACAGTTAATATGACTCGTGTGACCGCAGTAAACAGTATATAGAATGGCGCCGACATCGTGTATTGCAGATGCCGTATGCCGTAAATTCGCGTGTTCCTGTATAGCGAGTGACATCGAGCTAGATTCTCGGTCTTCCTCAAATGCGCGTTTCGCCGAATGCATGGCGTCCTCATGATCCTGATTGCTGTGTGGGCGAGTTTGTTACTCATGATTAAACTTTTATTGCTTGACGCACAAGGACGGAACTAAATAATCAACGCATGCACTAGTTTTCAACACCTTTAATTCATTGCGTGTACATGTTTACATACAGTGTGGCAATATGAAAACAGCGAGTGGCTTGTTGGGCGAGTTGGTTTTCCATATTGAAAATATACCTGCGCTCAAAAGACACGGACTGAAAGGTAAAGACACACACACACAGCGCTGGACTTACAACTGAATTTTTTATTCGGGAAACACTGCTCTTTATACACATCAGCAGCTGATAAAAATGGAAGATGGTAACACCCGGATGATAAAAAATCGACAAACTGTCTCGTCACATGTCCAGTCCTACCTTCCCTTTTGCAAAAATGCCTTTTCCTTTGATAGTAGTGAAAGGGACGTGCTACTCACGCATGCAACCCCACTGTCCGCTATGCTCATGGCTTCAATTATTTCACGCGTCGTTTGGTCACGGTTCCTGCTTACTATCTTCGTCTCGTTATAGGAAGGTACTAATTGTCAAGAGTGTAAATGTGTACCTTCCTATAACGAGACGAAGATAGTAAGCAGGAACCGTGACCAAACGACGCGTGAAATAATTGAAGCCATGAGCATAGCGGACAGTGGGGTTGCATGCGTGAGTAGCACGTCCCTTTCACTACTATCAAAGGAAAAGGCATTTTTGCAAAAGGGAAGGTAGGACTGGACATGTGACGAGACAGTTTGTCGATTTTTTATCATCCGGGTGTTACCATCTTCCATTTTTATCAGCTGCTGATGTGTATAAAGAGCAGTGTTTCCCGAATAAAAAATTCAGTTGTAAGTCCAGCGCTGTGTGTGTGTGTCTTTACCTTTCAGTCCGTGTCTTTTGAGCGCAGGTATATTTTCAATATGAAAACAGCGAGTCTCACCAGCCCACCACAAAGCAAGTCGCCATTCACCGCAGCATTTACGTGTTGTTTACAACCCAGGTAGTGCAAAAGGGAAGTTCGCTCAGACATCTTTTAGTTTTCTTTTACGGTTCTAGCTACAAGAGCTCACGTGTTAGTTGATTTTCATTCCCGCTTATTTCGTCACATTCATAGAAAATAGAACGGCAGTCACCCTACTTGCATTCTGTCAGCATTCTTTTGGTATGGATGACAAAAAAAGGATGGCTTTTCTCAACGCCGTCAACAAGAGCAAAACGGTGCGGTTGATAATGATTTGTTTGGCGGAGAGGCAGGCGGAAATTCGTTGGTCACATAATCCCACAGTGTATAATAGCATGTACGCCCAATGCTGATTCTGTGTAACAATGCAACAGCATTGCTTGGCGTCCACCAAAGTGATTGCTATATGGGGACGACCGGCTGCCATATTTTCTACACGGCGCCAAAATACAATCGCTTTCGAAGAAGCTTGCAGGTAAAGCAACCTCTCTGGAGCATGTAACTCGTCGAAATAGCCGAAGTTTGCTGGGCTGCAGCACCTAGGGTAACCGCATTTCTGAAATTCTAAAAACTGATATGCCGGATATCACTTAAGGTGGGCTACGCGCATTTCATTAATTGAGGAGCCTAACGGTAATAGTTAAAGAGCTAACCATTCAATACTAGTTAACCAGCCCACTCGTTAGCACGTCTTAGCTTTATTGATGCAGTTCGGCGCACACAATGTTATGCAGGAAAAGCCCTGTTGTAACTCAGAAAGCCGTTTTTTTAATTTTGGAAAGTCTTATGTCAAACAGCCTGTATATATTAGTATTCATGAAGCAGTGCAGCAGCATTCATTGTGCGCAACTGAAGTCAAAATAATTATCCCCGAAGCCTTGCTGCTATGGGCAACGCCAGGACAAAGGTCAGGATTTTTAGTGGTATATCAGTAACAAAAACAGTTTATTATTCGCTGCCCTCAAATGAAGGCATCACCTAGAGATGTGGCATCTGAAAGCGGCGCCGCACAGGAGTCATTAAAATCTTTATTTGTATGTCGAGTCCACCTGCCCTACACTTTCAATAAAAAAACTTCCTGCTCAACAAGCCTCTATTTGTCATCATTCGAAGCGTTTACTGTGAACCTAACTTTTTAATACCGGAGTACCTCAAAGCTCCATTCTGGGGAAAGCTCCATTTTTAACCTGCATCATTGATCTTCCAATTGTTTTTCTTTTCTGACAAACGCATACTTCATAGCATACTTCACCATTTTTTCTGACAAAGCCAATAAAGCAGGCAAGTTACAGTTGAGCCACGACCTTTGAAATGGTGTCACAACAAGGCTTCAGTTAACCCAAGCAAAACTAAGTTTATACAATGCAGCTGTCATCAACCACAGAAAACTTTTCCCGGAGTGACTGGATGGCATATTGTCCCACCAAGCGATTGCTCATCATTCGTGGGTGTTGTACGTAAGAAAAGCCTTATATTTCTTTTGCTTAAAGATCACTCAAAGAAGAAAATTGCTTACATCCTAACATCATTCATCAGAGCAAGTCCATTCTTCCCATTGCAGAATACTAACGCTTTTTCACGCGTTTGTCCACTCTCGTATTAGTTGAAGCATTAGTTGCTGGTGTGACAGATACAGCACTTTCATCACATCTCTTCAAATGGTTCAAATTCAAGATACTCGAATTCAAATATATTGTCCACACAATACTAGCGGAAAGGAGTTACTGTATTAAAGGCTCAATATAACCACTGCCTTTTGCTTGGCAAAGCCTTACTATCTCACATTATCCCGTCTTCCTTTCTCAATTGCAATAAAATAAGCTTTGCCTTCAACAACAGCCTAATTTTGGCTGAAGTACTATCTTCCGATCACAGTTTTCATCATTCTCCCCCAATAAATCGTTAACGCATAAAGTAAAACTCTTGAAACCACTGCGCAAATTTCAGTAAGAATTAAACCTTTCTGTAGTGAGCAAAACCTTCTTACAATGAGGCTGAGTTTTGTAATTTGGCCGTTTTTTGTTTCTATTTTTTATAACCCAACACTTTAATCTCTCGCTTCGTAGTTCTTGATAAGTTATTGTGATATTTGTAACCTTTTTTATTGAATTTCCTGCTCCGTGTTGTGAACCAAATTTTTATTAATTAATATAGGAGGAGCAAGAGCTCTGTCATAGTAGTAGTAGTAGTAGTAGTAGTAGTAGTAGTAGTAGTAGTAGTGTAGTAGTAGTAGCAGTAGTAGTAATAGTAGTTTTGTTCTTGACTGCGCTCGCACAGCCCGCACTAAATGTCCAGACCAACTTGGGCTACAGCACTTCCGGCGGCGATCCATTAATATAGGAAGTCCCGACGTAGTCTACGATTATAGACATCTTTCTGTATAATTTGCTTCTTACCCTACATGAAAAGGAATTTTTTGATTGATTGATATATTGATTGAATGACTGACTGACTAACCGATTGACTGATTGATTGATTGATTGATTGATTGATTGATTGATTGATTGCAAACGGGGTAACATAAAAATAACGCTTTTCCTCGTAAAAATAGATGGCCTGCAAAAATAGACGGAAAACAAAGCTAAGCCTCCTGGCATTGCTTGCTTCTTTCAGAGGAGGCTGTTAGCGTATAATCACTCATTCAGGTAATAATTAATTTACACACGCTTTAGCAGAACGCCTCAGCCTTGAGTGTCGACGCGCGGCGCGCCGACTTAATCGGGCCTACGTTGAGAGTGGTGTTGAAAATAGCGCATTCCAATGTAACGCAGTGGAGCTTGGCGGCACAGTAAAACGCCGAGTGCACGGTGCCGTGGTCGCATTAGCGCGATGGACAGAATGCATCGCAGTGCGCTCAAGTCAGTGCTCCTGTGAATCGTACTTTGTAATCGTGAACAGTCGCAAGCAAGGCAAATTTATGAGCATGTGAGGGTGATCTTTAACGAAGAAAAGAGCCATATATGCATTGCTATGCTCCAATATCCATACACTACATTCGTTATTCATAGTGCTGAATGAAAGCAAACGCTCATGAAAAAAGGGCACATAAAGCAACTTCCTGCGTAATCAAACGCTGGCTGACCGTTTTCACTATAGTCACACCAGTAAGACGTAGCTGCAACTATCAGTTCCTCGTATTTTTGTAAAATAAATGACTGATTTTGCAATTAATATCTCCAATTTTTGAACGGGAAGAGGAGAAATGACTGAGGACCAAAAGCAGTAAGCTTGACAATAAACTGGTGCCTTGCATCTAGCACACGCTAGTCCCGGCATAGAGTACAAATAAATGTCGCACTTAAGTACTTTTTTCACGAGAAATATTTCCGCAAGTTTCAAACATAGTTACCAGGCTCAGGACTCTCAGCGACTGGCCAATTCCACTCATGGTTAGGTCAGTCATATAAATCAGAGAAACGCAGGAGAACGACAACGCGGGGCTTACGGCCACTTGAGGCTCCAAGACGGTCAGCGCCGCAAAGAAGATCATCACAAGCTGCAACAAAAAATTAACAACGTTTATTTCACCTGGGTATGAAACCTTGCCAAGAGTATAATTCATTGGTGAAAGCTCCTGCAGTGTAATTCCTTGTTCCAGGCGATAAGTTGCTATTGTATAGTTCATCATCATCATCACATCATCAGCCTTATTACACCCACTGCAGGGCAAAGGCCTCTCTCATGTCTCTCCAATTAACCCTGTCCCTTGCCAGCTGCATCCACGTTTTGCCTGCAAACTTCCTAATCTCATCCGCCCACCTAACCTTCTCTCGCCCCCTGCTACGCTTACTTTCTCTTGGAATCCTCTCCGTTACCCTTAAGGATCAGCGGTTATCCTGCCTTCGCATTACAAGCCCTGGCCAAGCCCATTTCTTCTTCTTTATTTCGACTAGGATGCCATAAACCCGCGTTTGTTCCCTCACCCACTCTGCCCGCTGCCAGTCTCATAAGGTTACACCTATCATTTTTCTTTCCATTCCTCGCTGCGTTGTCCTTAACTTAAGCTGAACTCTTTTCGTTAGCCTCCACGTTTCTGCCCCGTAGGTGAGTACCGCTAAGATACAGGTGTTGAACACTTTTCTCTTGAGGGAAGTTAGTAAACTGCCATTCATGATCTGTTAAAACCTGCCATATGCGCTCCATCCCATTCTTATACTTCTAGTTATTTTGCTCTCATAATCCGGATTGGTTAAACGTACCTTAAATCCGTAACTGAAGACTTCCGCAGAAGACTGCGAAAAACCAGCCGCCACCTCCATATATCTGCATGCTATGCATGCACGTGTCTTTTGAGTACGCATGCAGAAAACAGAGAATCTTTCGGTATTTCTTTTCCCTCTTGTCAAAGCAAATCAACGCAAAAAGACGTTGAACTTGTCTCCTCATATTGAGGCACTCCTGAAAAACAAGCAAGGAATTGAATAAAATGCAAGTGCCAACGATCGTCCTGTTCTTTTTCTCTTTCTTTCTAACGAAATCTATTGCCTCAAGGCATCACTGGGCGCAGGTGCGATGATAGATGCAGTAATGATTAAAGTAATCGAAAACGATTAACTGATTTTATGATGTCTAGTAGTGAGCGATGGTATGGACCCGGCGTCCAGGCAATATATGAAGCAAGGTTACTCGGGAAAGGCCGGCTACCTTTTGATGCCGGATCCTTGTAGGCTTGAGAGCTGAACATACTCACTGTAAGTGATGAATGTCAGCTTCAGTGTCCTCGCGTTTACATATCAGGCAACAAGGCCGAGGAAATAAATCCCGATACTGAGGCCACTTCCGAGTGACGGCAGGTGTGGGGGCAACCCGAACTGCATCCATCGAAGCGCAACCTCCTCTGCACGGGTAATACCGCGGGGGAGAGTTACTTCACACGGAGGGATGACAGCACGTGTGCGGCGCCGGAGGAGTTCCTTTCTTGATGAAAGGAGGGTAAAGTTGTCCAAATGAAAGAGCCGGCGCAAGGATGAGCCGGGGATCGCGAGGTGGGTCGCTAAATCTGCCTGGCTTAGAGAGGTCAGCAGATCCCGTAGGATCTGCTGACAACGGATGCTTGCGTCTAAGTAGACGCAAGCATCCGTGTATATTTCGCTGTTTTATTATAAGGTGAACGCAACAAACAGCGTAATATTTTACTACCCCTTAAGGCCACTTTAAAGAAGGCTTCCTGCGTATTACGCAGAAAAATGTCGCTACGCAGCAAGGTAAAGAGTGCCACAACGTGTTCCTCCCATACACAGGGACGCTGTGCAATATCGCCAATCTTCTCCATAGAGGAGCCTGCCTCTTTCTGTAGTCTTTGACTTGTTCGTATCGTTTACATGTGTGCACAAGAAATATGTGGTAGCTACTGACACATTATTCAAATGTGATACGGCTGCATTTGTATCGTTCTCCATTTCAGCGGCCGTGCTCCTGAGGCTACAAAGCATCGCATTAAAAAGTTGAAGCACTACGCACTCGCTCTCTTGAGGAAACTGGAATGCGCATCGGCTGTCTCGCATTGAATTATTTCAGTGTGCGCTTTACGACAGCTGCTAAGATACCGTAGTCGCTACAGGCGTCGCAAGGAGCCGGACTGTTCCTTAGTACAGTTAGAACATTCATTTCTGAGGAGAAATAAGCTACAGTGCGAATTTCGTGTATATTCTGGTGAAACCAAAGCAAAAGTGAGATCTCTCAGCGCAAATCTGAATACGTTTCCACGGTCTGGGTGTTTAAATGATTCCACAGAAAAAACCGCAGTGGTGGCCAATTGGTTGAGCATCCGCCTCGCATGCGGGAGGTGAAAGGTGCGATCCCTATTGTCGCCGGGTACCCACAGGTGATAGAATGGTTACAAGTTTTCTCCTGGTGAGTTGCTCGGCTTATTTAGGGTGAAATGCTTCAGAAAAGGTTCTTTGACCCCACCTTGAGAAATCAAAAATGTCTTGTGTCATAGCACTCTATGGCCATAGATGATCTTGCGCCATAAAAATTCACAATCATCATCGATTCGATAGAAAGAAAAATTACAGTCGCAGATCTAATCAATCTTCATTTCGGAATTTTCTTCGCGCTCTCCGCTGCAGGCATCTGGACTAATAGACACAAGCAGCAACCTCAAGTGACGTATATTTAGTTAAATACACAGACGGTAAAATGCGGATTTAAATCAGAATGACGAATATTCTGTAGTTCAGCACATGAAACTTACCAGCTATATGGCCCCTTGGAGCTATAACTGGATTAGAGAAGTGAAAAAAATTAGTGGGCTGCTTCGAGCACTCTTATTGTGATATATTTCTTGAAAAGCTTACTTCATACTTGTTCGAGCACTTCATAGAAGACTGCCGAAGTGATGCGTTGTTTTTTTTTAACCCCGTAAAGGGCCAATATGCATTAGAATATACGCAACGTCTGGCGAAGATGGACAGACAGCCCATGACTGTCATGACCGTATTCCTGAATCTTTCGTCCCTAGCTTTGGCTATTGACAAGACGCCGCTGAAGGCACTTGCAGTGCACTTCTATCCGGTTGATGTAAGGGCCTCTAATTATTTAGACTACAAGGCCACTGGAGCGCATATCAAACTTCTAGGGACACAGAGCGGGTTTTTGAGAACCTTAAAGGGGCTCCGAGACACATTTTAAGTGCATTGTTTTGACTGTTGGTTGCATATAATGAGTTATAGTGATGCTATTAGCATCGGTCGTACCGCGTATACTGCGGTTTTTAATATTTGAATTCGCTCGCAAAAACAAATTCTTGGCACTGACGGTGTCACCATACAGTGGCGGTTTTTACCAGCCGATATGACATCACTTAGTGGGAGCTTGATGATTGGACAAAGAGTAAATATACTGCAAATTGTGTTAATAGCTACAGATACGTTTTGTAAAGTTTTTGTGTTTTATATTACATTTACAAAACCAACTTTGTTTTAAGCGAAATTTATTGCCCCAAGGCATCAATGATGGGTGAAGGTGGGATGAATGATGTAGTTGAGATTAAATGTATGGAAAAACGTTAGCTGATTTGTTGAAGTCCTGTAAAGAATGATGGTACGGTCCCTGCGCCCAGGCAATGTATGAAGCAGGGTTGCTTGGTGAAAGACCTGCTACCATAAGGTGACGGATCTTTGTAGGCTTGAGAGCTGGGCAGTCCCACAGTAAGTGATGAATGTCGGCCTCAATGTCCTCGTGTTTACATACCGGACACCCTGACCGAGGAAACAATTCTCGGTACTGAGGCCACTTTCGAGTGATGGCTGGTGTGAGGGCAACCCCGACCCGGATCCTCCTAAGCGCAACCTCCTCTGCACGGGTAAGACCGCGGGGGAGGGTTACCGCACACGGAGGGATGAGAGCACGTGTGCGGCGCCAGAGGAGTTCCTTTCTTGATGAAAGGAGGGTAAAAGTGTCCAAATTAAGGAGCCGAGGCGGTGATGAGCTTGGATTCGCAAGGCGGGTCGCTAAATCTGCCTGCCTTTGATAGCTCAGCAGATCCCGTGGGACCCACTCAATACGTTCTGGCTGCGGGATGCATGCCGCGAGCCGGTGGATGTCCTGACATATCGTGGGACAGCGGCTAACAAGTCGTAGAAACCGGACAACTTGAAGGGCGTCAGTGCGGATGACAACGCGGGCCGCAGCGAGCATAGTTAAGTCGGCCACAGAGCAGAGTGCTTCTTGAACTGCAAAGAGCTCAGCACAAAAGGACGAAGGGGGTTCCGTAACATGAAATCAAGAGGTTTCATTCAGGGCAGGTCTGCACGGGCAGTAGATAGCTGTTGTTGCTTTGCAGTCTTGTATGCTTGCGTCTACGTAGACAACAATAGATCCTTCAGGCAGGCAAGCATCTTGTTCCTCAAATTTATGGTGAAGCAATGATGCCGAAGGAGTAGATGTTGGCCGGCGATTATCTGTTGGCTTATTGTCGCTGAGCTACACAAACTTCCATGGGGAAAGAACTGGCGGCTGAATAATGGAGTGTGACGTTGCATAAGTCCTCAGTGCATGCGTGGAGTGCGATAGACTGGCCTTAAGGCTGCGCGCTTCACGGCGCTGCTGCACCAGCTCATCAATGGTACTGAGCTGCGCATTCTCTTGTAAAGCTATGATCGGTGTGATGCGTGAAAGGCACGTAATGGTCCTCATAGCCTCTCGGTTCACACCTTCAAGGCGATCCCATTGGGCTCTTGTAAGATGTTGAAACTGGGCTTGATAAACAATAGGTGGCTGCAGAATTGCCCTCACCAATTGCCGTGCAACGAACGAGCCTGCGCTACCAGTTTTAGGGGCTGTTCTTCTAATCAAACACAAAGACTGAATAGCTTGCCTTTTTGACTGAGAAAGCCATGCAGTCGCTGATCCTGATTGGTGAATCATTAAGCCAAAGATTTTTACACTTAGACTATCCTGTAGTTGGGTGCCTGATAGACAAAGACGGATTGGACTTGCGGCAAGTTTACGGCGTCCCCAGCGGTTGGCGACGGACGTGTATGTTGTTTTATGCACGGATAGCTGAAGTCCGATGGGTGATGCGTAATTACAGGTAACATCCAAGGCAGATTGAAGGGCAGCCTTCTGAGTACGGAGATCTTGGTGAGTACTCCACACCGTGATGTCGTCAACGTACTGAACAAATTTTATGTCACGGATGTCATGTAAGCGCCAAGCCAGCGGGATGAAAGCAATATTAAATAACGTCGGCGACAATACTGATCCCCGGGGCACGCCGCAGAGAGGAACAAATGATCCGACCGCTTCGCCGCTTAGGCGTATTGCAAATTTTCTGCCTTCCAAAAATGATTGGACAAAACTACGCACTCTCAGAGGGAGATGAAGCATGTCAATAGAGTTCAGAATGGCTGCATGACTGACGTTGTCATATGCCTTTTCAACGTCCATTGCTAAAACAGTACGCACATTGCGGCTGCGGGTAGATGACAAAACTGCAGATGCTATGACAGCCAACCCGTCCTCTGTACCAATATATGGACGACAGCTGATTTGTGCTGGGTGATAAAATCCGTGCTGCTCTAGCCACCATGACAATCGTGTGGCTAGCATTTTCTCAGCCAGCTTGCACAGCGTAGGTGTTAAGGAGAGAGGTCGCAAGTTGGCGAGGTCCGTCGCAGGCTTTCCTGGTTTCGGGACAGGAATCACGACAGCGGATTTCCAGTTCTCGGGCACTACGCCATCCAACCATACTTTGTTTATGGTGTCATGTAGTCGAGACAGTGCATTGCTACTGAGGTTCTTGTACACCTCGTACTGAATATTGTCCGAGGAGGGCGCTGTTTTCCGTTTCGCATCATCTATCGCAGCCAGCAACTCAGGCATAGAGATTGAACACGCAATTCCATCTTCGTCGACATCAGACGGTACTTGATATACATGCACTGGGATGCATGCCATATTTAAACTAGCGGATGAAGAAGGCACAGCATCGTATTTCGGGAAAAACTTTCGCGCTCCTTCTTTGGCGAAATCATCTGGCTACAAGTTAGCCGTGAAGAATGCGGTTGCCGCTCCGATAGTCGAACGGCGACCGCGTTCTATTGTACGGAATGTTCGCCAGAGAGAGGCATTCAAGGATTTTGCAGAAAATTGTTCGCACCACGCATGCCACTGCCGCCGAGAGAGGTCGTGTTCATATTTGCGTGCCTTAGCTGTAAGATAGTGCAATCGCATACGTGCCTGCGACGAAGTACAATCTCTCGTAGCAGCCAGGTCGGATTGACGGCGTGACGCCCACAAGTTAAGAAAGCCGAGGTCTGATGCCGGTCGACCAAAATCAGTCCAGTTGGTAGTTGTCGCACTCTTGAGCGCTGTTTGTATGCGCTCAACAAGGATTGGCGAACAATCTGAGGAGAGATTGTCCATAGAAGAGCGGAAACTGTCCCAGTTGATCACAGAACATTTGTAGCGTAAAGGTCGGAAATGTGAGGTGTGAAGACAAATGATGATAGGGTGATGATCACTTCCCCAGCAGTCTGGCTCCATGTGCCAGGAGGAGTACCCGCTCCCGACCACCACGTCAAGTCTGGAGCATAGGAAGCACTGCGAGTTTGACGCACTGGTCGTATTGCTGTCCCAGGATGGTTGAGCAGCACAAATTGGGCATCCGTGAAGGCGTCCCGCACATGCCTGCCACGAGGGCTCGAAGTGGGGTACCCCCAATCCTGGTGAGGGGCGTTAAAGTCACCTCCGACTAAAATCGGACACCCGGGATACTGCCGACGGACACTTAGTGACCAGCCAAGATTAATACGGGAGGAAGCACCACCGGCTGGTCTAACGTAAAATGAAACGACCCCAACGGTTCCCTTCTTAAGTTTCGCAGCCACTGCCACTACCTCTTGATACGACGTGCATCAGTTTTCGAGAGCAAGGCGAACATGCGGAAAACGTGAGCCCACATACACCGCCGCTTTTCCCGGGGGAGCAGCAGTTTGTACACGACGGTCTATCATTGAAGGAGACATGTAGGCACTGAAGCCTGGAATCGATGGCAAGGCGTTTGTTTCCTGTAGCAGCATGGCCCATACCTGGAGCTTGTGAATTTGTAGTCGGGCCTTGAGTTTTCCCACCTTCGTGGAAATGCCTCAGCAGTTCCACTGCAACACACCAGCACAACTGGAACTTGCCATTTCGAGTTACTAGCCCAAGCGCATTAGAATCACGGACGTCAGGTTGGACAGCTGGTTGGCCATAAACCGGAGCAAAGAAGTCGCAGAGTTGTCCAGTGGCACTGCGGTAATCTGGGAAGAGGCGGCAGGAAATGACACTGGTAGGCGGCAGGAAGGCGATGTTTCTGCGCCATTGAAAGATGCGGTGGATGATTCCGCTCCCCGTCTACGTCGAGCTAGCAGTTCACGGTGTTGCCGGAACTTGGTGACCTCCACTAAAAGACGTGCGATTTGTTCGTCGACGGTGGCCATATCGTCCTGCGATAGTTCAGGCACACTGCGCTGTTTTTCTGGCTGTTTTCGGGTGCGTTCTTTTCGCACAGTACCCTTAGAAGACTGCTCAGCTGAAGGATCATGTGAGGTGTGCTCAGGGAGCTCCGGCCACTCGTCGTCATCCCACTGGAGAGCTGCGAACCGATTTGATGTCTGCAATGAAGTTATACTGTCTTGTAGTGGCCAATGCTTAGTCATTCGACGACGAGCCTGTTGTGTTGCCTTCTGTTTTGTTGGACAGCTTGGAGATGTTATCTCGTGTTCGTCGGATTTACAAAGGCCGAATCAATAAGCCACTTTCTTTTCCGATGTACTTTCACCGGCAGCAGTGAAGGGGCAGGATTTGCGCATATGTCCAGCACGGAAGCAATTATAGCAATATACCGCACTCGGTTTATATGGCCGAGGCCGTAAAATACAGCCATAATAGTACAGATGGGCTGGTAGTGTCAGAGGGCCTTGCAAGGTGACTATGCAAGAGCGCCCCTTTCCAATGCGTCGGGCCTGGATGACACGGTGCGTGGGACAGTACAGCTCACGCTGGAGGGCAGTTTGATCCTCAGTGATATCGACGTTGTAGACGACACAGCGCTGCAAGTCGGAGCATTCAACTAAATACGCTTGTACTGGCAGTGAGATTTCGCATGTCAGTGAAATACTGGTGAGCGTTTGCAGCCGTTCTACGGCAGACAGAGTCGGAAGCCACACTGCAATAGTGTTGGACTTTGTCCTGGCTGTGAAGCCCCGAAAAGCTTTAGTTCCGAGGCACGCATCCAAGTTAGCTTGTAAAATCTTGTTTGGTATATCCGTGAGGCTTTTGTTGGCCAGTGATTTAATGGTCACTTTGTAAGAAGACGATCCGGGTGTAGGCTTCACCGAGTTCTCGATCGTAAGACAAGTGCGCTTACCTTGGTAGCCATCACTTGCCGAAGGTCGAATCGGGTGGCTGTCGTTTGAGGGACGCTTGTGAGTTGCGCGAGAGAACTTTTGCACGGGTACAGGTGGCGATAAGTCCATTGGAATGCCCTGTTCATCATGCCGTGCGGTTTGAGGTCCATCCTGTGGTGTAGAGATGATGGCCATGTGCCCTGGTGGCAGATCACTCACGAGCAGTCCGGCATTTCGGGAAGGCAGGAGCGGTGCATCTGCTGATGAACCGGGAGCACAAAGCTGGACCTGGTGCCGCAGATCAGGTTTCGACTGCGTGGCAGGTGATGCCACGAGAGACCCCGGCAGAGCTACCTCCGCCAGCGTGGCAGCGGAGGCACAAAGCCTAGCGTCAGTGCCCAGCTGAGCTGCACTCATTCATGGTTCCCATGAGGCCTCAAACGGTGGGAAGACGTTCGGAGCTTCTTCAGAAGGCGAGGATGCAGTTATCTACAAATAGGGCACGTATTTACGTGGGTGGCAAGGTTTTTCTGAACAGCGCTGTTCAGCCACTTTAGCAGGGACACACTTCTTCGAAAACCAACTTTTTTCTCTAGATAAAAGCACTGTAAAACAAGTAAAAGAAAAATACACCACCAGAGGCTCTGGCTACACTTTGCATCGAAGGACTTGGCGTCTCTCTGTAAACATCCCACGACCTTGCACTCAACGCTTATGGCTACTCTCAAAGTATCTGAGAGCGGCTTTGCGGAATCGATACGATCGAGCCATTGCACTCTATAAGCGTTCGTTTCGGTCCCAAAGAAGGATGCGTTCGTTTCACATTTAGCAGGCAGTGCACATTGTCAACTTGTGGAGGATCACCTGGCGGCGACGCCAGATGGCGCCACATTCCCGTCAACAGCGCGCGCTCCTTGCTCGCCGTGACCAGCAAGCGTGCTAGGAGCGACGCGCGATGGTAGTCGGTAAGCAGTAGCGGTACGCGCTATGCTAAATGTGATATCTTGCGCAGGCTTTCACACCGTTGCAGTTTCTGGCGCTCGAGTTCGGATCCATAAGTAAGGGAACGTCACTGATCAGTGTTCCCTTCTGCGCCGTCGACGTGACGATGAACTATCGCTGGGTCAGCTTGGCGTTCACATGGGTGTTGTAACCATGCAAACAGCGCTGCGAGCCTTGGCATGAACGAGTTACAGAGAACAGGCAACCATAGAGTGCAAACTTCCGCCACGTGCTATTATAGGCTGTTTTGATTGGTCGCACTTAGTGTCGTCGTTGGGAAAGTAAAATGGGAATGGGAAACTGCGCGAAAATCGAGTTGAGGGCAGCATTTTGTTTGCTTCTATTTTGAAATTTCTTCATTGAATAACTCCTGTTCCTATGCATCGATTCTCGTAATTCTTTTTGAGTCAGCATCTGTGTGACATCAAGAATCCATCTGAAGAATAACCGACATCTGTTCAAGCGGTGTTTCGCAGCCGCTTTAATGAATGTCTCTGTTAGCAACACGTTCAGCAGTGCTCTGCACTCGGTTTGCATTGGCCTTATTGGCTGCCGTGAAAACTTCACCACGACATGAATTATTTTCCTGTACTTCGTTTTGGGTGCGTATTCTCCACGAGCAATTGCCCACGAACCGGCATAAACACGACAGCAATTGAGGTTCTTTGCAGCCTAAGAGCATTCGTTAATTGCAACCCATACGTGCGCGTTGTCCTAAACAGCAAGTCAGGAGCATTGATGTCCATCATCTGAGTTCGTGTGAAATGCTGGTTGATTAAAAGCTTAGTGTTTATTTGTTGCCACTAGCTGAATGTGGTTACCAGCAGTGTGTGATAGTTCTTTACCTGCCATACTTGACACACCGATGAGCTTACCACAGAGCTGGACGAGCTGTACACCGAGTCCAGCACAGCGTCCAGCAAGTTCACTCGGAGCAGCCATTTCTGCTCGACCTGGCGCGCGCGGAGGACACTCTCCTGCAAGGCGTCTTCCCAGGCGTACATCTTGAACACGCGAATGGTGGACAGCAGGTCCGAGGTGGCCCTGAGGCGCTCCTCGCGAGCAGCTTGCGCGGCAGTCTGCAGAGAAACACGCAAGGAAGAGCGCTAGGTGCAGGGTTTTTCAAGTGGCCCAATTTAACGTGCCCGTCTTGCGGAGTACAAAAGCTTTGAGAACAGGTGGAAATATTAAAAGCAAGCATGGACAGTTGGCCAGTGGAGTTCTTACGGATCAATTCTCGAACCCCTCTTATGTACCTTAAATTTTAATGATTCCAATCAAGCCACAGATCATCACTGAGATTTCTTAGGTTTACAAGATTTTATTGTTGCATCCCGTCAGCTGTGATCAAGCCGTCGATAAACTTCAAACGGATGCTGTTCATGCCATGCGTATGTACTTTAATAAATTAATTTGGTCAATGTAAGTAAAATTAACTTATGTTTTCACAATCCCGTGGAAGTTATTCCTGTAGCTACACGAGTATTTCTTAATGCTCTTCAGTGAAATAATTGTGCCTGCATTCGTATTGCGTTTCCTTGAAGTGCCAATTACTCGGGTGTTCTTTTTCATCCCAACATATCTTTCAACAGTCAATTAGTTTACATTTGTGAACGTCAGCGCGAAATAGAAGGTCTCCTATTTATACATTATGTATAATATCTACTGAAAAACGGAAACAACATATGGTAAACGCGTTCGTGATTTTTCTGTGCCACGGGATCAGTAATTTTCTACTCGCACATATGGTTTAGAGCGAAAGCCCTGCTCCTTGAGATACAACTCCCACGGTCAAACTTAGCTGGCTTTTGACCTTCAGCCGGCGGAGCGGAAATGTTTCCTGTGACATTACGCCACATGACCTGCTGCGGAGAGGCATCGCAGCTGCCCTCGCTCGGTGCCTCGCAGCTGCGGTACCGCGTGAGTAGCGGGGATTTAACTGCTGCATCGCCGGCGCTGGACGCTCAGTCTTGCCATGTATGGAGCACGCGCCGGCCCAAGTGCGTCAGCTCTTCGCAGCAGGCGCCAGGCTAACCGTGCTTAACAGAGCTTTCACTCGTATAACCAGGTTGAAGCCATCCTTAAACCAGCCGAATTTTTTAGAGCGCCGCTCTTCAGTGACCGTTCGTGGGTTGAGTTGCGTTACCACCATCGGTGTAACAGAGCCAAACCATAAAAAAAATAAAACAAACAATGTCTCGACTGCAATTCGAACTCACGGCACCGCGAACAGATCAGGTTATTTCGCCACTGCGCGGCAGCACTAGGCTATCGCCGCAGCCAATCGGGCTTGTTGTTGTTGTTAGCCTATCAAAATATGGCACATACCCACACTGGGGGATCGACAAAGAATCGGGTGGCTATTCACCTGACCGCAGTTAATAAAAAGGAAAGGCACGTGGGGGCGCAACACGGGTGAATTCTTCCTCATGAACAGAAAAGGGATGAGAGTTTTGATTTCAAAATGATAAGAATAATAATAAAGAGAGGGATTAAATAATAATGATTAAGTCAAAATGTAATAATTGACAGAAAAGAAAAGTTTGAACCACTTAGCAAGGCAGTCGGTGAGATTCTATCAGGAAATTTAGCACAGCGGTACAAACAGATCTGTGGCTGAACCCAAATGGGGTGGCGCCAAATGATAGCAAGAGCGGGCTGCTCAAACTAAGGCCATGATGCTGCAAGGGCTAATCCAGCAACCTTTTTCTCAGAGAGTTGAATCGGCGACAATACAACCAAAGATGTTCTATAGATTCAGGCTCACGGCAAAATGCCCAAAGGGTAGAGAGCGCCAAACCCGACTTGTGTAAATAGAAATTTAAAGGGGGGATGCGGCAGCGCAGCCTCGTCAGTGATACTTCAAGCTGCCGAGAACAAAATTTTCCTGTTCCAATAATATTTAAGGTGCTCATAATCCGCTGATGTTAAAAGAGTTGTGCCTTGCATGCTTAAAAACGCACGTCGCCGAAATCTAGATGCTGTAATATAGGCTGTAGCCGGGATGATTGGCAACACGGGGCCACAGAGAGAAGCCTTTGCGAGGTTGTCAGCAATTTCATTTACTGTCACACTGCTGTGACCGGGAACCCACACTAAATGAACAAGGCTCAAATGCGGAGGAAGTAGGGATAAGAAAGTTGTTAAAATGGGACCGTCAACATGTGCAGCGAGGGACGAACACAAAGATAAGGAATCAGTAATTACTGCAATTGCTGTAATAGAGGGGTCTAGCTTGCGTAGAGCAAGTACAACTGCTAGAAACTCTGCTTGAAAAATAGGCTGAAATCTGGAAGGCGCAGTGAAAAGGACCAGTCTAAATGCGAGCAAAATATTCCCACACCTGCTTTTTCTTTGCATTGCGATGCATCAGTGGCTATTGCTATATCTGTCGGTAGGGTCCTCAGATGAACTTCTAGTAGACCATTTAGTATGCTCGCTGGCAAAAGTTTTGCATTTTTTTGGAATACGTCGTCGAAAACAATGTGGATAGCGTGCCCATTGCGAAGCGCAGGAAGGATATCATAAATGTTTACATCAAAAGGCTGAAGTATTCTTTGCACAATCACTACCTGAAATAGGGGTGAAATCTGGAAGGCGCAGTGAAAAGGACCAGTATTAGTAACACCCTTTCTATCAACTTTACCACGTTTGATGTTAAAAAAATTCGTCTAATATTATCCAATTCATAGCCTGCACCCTGATTTTTAAGTAAAGGGATCACCTTAGACAGCTTCCACTCAGAAGGTATCCAAGCGTGTTTGAGAGAGTAGTTTATTAGGTGCAATAAGGAGTTGGGAGACTCTTCAAAGAGAATCTTGAGGATCTTTGTAGTAACACCATCAGGACCAGGAGCAGAAGCTGGTAATCTCTGGACAACTTGTGAAAGCTCTGATAGATTTACTTGTGAGGCATTACCATTTGGCAGGACTGGTGCAAACAACAATGGGCGCAAAGGTAGTAAAGACGAGAACCGCTTTTGCAGGCCTGTGGCAAATAATTCAACCGCCTGGATAGCTTCTTCTGGAGACATAACTAATGACTGAAAATTATGAGAGGACATGAGCTGTTTCCTAGACCGTAGAAAACCAAATAGTGCACGTCGGTTGCCCGCCTTTGAAAGATAATCGAATTGTTCTGAGTCATATTTTTCCTTTGCGCGAGAAACTGTGCGTTTAAAGGTGGCTGCAATAAATTTATAATCACTCCAGTTATTCGGACATTGGTTATGAAGAAGCTTTTTCCATGCTGCCTTCCTCCGCCTGTAATCTCTTGTACAGTCCGCATTCCACCAGTTAGAAGAATTCCCTTTTGTTGGCCTCACCAGGAACTCCGACTTTTTACGGCTTTCCTCAATAGCCAGACATATGCTTGCTGACTGGTGGACCTCGGCGATGTTAGACACTGGAGCAAGGGCAGAGCGCAACGCCGTCTGAAATCTGTCATAATTTACATGTGACCGCAACTGAGAAGACGCTGGAGTAACACGACATATGATATCAAAATGAATACGTATATGATCACTTTAGGTGCCGCTATCAACAGTCGACCAATTCGTTACGCCAATTCCAGGACTAATGAACGTGAGATCTAAAACAGATTGAGTGTGTGAGCGAAGATAAGTGGTCGAACCTGAATTTAAGCACATCAGGTTGTGATCAGAAACCCAGTCCCAAAGGCGCCTGCCGCATGTATCAGTCCTAAAACCCCTCGACACATGGTGAGATTTGAAGTCTCCAGCCACGAGAACTGGGTTTTTACAGTTAACGAGTAACTAGTCCAGAGGTCTAACATCCTGGACTCCATTGGGGAAATAACAATTTGCTATTGAAAATGGAGAGCACCCAGGAAGTAAAAGTCTAGTGCCAAGATCTCACAGCCAGGAGACATTTGTTGAAAAGATACCATAGCCCTGTGGCAAAATTTTGAAATGTTCTCGTCGTCGTCGTTTTTGTTTTTCTTTTCTTCTGTGTCGTGTCTTCCTCGTAGTCCCTGTCAAAGCGCGCTGTTCTGTTTTAAAATGACTTACCAACTCGCCCAAGCATCCGTTTTAACGAATTTCATTTCTAGTACATCCGGCCCTATTGTCTGTCCGTCCATCCATGTATTCTTGTCACCTACATTGCTGTCGCCGTACGCAACGCTCGTTCATTGGCTTTTCTCGTTAAGGAAAAACATGTTCCAATGTACGTTCTGCAGCTGTTTGGTGGATTCCAGCCTTCGCAGGGCCACTGCTCAAGAATATGCCGCATCTTGAAGGCTGAATGGAACAGACAAGCTCGGTTTTACAGGCGCAGCCTTTTCCTTCTGCTGCAAATAACCGAAGCCCCACCGCATAGAATGAAGAAATGGAAAAAATTTTCTGGTTTAGCGAACTCCACGGCTGACTTCTAGTGGCAACGAACTCTTTTCAAGCTCCGCGCATCACTTCCCAGAAAAACAAAACAAAAAAACAGCGCTCGTCTGTGTCATGTATTCCTCGAAGTCCCTGTCAAAGTGCACGCTGTTCTGTTTTAAAAAAGTGGGAAGATAGTGTTTAAGCAAAAGTCTGGAGTGTGTGTTGGTGCCAAAATTGCCCCAGTTCATAGCAACATTTTGCTATGTTATGTTGGCAGAAAAGTTGAGCGTGACATGAATGGAAGGTCTATTCAAATTTTTCGATATATGGACGATTTCCTGATTCTAGTTAGGTCTTTGGATACTGATTGTGCGCCTGAGTTACTGGATGTTTTTTCTAAGCACGGGTCTGGACTGAGGTTTACACATGAGATCGCTCAGAGGGACATCCCGCAGTTCTTAGATCTGATATTGACCTTCTTGTCTAACCATGTATGCTGGCGATACGCTCGCAGGAGTGAAAAACTTCTTGTTAGCTACACGTCTTGTC
Organism: Amblyomma americanum; assembly: GCF_052857255.1. NCBI lineage: Eukaryota > Metazoa > Arthropoda > Arachnida > Ixodida > Ixodidae > Amblyomma > Amblyomma americanum. The sequence goes on from NC_135506.1 coordinate 88,735,053, forward strand.
CCTCCAAGCTTGTAAAATACGAAATTGCAACAAAATTTTTGGTTCGCCTGTCAAAAAACCTTGTATTCATCAAACGTATAGTAGTCTTTCAGTTCAAGCACAGAGTTGCAGAGAGGAAGGTTTTCCAGAACCCGTAGATGTGGCTGGTGCAAATGACATTATAAAAGCGCTGAAGTGTCCGGGACAGCCAAAGCAAATGTTGACAGGCAAAACAAAAAGCGGTCATGCCTTATGTGCACGCGCTGTCACATTGTTTTAAGAAAGTAGGGGCAAAGTATGGCGATAAGGTCATTTTTCCTGCTCCTAATAAGCTGGGTAAGTAAGGGGCAGCAGTTCAGAGGAAGAAAGAAGGCTTTAACCAGAATACTGCCTGCAAGGCAAATCATGTCACTAAGTTAATCAGTTGCAAGAAGGGCGTTGTTTACCAAAATCCTTTACCATGTGGCCTTACTTACATAGGCCAGACAGGCCGTTGCGTTAATATTAGACTCATGGAGCATGCCAATTAATTGGATAAAAAAGACACGACCCTGGCAAAGCATTGAAGCGTGTGTGTAAATTCGTTCCTTTCTTTTACGACACAGAACTTTCTGTCCTAGGGCCCCTACTTTTTCTCCGTTATATTAATGACTTGCCTAACAACGTTGGTTTTTCCGTAAATCTTTTTGCCGACGATTGCGTTGTTTACCGTGAAATTAACAGTGCCTCTGACACTTCTGTCCTTCAATGTGATAATTTCCATGTGCCATAATTTGCACCATTCTGAAACTTGGTTAATAACATTAATAAGTGTAAACATATGCGTGTTCCTCGACGTAACACTTTAATAGCCACTTACGACCTTAATAATATCCCTCTGGAAACTGTGTCCTCGTATAAGTACCTTGGTGTGCACATAACTTCTAATCTTTCTTGGAATCTTCACGTGGAATTTATTACTAACAATGCTGACTGCATGTTGGAGTACCTGCGCAGAAACTTCTACCTTTCTTCTACTTCAATAAAATTGCTCCTTTATACAACGCTTATTCGGCCTAAATTGGAATGTGCAGCATCTATCTAGAACCCTGACCTGTCGTCATTAGCTACTGAAATTGAATCTTTTCAAAACCGTGAGTCACGTTTCATACTTTCCAATTATCACCGTATCTCCAGTGTTACTGCTATGAAGACTACCTTATCATTGCCATCTCTTTTACTCCGCAGAAAAATTTCGTGATTATGCCTACTTCATAAGATCTATTACTACAATCCTGTCCTTAAGAGCCGGCTACTAACTACCCCTACATATGTTTAAGGCCGCATTAATCATCTTCGGAAAGTAGGTGTTCCTGTCATGCCATACTAAACACGCTTTTTCTTCCTTTGTCCCCGAAACTTCTGACAGTTGGAACCACCTTCCCAGGCACATTTTCGATATTTCTAATCCAAGTTCTTTTCAGACTGCCCTATGTAATCTTTATTCGTAGATTTAGTCAGTTTTATTTTGCGTTCGTTTGGTTGGTTTTATTGCTGTCTGCCGGAAATGTTCACTTTTTGGGGGGGAATTGTTGTTTTTTCCCCATGCCTACTCTTGCCTTACTTTTGTTTTGTTTTGTTCACTTTTCGCCGCGGTTTCATTTCTTCTATTTTTTTTCTGCTGCACTGCATCTTACCTAATATATGTCCTTCCCACTCCTCTCTTTAATGCCTTCGGGCCCTGAGGGCATTTGAATAAATAAATACTGTTATTTTTTAATAGTGAAAAGACTACCAGAGAAGTCGCCGAAGCATTCCATATCATCAGGATATCTTATAGTTGCGTTAGCAAAACGTTAACTTTGTCAGCGAAAGAAATTACATTGCTGCACAAAGGGTAGATTGGAAGGAAGATACATCACGTGTGTATGTTGGCATTTTGAATTTTTTATCTCATCATCGATGTATGACCGTGCGCATGTGTGTCCAGTTTAGTACGTATAAATTGACTTATTACTCGAAATAAATCAGTTGTAAGTTCAGCGCCGTTTTTGTCTCCTCCTCTTTCTGCTCCTGTTCTCTAGCGCTGTTTGAATTTAATTGTTTCTAGGGCAATCGGCCGCACAGGACAATAATTCGAAGTTTCTAAGAATGCCCGGAACGTGTAGATAGAGTCCCCGCGGCAAAAAGACGAGTTCAGATTCCTCTTTAGTGCACATTTAAGTGAGGAGAGCTAAAAAAAAAGAGGGTGAACTGGTGCCAAGGTAATGGTTGTGCCTCGTGTTAAGCTGCAAAACGCTCTCACGCTGTGCATTGTGCATCGTCGTCTTCATCATCTAATGCTGCTATCGAACTATCGCCTGGTTATGGCCAATCCCCCTTGTGGGTATGTGCCATTGTGTGAGGTCAACAACAACAACAACAATAATAATATCGTCGCCAGAAGTGCCGAAGATCAAGCAAAGCAAAACACTGAGCCTACACAGACTGAGAGCACTAGACTAACGCTACAGACCGTTACGCCTCGTGTTGAACTGCAACACATTCTGGCGTTGTGCATTGCATGTCGCCGCCGTCTTCTACTAACAATTATATCGGACTAATATACACATTCTCGCGTGCTGTGCACTTGACATCGCTGTCTTTTTCAACTAATACTACTATCGATCCAATATTGCAGCCAGGCGTGCCGACGCCCCAGCAAAGCAATATATTGAGCCTACAGAGCCTCAGACACCCACAGAGCTGCGCTTCAATTTTGCATTAGAGAGAACCACAATTGTCCTTAAAATTTTTTTCTTCGTTGAATTTTTATCTGCATTTAGTATACCCCTCTGTTTTATTTTTGTTTGTGATACAATCTGGGGTCAGAAGTTCGGTGTGCTCTGCGCGCGTTTCAAGCTGTCTGGCAATGACTCACAAACGTCATGTCGGCTTCAGCAAGACCGTATATGTAATTTCGTGTTCCCTAAAAAACATATATATTAATAATATGATCTCCATATAATTCGGAACAATGTCTTACACTCGCCCTTTGTTCAATCCGGGTGTACGAGCTGCCAGAATATTCTCGTTGTGTGTATTCTGTACGCTAATTGCATATACTAATACTACTCCACCTGCTAAGTTCCAGTTCAAAATGAATTAATTAGTAGCTGCGCCACCAGACACGAAACGGCTAATGTCCTTAAAAGAGGTTTTCCAGCCATGATCATCGAGACATTCTTAAGAGGTCACGGTCAATTGTTTTGCACAGGCTAGCGTCCACCTGCTAAACGATGTACCAGGTGCTAGGCGGTTGACCTCAGCGTCATTACAAAAAGGTCCACTGCATACATTTGAAGGACATTCTGTGAGGCTCATATACCTCATCGTAATGAATCTCTGTTCCGTTGACTGTAACTGGATTAGGAATACCTGTAATGACTGCTCGAATATGACGACCAGAAGGCGCAGCATGGTGCTTCATTTTGGGTGTCTTTGTCAATGTCATCAAAACCTCATAATTGTGTTCAAGGGGGTTCGATTCAAAACCGCTTAGTTTCCATATTGTATGTTCTCGAAAGTGACCAGTAGGGTCGCAATTCTTGCATTGCATGTTTTAGACTGCGAAGGACAAATACCAAAAAAGCCCAACCAGGCGTGTCGCACTTCTGGTCTCCTATCTTGGGCAATTATGCAGCAAATTCTATTCTGAGCAACAAAGATAATAAACTGATGAAGATTAGTTAGCGGTTGATGAGTGAGCAGCGCATTGTTAAGGCTGCTCTGCTACTTAAAAAATATAAACATTCCAACCCTCTCAGGGGGCAGAGTTGTGAATCAGACTGAAATTAAGTCAGGGGGCAGAGTTGTGAATCAGACTGAAATTAAGTCCATAAAGAACAAGAAAGCAAAAAAAGCGACGGAGAAAGATTCTTTTAAAACCTTGCCTTTCAACATATTTCTATTTCAGTGGATACTTTTCGCCCTTTGCACTTGCATTCGTACATAAAAAAAAAGTTTATTAGCGGGCATGAGAACCATACCTCAAGGCGAGAGTTCTGCCCTTATTTGCAAATACACGGCTTGTGTTCAGAATGCAAACTTGATTCTCCCGTTGGCGTAGGCTCGCTGTGTTAGTATTCTCGCTGCAGCTCATTGAGCGTACACCTATAAGGAATGCTGGCTAAAAAATCGGGAGGAGGCTTATGTCACCTCAACATTGGAACGAGACAGCAATAGAAGCAACGTTGATGCTACACGTTTATGTGTCTTTGTCAATTCTTTCACGCTATACACAATGTTGTCACTGTATATGTTGTCGCATGATGTGAAATCTAATGCTCCCGTATTGAAACGTCTCCCTCCTGAAGCACCCTCCGCTCACCCAAAAGCGCTTCTGCGTGGGCGTCGCGGTGAAGGGTAGGCTGACCACGAACAGCATCCATGCGAGGCAGCACAAGGCGGGAGCCAAGCCCACCCTTGCTGCCAGCATCCAGAGGAGAAAAGGCAACGTCAGGAGTCCCACCAAAGGAATGGGCGCTGCAAACACCAGAGCGCAGACCTGGAAGCAGTCGAACCCCAGTATCGAAGTGATGCGGCCAGCAGGGTACAGAGCACGAGTACTCGAGGTCATCCCGGTCACCTGTCGGATTAACGTCGTGTTATTAGTGCCCTTTACGTAATGGACCGACCTTCCTCGAATAAATAATTTTCTGGCGAGAACTGCAGGCTGCCGTTCTCTCACGGAGTGTTTTTAGAATGAGAATTGCTTGAGAATATACGTTATGTCTCCTTATAGATACCTACAGCGCCCATAAGGCAACATTCTAAGCAGGATAGACAAAATAGAATACTACATACAAATAACATATTGGGAAAATGTCACCAAAGCAACCTATCATACACAAATCATACACAAAGCAGGAAGAAAAGAATTTACAACTGGTTAGTATTAACGATACAATATTTCGGTAAAGCTCTAGTAAACGTTCCAAACAGACACCTGGAAATGGTAGATGAAGTTGTTCTTTCAACAACGTTACCAAAACCAGATGCACACACACGGTATTCGGATCATTATTCAGTTGAGAGCTGTGTTCAGAAAAAAAATTAATAAATACAATACTGCGGTGTTAATTCTTAGTCCCTATATTGTTCTAAAGTCTCTCCGATGTGCAGTGTGGCTACTTAGATAAGTGCCTTTTTCAATACCTGGACAATCTTTGTAAATATATGGGCTGATATTATGAACTGTAGAGTTGCTTTTCTGCGAAACGAATTTCAATTATGTATCGTTTATGGCACCGAGTTACTCCGAAATATTAAGAGCCAGGCGTAAATTGCAGCAGCAAAACTGCATTTAAAATTAAGCTAGATTGTAATCGACATTTCTCCACATATTATATTCCATTTTTCTTGACAATTGCCGCCTAGCAGGTGGATTTTCTAGAGATGTTATCACGTAATGCTGAAGGCAGTGCGGCAGTCAGGAAAACGTCGAAAAGGCTTTTAAACGAAATAATTAACCGGGGTGATTTGGAGCCACAAAGAACTGAATGACTCGGACGTGGCAGTCGCAACAAGCGTGCTGGGTGCGCGTCGAACAAAATCGCCGCCGCTTTCGGCAGTACTCTATTAAAAGCTGGCAACAAAAAAGGTTAGTACTGAGTGAATGAGACACGATACAAGAACAGGTACTAAAACGACAAGTGTAGACGTGCGGGCAAGTTGGTGGTCCATACTTGGTTTAAACAGCGCAAAAGACGCGGACGCAGAAGGGACACACAAGACACACACAGCGCTTACTCTCAACTATATTTATTCATGAAATTTTGCATGTATATATTGTCACGTAGTGGTGACGGCAGTCGAAGCAGCGATGAAGACGGACGAAAGGATCTTCTAAAAGAACTGTTTATTGGGCTGACCTGCACCCAAAATGGACTGAATCACTCGGCGGCGGCGAAGCGACAAGCGTGCTCGGCGGTCGTCGAACAGAATGCCCGCCGCCGTCGGCCGTGCTCAATTTAAAGCTGATAGCGAACATTCGAGATAAAGGGCGCAAAGTTACTAGAACATTCCGGAACAACGTAGAATCAGCTTTGCCTGGCTGCGATCAATCGAGATAAATCTAGTCGCGTCTTGCGTCGCAAACAAAGCGATAAGGTGGTGTCGCGGCAGATTTGAAAAAAACGAACAAACACTGCAAATATTGGCGGCATTACTCCCCTCTCAAAGAAGCATCGACCCGATGCATTAAAACAAATAATGCGACTAGTAAGGGAAAAAAACGGATCTTGCGAAAATTGAGCATGGAAATGCAGCGGCCTTTAGCGCGCATAACACGGCTTCAGACGGACTACATGGACAACTTCTGGTCGTACGCGGCGTCGCTGGGATGCAGTCATTGCGTCAGGGATGACTTCGTAATCCAGTTCACCCAGCCGACGAAGAACCTTGTACGGGCCGAAATAGCGGCGCAAAAGCTTTTCACTCAATCCACGGCGGCGAATGGGCGTCCACACCCAGACTTGGTCTCCTGGCTTGTATTCCGCGTTGCGTCTTCGTAGGTTGTAGCGTCTGGCGTCGGACCGCTGCTGATCTTTGATCCGTAATCGGGCAAGCCTTCGAGCTTCTTCTGCGTGTTGAAGGTAGGCGGCAACGTCGACGTTCTCTTCTTCTGTAACGTTGGGCAGCATGGCGTCTAGCGTGGTCGTGGCATCCCTGCCATGGACGAGCCTAAAAGGCGTCATCTGGGTGGTCTCCTGCACTGCGGTGTTGTAGGCGAAGACGACGTAAGGCAGGATGACATCCCAGGTTTTATGTTCGGCATCGACATACATAGCGAGCATATCGGCGATGGTTTTGTTCAGGCGCTCGGTCAGTCCGTTGGTCTGCGGATGGTATGCAGTTGTCCTCCGGTGGCTGGTTTGGCTGTAGCGCAGGATGGCTTGCGTGAGTTCCGCCGTAAATGCTGTTCCTCTGTCCGTGATGAGCACATCGGGGGCGCCGTGTCGAAGAAGAATGCACTCCACGAAAAATTTGGCCACTTCTGCTGCTGTTCCGTTCGGTAGGGCTTTCGCCTCGGCGTAGCGGGTCAGGTAGTCGGTCGATATGGTGATCCACTTATTTCCAGATGTTGACGTTGGAAAAGGGCCAAGCAAGTCCATGCCAATCTGCTGAAAGGGTCTTGAGGGAGGTTCAATGGGGTTCAGAAATCCTGCTGGTCGTGTGGGAGGAGCCTTTCGTCGCTGACAATCTCGGCCTGTTTTCACATAGTGTGCGACATTGGCAGACAGTCGGGGCCAGTAATACTTGTCTTGAATGCGGCGGAGGGTGCGAGTAAACCCGAGATGTCCAGCTGTCGGCTCGTCGTGTGAAGCCTGTAGAACTTCTTCGCGGACACAAGTAGGTACAACAAGGAGGTAGGCTGTTTTGTTCGCTGTAAAGTTCTTCACAAGGACCTCATTCTGCACACAGAAAGAAGACAGTCCTCGCTTGAATGAAGCGGGGGGTGAAGAAACCTTGCCTTCCAGGTACTCGATGAGGCCTTTTAGGTTGGGGTCCGAGCGTTGCTGCTGAGCAAAAGAGCTTGCGCTGATGGGTCCCAGGAAGGCGTCCTCATCGTCGTCCAGCGGCGGTGCATCTACAGGGGCTCGTGAGAGGCAATCGGCGTCAGTGTGCTTGCGTCCGGACTTGTAAACGACGGTGACGTCAAACTCCTGGAGACGCAGACTCCACCGAGCGAGTCGGCCAGAGGGATCCTTCAAATTGGCAAGCCAGCAGAGCGCGTGGTGGTCGCTGACCACCTTGAACGGCCGTCCGTAGAGGTAGGGGCGGAATTTCGACGTAGCCCAGATGATGGCAAGGCACTCCTTCTCAGTGGTCGAATAGTTAGCCTCGGCCTTAGAAAGGGAACGGCTAGCGTATGCGATGACCTTCTCCAGCCCGTCACTTTTTTGAACGAGAACGGCGCCTAGTCCCACGCTGCTTGCGTCGGTGTGAACTTCAGTATCGGCGTTTTCATCAAAATGTGCAAGGATCGGTGGGGACTGTAAACGACGCTGAAGTTCCTTGAAGGCTTCTGCTTGCGGCGCTTCCCATTTAAACGGCACGTCTGCCTTCGTCAGTTGGGTCAGGGGCTCGGCGATGCGCGAAAAGTTTTTCACAAATCGTCGGTAGTATGCGCATAGTCCGAGAAATCTGCGCACTGCTTTCTTATCGGCCGGCGGTTGAAACAGTTCAATAGCGGCTGTTTTCTGCGGGTCTGGGCGTACTCCTTCCTTGCTAACGATGTGGCCTAGAAACAGCAGCTCTTCGTAGGCAAAGTGGCATTTCTCTGCTTTCAAGGTTAGGCCAGACGACTTGATTGCGTCTAGTACTGTTCGAAGTCTTTTGAGGTGCTCTTCAAAGTTCGAGGCGAAGACAACGACGTCATCTAAATATACCAGACAAATCTGCCACGCAAAGCGCGAGGTTTACGGCGATGGTGAGCGCGAAAAGCGGTTCGGCGTGTACTCTTCTCGACGCAGGTACTCGTCGATTTCGTGCGGACGTTGTCCGAAGCGTGGTCGTGGGGCGTTAACGGCAAATCCTCGAAGACCGATACGGCGGTACGGGCAGTGACGAAGATTATGGCCGGCCTCACCGCAATGGAAGCACAACGGCCGGTTGTCGGAAGTCCTCCAGGCGTCGCATTTCCTGGGGCTTGAGCGTCGGTCATAGGCTGGGCGGGCGGGGGCTGTGAGGCGGCGTTGTGGAATGATTGGCTCATCTCGGGGAGGACGTGGGGGTTGTCGCTGGGGCTGAGCAGTACTTACTGCAGCGGTGTACGTCATGGCCTGGGGTTCTGTGGCCGTCGGGGTGCCAAGTGCCTGTTGCACTTCTTCCCGTACCACATCCATCAGAGTCGCTGCTTGTGGCTGTGGGGAGGATGGCAGTAATCGGCGTAGCTCCTCTCGGACGATTTCGCGGATAACTTCCCGCAAGCTGTCGCTGGTGGTGGCCGGCGTGTCCGAACGGATTGCACAGGCAGAGGAAGGGCGATTGTACTGCCGAGCTCGTACGTCGAGGGTATTCTCAATCGTGCAGGCTTCTTGCATAAACTCCTCGACTGTTCTTGGCGGCTGGCGGACGAGGCTTGCAAAGAGTTGTTCTTTTACGCCGCGCATTAAAAACTGAACTTTCTTTTCCTCGGTCATCCCGGGATCGGCGCGGCGAAATAGGCGCTTCATCTCCTCGACGTAACTGCGGACGGGCTCATTCGGAAGCTGGATCCTGGACTCGAGGAGTCGTTCGGCTCTTTCTTTACTCACGACACTGGTGAATACCTTCAATAGTTCTCTCTTGAATAGCTCCCATGTCGTAAGGGACGACTCGTAGTTTTCGAACCACGTGCGTGCGGAGCCATCCAATGAGAAAAAAACGTGTCCAATCTTTGCCGCATCATCCCACTTGTTGAATGACGCCACGCGCTCAAATTGATCCAACCATTCTTCAGGGTCTTCGCCTAGGGATCCATTGAAAGTTGGCGGCACCCGCAGCTGCTGCAGTATGATCGGTGTCGACATCTTCGGCGAGATTGCGGTGGTCGTAGCCGCGTCTTTTCGCGGTCTTGTGCGGTCCGGCAGTTTCCCGAACTCAGGCTCCTCTCCCTGGAGACGTCGGCTGGCTCGCTGAGCTGCTGGCTCGTCCTCGGGTGCGAAGCGCACAGGGCTGGCTTCACGACTTGAAGGGGGCGTCCGGAACATGGAAGGCTACCCAGCACCTCCACCAGATGTCACGTAGTGGTGACGGCAGTCGAAGCAGCGATGAAGACGGACGAAAGGATCTTCTAAAAGAACTGTTTATTAGGCTGTCTTGCACCCAAAATGGACTGAATCACTCGGCGGCGGCGAAGCGACAAGCGTGCTCGGCGGTCGTCGAACAGAATGCCCGCCGCCGTCGGCCGTGCTCAATTTAAAGCTGATAGCGAACATTCGAGATAAAGGGCGCAAAGTTACTAGAACATTCCGGAACAACGTAGAATCAGCTTTGCCTGGCTGCGATCAATCGAGGTAAATCTAGTCGCGTCTTGCGTCGCAAACAAAGCGATAAGGTGGTGTCGCGGCAGATTTGAAAAAACGAACAAACACTGCAAATATTGGCGGCAATATGCAGATGGCGTGATGCCCGACAGTTGCGAAGCTAGAAAGAAGAAATGAATGCTAATCGCGTTTCGCGCGCTTATCCAAGTACGCTCGTTCTTTTCCAGATAGGACAACAGAAGGTGTGCTAACGCAAAGGTCGCCCAGAGCTAAAACCCTTTGAGTTTCAATTATTTCCCTCGTGGTTCGGTCCTTGCTTCTTTTGAAGGTTCGGCACATATCAAACATGGTTTGCAGACTTCTTACTTTTCTTTGTGCAATCGAAGCAGTAAAGCGCCAGGTTGCGGTCATTAGAGTTAGTCAAATCCCTTTTGTGTTCTCTTAATCTGTTACTCAGGCAACGCCCTGTTTGACCAACGTATATTTTGCCGCAAGATAGTGGAAGTTCATAAACGAGCCCTTCAATACAATCTACAAACCTGCTTTGATGCTTTATCTTACATGCATACCTTGGTTAGTCACAGGACTGCAGATGCGGATAAGCATAGACAGCTTGCACGGAGCGGAAAGGGCGACACAAACGTCTAAACGTTGCGCTAACTTCTTTAAGTTGTGGGAAAATGCATGCATGTAGGGGATTACTGCAGTCTTTTTCTGCTTCCTTGATGATTCACGGTCTCTGCCAAGTTCATGTTGTTGTTCGCGCTTGAGCAAACCCTCTGCAACAGATGCATGTGTATGCTTCGGGTAGCCTGCTGCCGATAGTCTGTACGATTGCCGAATGAAACTGTAATCAAACAGGTGCTCACATGATTTATTGAGGGCATTCTTGAAACATGAACTCACAATATTGACATCAAAGACTTATATTACTCTCTTCCTAAGGATAAGCTCTTAGAGTACATTGAGGAATGCATTGATGAACTTGGAGTGGTGGCTTTTCAGAATTCTGCGGGTATATATGTTAGTGGGCTTTTAGAACTTTTAACCTTTTATCTAAATTCAACTTTTGCTAAGTGGGAACATAAGTTTTATCGCCAAAAAGAAGGAATCTGCATTAGCTCCTGCATTGCTCCCATTCTTTGCGATTTACTCTTAGCTAAATACGACCGACTATACTGCGAGACAATCTTGAGGCGACCAACGTTTTTAAAGGTTTTAGATTTGTAGATGACTTTTTAGTGATTTTTAAGGTCGGCTCTGGGCTCTACGAGCACTATGTTTTAATACACTCACCATTTTTCGTGAGAGCCTCTAACCACTAACCTTGACGCACGATCTTCCGGAAGATGAATCAATTCGTTTTTTAGATATAAAGATAGTATTTACTGACAACCACGTTTGTTGGGCATGTGAACCACGCTCCAACAAGCCACTACTTCAATTTCATTCGGCGCATTCCAAACTATTTAAGAGAGCTATTTTGAGTTCATGTTACAGGAATGCCCTCAAGAAATCATGTGAGCACCTACTTGATTTCAGTTTCCTTCGGCAGTCTTACAGACTATCGGCAGCAGGCTACCCGAAGCATGCACAGGTATCTGTTGCAGAGGGTTTGCTCAAGCACGAACAAAAACGCGAACGTGGCAGAGGCAGTGAATCATTAAGGAAGCAGAAAAAGACTGCAGTAATCCCCTACACGCATGCATTTTACCAAAACCTAAAGAAATTAGCGCAACGTTTAGATGTTCGTGTAGCCCTTTCCGCTCCGTGCAAGCTGTCTATGCTTAGCCGCATCAGCAGCCATGTGACTAACCCAAGGTATGTATGTAAGATAAAGCATCAAAGCAGGTTTGTAGATTGTATTGAAGGGCTTGTTTATGAACTTCCGCTATCTTGCGGCAAAATATACGTGCGACAAACAAAGCGTTGCCTGAATGACAGATTAAGAGAATTCAAAAGGGATTTGACTAACTCTAATGACCGCAACTTGGCGCTTCACTGCTTCGATTACACAAAGAAAAATAAGAAAGTCTGCAAACCAATGTTTGATAAGTGCCGAACCTTCAAAAGAAGCAACGACCGAACCACGAGGGAAATTATTGAAGCTCAAAGGGTTTTAGCTCTGGGTGACCTTTGCGTTAGCACAGCTTCTCTTGCCCTATCTGGAAAAGAACGAGCGTACTTGGATAAGCGCGCGAAACGCGATTAGCATTCATTTCTTCTTTCCCTTTTCCGAACTGTATTTGTGTGACACCTGTCGCGGATCAAGCCATCTGTATATATAGATGTAAAATTTCATGAATAAACATAGTTGAGAGTAAGCGCTGTGTGTTTCTTGTGCGCCCCTAATGCGTCGGCGTCTTTAGCGCTGTTTAAACCAAGTAAAAATAACAACACAAGCGTAACGTTGTCGTTTTCGTTCCTGTTCTCATCTGGTGTCTCATTCACGCCGTACTGATTTTTTTTTCATCAATGAACCAACTAGCCCACAAGTGCGGTCCACTCCTGGCCACAAACTTTTGAGAAACCGTGCGCAAATATGCACAGCATTCCGGAATGCGCGGAATCAGTTCTGCAAGAGTGTCATCATTCCAGAGTAATCTTTTCCATACTCTCGTCACTAACTGATAAAGTCCGCGTGACGGCAGCCTTGACATGAAGCAGAAAGAATTAGCACAATGCTTTGGAGCAAAATTTACGTTACTGAAAAAAAAAACCTTCATTATGAAAATGCAAAAGTTGGTATTTTAAATGAACCGCCGTAAGGCAATATGAGGTGACTGGCTTCGAATTTCCTGTGATGCAAAAGCCCCCAGTGATACAGGCGCTGTTTCTAGGCCGAAAGTTATTTTTTTTTAACGCGAGACAACAAGCTTTTGGCCGCCTTATACAATACTCGCGTATTTAGTCATTCATTTGATAAAATACGAAAACAACACGTAAAAACGAAAAAAAAGTTGCGAAGCACCAGCAGAAGACTGCACCGTAGCCGTTACTATCCGTAGCCGCTGCCGATAAAAGCGCACATGAACACATAGTGCCTCTTCGAAAGCGCACTCTGTTCGTGTACTGGCGTGGGCGCATTCGACACCAGGCATGTTTTTCACACAGGATTTTTCACCGACATCACGGCGCCAAACATACGATGTCATAATATTAAGGTGGTTCCGCCTTCGAGCAAAAAGTTGTACTCGCTGCAGAGCAGCCTTCAAACCTGCAAGCCGGTCGCAACTTCGGCGTGCACGAAAACAATGTTCCTCGTTGGAGGGGCAGCGTGAACTTCTTGCTTGCGCCGCAACTAGGATCGCCTTCATGGGCCGCCATCCCGAAATGGGTCATAACGGCCAGAATAAGTCACATTGCAGAGTACAGCCGCACTTCCAGTGACCGCAGAAGTGCTAGGGGCTGAAGCGAGAGAGCCGGCAAGAGAGCAATGCGTTCCACGGGACCAGTGAAACGCGTGAGCTATCTCCAACAGTCCGTATGCCTGCGTCGCTGCAGCCGCACATGACATGCCGCAAAGCTTAGTTGCGCGCTCGTTCCGAAACTGCAGCATTTCCAACGCACTTAACGGCACTGAAGATTGTGCACTGTGAGAAGAGTAGAGTGATAAGGTGGTCAGCGATGCCGAGGACGAGTGAGAGGGTGCAGGTTCGTGCTAGTAAACGCCGTTTGCGCGCTGTCGCTGTTGTCATTAATAGTAATTGTTTTTTTTTTTTTTTGGGGGGGGGGAAGGAAATGGCGCAGTATCTGTCTCATATTGCTTTTTCGGCCGGCTTGCATACCATGAAAGATTTCGCTTATTTCGCCTTCTACTTTCAGGTGCCGAGTTAGAATCACGGCCGGCCAAGATTCGAGTAAATACGATGTTAGCCTGCTCCTCATGTCCACCGTTTGCGACTCTGTTCACGTGACTGTGTCTTTGAGCGTGGTTATACACGTGTTTCGATTCCTTCGCTCTTCGTTAAGCGAGCAGACAGAGCGCTCGCGCTTGTCTCGATCTCTCTGCGGCCTGCGATGGAGCAAGCTGTCTATTATAGGTCATCACATTTGTTCAGTATTGATGCATACATTTTATTCCACCGACAAAGAAGCGCGGTTTACTGTTTTCTGCGTGGGAGCTTCTTCGTGAATACGCTACCTCCTTGTTACCTCGAAGAGACAAGCACCAGGATTGTGCGTGTTTCCTTTTACAGGCGGCTAAAGGATCTACACAAACTGAGACTCTTAGAATGATAACAAAAATAACCGAACTATGCCTGTACACTACAAGTAGACAGCAGAAGGTAAGACTGAAAAATTTAATTTTAATGCATTTTAGTTGATTTCAGTTTACTCATGGAGAAAGACGATCACAGGTTTATCCTGTTGCGAGAGGCTTAATAGCCCACTCAGACTGAAATTCTGCGATTGAAAAGAAACCATACATCTAAACCTAAAGATTAAGAATAAAGGCGAAGAATACAGATATGTAGAGAAGAAGCATTGTGTTGCGGTTTCTTTCCATTAGCGCAAGGAGATGTGAAGAATGTGCATTTATTTTCCTGACATACGTCAGAACAAAGTTCGGAGTGAGTTTCCTTCGGTCATTAGAAAGGACAGTATTAACAGTCAGCTTAGCCATCTCTTATCGGAAGAAAGGAAGCCTAAACAAAGTCTGTTCAATGTAAACATCCTTGAGTCGGAAGAGGGATATGTTTGTAAGAAGGCTATTCAGGAAATAAAGTAAGAACAAAGGAAATGGAAAGGCTACAATCTTTTTCTTAAGGTTTTTTTTTCATCCTTTCCTTTCTTTGCAGGCATACAGCATCACAAAGAGTATTTAAAGTTCATATAGCTATTCATTCCTTAAATCTCTTCATGTAAGAATGCACTAGTTATCATTAAGAAAAAGAACTGCAGCACAATATACGAGTAACTTGCGCTATCTGTGTGATTTTTAATGGAAACAGGCAACACTAAGCGTTCTAACAATCGCTCACGTTTTGGTTCTTTCTTCACAATAACATGCAGGTTGAGCGTGTTATGTATTGCCTCGTAGACTCCCATATAATATCTTGTTGCTTATTTTTTAGCGCTTTTTAATCTTGCAACATAAAACGCAGTTATTTTAATGTGATCTTACAATATGTCTTAAATTAATGGAAAAATTTTCGCGTTCAATTTGTCGAGCACGTAGTCAAGCAATACAACCACATTTTTGGCAAGAATTTCAACCAGTGTATATTCTAACCACCCTTCCTTAGTTTAATAATCTGGCCCTCAAATTAGACTACGACTGTACCCGACACATGGAAGCAGTCTACAACTAATTTTGTAGTTTTGCTAGCTATTTGTCCTATTTTTGAAACATTCAACTAGTCCGGCTTATGCGTGCATCAGTCAGCGTTAATCAGTAATGTAAGGCGCAGCAAGAAAGTCATGGTATCAACATGAGTACTTTGCTCGTAGTAGATATTAGAGATATTAGGGTATAAATTAGTATGTGTTGTATGCCTGTTGAGGCAACGCGCAGAGGAATGCCCAGCCAGCTGGTACTACCACGTGTGAAAGAAGCGTAGTAGTAGTAGGAAGTGGTTTATTAAAATAATGATAAAAAGGAAGGAAAATATTTTTGCTAGCGCCGGCTCTGCCATCGACACTGAAGCACCTGAGCTGGGGCAGCGGAAATAAAGGATAGCGGGCAGAATGGAGCAATGAAATGAAAAAGGTGAGGGGACAGGAAGAGAGGATAGGAGGAGAGGTAATATGCACAATAATTATTACAAAATAATAAATATGTAAAGGTTGCGTGCGTGATTACTTCATGACGAGGCAAGAAAGAAGCGGGCCAGATTCGATTTAAATAGCGTGTAGACAAGCGGGAAAAAAAATTAAATATTGGTTTTTGAGGAAAAGAAATGGCACCTAGTTTAAAAGAACTTTTATATGGGCTAGATGGTTCATTTCGATCCAGAAAGGAAAACAGTAGCGCCAAAAAACCCACACTTGTCCTGCGTCGTTCATCTATTGTTTGTGTGTTTTTCGGCGCTACTGTTTTCTTTTCTGGATAGAATTGGCGCAGTAACTGTCACGAATCTAGGTTGACCCAACCCGCGCCGTGAGGGAAGAGAGGAAGGTGGGAGTGAAAGAACAGGTGCCGTAGTGGAGGGCTCCGGAATAATTTCGACCACCTGGGGATCTTTAACGCACACTTACATCGCACAGCAGACAAGCGTCTGCATTTCGCCTCCATTGAAACGCGGCCGCCGCTGTAGGGTTCAAAACCGGGAACTCTGGCTGAGTAGCCGAGCGCCCTAACCGCTGAGCCACCGCGGCGGGCTACACACGCGGCGCTGAATTAGTGTTTTGGCGACCGCTATAGCGTTCGCCGCACCGCTCGCATCGCCGTATTGTTTTAGTCTGCGAGCACAAGTTAGCTCAGTAAACCTGCTGCGTCCTTGTTTCTCCGATCGCGCGGCTACCCCCAGTGACCGCTAGTGGATGTGCGGGGCACGCTACAACAGTACCAGAAAAAAAATGGCGGTTGTTTAGCTCTTTAAACCTGGAGTGACGCAGTAGCTACAGCTGGCCGAGTGGAACTTGGTCACGTGACCAACCACGTGACGAACCACGTGATCAGCCACGGCGCTGCGCCACCGGCAGCTGCTCCGCACCACGTGGCCAACCACGTGACAGCGTGGAGGCGCAGCAACAGGCTGGCGACGCCACCACCGCCACGCCGAAAGCTCCGAATGCTACCGTAATGTAGCTGTCGCTACAAAACTGAGCCAACGTTGCGATTCTCAAGGTTATTTATATCAAGTGTGGCTGCGCTTCTGTCGCACGTGGCGGCCCCAGCGGGCCGCGCGTTACTCTGTCCGTTCCCTTTGCACATGCCGGCACGTTCTACAGTAACGACTGGAGGGCCAACACAGAACAATAAATGTGGTATTAATACATAAGCGCATGAAACAAAGTGCGATCGTAGACGGCAATAAGCTCAAGCCTATACACATGAGCTCTCGTGTTTAGGAAAAGTTACTTTGGCCGGAAGCAGACAAAAGCTAATTTTCGACCAATCGCAGAGGATATTTTTCCTCTAGTGAACATCACATGGCAGAAATTTCAAAGCGTACAGAGTCGCACCTTTTTGTAGACGATTGCTTGTAGCACAGCACGAGCTCGGCATCCAGACACTTGCAGCAGTTCCAAGGTGTACATCGAAAGCAGACATTCACCTAAGCAGGTCACGACAAACAGCAGAGAAGCCGTAGGCATGTTGATGCTGCCGCAACTGTTAATAATGTATCTGAAAAAGAAGACCGCGGTATAAAATTTTTATTTAGAATTCAGTGTGCGTTTTACATTATATGAGGAATCCCGGCGAACCTTACTTCTCAAAATGCCTTTTATCAGCTCCTCGTCAAATGGCAATGTGTGTATTCAACAGAAGACAACCATGGGTGGATTGACCTCAGGATCCTTGCAGGATCCTCGGTACATTTTCAGCAGTCATTTCCTCCAGCACCAGCGAGCGTGTTTCAGCGGTTTCATCTCACTATTTTTACATACTGAATGCCTGTCAATTTGAGCCTCTGGAACTAATGACGAAGGCATGCAACAGCTACGCTACCGGCGTTATTGATGGTGAGTTTGGCTGTAGCCGTTGCAACCATTCTTGTTTAGGTCATGTTGAGGTTCTGAGCGGACTCAACATTCGATCTTGAATTCATGTTGACGGCAGGAAGAGCTTGTGTTGGTAGAATGTTTAAGCAGCGCAGATTTTGTAAGGAAAAGTGGCCACCGTGTTAGAGTTGAGTGTTCTGAGCACAATTTTCGCATTAATTTCATGTTGAATTCATGTTGAAATTTTTGAGTCACTTATCACAGCATTTTGTGTCTCTGCTGTGGCAATAAAAAAATTGATGTGAATGCAGTCCTACTGCGACAGGTGGGTTGACTACCAATGCAGTTTACAGCGATACGTCCATACATTTACTGCCGCAGTATCTCGTCTCCGTGACGCTGACACCCCCGAGCCTGCTTTACGCAAACGCACAATCACACAGGCGTATATATATATATATATATATATATATATATATATATATATATATATATATATATATATATATATATATATATATATATATATATATATATAATATGAAGGGAGCCAACAGTCACCGAAACCAAGGTGCATAGGGGAATGTTTTTTTTTTATGTGTTGTGCTAAGCAGTGGGATATTATAGTACACTCGACCATAGCGGCGGACGTAGCACGTCCTGTAATACCGCGAGCGTGACGTGGAACGTCATCTAACGGCGAGGGCGGAAACTGTGCAAGAGCCCTCTTAAGCTACCTATGGCATCAAGACTGCCAGAACCGAGACCCTCGTTAAGCTATTAGTAGATAAGTTAAAGGAATTGAGGGGCCCGTTTGACAAACTTATGAAGGTAGGCAACAGTCACCGAAACCAAGGTGCATCGGGGAATGTTTTTTTTATGTGTTGTGCTTATCAGTGGGATATTATAGTACTTAGATTAATAAATCACTTAAAGAAAATTACTTTTAAAGCAGAAGAAAAACAGCCATGGCGCCGGTGGGATCCGAACCCACGACCTCCGAATAGCGATTTATTAATCTAAGTACTTAATATCCCACTGATAAGCACAACACATAAAAAAAACATTCCCCTATGCACCAAGGTGCATAGGGAAATACTGCAATTGTTGTTTTGTGACCAAACACTTAATTTTCTAGGAACCAATGTAAAATAGAAATAAGTTTGGTTTTTTCAACGATGTACCAAAGAATGTTAGATAAATTTAATGAAACGAGGGCAAAGAGGTCGCCCAGAAAGATTCATATCTGGCCTGTCACTCTGCACTAGAAAAAAAAGAGGTGTAGAAGAAAGAGGGTCGTTGTGGTGAGAAGAGAGATGACAGTGCGCATGCATATTTGATTGCATCACGACCGCTTATCGAGACCCGTGTCAAACAAAAAACGTGAAAATGGCTTGGATTCAACTTGGCTTGAATCTAGTTATACAAGCAAAAGTTCTCTTCAGCATGGTCTCCACTGTCTCAAATAACATTTCAAGGTCAAGTGTCAAGGTCAGGTACCCCATGGTTGTAGTCATGTAGCCACGTGGTCATACTCCCATAGCTTGGGCTACACCACCACGCAGTTGAGTTCGGTTTGACCTTGTTAGGCATTCAAGATCATTGTCGTGCCCACTGTCTCTAAGTGAATGTCAAGGTCAAAGGTCAAAGTCAGATACCCAATGGTCGTCATATGACCACATGATCATACTGCCATAGCGTGGGCCATACCACTACGCGCTGAAGTTCGGTTTGATCTTGTGAAGCATTGAAGGTCATTGCCTCATTCATTGCCTGGGCTGCTCGCCAACCCTGCGGCTTAGCACCTAGCAGCACATCCTCCTAGAATGGCCTGCTGTCCAAGCGCTTCAAGGAAGCATCCAACGTTAGTCTTTTATGCGCACATACTGGACAAACCGCTAGCACATTCTCCACAGTCTCGGCCATGCCAAGTATAGCTGTTCTGGGTCCACTCTTCCTACTAAATGTAAGTGCTTTCGCGTGAAAGTGACGTCTAAACAAAGTGTTATGCCATACATGAGGCCACAGAATTCCATGCGGTACCCAAAATTTCATACACGGATCTAGTCTTTTCAGCCAGATTGGCCGAGCATCTGGCTGGGCCCAGTATTATCACAGCATTTTGTGTCTCTGCTGTGGCAATAAAAAAATTGATGTGAATGCAGTCCTACTGCGCCAGGTGGGTTGACTACCAATGCAGTTTACAGCGATACGTCCATACATTTACTGCCGCAGTATCTCGTCTCCGTGACGCTGACAGCCCCCAGCCTGCTTTACGCAAACGCACAATCACACAGGCGTGTATATATATATATATATATATATATATATATATATATATATATATATATATATATATATATATATATATATATATATATATATATATATATATACATATACATATATATATATATATATATATATATATATATATATATATATATATATATATATATAATATGAAGGGAGCCAACAGTCACCGAAACCAAGGTGCATAGGGGAATGTTTTTTTTATGTGTTGTGCTAAGCAGTGGGATATTATAGTACCCTCGACCATAGCGGCGGACGTAGCACGTCCTGTAATACCGCGAGCGTGACGTGGAACGTCATCTAACGGCGAGGGCGGAAACTCTGCGAGAGCCCTCTTAAGCTACCTATGGCATCAAGACTGCCAGAACCGAGACCCTCGTTAAGCTATTAGCAGATAAGTTAAAGGAATTGAGGGGCCCGTTTGACAAACTTATGAAGGTAGGCAACAGTCACCGAAACCAAGGTGCATCGGGGGATGTTTTTTTTATGTGTTGTGCTTATCAGTGGGATATTATAGTACTTAGAATAATAAATCACTTAAAGAAAATTACTTTTAAAGCAGAAGAAAAACAGCCATGGCGCCGGTGGGATCCGAACCCACGACCTCCGAATAGCGATTTATTAATCTAAGTACTTAATATCCCACTGATAAGCACAACACATAAAAAAAACATTCCCCTATGCACCAAGGTGCATAGGGAAATACTGCAATTGCTGTTTTGTGACCAAACACTTATTTTCTAGGAACCAATGTAAAATAGAAATAAGTTTGGTTTTTTCAACGATGTACCAAAGAATGTTAGATAAATTTAATGAAACGAGGGCAAAGAGGTCGCCCAGAAAGATTCATATCTGGCCTGTCACTCTGCACTAGAAAAAAAAGAGGTGCAGAAGAAAGAGGGTCGTTGTGGTGAGAAGAGAGATGACAGTGCGCATGCATATTTGATTGCATCACGACCGCTTATCGAGACCCGTGTCAAACAAAAAACGTGAAAATGGCTTGGGTTCAACTTGGCTTGAATCTAGTTATACAAGCAAAAGTTCTCTTCAGCATGGTCTCCACTGTCTCAAATAACATTTCAAGGTCAAGTGTCAAGGTCAGGTACCCCATGGTTGTAGTCATGTAGCCACGTGGTCATACTCCCATAGCTTGGGCTACACCACCACGCAGTTGAGTTCGGTTTGACCTTGTTAGGCATTCAAGATCATTGTCGTGCCCACTGTCTCTAAGTGAATGTCAAGGTCAAAGGTCAAAGTCAGATACCCAATGGTCGTCATATGACCACATAATCATACTGCCATAGCGTGGGCCATACCACTACGCGCTGAAGTTCGGTTTGATCTTGTGAAGCATTGAAGGTCATTGCCTCATTCATTGCCTGGGCTGCTCGCCAACCCTGCGGCTTAGCACCTAGCAGCACATCCTCCTAGAATGGCCTGCTGTCCAAGCGCTTCAAGGAAGCATCCAACGTTAGTCTTTTATGCGCACATACTGGACAAACCGCTAGCACATTCTCCACAGTCTCGGCCATGCCAAGTATAGCTGTTCTGGGTCCTCTCTTCCTACTAAATGTAAGTGCTTTCGCGTGAAAGTGACGTCTAAACAAAGTGTTATGCCATACATGAGGCCACAGAATTCCATGCGGTACCCAAAATTTCATACACGGATCTAGTCTTTTCAGCCAGATTGGCCGAGCATCTGGCTGGGCCCAGTATTGCGCCGTCGCACTCTCTTTAAGTTCAAGAGAAATCTCATAAACTTCGAGAGAATGCAAGTGGTGCCCAGTGTACAGAAAGGCACAACTGTATGGAGGTCACTGCTGAGAGCACTCTTTGCTCCAACATCGGCCTTCTCAGTTCCATCGAGCCCGCAGTGACCAGGAATCCAATAGAATACAATTCAGTGGCCTTTTTTTAGCAGATGAAAGGAGGTCAGTGGTCTCTATTGCCAGAGATTGGTAGCCGGTGTGGCGTTGAAACAGTTTTAAAATTTGTAGTCCAGGATTGCAGTCCATGAATATGCACCACTTTTGTTCCCCGCAAATGTGCCGAAACGCTTCCCTAAGAGCCACAAGTTCAGCAGCGGTTGATGCTGAAATATGACCTATAGAGCTATCTGGCAGAGCGGGTATCGGCACATTTGCTGTCGATGCGACTGGGAGCACGGATCCATTATTGTATACATGAACAGAGTTCCGATATTCTGACCAGATTTACGCAAGACCAAGTTGCTTCAGAGCACAGACTGATGTCATGGATTTATTTAGCATTCCGGAAACATGCAGCCATACCAAAGGCTGAGTCATCACCTACGGTGTCTTGACGGTATGATTTATGTAAGGACATAGCCTGATTGTATTTGAGGCTGATGGAAGCGGAGTGCACTTGAAAAACTGCTATCCGGCCGCTCACTCAGGATCTTGGTCAGTGGGTGATAACGGTGTCGAGTGAGGGTAAACACGCTCGATTTGGTAATGTGACAAATACATCGATATTGCCCAGGCACGTGCTTCTTCAATCGCGCCTTTGTGAGAGCTGCACCAACGCAATCCAGGGCATGCCTTAAGCGCCTAAACTTGAACGCTCTCTAACGAGTGCAAGCAAAAAATGTCTAATTAGAGAACACTTGGAGGCTGTATCGGATGTAGCCGACGAACAGTCTGCTGTAGTCTTAGTAAAGAGCTCTCTTTTGGACCCCTTTTCATGCCCGCTACGAAGCGAAGAACATGGCAAAAGCTAGTCAGTCTTTTCTTTGGCATATTGATGTTCCTCGACCAAGGCAGACCACGGTCAACGATAATGCAGAAGAATCTATAGTGGGAGACAAAATATCTCCGCTCTGGGTAGCCTTATCGGCTAGCGGAAACAGATTTGCGCGTGAATGCGACCGCAGCACACTTTTCCGGTGCAAAGAATAAACCTTGGCGCCGTAGGTATCTCGATGTAGATGTCACAGCTCGCTGGAATCTCTCACGCATTTGTGGGCGTGTCGAACCAGAAGCCGAGCTGCAGATGTCATCAGCATATGCACTGATATAAACGTTAGCTTGTAGCTCACTCACCAAACCAATCACGCCAACGTTAAATAAAGTTGGGCTGAGGACTTCTCGCTGTGGATCTCCGCAGTAGACCTGACGGCGCGTGGTCTCTCCATCAGGAGTACACATGCAAACTGAGCGGCCGCTGAGGTAGATCACAATGCACAGATTCAGCCAGCCGCCAACACCTAAGTCGCCAAGTGCATCAAGAATGGCGTCATGAAGGACGTTGTCGTAAGCCCCTCTGACATCCAAGAAGACAGCCGCAACAAGTCTGCGGCGAAGTTTTACGTGTTCTAATGTCACAACAAGGTCGATGAAGCTTTCAATTCACGATCGTGCCCGCCGAAACCCGGTCATTATGTCCGGATAAAGAGAATTGCTCTCTAGATGTAGGAAAAACGCTAAGGCGCCCGTGTGCTGTGCGATGTCAGTGCACGTTAAAGATCCCCAGGTGGTCGAAATTATTCCGGAGCCCTCCACTACGGACCTATTTGTTCCTCTCTTCTTTCACTCCCTCCTTTATCCCTTCCCTTACGGCGCGGTTCAGGTGTCCAACGATATATGAGACAGATACTGCGCCATTTCCTTTCCACCAAAAACCAATTATTATTATTATTAGATGTCGCTCAAGCCTCGCCAATACCATTCGCACCATAACTTTTGCAACACAGCTTGCTAGGGCAACTGGCCGATATGAGGTAAGTTCATAAAGAGTTTTTCCAGGCTTCAAAAGTGCAACCAGGTGGCTGATTTTCCAGTGTTTTACATTGCCGAAACCCATGTTTAATTGTAGGAAATAAGCAGCGCAGATCGCGTGTCCATACCAAAGTGAGAGAGATTTTTGTAAGAACACACCAGGTGCAGATTTTCGGACTTGTCGATGTTATCAGGTGCAGTTGCAACCCAACTGGGGTATGCCACACTGACGGACTTTGACCGTAGAGCAGGTCATTGAACATCAGTGGAGGCTGATATTGCAACCGCATCTGACTGAGCCTTCGGGATGACTTGGTACACTGCAGCAGACGTCGTATGTTTTAGGCTCATGTTGCTGTGGCAACTCAGCTGACGCTAGCTGCGCCGTCGGTTAATCTAGAGTAGGATTGGTTTGCGACTCCTGGCGTCAGCTTCGGGAGCGACGCATACGTCAACGAATAGACGTAGCCGCTTCTTGGTGCGTTGAATTGTCATTCACGATCTTGTTTAGTATAAATCTTTCGTTCCTTATTTCCGTACACTCTGCCGTCGTTTCATGGGCATCCGAGCAGTTGGCGCACTTAATAGTCTCCGTTTTACAACTGCCAAGTCAAAAAATGTTGCCATGGCAAAAAAAGTGTCATGGCAGGAAGTGTGCCATAGCAAAAAAGTTGCAATGACACGAAACAGGCTCCGAGACGCTTCTGTTGATTATGGTCCCAAACTGTTTTTTCTTGTTTTAGGACTGCTCTTTTAATATTTCTTTCAACCATCTCGCCTCTTTTCCAACCTACGCGCTCTTTAGTGCGACGTACCCTGTGCGAACGGCAGGTATTGTAATGAAAGCTTAGTGGCCAGTCCTGGAAACATTTCAAAGCATTTCCTGGCCATCTTAATCACCAATCTTGTATGCGCGGTGAGCACCACCGATTAAAAGGTTCAAGTTACGCACAGAGCTGCTAAGCAAATGATGAGAAAAAGCTGCCGTAGTGGTTCAGTGGATTTTGCATTCTTCAGCTGAACCAAAGCCAGGAAGATCAATCCCCTAGGCCGCCGAGGCTGCCTTTCGATGGCGGCAAAAATTGAAGATACCCGCGTGCTGCCATTGCATAAAAAAAACCTGCTGGTCAAAAATTAATCCGCAACACTGCACAATGGCATCCAGTATAGAGCATTTGCAGCACACATGTCGACTAAGCAGAGAAATTTTGGAGCCGTGTAAAAACCAGAGAACCGTTATGTCTGCGTCAGGTCAGTTCTCATCGGCAAAGCAGCTGTTCTAACTTCACACTAGGAAGTGAACTGTGAGAATGTATCGGGCCCCCATTTTTTTCGTCTTCTTTTATTTATGGGAACTTTTATTGTTTATTTAGCCGCGAAAGTACACAAACTTGAAATAAACCATTAGTCGTACGTGCTTCATGGGAGGAATTGCCCTTCTATTTCACCCAGTGCTGCCATGGAGCACCTTTAAGAAGAGTTCGGCTCAAGAGCACACATTGTACTTACCATTACTTTGCATTTATTTTTCACGGTCCAACTTCCACACAACACAACCGCAATAATTCGATTTCAGAACTACGGTTAGCACAACCAAAAAAAAGTAATATTTTGATAAATCACTTTTTTCTTTCTATCAGTCAGGTGAATGGCAATATTTTTTGGTTCAGTCGGTGTTTCATACCTACGATTTGTAGTGCAAAACAGCTATCGGACAGTCTATAAGAGGCTATACTCAGAGCACAACCGGCAACTTAACACAACGAAAGCTATACTCCTCCAATGCAAAACCTCAAGGTCATGTCGCTTCGAAGAATGACCTCCAGGTGGCGGAGCGGCGGTGTGGCTGTGACGTCATACCAAGTGACTCGCCGCGCCATGACGCAGCTACTCCTTGCGGGACCGGCGTTGTTCACTCGCCTTCGCAGCAGCGTTGAGCAATGTGATTCAGCGCTCACCTCGCAGTTGCGCTGAACCACGTTACTCGCCGTTCATCTGATGGGATAATAAACAGCGCGAAGGCTTGCATGACGTTCGCAGATAGCCAAAGAGGAGCCGCGCACTGGAACAAGTGCTGCAGCTGTGTCCCATAGACGGCTGATTGAATCTGGTGATTCTTATCATCAAGAATCTCAACTATGTGCGTTGGCGAAGGATATAGCGAGAAAATGTTAAACCACAGCACACCATGTCTGGCCATGCTTAATCGACCTTCCGCCCTGCAAACTAGGTTCAGCAGTGTTGAACCAGGGCCAATTGTTATAACACCC
Source organism: Amblyomma americanum (assembly GCF_052857255.1). NCBI lineage: Eukaryota > Metazoa > Arthropoda > Arachnida > Ixodida > Ixodidae > Amblyomma > Amblyomma americanum. The sequence continues at coordinate 88,760,952 of NC_135506.1, forward strand.
TGCTGCGGAACCCCGAGAGGCTGTGCAACAAACGCGTGTGCCAAGAAAGCAAAAATAAATTAAACAAAGCGCAGCACACCAAATCAGGCAACCAGCACACTCACATAACATTTTGGCATGCACACAAGTATAGTGTACCATCCTGCTCTTTTCCAGTAGGCAACACTTTGGGAAGTTTGGCAGGTGCCCGAATGGCTTGTTTCGTTAAGAGAACAATCATGGAAAACATTTAGCGGAAGTCGTTTATCGATGCTGTCATGCGGCTCACAGCCATAGGGAAAACGACTGCTTTAGGTGTTCTGCATAACGAAAGGTCCACAAAGATGGGAAATTTTGGAAGCGTTACAGATGGCCAGAATAATGAATGCCAGGTGGCCCGTTTTTTTCCCTTCAATGAAGTTGTTAGCAACCTTACGAATCATTCGTTCATGTCGGCTTGTAAAATCCCTTAATTTGTCTACTGTTATTTTCTCGGCGCACAGTTGACTTTTTTTGTACTACCTGTTGGAGTTTCCCCTACATACTTTTCAGAAATAAATCAGTTCGATCTGAGACCCTGTCCTGTGTTTGCCTCTTCCGCCTTTCTGATGCCTCTTTTGCGTGACAATCTTTAGTTTTATTCTAGTTCTCAGCCCAGGTACGCCATGATTTTCGTTGCTTCACAATAGCTTGGTGAACATTGCTAACGATCTCCGATATCGTTCAGCTATGTTCTCTTATCTGCAGCACATTTTTATTTATTTATTTATTTACAGAAGACTGCTGGCTTTATTGCAAAGCCTTAAGCAGGAGTGGGTGTAAAATACACTGTGACAAAAAGAAAACCTCCCTGAGGTACACCAACTCAGCACACAATACCGAAAAAATGAACGACGAAAAGAAACAACATTATACAATATTAGACGACGCCTGGCGTCAAAATGAGCACTGGAAAAAAAAAGAAATGTTGAATGCTGCAAAATTGTTACGAATTCCTAAGCGACTAAGTAAATGACTCCACAGTAGAAGCCTCTACAATATTCGCTTTGAGGACATTCCATTCCCGTACAGTACGGGGGAAGAAAAAATTCTTGTATGTTTCAGTGCGGCATGAGTATTCCTTCACTTTTAAAGAATGGTAGGATCGTGTCGAACGACCCGGGACGAGCTCAATGTACTTCCTGCTGTTAATTCCTAATTTGTTGTGAACAATCATGAACATGTATTTAAGCCTCTCGCGGTATCTCCTGAGCTGCAAAGAATCCAAATTTGCTTTCTCATGTAGCATGGTAGGGGACGTCTGCCAGCTGTATGAATTATAAATAAATCGCACTGACTTTCTTTGAATATTTTCGAGTGTTTTAATGTTTTCTTTAGTATAAGGGTCCCACACAACAGAGGCGTATTCTAAAACAGGTCGGATAAAAGTTTTGTAAGCTAGTAACCTAATTTCCTGCGAGGAGTACCGGAGAGATCTTCTTAAAAAGCCAAGTTTTTTCATAGCTTTATTTTTAATATTAGAAATGTGTTTGTTCCACCGTAGGTCAGAGCTAATCGTTAATCCCAAGTACTTGTAGCTGTCCACGGTAGACAGGGGATGGTTATTAATAGTATAGGCAAAACTTAATGGCCGCTTCTTCCGCGTAATAGACATTGAAACTGTTTTTTTAGTATTAATACTCATCTGCCACGTTGAGCACCAATCATGAATTTTAGCCAATGTTTTTCGTATACGATCTCAGTATTTTAAATGAGTCGTAAAAAATGTGTTGCTATCTTTTTGCGTTTCTGCGTTTTGGCTATTCACGTTGTTTCAAGATTATTATAGTATATGCAATGCAATGTGTTTCACTTCCCTACTTGTACGTTTGTGCAGCAAGTACATTGACACTGGGCAGTTCTTTTATCTCGTAATTTTTTTTCTCCTACAACCGTTCCCACTTCATTGTATCATAAGCTTTGTACTGTATTCCAATTTATTTCGATGCACTTTTAACTGTGCCATTTTTTTTTCGCAGTTATAGGCATTCTAATTTACGTCAGTTAAATATTCTACACGGCGCCGTGTTAGAGTGCTGCGACATTTATTTGTTGCGAACTCCTCAGATTATTGTTTTAAATCTGACGGCTTTATTGCCACTGCATTGTTGTGAACCTGGTTGCTTCAGAAAGGGAGATGTTGACGCTATCTTCTCGTTAAGCTGTTTTCCGTGCACCACTGGAAGCAATTGGCGAGTAACGTATTTCTTACCGCCCCAGAGTTCACGCTTGACGAATACCAAGTCGCTGGGTTACTTTTTAGGATATTTAGATAAGTGCTCCGATGGAAGTAAAAACTAGTGTTGTTTGGTTTTCCTTTTGGCTTTGTTACTCATCGACATGAGTAAAATTTGTTAAAAGTACTTCCCTTTGCTCTTCTATAAAAATGAGCACCTTTTTTTGCAGCTTCACCAACTTATAACTCTCGAAGCTTTAGTCATATCTGTTCTTCTGCTCATTGGACGCAAGTCAGAAAAAAACAACACTGCTTATAATTCCCCGCATATGGTAACTCAGCCTTTCACTTCAAAACACGTTAGAGGGAATTTCACTCTGTGGTCCCTTTGCGCGCTCCTTTGATATGGATTCAGCTTTCACATCTCTTTATTAAACCGTGAGCGCACTGGTGTCATGCTGTTGGTAAAAATGGCTATGACAGCTCCGTTCTGTGAAATCTCAAGCGGAGACATTTTCAGCGGGATCCGCAGCAAGGACTGTCACAACAGTTGAAAATTTAAATTTGTACTCACTCAAGAGCTGGAATTTTTGCGAACAGGCAGGCGAAGTAAGCCACCGTGCACAAAACCACGCGGAGCGCGTCGATCCAAAGGATACTCAGCAAACTAGAAATAAATGCTGCAGTACCTCTTGAATAACATTTTCTGCAACGAAAAAGACAGTTACCTTCACGTTATCTCAAAGTGACCAAAATGAAGTGCCCACAAGGACCCGCATAGAGTCTCTTCTCGATATATTTCTTTGTCTAACTATCTTTTATTTAGTTGGCAAGTAGGCCTGAAATGTCCTAGGCCATAATTTTTTCTTTTGCTATTCATTTTCAAAACCACTACACACACTTGGTGGGACCCACAGCCTGTATGTCTAGCAATTTGATTGATTTGATTTATTGTTTTTGTTTTGACAGTACATAGACCACAAATCGACGGAGAGCAAGCTAAAGGCGTCTAGAAACGCCTACCAGAGGTTAGCTTTTCTTTAATTTCCAGTAAAGCGGCCTCAGGCTCAAATGCTAAACAAGCGCAAAAATCCTGGCAGACCATATCATTACAGGATAGAATCAAACCACACTTCATTAATACACACAAAAAAGTTGGAGGGCTGAGCTACAAAACTATGGGGTAAGGTCGATTAGATTACAACGCATTCAGCCGCAAAAAAAAATTCTAAATCAAATCAAACTTGTTCATTCCTACAGTTTCATGGAAATTAGAAAAACACGTTTTATACTGACGAAAAATTAATTTCTTTCTTTTAATTCATTTCGAAATTGATTCTATACATGGGCGGCATTCTAGGTGTCTGGCCGTGCATATTACGAAAGGTGATGAGTTAAATTTCATGCCATAGAAGCTGCGCCATTACAAAACTACAGTAAAAGCAGTAAATCGCGGCAAATAAGACAGGAAAGCATTATCGAATCACAATGAGTTAAACAAACAGCACAACATATCACTGAATCATTCCCACAATGCCGTTCAACACCGTGGAAAAAAAGTAATGGACTGGAAACTGGCCCTCGAAATAGAAATCCAGTCCTGAACGGCGCGAGGAAAAAAATGTATGGGTGGCCATTTAAGGCGTGGCGAAGGTCTTTTCAGTGGCTGACATCCTATCCCGCTGCAGTGGTTCAGAAGCTTCGCCTTTCGGCTGCTGATCCCGAGGTCGCGGGATCGAATCCCAGCCGCTCGGGTCTCATTTCCATGGAGTCGTCGAAAAGCAGCGCTTACTGAAGACAAAGAAAAGTGGGGACATGGCGCACCCTCCTCTGCAACGACACCTTTTCCTCTGTCCGGGGTAAGCGCTGTTTTTGGCCGCAAGTTCATGCACCAGTCAGCCTCACTTTTCCCCTTGTTGCGTAACTTGTGCTTTTTACTGACTTTAGAGGCATGCACTACTCGCCTTGAATCCAGCAAGAATACCAGATGGTCAAGCAGTCTCTTGCACCGTATTCCTCTTCGAATCACTGGAAATTTGATTTTCGCCAGTTTTTTCTTGTTTATGGCATCTCTGCAATGCCTTGGAAAGGAAAAAAAAATTGCAAAATAACTTAATAAAAACACGTAATGAAAAATCTCACTGGATATCCGCCTCACAGACTGGACACCCGGGGACTGCCCGGCGCTGAAGCCGACGAGAATTTGGCACCTGGCGGCAGTGGGACTCTCACCGGACAATCCGGATTGCTATATTGCCTGGACACAGGGTCCATATCATCGTTCACTTCTTGATTCCATCAAATCAGCCCACGTTTTTTCATTTATTTAACCATCTTACTCATCTCTCACTTCATAGTTTTTATGCCCTGAGGCAATAAATATCGCTTCAACAACAAAAATCTCACTGCATAAATTCAGGGCTATATACTGGTTTTTGTCCATAAGAAACGAAACATCAGAACTGTTCATTATTTTCACATTAGTGTTAATTATGGGCCGTTGATACCGAGGGCCACAGCATGAGTACTTGGCGGGTACCGGAAATTATTGTTTTCTGCTCATGTTGCTCATGTGCTCATGTTCTGGCGTGTTTAATACTATTTAAGTACAATACAAATACAATGTAATAAAAAATAAATATTAAATACAGTAATAAGCAAATATAATGCAGGGGTGTCACGTCTCAAAGGTAGCTGCGAATGCCCATGCTGAAAGCATACGTATCAACGGTAACCAAAAAGAGTAGCGAAATATGATTCGTTTAACTTACGGATAAATCACCACGCAGGTTAGCCTAGCGAATACTGATGAGCTATCCTCGTCGTTCGATTTCTGCAAGAGAAAGAAAATCTTATGTCGACAAACACAGCAGGTGCCTACTGTTTCCAAGGTTACTTGAAAGTTCAAATTACAGTTCGTTGCCTGCACATGGCACGCAATTTTACAAGCAGTGTAGTAATAGCAGTGGCAGTAATGACAGTAGTATAGTAGTAGTAATAGTATCTGTAGTAATAGTAGTTATGGTTCGACAACCCATCAATAACCAAGGCCAAAGCTTGACACAATCAGGAACATGTATGCCTAAACGCGACAAATGCCAAGACTGAAAAAATCAAATCGACGCGCAACATTCATGGTTGCAGCGTGAAAAAGTGCAAAAGAACCTTACTTGATCGGTTTCCTACGATTTTATTGCTTTCTATCTCACATTGTCTACTTGCTCCTTGTGGAAAATTCAAGTGCCACTTTTTTGCTTTTTGAATTTAACAACACGAATAAATTCTGACTCGTCGTCGCATGCTCTTGAACAGCGAGTGATTGTACTGAGAGAATGAAAAAAAAACAATGACACGCGAGCCGATAAAATAGCGCCGATAAAGCGCTCAGTATAAATACAGCCGCGCCTGGCAGACCAGGGGAACTTCGAAAGAAGAGGAGGAGGACGGAGCTGTGCTGACGTGTCTCGCATGGGCTCCCGCCTCGAAGCCACTTTTCGGCAGAAAGAGTCAGCCTTCGGGCTCGAATATTTTGGACGACATCCGGGCCATTGTCTAGTGCCTGCTGCAGCCGGATTTTGCCAATCTACGGACACCTAGGCATATTGCCGGCTGACTGCCGGCCTAGCCATCGAGCTCGACCTAGCTCGTCACCTCTCCGCCGGGAACTGAGCGCCCAGGGACCCGCACAGATGGAGTACGCCGTGGAAGGCGAGAAAATATCACCGTCGGAGCTCGAGGCCGGAAAATGGGAAACCATTCTTCGTTACCGCGACCGACAACGAGGCCTGAAGAATAAAGGGCCCGCATCAACCGACGACGAGCCTGCGCAGGGGCACGGCCAAGGCAAGTCTAATTCCAATTTTCCATCGCGAAAGAACGGGAAGAAGCTACTTGCACTCAGCAAGAAAGCCCTTCTCCCGTGCTTACCGACCGACGACTACAAAATCGTCTGCCGACCACAAGGTTGGAATCTGAGGGACTTTGCGCCCGGACTACTACTCTTCTGCGCCTGCGAGGTGGCCAGGCTGCCGTATGATACGGTGAAGAATGAAGACATTATCAGAGTCAATACGGCCAACAACACCTTTACGCTACGCACGCCCGATCGTCAACGCGCGACTGCATACGCCAATATTGAAAAACTGAACCTCCAAGGTCAAACCTACAACGTAACGTCGTACGTGGCGGCGCCCGAAGACTCGGTAAAAGGGGTCATTTACAACGCCTACGCGGGAGACTCGCCCGAAGCGGTTCGCCAAGGCTTCGGAAACCGAAACGAAGGAATAGAAGTTGTGGATGCCCGAGGGATCGGGAAATCCAGAACAATACAAATCACCTTTTTTGGAAAGAAGCTACCCATCCAAGTAATCTATCAGTGCGGCGTCTTTCGGGTCCACCCCTTCAGGGAGCAACATGAGGTATGCTACAACTGCAGGAGAGTAGGACACCGGGCCGATGTCTGCTACAAACCTACAACGAACCTTTGCCGCCGCTGCGGAGAAAATCACTCGCCTCCACCTGAGGGAGAACAGCCAACCTGCCAACCCGTATGCATCGTCTGCAACGGGGGCCACAACACAGGCAGCCGGAACTGCAAATTCCGGCTGATCAACAAGAACAAACAAGGAACGCCCCATGGCAACCAGACACCCAAGCAAGGGGACAACGACTCATCACTACACGGACACCAGTCTAGGCCCAGGAAGAAGGAACACGGTGCTACCGGAAAAGGAGGAAGCCACAGCCGGAACAACTCCAGCTCCTTCCCGCCCCTGGGGAACCCTGCAGGGAACGTCAAGAGAAGCTCAAGCCGCGGACGCAGCGATAGCCGCTCCAATAAAAAGGTGAGCTGGCCAGCAGAGGCCTCCCAATCTATTGACGCTCGAGAGAAGGAGTTTCAGATCCAACTACAATCCCGAGACAGAGAAATTGCCAGCTTTAAAAAAGAGTTGGCTGACATTAAACGCCTGTTACAAGCGCATCAGGTACAGAATGCCACTGCGGCTAGAATGCCACCCACCGCGTCCCAGGATTCGACCAATAATGCGATGGAAACAGACGCTATTTGCCACACTCCCTCCAACGCGTCCCAGTCTTCAGCCCATAACGCGACGGACACAGACGCCAGAATAGCAACTAAAAGACCGCATCCTACAAAAGAAGGCGAGGAATCCAAAAGAAAGGCCGAGGCTTCGGAAGCCGACACCCCGCAGCCGTCGAAAGCGCCTACCAAACTCAGGGCAGACATCAATACTCTGTCAGAGAGAACTAGCGCTATATCAACAGAACAAGCAACCTTCCAAGGCCTCGTTACTACCAAATTTGCAGAGATAGATATTCGCTTTGCAACACTAGAGGGACAGGTATCCCAAATAGCCACCTGCATGCAGCAAATAATGGATAGGCTTACAACTATCGAGGCCCGCCTACCACCCACCTTGGATCTGTCCACGACGCCACAACCATCTATAACCCAACATGGCACCACGCCAAAAATTTGAAATTTGGCAATGGAACTGCAGAGGCTTCCGCCGCAAGCGGGCCCACTTGCAGCTCCACATCCAACAAGCACCGTCTGTTCCAACCCCAGACGTGATTGCATTGCAAGAAGCTAGCGGCAGGGCTACACTGCCAGGCTATAAAGCATATCTGCCACCTCATTATGATACTAGTAACGCAGCCGGCTCCTTCACAGCCACTCTGGTGCATAGAAATATCACCGCAATTCAACGTTTTATAAATGATTCGGAAGAAGATTACACCCTACTTGAAATAGTACCAAGGCAAAAAGGAGGCTCAAATCTCTTCATCCTTAATGTATACAACCCTCCCAGAAAAAAGGCAATGGACTCCCACACTTGTTGATAAACACAGTAAAGCTGGCTGCTAGGGCTCAACTATTAATTGTGGGAGACTTCAACGCTCAACACCCAGCATGGGGATATACCAAAGCAACTCCGAAAGGGAACCTGCTCTGGCAAATCATACAGTCACTAGGGCTCACAACGGTAAACAACCCGTGCGACCACACACGCATGGGTAACAGTGTATGTGTAGACACATCTCCAGACTTATCCCTCTCTAAAAACGTCAAGGACGCAAAGTGGGTCAAGACCGGGCAAAACCTTGGTAGTGATCACTTCATCCTTAGCATCACCTTCCCCCACGACAAAACTTAAAAACAAAGCAAAAGAAATACGAACCACGGATTGGGACAAGTTCAGGCAACTTCGCGACAAAACAGCTCCAAAGGAGATCTCTAACCTTAGCGACTCGGTTATCTCCCTAAATGAGGATGTCAGCTCCACTAGCGTTGTGGTGCCAGTTGAGAAGGAGGAGCAGATTGCAGACTCAAAACTGTTACACCTGTGGCAGGCACAAAAAGGCCTCCAAAAACGCTGGAAGCAGCAAAAACACAACAAGCGACTACGCAAAAAGATAGCTGAAATCGAGAGGCGAATAGAGGAACATACACTTACTCTCCAAACACAACAATGGAACCAAATATGTGAAAGCGTCAATGGACAGCTCGGAAATAAGAAGACATGGCATCTTCTAAGACACCTGCTCGATCCAGAACGAACACGTCCCGTGCAACAAAGTCAACTGTACAGACTCATACATAAATATGAGGGTACAACTGAAGACCTAATCAAAGAGCTAGCAGAACGTTATCTAAACGCGGATGATAGTACCACACAACCAGACTACCGGGGGACTCCTAATCCAAATTTAGACGCAGACATCACAGACGCAGAGGTCTGGTACGCAATTGGAAAACTGCGGACAACATCTGCGGCAGGACCAGACAAAGTAACAAATAAGACTCTCAGGAACTTAGACGCAACGTCGATCGCGGTGGTTACAGACCTTATGAACAAATACTGGCATGCAGGCAACATACCACCAGAGTGGAAACACGCGAAAATCACTTTTATTCCTAAAGCGGGTAAGAAACTCAGCACTGAGAATCTACGCCCAATTTCATTAACATGATGCCTAGGCAAACTCATGGAGCATGTCATCCTCAATAGGCTCCAAAACTATGCGGAGGACATGAACCTCCTACCTGAAACAATGTTAGGATTCAGGGCCCAACTATCTACCCAGGACATTCTCTTGCAGCTTAACAAGGACATAATTGAAGCTGACGAGGGAACAGGAACGAAAGCAATATTCGGTTTAGACCTTGTTAAAGCTTTCGACAACGTCACCCACAAAGCCATCTTGACAAACTTGTCAGAAATCAACCCCGGAGAAAGGACGTACAACTACATCCGATCCTTCCTCACTAACAGAACAGCAGTGATAACGCTCGGAACAATAGAGTCTGCCCCAATCAAACTAGGAAGTAAAGGAACGCCACAGGGCTCCGTCCTGTCCCCTTTCCTTTTTAACCTCTACCTCATCAAAATTCCCCCCAAACTGGCACAAATACCAGACCTACATCACACGTTCTATGCAGATGACATCACACTTTGGGTAATCAAAGGATGCGAAGGCTACATAGAAGACACACTCCAAGCAGCAGTGGACATCATCGAGTCATGCGCATGGGATTCCGGCCTCACTTGTTCTGAGCAAAAATCTGAACTCTTCGTGATCCGTCGTAAACAAAGAGGTAGGCGTACCACGACATCCCCCCCGCAAATAAACGTCTATGTTAATGGACGATCTGTCAAAGAGGTACAGACCATGAGAATACTGGGGTTGTATTTACAAACAAATGGAAAAAATACTGACACACTCACTAAGCTAAAACGCACGGTAGAAGCGACGGCGCGATTACTCCGCCGCATAGCTAACCGCAGACAAGGGGTGAGGGAAAGAGATTTATGCCGCCTAGTGCAGGCCTTTGCGCTGAGCAGGATACTCTATGCCACCCCTTATCTGAAATTTTCGAAAGCAGAAAAGGACAAATTGGATAGCATGATACGGCAGGCCTAAAGGCTGCGTTAGGACTCCCACTAAATGCCTCAACCGAAGGGCTTATGAGGTTAGGAATACATAACACCTACAATGAACTGAAAGAAGCCCATTTAATGGCTCAAACAGCACGATTAGCCAATTCCAGAACTGGCAGGAGTATTCTTACCAGGCTCGGAATTAACTTTCAACCTACGAATAACGATGCTAAAGTAGACTTACCCCGCGCCTATAGGACGGCCCTACTAATCAAACCACTCCCCAAAAACATGCACCCCTTACACCATGAGGGTAGAAGACAAGCACGAGCCAAAGCCTTACATAAGAAATACAGACAGTGCGCTGCAACACTTTATGTAGATGCGGCAGAATACAAAAATACCAATGCCTTTGCAGTTGTGGTTGTGAACGAGAATGGTGACCACATCGTCTCGGCGACAATCAAAACGAAATCCTCTGAAACGGCAGAAGAGGCGGCTATAGCCCTCGCCCTAGCACATACCCAAGGGAGCATCATCCTCAGCGATTCCAAAATGGGTATCAATAATTTCGCTAAAGGGCGAATTACAAACACCTCCCTTAGAATCTCTAACGCAACCAAATTCTCACCAAATTATTCCGAATTGATATGGGTCCCAGCCCATTCGGGGAATCCGGGGAACGAGGCAGCCCACGATAAAGCCCGAGGTTTCGTCGACCGGGCAGTGGATGAGTCTGGCTCCCTGAATTTCACGAAGGACTCAATGATCACATATCATGATCTCACCAATCATTTTAAACTAGAGAGGAGAATTTTCCCCCCTCCAGACAAAAGACTTACTAAAGAACAAGAGGTTACGTGGCGTCGTCTACAGACGAGATCGATACGCACCCCATCACTCCTCGCGCACATTTGTCTAGACCTTTACAACCCAAACTGCAAACACTGTGGCCAACGTGCTACCTACGATCACATCCTGTGGGTCTGCAAAATAGAGCCACCTCCGGGTGATCTAGTTACAGCTCCTTCTCTCGAGCGGTGGGAGACCGTGCTGGCTAGCTCTGACCCCAGAACGCAAGTTTTGGCGGTGGAGTGCGCTAACAAAGTAGTCGAGGGCTATGTACTCTCGACCACTTAACGCGACCTCTTGCCAAGCTCTTCCCGGCGAATAAAATGTTTTACAATCAGGGGAACTTCATTATCCAGCTGCGCCGACGACAGCCGTGCACTCCGGGGTGAGAGGAAGGGGATGAAGTGAGAGGATAGGGCCGGGAGGAGGGCATAAGAGAGTGCGCCAAGCTGGGCAGTTGGTACAGGTGGGGTCGGAACGTCGGAAAGCAATGACTCGTGCAAGTAAAACCAGGGTATTTGAATATCACGAAGTAGGTGCGTTTGAGTAATCCTGAAGATACATCGTTTTTTTTTTGTATTAGACAGACTTCTGAGATAAGATGTATGAAGCTAGTAGGTAAATGAAGACTTTTTTTCGCTAGCATTTGAAACGTTGACGCAATCATCTATTAAAGCCGCGACAATGCTCAGGCTTCTTTTCATACGATCCTGTTGTGCGATCAGGTTCGATGGTGACATTATCTCCGTTGAAATTTCAACTTTTCAGTGCGTTCGCCCGCGGCATGCCATGGCTCGTCAAACTGCGCCAAGCAACGCTACGCTGGCTTTACCAGTTGCGTTTATTTCCTTCTTACTCGTAAGTGTTCCCGCGTTTTAAATGTACCGCCCTCGTCGACGAAATCAACACGCGGCCTCCTGCAGGCGCTGTGCGCTGCGAGGACCCTGAACGTCCTTTCCTTTCTTACAAGAGCAGCTTCGAGTTCCTCACAAAAGGGAAAATTCACCGCTGACTCCTGACACGCAGGAAGAACACGCTGAGAACAGGCCGTTACCACTGACCTCGCGATGGTCCGGCCGAATTCACTTGCAACTTCGGTCTGCTGACGACATTCATTTAAACACAGGGCATAGAGCCGTTGTCTCTGTTGCGAGTGTGGAGAAAGCCCCGCACCGTCCTCCAAGTTAGGGACATGGGCTTTCGAGGGTTGAGAGACTGAGAGAAATGCGGTTTCCAACGCTGGTCTCCCAACTTCTTCATTCGTCGTTTGATTTCCTGCTGCTCCCGACGGGCCCCTCAGAGGCCATTAAAATATTTATTGCGCCTTTATCTCCTCACATATAAGCGTTCTAATATCATACCAAATTCCGTGCACACTATAATATATCAGCGTGTGTAAGCCTCTAGCAGCGTTCACTGCATTTACTACAGTGTCCTCCAGGCTACTAGAGAGACCTTCTTCGCATGCATGTTCTATTGCGACTTTTAGTCGGTGTGCAAGAAATTAGTTGGGTTATATGGGCCTGTTTAATTAATCCTCTTGGAAGGTGGATGTGTGGTACTCCCGTGAATCTTCACATCGTAAAACCACCGGATACGTTGATGCAGAGACCGTGCCACTAAGCTCAGGTCCAGACAAGCTCAGGCCCAGCACGCAAGTTCGACTACCGTCGTTTATAGCGCAAAGTTCGTCCTCAATAGCAAATTGTGCCACACTTCTCGTGGCTTTCATCCTGGATCTTCCCGCAGGAAATGATGGATGTTGAAACCTCCACTTCTGATTCAGGGAGCACGAGTTGCTTCCCTGAAGGCCTTCAGCCTCCCACTGCTGAAATGAGCAGAGGGGGAAGCATACCTTGAAGTCAGTTAGATGTCCACCTTTCTCGTGTTGACAATATTACACACGTGCCGATTCTTGTTATGAGGCTGAAGAGAGCAACACGCGTATGTCAGGTCGGCACGGACCTGGAACAAAACTATGCGGTATTCCACAAATGTAGAGGCGAAGAAGGACGCGTACCCAGATTGTTTGATTTCTTGTGACAAGTTAGTCTCGCAGGTCACCAATATCGGGAAGCGATTGCTAAAAACATATAGACGAAAACTTAAGGCACGCATTTCCTGTGATAGGGCAGCGCTTCTGAAAGAGACGTACCGCCAGTCGGTGGTTGGCCACAACGCAACCAAATGAATTACAGGAGGATGAACAAGTCAACGAATCAGTTTATTAAAATTTTGCCTGATGAGGAAGGTTGAAGACCCGCCTACAACTGGTAGGCTGGTAGGAGGTGTCGCTCTGGTTTGGCAGGTGGTGGTTTCACTCTGGCCCGCTCACCTTGGGTGGAGCTTGCCGTTGTCAGATGAGAGGGAGACGTGGCGCACGAAAGAGCCGCGTCCAGAAGTATCAAAAACGTATCAAGCCATCACTGTCCTACGACGCCCTCGGTAAGGAGCCCTCTTCCTTTTCATTTCAATTTTTTTTTCTGTCACACAACTGCATTTTTACGTGGAGAAACTAAATTTTTTTTTACCTTCCTGTATCCTAAACAAGTGAGAGCTAAAGCTGTACCACAGCCTCGCTGTGTAAGCGACGTAGTACATCCTGCGTAATTCGCCCAACTGCCGTAGAGGTTACCGTCTCCTTTCGATGAAAATTTAAGGAAGAAACACTCATACAAAGATACAAAAGGTCTATAAAGAATTTTCTTTGTAACAGAATTTGAAACTTTGAAACTGGCAGAATTAAAGCTCACCTTAGATTTACTTGGCTTGAACAGCACCAGATCACGCAATCCAGAACAAATGAAGTTTCCCAGCATCAATGCAGCCAAAATAAATCTGACAGTGACTGCCTGCTGGCTTCGCAACTCCGGCTCCGGCAGGATTGTCTGCGATGGGAAAAGAGACACTGGTTACCAGCCAAACATGGCGCACGGTCGCATGAATTAGTTCAGAGTGCATGACTGTATACGGATGGCGCAGAACAAGTAAGCGCCTGAAGAAATGGCTGTGATTTTATCTCCCGCTTAGTGCCTTGGCCTATTGACTTAATTTTCCTGTTACACCCTTTTCTCCTTCACCTTTATATCCCCTCGTTACTTTCCCTCAATGCAGTATAGCAAACCGGTTTCTTCTTCCGATTATTCTCCCTGCTTTTTTTTGTCTTCTCGAGAAATTATAGAACACTGCCAGCGAGTATATCTTAGTGCTGTATGAATACTGACGCGAGCTCCGTTACCATAGTGTTGTCAAAGATTCTTCACACGTTCGCTGGTTTTACTGTTGCGTACAAACACTTCCGTTGTCTTTACAGCGAAGTTGTTGGAAGATGTGACTCCTGTGCCTCAATGCAAGGTTAACAGTGATGTTGATAATGTGGTAAATGGCCTCATTGTCCTGGTCATGACGATACCAGCGCCGTCAGTCAACCGAGCAAATGCTCACCATGACCGAAAGGCGTCTCGCCCGCGCAAACGAACTGAAAACAGGAACTCAGGGGAGAAAGAAACAAGCAGGAAACAAGCAGCCAAAAAACACCTCATGCTTGAAGCCCCACAAACAAGGTCGATTAGAAACATTAGAAGACGCAATAGGGTTTGGTAAAACATGAACTAATTACTTGCAAAAATGCCCGCCCTATTAGGTGTGTAGTGTCACGGAACAACATGAAACTCGAAACTATTCCCCGGACTTACAGGTGCACTAAACCAAGGCCGCCTGCACTTACAGGCCGGAAAACGTTATCACGCCTCAGAGATTCAAAAGACGAACTGAAAGAAAGATTTTGCGCCTAACACACACCACACACAGAAAGAAGACGACACCACGGGCGCACTACGACGAATCTCACACAAACGTAGCGAAGACCCTGAGAAAGCGCTGGATATAGTCTTTTGCAATGTATAATTTGGAGTACGTAATAAATATTAGAGGAGCGAAAGAGCTTGCATGCAAGAGCTCTGCCAAAAATTGAGAGACCATGGGGGACAAAAGTCTAAGTATAGCACTGAAGAGCTGGCACGCGGTATTTCCAGTGATGTGCACTATGCTTAAGGGCACTCAAAGAGACGCCAAGATATTTGGGCAGCCTACGTGTCCATTGCATACCGAAATATTCAGCAGGTGTCGATACACATATTCCAAACAAGAAACCGCGACTCATTGCACCATTAATTTGAAATCCGCACACTGAGCCTACGTTTTTCTTTAAACGAATAACCTCATTGATGCTTGGCTTATCAGCGCAGAAAAACGCGAGGTAATGTACGTGCGAAAGCGTCCAGTGAATGCACAGTTCTGTCGCAGGTGGCGGATCGCACATAGCTTTCGCATTTCCGCACAGGGAGATTTAAGGGCACCTCGTAAGTTTTAGACTAGTAGGTTACAAATCAGACTAGGTTTTCCTGCGGGACGCTAGCATTGAGCAAAGGCGCAGAAAAAGAGCTTTAAGTCCAGCTCACGATCATGGAGCGAAAAAGCCTGCCTGCCCCTGAATGCTCCTTGGTTTAAGTGACTGCTGGCTCCCATTATTTATGTCATTACGAGCACCTCTTTTCGTTCTCTTTTCTGCTTAATAGTTCATGGAGGGACTCTAACGTGGCCGTCTTGGTGCCGTGGGTAGCATAAACGAGAGAGAAATATGAGCGGAAAGACAGGGAGGTTAACTTGGCGACGCTCAGTATGTTACATTACACGTGGAAGGGGAACGGAGGGAGAGATATAAAGGAGAGAAAAAGAAGGGAGAACACTTTCTCACGTGTCCGTAGGACATTACTAACAGGGTACACAGGGCACACACTGAGATTACACTGCAAGTTGCTCCGTCACGATCGCAGACTGATCGCGCGGGCGTCGCAACCACCGTCGCCATATCGGCCTGCCGGAGCAATGGGGTCGTCACACCTTGCCAGCAGCTGATTTCGTTTACTCAAGCCAGGATTGAGAGCAGCACAATCGTGGCGCGTGAATGCGCTAGTCACGTGATTTTTTTTTGTATTTCGTGGGCCTTCTTTACAGCTCGGAAAAAAGATACACGTGAGGCCTTCTTTATCGAAAGTAAATGGAATGAGGTTTCTTGAAGGTGCTCTAACTTTGGTATTCATATTGTCACGTGGTGGTGACGTTGAAGAACACAGTAGCAATACTGTGAAAGACAAAACTAACTTTTATTGGGCGAACCTGTGCCCACAAAAGAGGCTGCACTTACAGCACAACGGTAGCGGCGAGCATGGTCGGCGATCGTCGAGAATCTCATCTGCGGGTCAAGCGCGTCGGCTGTTTATAGCAGTCGTCGAATGTTCCAGACTAATCGTTGGGACCCGCGTGCCTTCCACAGAGTTCTACACCATTCGTGTCAGGCGATGAAATCAGATAACATAAGGTTCGGCTACAACAGACAGCGAACAGAAGCATCGATGACTTGCCAGAAACTTTGGATAGATGCAGGCGCGTCCTGCGCTGTGCGATAACACTTGTTAGGCGGCGGAACGTGGTCGCCCGATAAAGATAAATGACACGTGGCAATATTTTCTGTTAAAGTCAATACTTAGGAATTTAGAAAAATATCTTCATTGATAATTAATTCATTGCAAAAAAATTCTCTGTGATGCGCAAGCCGGTTGGTAGGTGTATGTAAGTGGTTTCCCTGGCCTTCATCAATTATCATAATTTTAACCCTTGACTAAAGTTAGCCTGGACTCCCTGTATAAACATGGGAAGGCTGCCCTGCACACGGTGGGCAGGTGAGTAGCTTGCCACGAAAGTCTTCAGACAAACTGACAAACACTGTAAGACGAAAAGCGCGAGAAAACACACGGGCGCAAAGAAAGACAAAGGACAAGCGAACACACAACAGCGAAATGCGTGGAATGGCCACTCTAAGTGACACGGCACTAAAAGAAAAGGTGAAAGGTGAAATCAAGTATACACAACACTGAAGCACTCACAAACACAACGGGTCGTCAAAAGGTGTCTGTCACACCAGTGTACCTTGGATCAACTAGTAAGGCTCTAGTCTCACGCGCTGCCGAAGCCGCATTACTGCAGGGTCGAAGGGCGTGCCCTAGGCACAGGGCGCCGTCTTGCGATGTCCTAAACTACTTAGCAGTGTCTTGAGGTGTGTACTGAAAATCTGGCAGCAGTAGACCAAGTGTTCAAGATATTCGCGAACGCGACATGTAGGGCAGAGTGGGCTGCTTGATGCACCAATTCTGTGAGGTATATTGTGCTGCAGAAGTTACCCGCTCAATGCGGCCTCGCAGGCAGCGATATCCCTGACACTGCAGCAAAGCAGCGCATAGCGATGCCTCCGTGATGCTACCAATTCTCTTTTATTTTAGGGATGATACCAGACTTGTCACTGCTGAATCCTGGCGGACGAAACGCTCTTCTTGGTGCAATCCGCAGCGTGGTACATACCCGCACTTCGTTTCGACCCCACTTGTTAGGTATGACCGCAACAGTCTGCACCGAATTTGCGGCTGCAGATGCTCTTGTACTCGACTTTTGTTAACGAAATAACAGCCTCACAAGCGCCCTGTGAAATCAATGACCTACTTCCAAAACATTTGTTTACATGCATTCTAAGGTCCGCACTCCTCGCAGATTCCCTCCCCCCCCCCCCCCCCCCAGACGACTGCAGCGCCTGCGCATCTTACTTGCGTGAAAGATTGGTGCTGGTCTATAGAGCTTCTCGTAATCGTCGCTCGCGTTCGCTGTGGTGTTCCCCTATTTCTTCTTCGGAGTACTGTTTCGAGCGAACCAACTCCTTTGACACGATAGCGAGCGATCGACTGAGCGCGCGATCATGAGCTACGTTCCTCGCTTGCCGTGGGCCTCTGATGTGAGAGCAGATACGAATAGGAACTTTGTGAAACTAGCCCACCTTCTATTAGCCATCTAGTGAAGTAAAAATTACACCACCATGACAAGGCCCCCGGTAGAGCTTGCACAGTACTGTATGAAGCAGTGAATGCTTAGACGGCTACATGACTGTTAGCACTGCGCCCCGGCACTTTCCTTAACTGATGTCGATTTTTTTCCGTAAATATTTTCAAAAATCATAATCCTCGTGCTTTAAAGAAGCGTGATTTATTTTCTTAAGTCATGAGTGAAGAAATGCCGTTTGACCAGTCGCTTCATATATGTCTTGGCTGTATCGCGACGTAAAGCATGATAACCTATTGAAACACATTGTCTTCAATTTTTAACCAGATTTCTCGTAAGCCCCGTGCAGCTTCTAACGTTAAGTTCTTGAAACACACACCTGAAGCGCATGCTCTGGAGCCCAGAAGCGGAAGGCATCCAGGACGGTCGCCGTGGCCAGACCTCCTAGTAGAGTGCAGGCGAAACCCGAAGGAGGCAGACATCGCATCCAGCGCTTCCAAAGCAGCGCTGACATTAGCACCTATGTCAGTTCCAAAGGCTGTTAGTCAGCACAAATGGCGGTGCTTGTATCATGCATTCTTCATTCCCGAAATAGAATACAGTGCACTGTTTTTCTGCGTGAAGTAAATGCACAGGTATACTCGCAAGGAGAAGATGAATTTATTCCTGAACTGGAGATCACGCCTGACAGCGCTGAAATAGGAACACAATAGATGTTTTTGTGTCTTGGTACCTACGTCAGCTGTGTTCTCAAGTTTGCATACGATGACCTCAAGCTTTAAATTGAGCGCCAAATCCGTACAACCCTGTCGTTGGTACTAAAATCCGTATACATCTTATGTGACGTTCAACATTATCTTCACGGAGGCGAAATGTTAGAGGCCCGTGTATTGTACGATATCAGTGCACGTTAATAATCTCAGGCGGTAGAAATTTCCGGAGCCGTAAACTACGGCGTCCCTCATAATGTGAGTCGCTTCGGGGCGTTAAATACCCATAAACCATCAACCTAGTCTTGAATGTTTTACTCGTAAGCACAAAATATTAGCAAAGACAAGCATGAAAGTGCGGGTAGTTGCATAAGAGCATTCTGTGACATACAGCGAGACACGATAGGAGGCACAAGATTGGCAGAGGAGCTAGAACTTTCGCAGCGTATAGGCGGTCATGTGACGTGTGCACCGACGAGATACGTATGCTGCTGGGTGTTGTTACGGAGACTCCACTGCCGTGCGGTATGGTCAAAGTTGGTTACCCCAAACCGCCGACACAATTGAGTTTTCCTAATTAAAAAAATTCGATTATCTTTAACTAAGGCCCTGCTAATCTCCAATCGCAAAAGGTGCCTAACCGCGATAGTTAAAACGTTCACCACTTGAAGTAGGTCAACAAGCTTGTTGCAGTTATCATTCATGTTAACAGCCGCATGCCACAGGCAGCACTACTGCAAGTTACTCTAGCCTACTTAGCCGAGGAATATACGCAGCACATTCACGCCTTCATCGACGGTTGACCTATTCAAGAAACCTCTTACTGTGGCTTCTATGGGCCCTCAACCAGCAATGTCGTTTCTTACCGGCTACAGCGGAAGACTTCCTCTACGACAGCTGAGCTTAACGGCATTAAAGAAGCTGTTTCCTATATCCTGCGGCGATCCCCCAACCGATAGGTTATCTTCACCGACTTAAAACCATCCCTGCAGATACTGTCCAACCTGCTGAGCAACAACAATAATTAGCCCATTTCCCTTGACATCAGGAATATACATCATTTTGCTATTGTGGCGGGCCAATGCCTACCAATTCAATGGATACCAGCATACTGTGGCATTCTGGCCAATGAAAAAGCAGATGAAGCATCCCGTAAAAGCCACCAATATCGGCGATACATTCTAGCCTTCTTCACAAAATCTGATGCGTCCCAAATGGCTAAAAGATTTGCTTCTGAAGATATGCATCGTATCTGGAGCTTGCCTACACATCATTCCCAATTTCATTACTCAGTCGATCGTCATCTCAGATCAAGACTCCCACCAAGGATTCCTCGCCACCTGGAAACACTTTATCACTGACTTCGCCCGAACGCTGCGTTTACAAACGCCTTGCGATACCGGTTCAGTCAAACGAACAGTCCGCTTTGTGACAACTGCGGCTCGATCGAATCTGAGGAACATATCATGCTTGAGTGCCCTGCGTATGCTGACGAGCGTCTCTACTGTGAGCAGTGCATGGAAAAGCTCTCCCGTGTGCTTCTAACAATGGGCAGTGTTTTTGGTCCCCTAGCCTGCCTTAGGCAACACAGACATGCAATGAACTTTTGTTTAGGTACTTATAGAAAATTGCACATGTCGACAAGCTCTAATTTCATCTTGCATGTTGCCCTCATGCATTCTTCTCGCAGTGAACTTTGTTAGACCATTTATCAGACTATGCACTTCATCCTTTCATATGTTACATCATTCCTCGCCGATGCCCCTTAATAAACATTTAATGGCCGCATTTTATGTCCTCCCCCCTTGTTTTCTTCCTCAAATTTAAGCTTTCTCGCACTCCTGTCCTTCCATATTCACCTCCCAAATTCCCTTCCCCACGCAGAGTAGCATGCCAGCGATTTTCAAACGTTGGCTAAATTCTCTGCTTTTTTTAATAAAGGGTTTCTCTCTCTCTATCATTCCTTTCAACTCAAAGAGGTTGTTTCTCGTAAAAAGTGCCAGTCATCGCTGAAACATCCTGTGTGTATACAAGGCAGCTTCGCTTCCTACGTTCTACCATAGTGATCTATGTTGTCATGTCTCTGCAGGTGGTAGTTCACGCCAATGACGACGAAGGGCTCCACGTGCATACATGTATTTTCATGCAGGCAAAATATATTCAGTATGATGCAGCTCAAGGCCAGAGAGCATGTCGAGCATAAACTGGGACTGCTCTGCTCGGGTCAGCTAGGTCGCAACAGAGCGTCGCCTGAGTCGAAAGGGACGCTCGAAGGTTACATATCGGCAACCCGGCGTGTCCTCCGCCACTCATCACGCTAATGCTTAGCAGATGTCCGTCCGTGACACCCTGGCCACCCGACAGCGCGGAACGTCTCCCAATTTTAATGGGTTTCTAGGTAACCAATGGGTGCTGGAGGGGCAGCCGTAGGGGGACAAAAGGGCACGCGGCACCTTTGCTTGCAGCTGCAATTCTGTCAAGGGGGCAACACACCGTCTCGTGGTTTCTTGTGCGTACAAAAAGGTGTGAGTGAGTAAGTGCGCTTATAGTCGAACAAGCCAGTAGAACATGATCAAAACTCATAAGATTTTTTATACATAATAAAAAGAAGGCAGACACTATGGAAGTCAGCCTCATGCTTATTTTTTTATAACCTAATAACGCTGTGGCAGAACAACATCCTGATCCTGACTTGCCGTAGCCGTTTAAGTGCTGTCCAGACCCTGTTGCGTGCAAGTAGTTCGTTCGTTCCTACATTAATTCATTCACCTTTATTTCTGGCACAGCAAACACTCTATAATGCACATTTGTAAAAGAAAGCTAATTTAACTCATATGTACTATCAGCACGGAATAAAACACCAATGAGGATCGTCAACAAAACGCAACACTCCACCTATCTATCTTGCAGTATAGCGAGAAGATAGCATGGTTCATTCTTATAGACAAACTGCGCTGTAAACATGTACATTCGTCAAATAGCAAGCGGATATCCCGTTTCACCACCGAGGAATGCAATATAGATCTGCTTGCGTTTGAATTCAGCCTGTTAGTGGGCATCTAAAGCTTGCCAGTCGCACTTTGTGGATTGTATTTTCCAGTAGTAGTTGCTGAACATTATACACAAATCGTGCATTCAGTACTTCCCACACAGCCGCCGCGGTGGCTCAGTATTTATGGCGCTCGGCTGCTGACCCGGAAAACACGGGTTCGATTCCTGCCGTGGCGGTCGAATTTCGATGGAGGCGAAATTCTAGAGGCCCGTGTGTTGTGCGATGTCAGTGCACGTAGAAGAACCCCAGTTGCTCGAAATTTCCGGAGCCTTTTACTACGGCGTCTCTCATAGTCTGAGTCGATTTGGGACGTTGAACCCCCATAAACCAAACCAGTACTTCCCACACAGGCGTTTACTCAGGTCTGGATTCATTAGAAAATTTTAGTATACTGTCCCCCTATCGCTTTGGGGCATAGGGGAATAGCGGGACTCTACTGCTCATGCGCAGAACTCTAACGTGCCTAGGGTGTTTGGATGAGCGGGTGTCGCTAACGTTAAATGGGCGAAATAGCGTGGCTCCCTAACGCTGGATAGCGTAGGAAACATGGCGGCGTGAGTCGAAGCGGGGACTGCTCGCTTCACCACCTATCTGTCGTTGCCGCTACGCTGTGTCGCACGTTAACGGCCAACTAAAGGCGCACGAAGCATTCGCTTTGTCTCAGCTTACCTGAGCCACTAGGATGTCATTAACCCGTGTTTGTTCCCTCACCCACTCTGCCCGCTTCCGATCTCTTAACGATACACCTATCATTTTTCTTTCCATGGCTCGCTGCGTTGTCCTTAACTTAAGCTGAACTCTTTTCGTTAGCCTCCACGTTTCTGCCCCGTAGGTGAGTACCGGTAAGATTATGCTGTTGTACACTTTCCTCTTGAGGAGAATTGGTAAACTGTCACTCATGATCTGCGAGAATTTGCCATATGCGCTCCACCCCATTCTTATCCTTCTAGCTATCTCCCTCTCATGATCCGGATCAGCTGTCACTACCTGCCCTAAGTAGACGTATTCCGTCACAATTTGTAGGCTCTCGCTGCCAATGGTGAACTGTTGTTCCCTTGCTAGGCTGTTGAACATTACCTTGGTTTTCTGCATGTTAATTTTTAGACCCATCGATCTGCTTTGCCTGTCTAACTCATTGATCATGATTTGCAGTTCACCTCCTGAGTGACTCAGCAAGGCAATGTCATCAGCAAATCGCAGATTATTTAGGTATTCTCCATTTATTCTTATTCCCAACTGTTCCCAATTCAGGCCTCGAAATACCTCCTGCAAACATGCGGTGAACAGCATTGGCGATATCGTGTCTCCTTGCCTGACGCCCTTCGTTATTGGAATTTTATTGCTGACTTTATGGACGACTATGGCAGCTGTGCAGTTGCTACATATATATATATCTTCCAGTATTTTGACATAAGGCTCTTCTACCCCCTGATTACGCAATGCCTGTATGACTGCCGAGGTTTCCACTGAGTCGAATGTTTTCTCGTAATCAATGAAAGCTATATATAGAGGTTGGTTATATTCTGCGCATTTCTCTATCACCTGATTGATAGTGTGAATATGATCTATTGTGGAATATCCTTTACGAAAGCCTGCCTGATCATTTGGTTGATTAAAGTCTAACGTTGCCCTGACTCTATTAGCGATTACCTTAGTAAATACTTTGTAGGCAACGGAAAGAAATGGGCTTGGGCAGGGCATGTAATGCGAAGACAAGATAACCGCTGGTCTTTAAGGGTAACGGAGTGGGTTCCAAGAGAAAGTAAGCGTAGCAGGGGGCGGCAGAAGGTTAGATGGGCGGATGAGATTAAGAAGTTTGCAGGCAAAGGGTGGATGCAGCTGGCAAAGGATAGGGTTAATTGGAGAGACATGGGAGAGGCCTTTGCCCTGCAGTGGGTGTAGTAAGGCTGATGATGATGATGATGACCTGAGCCACAATGTTTTCGCGATAAATCAGGCGAAATTTTCAGATTGCCTCCGTGTTTACAAAGTTCCTAGGCTTAGCGAGTTCGCGCGGCCTCGTCCGCGCGAACTGCTCACCATGGGGGCGATTGTGTGTCCATCCCCATCTCAAGAGCCGACGCAGCGGGTAGGCTTTGACCACTGTCGCGGGACATCACGCTTGGTGCGTGGAATTCAGGCCAATTCTCGCATTGGCGTTTAAAAACCTTGTACCCAGATCTGAAACTCCGGCTTCCATCCGGCGTACCACGACGTGAAGCAACTTTGTTGTGTCGCCTGTGGCTTGGTGTAACTTTCAAAACGCACTACTCCTTCTTAATAGGTATGGTTGACCGCCCTGCATGTGCCATCTGCGGATGTGATGAGACAATAGCCCTCATTATCTGCGAATGCCCTTCCTACAGCGCCGAAAGACAGTCTCTCTGCCGTGCACTGGAGCATCTCGACCTGCGCCCACTGACGGAAAGGAAGATTCTCGACCACTGGTTGCGGCGATCGTCGGCGGTGAAGGCCTCCAAGGCACTGCTCCGCTTTTTAAGGACATCTCGCCTGCACGATAGGCTGTGATTTTACACAAAGCTGTGACTTTCCATATTGACATCAATTTCCTGCAACTCTCTTTTATCCTTCACCGTTTTCTCCCCTCATTCCTTCCCCCCGTGCAGGGTAGCAAACCCGTTATTCTTTTGGTTAACCTCTCTGCATTTCCTCCTCCTCCTCCTCCTCCTCCTCCTCCTCCTCCTCCTCCTCCTCCTCCTCCTCCTCCTCCTCGTTTGACGTCAGAAAGCGCGAGAGGTTCACAGAGGCGTGCGCCCCGGCGCCCGTTTAAACGGGGCCTCTCGCTTCGCCACCGATTCGTTGCCGCCGTACTCTCACTTCTCATAATTTTTACTTTTGAACTGTATATCTGCAATAATAACTGTTTGTGATGAAGAAATGAACGCATATTTTGAAATCTTTTTCAAGAGTATACTTTAGGTTCGCCGTAGTGGCGCTGAAATCGATAAATTTAACGCAAGCCTGGGACCACTGAGTAGGGGAGACCCCTATTCTAAAGCTCACCGGCGCCGTCGCACGTAGCGCTGGGGCCCGCTATTTCGTTGGGGCTCCAGGGTCCCCTGTTCTAAAACTTCCTATTAACAAAATGTTTTTACAGTGACAGCTTCGTTTGTACATTCTGCAGAAGTCGAGTCATCAAGGTGCATGCGTCCAGCACTTCCTGCGCCTCATCTCTATGACACAAGAGCTACTACTGAGGCCAACTGGCATTTCATCATACAGTTTGAAAAGCACTAACCAGCACAGTTAACGGAAACGCGCGCACTCACGGCGCAGCGCTACTAACAACTGCTTTATTTTCAGAGGAGACATAAGAATAAAACATTTCATGACGTCACACCATGCGCAACAACATGTGCAGTAGCCCTAGATACGCGCCTCAAACTTTAGCACAGATAAAAAAATGCCCGTCAACAGATGCGCATTACAAAAGATTTAGATTGAGGTACTTCAGATACTTCAATTCGGTTGTTCCTAGAATAATCGAAGGCGCACTGACACATTGGTTATCTCGCGCAATCTGCATGCCAAAAGCTTCGATGATTTCTCGCTCTTTCCTGCTCTTAGCTTTACCTTGGTCATTTGTCTTTCTTTTTTGTAGTGGAACGCATTCGGATTGCGCGCAGTAGGGTGCCAGATCTCCGGATTTTGCAACTTGCTCACAGGCCCTCTCGTGCACTTTTAGTCTTTTGTTTAGGCACCTCATCATCTGTCCAACGTATGCCTGTTCACAGGTAGGCAGAATAATGTAAATGACGCTTTCGTCGCACTCAGCACGTATGTTGTAACAATACAATTTCAAACAGCGCTAGTCAACAGGACCAGAAAGAGGAGGAGACAAACACGGTCTCCTCCTCTTTCTGGTCCTGTTGTCTAGCGCTGTTTAAAATTGTATTGTTACCATGGAACACCAACTCGCCCAGTCTGCTTCGCTTCTACGTACGTTGTATAGAGTGTGATGCCACACCAGGTTGTCTTTTCCTGTTCTCCTTCTTCGGTCACCTTTTTGTGCATTCCTCTCATCTAATGAGGGGCTGAAAATTTCACGCCGTGCTTGCCTGTCGTTTTATTCAATCTGTGAAAAATGTTGAGAATATCGCCATCACCGCAGGGCGTCCTTCCCAGCTCGTTGCATATGCCTCTTTCGAGCCAGCAATATCTCTTAAGAAGGATACCGCAATTCTGCCTAAAAACTGCCCATAGCAGCAGCTCATCTTCAATCGGGCGACCTGCTGATGAAGGCTGTTCATTATCGAGTAAAGGCACGATTTTTTTATCGCTTGCTTTAAATACGATAATGCGACAATTCATCTGACGATTTTTAACGGCTGGATTGAAAAGTCAACAAAGGCTTTTCTGCTATGTATTTGTAGGGTGAGTACGTGCGATGATCACTACTATTCATAATCAAGTCTAGAAATCTGATCCGGCGATCTTTTGAGGTTCGCAGGTGAACTCAAGCAACAGAAATTCTGCTTTGCATTCTTTAATAATTCCTTCAGTGTTCACAGATTCAGCCGGGAATTTGGGTACTGAGTATGAAGTAATCATCAACGTATCGTAAGCAGGCTAGTATGTTAGGCATTTTAAGGCTATCCGAAAGTCTGCAATTGCCCTGTGCTGAAAAAAAACTTCGTGTCTCGTCCTTTATTCGTCCAGCGTCTGCCAGTGCTGCATGTTCGTGAATGAAAGAAAAAAAATCAGACAACGCAGGTGCCAACAAGAGCGTCTCCTGATGCCACTTTTATGCAAAAACAAATCGCCTTCAAATACAAAGTGCAGCGAGTTAAGGTAGCATTCAATATATTCAAGGAACCCTCGATCTGTCATTTCGCACAGGCTTTGAAGTCTGACACTTCCTCTATGCGTTCTCCAACGGCTTTTAGGACGGTGCGCCGTGGTATGCAGTAGTACATGTCCACAACGTCCAACGAAATGCACACAACTGGTGACCTTGTTCTTAGAAAATCAATGACGCCCTCATACCCTGCAAACATGAATGGGTCTTGGATCGGAAAGATTGACAGTTGGGCTTACAGACGCGACATAAACACAGTTGCTAGCTTCCTCTGTCCACTGCGGTAAACTTGAAAGGCATCTCTTCTTTGTGCATCTTGATGCTGAAGAAGGACTTTAGAATGGTCTTTCAGCATTCTGTGATTTGTTTCTGCAGCTTTTTATTACTAGAAAGCCGCACTTATTAGCTACACTGTTCCTAATTTTTGCCAAAGTCCTCGAAGTCCTTCCGCAGCCTTAAGAACATACTGGATTTTGCCGATGACCACGAACCTTTCGGTCTTGTCCGATGTCCATGAAACGAAGACTGTTCTCTCTGAGAAAGTTTATGGTATCCTTAGTCGTGTTGTCTCGTAGCTTTGAGTGGCCGACCTGTCTAATGGCTCTCACTGCTTCTAATGTGCATGCCGCTATTTTCTTGTCAGGCTATCCCTCTGCAATGCCATGAATCCTTGCAAGGTCCTTCACTGACCCGGGCTTTGGTTGAAGTTCTAATTTTCGTCCTTTGTGAAGGATATGGCTGACTTGCTCAGACAGCGTGTCTGCCGAAAGGTTGGCCACTCCGTGCTGATTAGGCAGGCGTTTCTTTGCGTTTTTTTTCCGAAGATAGAAACGTTAGCTTCCCATAACGGCCCTCCGCATGCTTCGATGTGTTTAATGAAATGACTTGTCATTTGTCCCGAGCAAGAGAGAGCACGAGAGGGCCTGCGAATAGGTCGAAAAATCCGAAAATCTGGTACGCCACTGCGCACAATGCGAATACGTTCCGCTACTAAAAAACTAAAAAAATACAGGTTATAAGTACAGCTAAAAGAAGCAAAAAAAAGAAATCATTGAAGCTTTTGCTATGATGGTTCCGCGAAATAACCAATGTGTCAATGCGCCTTCGGTCATGTTAGGAACAACCGAATTTAGCTGTCTGAAAAATGTTTTTGCAATGCGCATATGTTGGCTGACAAAGTTCGTGTTTCCTTTTTCTGTTTCATTTAAATGAAAACGCATGGGTCTAGGACTACTGCACAACTTGTTACGCATGATGTGACGTCGTGGCGTGTTTTTATACTCATATGTCTGTTCCGTAAAATAAGCAGTTGTTACTTGCATTTCGTCGTGCGTGTGTGTGTGCCCTTTCCTGTCCCAGTTAGCGCTTTCCAAAACTGCAAGATTAACTAGCAACTAGCCCTAGTAGTAGCTCTTCAGACTTTAAATTCGAGCACATCGGGTTTCAATGTACCTAACTCCCCCTCCCCCCCCCCCCCTACTAAATGTACACTACATCTTCATAAACATCGCAGAAGAAAGGTTCCACACCCGCGCCCTCACATACGCCCTCATCCAGTGAATTTTAAAGCCAGTCTTGTCAGCTTTTGCTAAGAAGCATGACTCTATCAGAACGGACTTCAAGAGGGCTCTACAAGAGTCTTCGAGCAGAAAGCTGGAGGCTAACGAAAAGGGTTACGCCTAAGTTAAGGACAACGCAGCTAGCGAAGAAATGAGGAATGATAGGTGCAACGTTAAGAGACCGGATGCAGCAGTGCGGGTCAGGGAACAAACGCGAGTTAATGACATCCTAGTCGAAATCAAGAGAACGAAATGGGCTTGGACAGGGCATGTGATGCGAAAGCAAGATAACACCTGGTTCTTAAGGGTGGCGGAGTGGATTCCAAGAGAAGGCAAGCGTAGATGAGGGCGGCCGAAAGTGAGGCGGCCGGGTGAGATTAACAAGTTTGCGGGGATACAGTGGCCGCTGCTGGAAAAGGACCGGGTTAATTGGAGAGACATGGACGCGTCAGGCTGCTGTTGATGCTGCTGCTGATGATGATGATAGGGTGCACATCAACGTGTTATTCTCGACCGACCTGAACGAAGAAGCCTCGCGACAAATTACTACTTATTTTATTAGACACGCTGAGTCATGCGAAGAAATGTTAAGGAAAGCTAACTTTTTCATTTTTCTGAAAAAAAAAGAAAACCTGCCAAATGAGCACGGAGTGGTCAACCTTTCGGCACACACGCTGCCTGCGCAAGTCAGCAATATCCTTCACAAAGGACCAAAATTAGCACTTCAACCAAAACCAGGGCTGGCGGAGGACGATGCAAGGATTCATGGCAATTAACGTCGAAAGCTGGGCGAGTAGGTGATTCAATATTAAACTTTGCATTTCCGTAAGTAAAAGAAAAAAAACACAGAAGATGACATTCGCTGGTGTCCCAGCGATTGTCCTGTGTGCATTTTTTTGACATTGTCTTTTACTTACGCTGTTGCCAAGCTTAATAAGGATTCATATCACTGTAGGCAGATTAACCACGAAGGAAGGAGCGGCATGCATAATGCAAGCAGTGCCATTGGACAGGTCAGTCAACCTAAACTACGAGACAGCATTACTAAAGATACCATGAGCTTTCTGAGAGAAGCCTTCGTTTAATGACGTGGGACAAGATACGAAAGTTCGTGGTCATTGAAAAAAGCCAGTATATTAGTAAGGCTGTGGAAGGACTAAATAAGAATATTGACCCGGTGAAAATTGGCTGTAGGAATTTGTAAAAAAATTAGAAAGTGTGTAGCTAGTAATTGAGCTCCCTTGGTAATGAAAGCCTGCAGAAGCAAATCGTAGGATACAAAGAGTCCAGACTTAAGTCCTTCTTCAGCATCAAAACGCACAAAAAAGAGATGCCTTTCAAGGTTACCGCAGTGGACAGAGGAAGCTGACAACGCTGTTTATCTCGCCTCTGGAAGCCCAACTGTCAATCATTTTGATCCAAGACCCATTCATGTTCTCAGGGTATGAGGGCGTCATTGATTTCCTAACAACAAGCCCCCCAGTTGTGTGTATTTCGGTACACGTTGTGGACATGTACTACAGCATACTACGGAGCGCCGTCCTAAAAGCCGTTGGAGAACGCATAGAAGTCTCAGGCTTCAAAACCTGTGTGAAATGACAGTTCGAGTGTTCTTTGAATTGACTGAATTTGATATTAACTCATTAATTTGAAGGTAATTTGTTTTTGCAGAAAAACGGCATCAGCATAGGCTCTTGTTTGGTGCTTGTATTGCCCAACAATTTTTTTTGGCACAAGACGATCGCAGACTTTCGAATGCCCTTAAAACGCATAACATACTTGCCTACTTCGAATACTTTGACGATTGCTTAATATGCCTACCAAAATGCCCGGCTGAACCCTTGAACATTGTAGGAATTATTAATCGATAGAAAACAAAATTTCCAGGGCTTGAGTTCACCTGCGAAACCCAAAAAGACCGCCAGGTCAGATTTTCAGACTTGCTCATTAAATGCCGTGATAATTGCACCTGCTGGGATTACAAACCCAGATCAGCAAAGCCGTTGCTGCGTTTTCATTCTGGCCATTCAAAAGTCGTGAAACGACGTGCTGCACTGTCGTGCTTAAAGCAAGCGATCAAAAAATCATCCCCCCCCCCCCCCCTCGATAGTGGACATTATTGATAGCAGGTCACCCTATTGAAGTTGAGCGTCTGTCCTGGAAAAATTTAGGCAGCATTGCGGGATCCTTGTTAAAGATATCGCAGGCTCCAAAAAGGCAAATAAAACAAGCTATGAAGGGCGCCCCGTGGTGATGCCATATATTCTCACCATTTCTCAGAGGTAAGAAAAAGGCGTGCAAGTACTGCAGAAAGGTGGATTTTTTTCCGGCCTCTCGTAAGCTTATAAAAATTTACAGAGAGGTGAACGAAGAAGCTATGCAGGAAAATCAAACTGCGTGTGGTGTCACACTCTATACAACCTATGTTCAGTGCGACAAAAACGCCATTTACAATATTCTGGTTAGCTGTTAACGGGCATGCGTTTGGGAGACGAGTAGGTGCCTAAACAAGAGAATAAAAGACATGTGAGGGTATGAACAAGTGCAAAACCTTCTCTTTTCTTCCCAACTTCCATTATGCCCAAAGGCAATAAACAACACTATAAAAAAGTACAAAATCTGTGACTCCACCGCACACAAGGAGAATGCATTCCACTTCTAAAAATACAAAGGATAGAGACAGAGCTAAGAGCAGGAAAGAACGAGAAATCGTCGACGCTGTTTCCATGAAAACTACGCCAGATAATAATGTGTCAGTGCGCCTTCAGTAATTTTAAAAGCAACCGAATTTAACTAACTGAAGGACCACAATGTAAAGCCTTTGTAATGCGCACTTGTTGGGTGACAAATTTTTTCGTGTTTCCTTTCTCTTTCTGTTTTAAACGTGATGTCGCGGATCCAGGGCTACTGCCCATCTTGTTGCGCGTGTAGTGACGTCGTGGTTTGTTTTGATACTCATGTGTCTTCTGAAAAATAAGCAGGGGTTGGTAGCGCTTCATCTTGTGTGTGTTTCCGTTCTGGTATTAGCACTTTCTAAAACCGTATTCTCTATGCCAGTACGGAATAACGTTTCCAGTTAACTGCACGCACGCAAAGTGTCAGAGTCCACTGGTCCCCTCCACTACGCGCGCCTTCCGGAGTACTGGTATTTACAACGAAGCGAGCATATTGTTTTGAGGGCACTAATTTAAAAAGCTTTCCCAGTACAGCAGGCCATTGCAACGCCACAACGGCAGCGTCAGGGCCACGAATTAATGAGCACATGAAACCCTCTCCGCCATCAGGTGTTGTGCTAGTTCCATTCCTTACATGTTTGACGTTACTCATTTCTCTCATTGCTATTTCAGTGCTATCTCCAGCATGCACGATATAGAGAATCGAAGGTGTCGCGCTGTAGAGGCACGAATGTGTAGTATCCCCTGGCTTGTCCCCTCGTCCACGTCGTGAGGTTAGCATATGCGGTTAACCTCATAGTAAGGCTAGTTTACTCGAGCGCAAGGCTAATCGGCTAGTCTGGTTTGGCTACCTCAAGGTAGACTTCCTTCTTTGTGGTGTAAATGAAGTTTCGTGACAGCGCGTAGCATCGAGAACGTGCCATTACTGCTCTCCGCTTAATTTTCAGCTTTTGACCAAGACCCATTAATTTGTTTTCTTGGGAGATTTGTAGCATTTTTTTGTCGTTTCATTATCACACCGGCTGAAATAAAGAGTTAAGAGCGTGTTAAAGATCCACAGGTGGTCCAAATTTCCGGTGCCCGCCACTACGGCACACCTCAGAGCCTGAATCACTTTGGGACGCTAAGCACCCTTAAAACAAAACAAATAAAGAATTCATGAAACTCAGAACGAACCAAGGAGAGAGCCACGGCAATGTCGGCGGTCGCCGAGCGGAGAGTCCCCGCATCTAGCCGGTCGATGGAAAGGGCGGGCTTCAGGGTGTTGCACCCCGTGGCCAGCGCCAGTATGGTTGATGTGGCAAGCAGCACCTAAGGAAGAGTCGACATTTGTTAGTTCAGCGTCAGTACAGCCTTTCGTAAACCCAGAGCATGATCGCAGCATATAGAGTCTAAAAATAAATACATCTTCGGCGCGTTCGATCTTCCAAAGCGTAAAATTAACCGTTCGTTAAAACTCTCTTGCACATGCGGATGCGGGTTATATTTTACACCACTTCACAGAAGAAGAAAAATTATGCTACAGTGCTTAAATGAATACAAAATCGTCCTGTGCACAATAGGCGGACATGCTTCTAAGTGAAGACGTAGCTTTCTAATGCGTCCTTCGTTTTGAAAAACATGCAGCCTCAGAATCGCGGCGTATAGTAAGGAAATATTTTGAAGGATAAAAAAGTTTCATCTTCATCAAAGTAACGAACTGTTTATTTTAGTCGTATGCGTTCGGAATCTTTAAGAAAAATAGTTGAACTTTTCTCTAGTTATGACTTTCGTTGGGCAGAGGCCTGTATTTGCAACGAATACTGAAGTTTGCAGCACAAAAATCATTTCTATGCTCAAAGTCCCTAATGTGCTTTGTTAACTAGACCCAATATGGCCGATGAATATTAAATGGTATTTATGCGCCCGAGATATCTTCGTCGCCTTCCATGGCGCTTCAAGCTGCATACATTTTTAGAGACGGTAAAGTCGTCGATTTGACGTGTTTCTATACCTCTGAGCAAGTATTTGTCACTGCCGAAGTTTATGGCAATAACACTTCTCGCTCCTTGCTTATTGATAACATAAACTGCTCTGGAAAGAGTGCCGAATACAGTAAAGAGAACTTTAAGCACCCCCTGAGTACCAACAATAGACAAATTCAGCGGCAA
The DNA here is from genome assembly GCF_052857255.1 of Amblyomma americanum. NCBI lineage: Eukaryota > Metazoa > Arthropoda > Arachnida > Ixodida > Ixodidae > Amblyomma > Amblyomma americanum. The sequence goes on from NC_135506.1 coordinate 88,793,752, forward strand.
ATTTGCATCGCTGGGAACACTGCACTCACGTTACACAGAAGAACACGCCAACTAGTTATTTGTTTGTTGCATCAAGCCGTTGCTACACTGTCGTCAACCACGCTGCAGGTCATCACATGCCTAAAGTAGGGTGAAGCCTTTATAATTTTAGAAGCGATACGTAGACTGTGCACAGAACAGCTAAAATATATGTTTTTAAGGATACATGCTCAATAACGACCGGATGCAAAAATTCGAGAAGGGACGTAGCTTCCAGAGCGCTATGTCGGTGAAATACCTAAAAAATATTGAGTACAGTGATTAGGCGCAAAATATAAATCCTTTGGGTTTGGTTCCCACGGCCTTGTTCCACATTTAAAACGTTTCTGTACATATCACATTCGAAAGATACTTCTAGCAATGAGCAAAAAAAAAAAGGTTTCAGCCTTACGTGAAAGCGTCATACCCAAAGGGAATGTATTTTCGAAATCTCACTAGCAATGCTGTTCGAAGCATAGTAAGGTCTGAAAGTGGGCTCGCTGATAGAAACTAAGGGTAAAAAAAAAATTCCGACCCAAGGAAGTTGTCTATCTTGTCATTCATCTATCTTGTCATGTTTAATTTTTTAGTTTCTTAAATGAAATTGCCAGGCTTAAAAAAAAGCGTACCTTACGTTACACTCAGCGCTCTGCTACGTTTTCTCTTTCCGCTTCTGTCGCACATTTTTTTATGTGTTCCAAAGTCCCTCTCTTAATAATGCCTAACAGCTCGGCATAACTTCTTACAGACTCTACGCGCGACAGCTGGCCAGGAATCTGTTAAGTGTGCTATTGTATCTTTATTACAGTGTTCATATCATACAAAAATTTAGACATTGTTCAACGTACCACTTGCGCTACGTCCAGCAGCGTCGGGAGCGGCGCCTGGCAAATCTTCGGGTAGTTGTTCTGCGCAGTCTGCACCTTTCCGAACAATATCACGACGACCAGGACAGCGCCCTTAAGAAGCTGCGACGCGATTTCAGATGGCCGCTCGGAGGACTCCATCTGCACGTAAAGTCCCCAGCTTTGTACGCAGCTTTGATCCGTTCATAGCAGAAGCGCATTCGATACCAGTGCGAATGACTTCCATGTAGTACCAGATGTACCAGGTTGGAAAAAAATAAAAACGCGAGCTAAAGTGATTCTTTCTACGGCTGGGCAGGTCCGCAGTAAACAGGTAGTGACTCCGGTAGTCAAGCTGTGATTTACTGTCTCGTGAAAGTGGGTTGAGAAACTAAGACCAAAGCTTATTTAGCAGGTTCCGCAGATGTGCTGTTATTTGGAGCCTCCGTGGCAGTCATGCAAGTTTGCCAGCTGGGAAGGATTACAGAAAATTCAGTGGCAACCATAAGGTACCGCAAAGCGGTCCGAGTAAATAGTCCAAAGGCTGGCGCACCCAGTTCTTATATTAAATATTTCGCCAGTACATGGCGCGTAGCTTTTGAGTCTGAAGTATTTTTGTAACAGATCTCGTGAAACAAGCGATGAGGTTCGTGGCTCAAAGAAACAAAAAAAGCTACGACACTTTTTGCCGCCTCCCCGATTCATACAGGCGACGGCAGTACCTGTGCGACCTCCTCACTCGCATCCCTTCTTCCCGCCCTTCATAACGCTAATTTCGGTTCGTCGTATGGGCACACATCGCGCATACACACTGCCCCACATAGTCACTACGAGCGAGCCTCTGTGATTGGCTACTTCGTGCGTTTCCTGGTATCAAAGAAGCGCGGCGAAGAAATTGAGTGTTCGCTTGTGTTGTTGGAATACCAGCTCCTAATTACAAAAACCGCTGTTACTCAAAGCAATGCTATTGTGAGGAGGAGAAGAAGAAATAACTAAAATGCAGGTATCACAGCCGCGATCTCACTTCTCAAGTACCAGCTCAATGGCGAAATCACCAAAAAGCACTGAACTCTCAAGGTGCCAAATGCGCATAAGGTTACGCGTCTAACTATACAGGCAATTTTTTTTTTCAGGATATCTGCGGCCCCTTTTTAGCCATTTAACCTTCGCGCGCTCTCTTCCAGTCAATTTTTGTACGCTGCCGCGCACACGTCACCGAGCTCACTCTTGAGTCGACTCACTCGGGCTCACTCAGAGTCATTTCAGATCATGTCCAGACTCATTTCAGTGAAACCGGACTCACATTCAGATCATGATCTGAGTCGTGAGTGAAGTTGGACTCATGTTCAGAGCATAAACTGTTGTGAGTGAGTCCGTACTCACGTTCAGTTCACGATCCGAGTCCTGAGTCCAGTCTCACATTCAGATCATAATCTGAGTCATGGTGAGAGTGAGCTCACATTCAGGTCGTGATCTGAGTCCTGTTCAGTCTGGCAGAGTGTGGGCCTATTAAATCAAACAAGTCCGTGATGTAAGGTTGAACAATCCCGCGATCACAAGTGCATCCACAACGCCGATTGGGCCCTAGTTCATGTTCATAAAGGTGAGTTTCCCTTGCACTGATAATACTGAATAGGTGTTTGGTCAAGATCATGATTTAGAGCAGTTTCTTTGTGTCGTGACATGAATTGTTTTTGTCTTATGCACTATAGAACATTACTAAAAGGCGACGAAAGCTTATTAGTCGCCACGATTAGTTTCTTTGGATATTAGCTGTGGATTGCTGCGTGGTAGTTCCTCTAGTTTTTCCTTTGCTATTTTTAATTTGTTGCAGAACACAAGCAGCGGCCTTAAGTGCCAACTCCAAGGGCCCTTCTTGGGTGTACGCGCTCACATCGGCGCTCTTTGCATACGCCAGAACTGGTCTGCTCATGCGTACTGCAGGAGACGCCAGCAGACCTCGGCGAGGCGCCGATATCTGACCGTGCTAGATATCAGCGCCAGCGCAGGGGAGCTCGCGCACGCGTCGGAAGTGGAGTCCGGTTTATTACAATGGGAGGATCGCGGGGCTCTCGGTGACTCTTTTCTTCATGACTTGAAGCTCTTAAAGGTTCTCCTAACATTTCTTCGCGGTTTAAGTTATCCTTTCAGTGCCCTTAACCCCCAACACCTTCTCTTCACGGCTCGAAATTTTTTCTGCCGGCTCTAAAGCAACCCAGCGCTAGGAACATGGAGGTGCATGCCCCTTTTCGACTCCTCTTCCGGCGTACGCCAAGAGCGCCGAAACTTATCGCGTATGTCCAGGAAGTGCCCTTTGTGTTGGCACTTTAGATCTTTACATCCCGTGAGCGGCAGCTACAGGCCTATAGGCCTCTGAGCCAGGCCAAGCTACAGGCAAGCAGCAGTTAGGGGCTCATCGCCTCATCTTGTTTTGAAAACCTTTTTTGGGGGGCATTGTAGGCGCGTAACTTGACCCGTTAGGCTTAAAAACGATTCAGCTGCCCGATGCTTGAGCTTCTAGGAGACCTGATTTAAGGCAAGCCTGGGTTAGTCATGAGTTTAAATGTTCAAGTGAGCCTAAATGGATGAGCGCAGATGAGTCGCGAGTCGAAGTTAGTGAGCCCAGTTGAGTTGTTAGTCAAGACGAGTCGTCATTTGAAATTAGTGAGTCCAAATCAGTCGTCAGTCTGAGTAAGACGTGAGTCGGTATGGGTGGTTTATCCCGGATGACTGGTGAGTCTGAGCCAGCCTAAGTGAGTTGTGGGACTAAATGAGTCTGAGTTCATGAGTACTAGTGGGCCCGGGCCTCTGTGAGTGTGAGTTTGAGTGATCCCGTAGGCTGATCAAACTTTTCCGAATTAGCCTGACTGAGCACTCGTGATTTTGCCAAGGTATGGTGCAGCGCAACTGGGCATGACTGCAGTGTTGCTCGCAATATGTTGCATGTGATCGCTGCGATGATGACTGGAGAAGGGCAGTGAAAGGAGGGCTCAGGATGATTCCGGAAGGAGAGCTGCTGGGGGACGGCTATGCTTTCGGCGGCGAGCATGAGTCGTCTAGATTTACACGGACGGTGGAGCAGTGCTGCACGATGATGAAGACACAAGATTTATCTGTGATCTCTGGAGATTGAATAGCTTAAAGCTCCAGTTGCCACCTGGATGGTTCTGAACGGCTGTTTCCTGTGGTGCCTGTGGTTTCCTGGTGGTGCCTGGGTGCTCATCTCTGGTGAGGCCGTTCTGCGTGGGGGATTTAGCCAGGTCTATGGTTAAGTCTGTAGGCACGGTTAATGTGCACTTGAGGGAGCGTTTGGAGCCGGTATGTCGCTGACCCTTCGGTCGGCAGCCTGGTTTGCCAGCCTGCCCACCCAAAGCTTGCCGCTGGACCTCTTTAGGAAAAATGGAATTGACGTCATCCCTGTGACGCTCGTACCGATCGGTGAAGGAATAATCAAGATGAAAACCTCTAAGGTTCTTCAGGAGGAGCTAAGGTCTCTCACTACCCACTACCTCCAGATCTCTGAGGTGCGACCGTTCGGCCATAGAGGCATTGTTTTCAAGTCCTCTGACATTGCTTGCGTCACAAATTTGCTCCAGTGCAAAATTTTCAGTCATTAGCGGCGAAAGCATTCATCCCTGAACAGCTCGAATGCTCCAAAGGCATTGTTCGTGGAGTGGACCCAGCATCTTCCCCACAAGAAATACAGGAGGAGTTTCAGGATGCAGGTGTGGGTGCTCTTACTGTCTACCGGTGCAGTAGAGAATTAAATGGTGTGCGTGTAGCGAGAGAATCAGTTATAACTACTTTTGTTGGCTCCTCCTGTCCTTCTGAGCTCAAGGTCTGGCCAATAGTGCATAGTGTGGATCCTCTGCACCCCCGTCCACTTCAATGCACCAACTGTTGGCGGTTCGGTCACAGTGGTAAAGCGTGTAAATCGGCAACCCGCTGCCGTGTATGTGAAGAAGAGCATTCGGATGACAGCTGCACCTCTTATCAGCCACAGTGTTGCCTCTGCAAGTGTAACCACTCAGCTGATGATGCCAACTGCTCGAAGCGTGCTGACGAACAAAGCCTGCTATATATAATTCAAGCAAATCGATGCTCAAGAGCAGATGCGTATGCAATTCTGGATCGGAAGAATAATACGCATGCCAGCCGTGCGCGAAGCTCTGTTGCAGATATAGAGCCAAGGTTGACTACTTCGATAATGTCCTCAGTAGAACAGTCTCTTTCTGTGGTGGTCGAGCGAATGCTACGCAACTTCACCGAGGTTTTATCTCAACTTGTTGCAGGCCTGTCTCTGCCTTCTCAATCAACTGTTTCGGCAGCGACGCCTGCATCACTCCTAAATTGTGCTGCTAGCAACAGTGACTCTATGTCACCTCCTGACGCATCCTAAGTACCGCCTGCCAACAGCGCTCCTGGCAGTGTCTCTCACGTAGATATCTGTTACACGGATGTTGAAATACTCTGCCCTTCCCAGAAGCGTCGAGCTTCTTCCTCACCTTCGAAATCAGCTGTTCCGCAAATCAAAGCAAAGAAAGGACCTCCCAGACTGATATGCTGAAGGAGGCTGTTGCTGCCTCTCTCATCAGTCAATAATCATGGCGGGTCTAAACGTTCTGCAACGGAATTGTCGTTCCGTACCTTCTTCTCTCATGGACCTTGAAATACTTCATAAACATAATTCAGATATTGTGATTTTGCAAGAAACGTGGCTCTCTCCCCTTAAATCATTTTCAATGAAACAATTTCGTGTTTTCAGGGTAAACCTCATTAATGACCGGGGTGGTGAGTTAATAACTATGATCTCTACAAAAATAAGTCACCAGGAATCAACCTCGCGGAAAGTTATGCTCCCTGACTGTGAGTTGTTGGCGGTTGAAATCTCCCTTCCACAGTGCGCCACAGTAACTATTGCTAACGTCTACTTTCCTTTAGGTGTCCACAGGACATACTGTTTGGATACCTTACAGGTCAGAGCAAACACAGTCATCGCAGGGGATTTTAATTCGCACCACAGAGTCTGGGGTGGTCGCTCTGACTCCTGCGGCCAGCTTCTCTGGTCATGGATGTCTATGAATGCAGTGCGCTGCTGCAATTCCGGAGCAGTAACTTTTATGCGTCGAGTTCCTCGTTCAGTCAAAGATTTAACATTAGCATCTCGTGGGGTTGGTGTATCTGCATGGTCAACATTAGACTCAGGTACATCTACTGACCACTTTCCAATAACCTTTACTATTATGTCCTCTCCTATCAGAAAAGGAGGTGCAACCATGAAATTTGTAAACCACATTACGTATAAAATTGACATCTGCCTCGCTTCCCTCTATAGTTAGCTCAGGTCGAGCAGAAAGAGCTCAGCGGGCGATTTCCTTTCTGCAAGATGCAGCAGAGAGCTCTATATTCTTTGTGTGCGCTACTGCTTCTGCCAGACAGCCGTCTTCTTGGTGGACGGAGGAGTGTGAGAAAGCTTATCGCCTTAGAAAAGCAGCATGGAAAAGCCTTTCCTATAATCAGAGCCCAGCTAATTGGATAAACTATAACTTCTACTCTGCATCTTTCAAAAGAACTGTTTAAAAAGCAAAGGAGGATTACAATCAAAATTTAAACACATATCTCTCTTAACCTAAGAAAAAGAAGGCTCTATATAGATTCATGGCGCAGAATAACAACTCTCCGGCCTCTAACCGCATAAAGTCAATGGTATTGTCTCCGCAGGAAGCTAAGCAACACCTTGAACGTATCGCTCAGGGGCTGGCTTTACGCTTCCAAGTGCAGAAAATGGAACCTTTGCACACTCTCACCCCCAGCTCGGACTATCCCGAGGTGGACGTGTCGGAACTCCTCCCAATTGTTTCCTCGATGCAGTCTGCTGCCCCGGGATCTGATGGGGTTACTGTGGGCATGTTAAAGATTTTAGCGCAAGACTGCAACTCGCCATCTGGATATTGTAAATGCGTCATTGCAAAACTCTTCGATTCCTTACAGTTGGAAAATTGCGAAAATAATTTTCTTTTGAAAAATGCAGAGAATGAATTTAATTTAGACAATAGTCTGCCGATTCCTTTAACCTCAAATTTAGTGAAGCTAATAGAAAGAGTAGTACACATTCACCTCACAGAACATGTTCATCATATTAACGGCCTCAGCTCCACACAGATTGGCGTTCGTCGCGGTTGTTCCATATGGCCTGCGCATGTGGATCTCGAGAGCCGAATACGACTCTCAATGCGCAAGAGAGATGTTGCGGCCTTGGTGACACTTGATGTTGCTAAAGCCTATGACAGCGTTGAACAAACGGTCCTTATAAAAAATCTTGTTCAGCTACATCCACCGCAGTAATCTATGCTTGCATTCGTGAATTGTTAAAAGATAAATTTTTCTTCTGTACAGGCGGATCTTTTTGTTCTAATAGCTACGTTTAATCAAGAGGTGTGCCGCAAAGGTTTGTTTTGTCTCCACTGCTTTTCAACATATTGGTTCGGGACATACCTATTCATCCAAACATTACAGTTTATTTATACGCAGATGATGTAGCTTTTTTCGCATCAGCAAATGATATTCATGCACTCTACGAGTGTTTGCAGGCATATCTGAATGCTAATGAAGTCTGGTTGAACCAAATTAATTTATAAGTTAATGTCAGCAAAAGTGGCGTGCTGGTATTTCCGCCCGACACTCCTTTGTACATCTCGCTAGTCTACCGCTCCACTCCGACTCCGCAGGTGGAGTCGGTTAAATACCTAGGTGTTACTTATGACCAAAATTTGGACTGGCGACACCATATTAAGAATAATGTCATTAAAGAGGAACGTGCTCTAGGCCGGTTGACACGAGTTGGCAATAAACAGTTTGGCATGCGTCGTGACACGTTACTGTTGCTCTATAAGGCTTATATGAGACCGATTCTGGAATTTGGTCGTGTCTTGTTTTCTAGTAGCGCAAACTACAAGCTGCAGCCATTAGCTTTACTGGTAAGGCGTGCCCTACGGCTACGCCTCGGGCTCCAAAAATCAGCTTCAAATGCTGTGCTTTATCTGGAAGCCCGTATCCTCGATGTGTTTTCCCGCTTTCAACTTCTAACAGTGCGTACTTTCCTCGGGACCTTTGAACCGGCCCCCGGCGTTAGTAGTCCTATTTCTCTATCACAACCACACCTGTTTATCACTAATCATTGGCCACGCTATCAGCTTCCGCAAGCTACATTCACGCAGAATCTGTTACCCCGCTTCAGGTTGATCTGATCTCCTTGCAGCAAGTTGCTGACACGCAGACTGACCCCGTCTTCTATTATGACCATATTTTCCCCTCCCATGCGAAACTTATGCCCGCAAATATCCTAAATGGTCTCCTTTCTGAACACCTACAGAATTTTCCTCTTCATACTATTTTGTCCACTGATGCCTCCGGCAGCTGTGAGAAGGCGGCGGTTGATATATATTCGCAGGAGCTGGCTTGGATCTATTCCGTTCGTATCCCAGATTATACTCCTATGTTCTTCGCAGAGTTTCTGCCCATTGGTTTGGCTCTTCTCAAACTTCCTAGGCATGCAGCACGGGTTCTTATTCTTGCAGACTGCCTTTTAGTTCTAGTCTCTCTCAAAAATTCGAGAAAATCTTCATTGAGTCGTTCGCTTAGGTTTTTTGTTCCGCGCACAGTGCGTGAGATCCGCTTTGTCTGGGTACCCTGGCATTAGGGCATCTATTTTAACGAGGTGGCTGATTTCTTGGCAAGGTCGGCTCTCAGCGCTCCTGTAATCTGTCCCGTCCCTCACCTCATTTTGTTAGAAACTTCACGTTTACAGCGCTTCCAACATATTTCAGCCAACAGGAGTGATCCATTGCTCAATACCGTGGATTTTAGCCAATTAAAGTTCCCACGGAATATACGGAGGTGTAAATCAAGGCTTTGTGAGGTGTCAATGGCGCTTCTGCAATGCAGAATTCTTCACTTAAATTTTTACTTATACAGATGTGGGTTTGCTCCGACAAACCTTTGTGTATCATGTGGGCAAGTTGAAACAATAGATCATTTTCTCCTTTCTTTCAGGCGATTCGCAGTTCAGAGAGAACAGTATTTGGAGGTCCCGCTTTCGAGGTTATGACTCCCAGTGTCTCTTCCAGTTATTCATTCGTTCGGTGCGAGCGCAAAGGAATTCATTAAGCAGTGTCTGCGGCTACCTTCGTGATTACATAAGTGCAACTGATCGATTACCTTGTTGGCTGTATACAAAATTTTGTCGCATGTCCAAAATTGCTAGATTCTCTTCCTGTTAATTCATATTTCTTTAAGTCATTTAATGTTTACAATTTTTATATTGATTTAGTCTTCTCTCGCCTATTTTTACCCGCGCAAATACCTAACTGGGATTATCTACTGAACCTTGGCCAACCCCCTGCGTGGGTATGTGCCATGCTTACTAAGGAGAAGGAGAAGAACAAAAACATTGAACAGCTGTGTGGCGTGAGTGGCTGGCACGCGAACAGCCAGTTTTCATGCACCACTTTCAGCCCTTTTCTGTTGCGCTTTGTGCTATTCGCGTCAGAGTGTGTTTGTGCTCTGCCGCACTCAGAATTCAGCGTCAGTTATGCCGCAGCCATAGCGCTGCGCTCTCGAGAGCCTTGACTTCATGCTCTACTTCGCCGCTACATTTTATGTAGTACCCCTTGGAAAGCGTTGGTTCGGTCCAGAATAAACCATTATTTTTTATGATTAGTGTGTGTTTGTGTGCCACTCGTCAGGCGAGTAGAGGGCTCGCGGACACCCTTCTTTGGAAGGCGAGGCCTTCAGTTTCGAAACCGCCACTGCACTTGCATCCCACGATGGAGACGTAGAAAAGACAGCCTACATGTTAAATAAAACCCACATTTGGCGGCGACACACGACGGCAGTTTCGTTTCAGTAGGTTTGGGCACATCGCAGCTATGAGCTATGTGCGCCCGTGATTTTTTTTTTGTCGCCGTTTTGAGGTACCTCGATTTACAAGTGCGGAGCAGCAAAGAAAATATAAGTGCCCGTCTATGTGCTCCTCGCACGAATTTCATGCCAGCAAAGCTATTACAGGGGCTAGTTGGTTGATCATACTGGGAACAAATGCGCTACAAGCGACACAAAAAGGACACATACACACGGCACAAGCGCAAACTAACAACTGTTTATTCCATACGGAGGGTGCGTTTATATACGCAGCGTCAGGTTTTGAAATAAGCAACCGTCCCATCATCAAACACATGACCATCACCACGACACAGCATCTGCACTTATCATGTCAATCTCGGTTTTTGTAAGTAAAATAGAAGGAGTGCTTACACAGGTTCCATTTTCCGCCTTCTCGATTAAAAATGCTTCGACTATCTTTCTTTCAATCCTTTCTTTCTGTTTTCCTCCAGTTGTGGTCCTGTGGAAAATTGGTGCGCACTTCTTCTTACACCTGCTGCAATGTTGCGCTAGATTTCCCGGGTGGTTAATTTTGTCGCAGTCATTGTGATGCTCCAAAAGTCGCGTGTTGACACATCTTCCCGATTGTCCAATGTATTGTTTTCCGCATGATATTGGTATTCTATATATGATGTTCTTCTGGCATGGTACGAACCTTTCCCTGTGGGCAATGTCACATTCCTTGCGCTTGTAACTCTTTCCTTTTGCGTTCACCTTGTTGCACAGGCTTACGAAACCTGACGAAGTCCTGGGAGCACAAAATGACTGAGAGCATCAGCATGCAAATAAGTAGGCTGACCGATAGTGGGTTCCCTGACAACATGATCGCGTCAGTGGGCGAAAAAGTGCTGAAATCCCTGACGAGGAAGGAAAAAAAGAAGTCGAAAGAACAGAGTAATAGAGAAGGAATGGTTGTTATACCGTATATACATAAGGTATCGCACGGATTGAAGAAGGTGGCGAACAAACACCAAGTGAAAGTTGTATTCAGCGCACCAAAAAAGCTGATAAGCCTGTGCAACAAGGTGAACGCAAAAGGGAAGAGTGACAAGTGCAAGGAATGTGACATTGCCCACAGGGAAAGGTCTGTACCCTGCCAGAAGAACATCATATATAGAATACCAATATCATGCGGAAAACAATACATTGGACAATCGGGAAGATGTGTCAACACGCGACTTTTGGAGCATGACAATGACTGCGACAAAATTAACCACCCGGGAAATCTAGCGCAACATTGCAGCAGGTGTAAGAAGTGCGCACCAATTTTCCACAGGACCACAACTGGAGGAAAACAGAAAGAAAGGATTGAAAGAGAGATAGTCGAAGCATTTTTAATCGAGAAGGCGGAAAATGGAACCTGTGTAAGCACTCCTTCTATTGCACTTACAAAAACTGAGATTGACATGATAAGTGCAGATGCTGTGTCGTGGTGATGGTCATGTGTTTGATGATGGGATGGTTGCTTATTTCAAAAACAGACGCTGCGTATATAAACGCACCTTCCGTATGGATTAAACAGTTGTTAGTTTGCGCTTGTGCCGTGTGTATGTGTCCTTTTTGTGTCGCTTGTAGCGCATTTGTTCCCAGTAGGAATTTCATGCATTTGCATGCGCCTGCGACGCTTATGTTGTTGGATGTTCCCAAAATATGCCCTTTTCTAGAGGACTGCGCGCTACATCGCGCCTCCGTGTGCACGGCCTACAGACGATAAAGGAACAGTGGTCACTTTTAAAGCGAAAGCTTTCCTTGGCTCATGAGTGGGAGTAGCGTGGACGCAAGTTGCAGACGGGAGCTGTAGACGGAAGTTGTCCGCACGAACTGTCAATCATAAGTTGTGTGGCAAATAATACAAAAATTTAAAGGTTGGTTAAGAACAGCTCTTAACCAACGTATATGAAATTTAAAAAATAAAAAAACAAAAACTAAACTAAATAAAAATAAGGACTACAAAAACAAAAAAATTGCAGAAAGTAAAAGAAAAATTGGAGGACGCTTAAGTTTCGTCTTTAAGAGTGGGGTGCGACAGCGTGCTGCAGCATTGCGAAGGAGTCCACGGCAGGTCATGGCTGGTTCGGCGCGACGCCTTGCCCATTCGGACAATTTAAGGAAAGGAAATGGCTTCTGTCTCACATATCTCGGCGGACACCCGATCCGCGCCGTAAGGGAAGGAATATTTCCGACGCGAGGTGCCGATAGAGAGAGAGAGAGAAGTAACTTTAATTTGCACCCATCCAAAATTACGGAGGAAGAGGCTATAGCCTAAACCTCCATTCATTCCCCTAACCGTCGGCCGGAATCCCTTGAGACTCGGCGGTGGTGGTGAAAACTTTTAATTGCTGCAATAGAGTTTGGGAGCCACAGAGTGGCGATCAGGGCGAGAGCGATGACATTGCGTTGTTGTTCTGCTTCGTGGTTGAGCAATAAGGTCTCCCAGGATTGTACATTTCTATTCGGGTCGCTATAGAAAGGGCAGGTGCAGACCATGTGGACTAGATCTGTAATGCTATTACACAACTACTACTACTACTCCGCCTGCGGCTTTTCGACCGAACGAGCTGTATACGCTGTCGCGTAATATGAAAAATTAATGGACCCGCCGCGGTGGCTCAGTGGTTACGGCGCTCGGCCACTGATCCGTAGTTCCCGGGTTAGAACCCGACCGCGGCGGGTGCGTTTAGATGGAGCCAAAACGCCAAGGCGCCCGTGTGCTGTGCGATGTCAGTGCACGTTAAAGATCCCCAGGTGGTCGAAATTATTCCGGAGACGTCCGCTACGGCACCTCTTTCTTCCTGTCTTCTTTCACTCCCTCCTTTATCCCTTCCCTTACGGCGCTGTTAAGGTGTCCGCCGATACGTGAGACATATACTGCGTCATTCTCTTTCCCCAAAAACCAGTTTTCAAGAAAGAAAGAGGACAGGGAAAGGATTTCGCATTCGCGCTTTTAAGCAGACATAAGTGCTTTCTTGTAATGTTTTAAAACTATCGCACGAGCGCCGACCGCCCGGCTGGTCAGTGACGTATCCCGGCGCGGAGATTCACAATCGACGAGAATAAGGGCGTACACGGTCGTCGGTTCTTCTTTGATCGACAAGAATTCAGCACCGTAATATTAACGATCATGGACACTGCAGCAAAGAAAAATGCCGGACAAATTGACGACGTAGGTTTTCGTAACAGCCGTGTCGTGTCAAAGCAGGGCACTAGTATTGCAGGTGGGTTGCTAGTGCCGTGCGAGTATTCTAGTTCTGCGAGTATTCTACCTCTTCCGAGTACACAATATGCCCTCGCGGAAAATAACGAGTGTCAGAATGCCAACACAATGATGATGCGACTTGTCGGCTAGGTTACCGCTGCTATGTATTCGTCTCATGGTTCATTGTTTATGGAGGTTTAACGTCCCAAAGCGACTCAGGCTACGAGGGACGCCGTAGTGAAGGGCTCCGAAAATTTCGACCACCTGGGGTTTTTTCACGTGCACTGACACCGTACACGGGCCTCCAGAATTTCGCCTCTATCGAAGTTCGACCGCCGCGGTCAGGATCGAACCCACGTGTTTCGGGTCAGCAGCCGAGTGCCATAACCACTGAGCCACCGCGGCGGCCTATTCGTCTCAGTCATAATGCTTTTAATAATAATAATGTGCCTGAAATGACTCCTCTCTGTGATCCCCAATGTTCACAGTTAGGAATGCAGGCCGCAAATTTAATAGTTTCTTGCCACAACTGCTGAGACAACCGAGTTCATTACGAAATCATATGGTGCAATATTAATAATTGGCTTTTGGGGAAAATAAATGGCGCAGTATCTGTCTGATATATCGTTGGACACCTGAACCGCGCCGTAAGGGAAGGAATAAAGGAGGGAGAGAAAGAAGAAAGGAAGAAAGAGGTGCCGTAGTGAAGGGCTCCGGAATAATTTCGACCACCTGGGGATCTTAAAAGTGCGCTGATATCGCACAGCACACGGGCGCATTAGCGTTTTCCCTCCATAAAAACGCAGCCGCCGCGGTCGGGTTCGAACCCGGGTACTCTGGATCAGTAGCCGAGCGCCCTAACCACTGAGCCACCGCGGAGCGTATAGGTGGTGTAAGATTAGATCGCGTCCAGTCGATAAATACGTACGGTAATTTATTATCACAGCTAGCAACACGGCACCCCGCATTGGTAAGCGATAGCAGCTGCCATGTTTTAAACGTTGCTTCCTCGCACTTTGCTGCCACGCTTCGGAGAAGGCTGAGGAAAACACCTGTACCTAGCTCATACAACACAGGTTTTCGCACTGGCAACCCACCGCTCCACGTGTTCACTTCACGGACGCTGGGCTACATAGCATTGCTACGAGGACCATCTCTACGGAATCCAAAGATATCAGTACGGAGAAGCCTCTACTCATAAGTTCTGACGGTGGCTCGGAGATGATATTTTGCGCATCGGTAGCTTCACTTGCTGCCGGCACTTCCGTCTTGTCGGTGCTCGGATATTCTCGGTGTCCACCTAGTACAGCCGGCTCAGCCATTTAGTGCGTCACAGGCTCTGTGGGGCTGAAGTAGTTGAACTGCAGGCTGGATTATTCGCGAGAGCTTCGCTGGCGGGATCGGGAACGGGACCCAAGGCAAGGCTGGTGCCAACAAAGCGAAGGCTGATAGAAGATGCATGCAGCGCCCGGCCTGCGGAAGTTTGAATTTCGGCTGGTTCTAGTCTGTACCGCTCGCTGCCAGGAATCAGTACAGCGGGAAAAACTTTTCCAACTTCGAAGCCAAATCTCAGCAATTTTTTAATTGGTATTTTTGGGGGAAAGGAAATGACGCAGTATCTGTCTCATATATCGTTGGACGCCTGAACCGCGCCGTAAGGGAAGGGATAAGGGAGGGAGTGAAAGAAGAAAGGAAGAAAGTGGTGCTGTAGTGGAGGGCTCCGGAATAATTTCAACCACCTGGGGATCTTTAACGTGCACTGACATCGCGCAGCACATGGGCGCCTTAGCGTTTATCCTCCATAAAAACGCAGCCGCCACGGCTGAGTTCGAACCCGGGAACTGCGGATCAGTAGTCGAGCGCCCTAACCACTGAGCCACCGCGGCGGGTCCCAAATCTCAGCAATAAACGCGTTTTCTGGCTGCAGGATAAGCGATAACAACGCCACAAAATGCCGGATAATCGGAATTTGCTCCCAAGAAAAGTTTAATAGAGTTTTGCGCAGTGTCCTTACAAGTCAGCGTAATATAAGACGAACATGCCATGAAGCGCAGCAAAAGAAGAAAAGAGTTAACACGGCGCGGTCTTAGTACTTGGTTTCCTTGCAACCGTTTCAGGTTACCCTTTCCTGCACATCATTATTATTGAGCAACACCCGAATGCAGAGGACTTCATCATCATCATCATCATCATCATCATCATAATCATCATCATCAGCCTTACTACACCCACTGCAGGGCAAAGGCCTCTCCCATGTCTCCCCAATTAACCCTATCCTTGCCAGCTGCATCCACCCTTTGCCTGCAAACTTCTTAATCTCATCCGCCCACCTAACCTTCTGCCGCCCCCTGCTACGCTTACTTTCTCTTGGAACCCACTCCGTTACTCTTAAGGACCAGCGGTTATCTTGCCTTCGCATTACATGCCCTGCCCAAGCCCATTTCTTTCTCTTGATTTCGACTAGGATGTCATTAACCCGTGTTTGTTCCCTCACCCACTCTGCCCGCTTCCGATCTCTTAACGTTACACCTATCATTTTTCTTTCCATGGCTCGCTGCGTTTTCCTTAACTTAAGCTGAACTCTTTTCGTTAGCCTCCACGTTTCTGCCCCGTAGGTGAGTACCGGTAAGATTATGCTGTTGTACACTTTCCTCTTGAGGGAAATTGGTAAACTGCCACTCATGATCTGCGAGAATTTGCCATATGCGCTCCATCCCATTCTTATCCTTCTAGTTATCTCCCTCTCATGATCCGGATCAGCTGTCACTACCTGCCCTAAGTAGACGTATTCCGGCACAATTTCTAGGCTCTCGCTGCCAATTGTGAACTGTTGTTCCCTTGCTAGGCTGTTGAACATTACCTTGGTTTTCTGCATGTTAATTTTTAGACCAATCGATCTGCTCTGCCTGTCTAACTCATTGATCATGATTTGCAGTTCACCTCCTGAGTGACTCAGCAAGGCAATGTCATCAGCAAATCGCAGATTATTTAGGTATTCTCCATTTATTCTTATTCCCAACTGTTCCCAATTCAGGCCTCGAAACACCTCCTGTAAACATGCGGTGAACAGCATTGGCGAGATCGTGTCTCCTTGGCTGACGCCCTTCCTTATTGGAATTTTATTGCTGACTTTATGGAGGACTATAGTAGCTGTGCAGTTGCTATATATATCTTCCAGTATTTGACATAATGCTCTTTTACCCCCTCATTACGCAATGCCTGTATGACTGCTGAGGTTTCCACTGAGTCGAATGCTTTCTCGTAATCAATGAAAGCTATATATAGAGGTTGGTTATATTCTGCGCATTTCTGCATCACCTGATTGATAGTGTGAATATGATCTATTGTGGAATATCCTTTACGAGCAGAGGACTTAGGCAGCGGAATAGTTGGACGTCAACTAGCACTTGGTTTACAGCGGAGAATATTGCGTATTAAGCTATGGCGAACTTTGCGCTGAAGTTCGCGGTGCCGCTTGCAGCGCCATAACACAGTGGCTAGCGAGAAGAGCACGCAGTTTTGGGTAGTACTATTAGTAGTGCAATCACAAGGGTAACCATAATATTTTTACTTTAAGCTTTTAGTCTTTGAATTTAGCGCCTTGAGTTATGGCTGTTTTGCTGCATGCTCTGTAGTGCACTTCTATGCTTATTTTTCTCTTATTTCGGCCACTAATAACTGCATGACGACTATACTTCACGTGCATGCTCATTTCTCACTTTTAGCCTATTGAGTATGCTCAGTTATAGGCATGACAGTGCGTTCTTCATTTTCTCTGTGCGTTGTCAATGTGCTTTAGTTCAATGTGCTTGTCTTAACTAATAATTCAGTAATGTACGAAGGGTCCTGATAGAGGCTTTTAACTTTATAAGCCACCTATGTATACTACTGTGAGGGCACTTATCACCCTTGGAGGCTCAAGCTGGCCCTAAATAGAGCGCTGTTTGTAAGTGAATTTTTAGATTCGAGGATTACCAGCCCTGAAAGGGCATTAGGAACAACGTCCTCCGTGCGTTGGTGACGAACATACTGTCCCTCAAAGCACTCGTGGGGAAAATTGTTCACTTGTCACGCGTGTCCATCACCGTACAGATCTGTGCATATTTTATTATAACTATTAGTTAATATTAACTTAAATTTTTGCGCTTACATCGACAAGTAAGGGCACTTGCTTGTCCTTGAGCGGGATCTAGAAAAGGAATGCCTAAAACGGGTAATGAAATCGTACTCTACAGCTCTACAATTAACATCAACACGAGATGGTAACAAAGCAATTGACATAATCTCGTAATACAAACGACATCTAAGAGGGCACTTGATCACAGCTCATTGAAAGACAAGACAATCATAGTGTACATAGGGAACCACGCGTGGTAGACGTAAAGAAAAATTGGCTTTCAAAAAAAAAAATCACTAACCTCCTCCTCCGGAGGCGGCGGCCGCTTCGCGATGGCGTTGCCTACACTCTTAGTGCTTACGGTAGATATTTAAGGCACAAGAATATTTACATTTTTTTACAATTTACAAATTATAATTGAAATATTTGGCAATGAAAAGCTACCAACTCGCCCGACAAGTGCCCTCACTGCTATAAGTGCCGCCTTCCTAGCACGTATGAACCTCGTACGAGATGGTAGTTCAAGGTATACACCCCGTTGGGCGATGAAGCCGTTATCTCTGCGTGTGCGTGTGTGTGCGGTTGTGTGTGAAGCCTACCTCCACACCTACCAGCGTCCATAGCTTACCGCAGCGGATCGGGTGGGTGCTCCCCTGTGCACCTAGCCAATTATACGGACCTCTCGCTCGATGGCGTATGGTGGCTCGACGTGAAAGACGGCACAGCGGCAAATGCAGCAGAAAACATTTGTCCACATCACTTTACAAAGAACCTCAGAACATGAACACAAGGCAAATTGTTGACGTACTGTAAAATATAACGAAAAAACAAGCACGTCAGCACACGGAGAAAAGGCTAACTTTCCACGTTAACAAAGTAAATTTTAATATCCTTAAGAGAAAGAGAATAATTTTTAGACACTCATTTATGAATTATACGTGCTAATAAAACCTGCAATTCTTGACTGAAATATTTAGCCAGAGCGCGCCGAAGGACACATTTATCGAAGCCTCGATCGCGTTAAGCTTTCCCGTTCAAACGTTATTTTAGCAAGAAAAATTCAAAAACTACAGTTGCAAAAAACTAAACACATTAGATTAAACTTTGCTTATAGAGGCAATCAGTAGGTACAATTTTATCTTGAAGGAAAATTTCTTTCGTGTCCTCAGTGTAACCAGCTCTAGCTACAAACCGATTTCCTTTCTTTTCTGTAACTAATAAGTTCTTGACGTTGAGCCCACACCCGAGGGCAATAGATGAAGTGTGATTGTAGGATTGGATGATAAAGTAACAATTTTATACGAGAGGGAGATTTATGCCGACACTTTCACAAAACACTGACTCGTATCGGTAATTTTCATCATAATACGGTTCGCGTTATACTTCAATTTCATATGTATGTCATAAAAGACGCCAAGGGACTTAAAAGTTTCAGCCATTTCAATGTCATCATTACCGAACACGTAAGGCAGAAGTCCTAGTATTAACTGAAATATTAAATAGCCACCAGAAAACTGATTACCAGAATTTGGTTTGGTTTGGTTTGGTTTATGGGGGTTCAACGTCCCAAAGCGACTCAGGCTATGAAAGACGCCGTAGTGAAGGGCTCCGGAAATTTCGACCACCTGGGGATCTTTAACGTGCACTCACATCGCACAGTACACGGGTCTCAAGCAAGCGCGCATAATATGCACCTTTAGCAATTATCAGTTTTTGGCGAGGTTATTTAGCATGAAATGCTTTTAGCTCCTGTTTCCGACGCGCCGCGGGTGACCTTGGTGCCAGAACGGAGAACACACAGGAACGGAGAGCTCCTTGGTGTGTCAAAGCGGTTACTCGGTCTGTTGAAGTGGACGTGGCAATTACTTTCTGGTGTACTTTTGATGCTTTCGGGTGATGTTGAATCTAATCCCGGTCCCATGTCGAAGGCTGAAGCTGGGCAGTTTGTCCTTGCCTAAGAAAGACTGAAGAAACTGGACAAAACGTGTGCGCCACTACTAGAAACAACCCGTAAGCTGGAAGAAGGCCAAGCTACTTTTTTAAAGGAGCTGATCTGTTCCAAGGAGAGGGAGGCTGCCGCTGCGAACGCATTGAAACACTTGACTGAAAGGGTGGCTGCACTGGAGGCGCGCGAGACTAATGAAGGCGAAGGTAAAATAGCGAAAGACCAGGAAGCGGCCTAGCAGAAAGAAGTAGAACGTTTAAATCAGATGATAGTGACGCTAGAAACATCAGTCGCTAAGAAACGTTCAGAAGAAGCCGGCACATCTGAACACGCTCTTAGTTTTGTCTCGACCCAGCTCTACTTCATTGCACCTGAAGCGAATAAAAACGAAAATCGGTTGCGTCGGTGCAACCTACTTTTCTTTGGAGTGGAAGACGATCCTGATGAAGACTGGGCAGCGCCTGAGCAGAAAATCATCCAGTTTTGTTCAGAAAGGCTCGACATAAGTGCAACAAGTACACAATTCGAACGTGTGCACACACTAGGGAAATATGGCGCCGATAAGCGTAGACCAATTATAGCAAAACTGCTGTCTTTCAAGGACAAAGTGCAGATTCTTTCATGTGCACGTAAACTGAAAGGAAACTCCTTTTCCATCGCAGAGGATTTCTCGCCAGCAACACGAAGTATTAGAAAGAAATTATACGCATTTTCCAAAGCACAAAACAAACCTTTCAAGTTGTCTTTTGATAAATTGTACATGGCAGCAAAGACCTTTGTTTATGACACCATTACAGACAGTGTTGTGCCGACAAGCAGAAAGCTAGACCGTAGCAAACGTGCAAAGGATTCCCGCGAGTCGAGTGCAAGTACGAAGTATTATATACTATCACTGTCATACGCCAACATCCGCAGCCTCGTGCCAAAACGCGATCTGCACTCTTCGTTTCTGGACGATAGCGAACCGCACATCATCATTCTTACTGAAACATGGTTGAATCCTAACATTGCCGACAAAGAAATTCTTCCTGGTGCATATTCATACAACATATGGAGGCGTGTTCGTATTGATAAAAGAGGCGGCGGCGTTCTTCTAGGAATAAAGAAGGCAATATCATCATATGCAATCAACACCGAGTCAAATCTTGAGGTTGTCTGGGCAGCCTGTCTAATATCTTCCATTAAGTTATTGATAGGCGCTTGGTACCGTCCGCCTGAGTCTTTCGTTAATGAGCTGCGCATCAGTATTACTAAGCCAACCAAACTATGTCCTGCTGATAACATCTATCTCATAGGAGATTTTAATTACTCCTCAATCAACTGGGCTCAACTATCATCATCTTGTCATATTTCAACTTAATTTTGTAACCAGACACTCGATTACAACCTCTTTCAAATCGTTAAGGAACCTACCCGCAAAAACATTATTATTATTAGATCTAGTACTTACAACAGCACCCGATACGATGCGAGAAGTCAGACACTTGGAAGGATTTATTGATCATCAATTACTCCAGCTAAGTTTAGGCATTCCGGTTCCTTTTATGGGCTATGTGACGAAACAAAATTACGACCACAGTAAAGCTGACTTCACAGCTATCAACACTGAACTCCAAACCTTCTTTTACTATGAATTTCTACCCTCATTTAACAGCCGGAGCATTGAAGAAAACTGGATACTCTTTAAAGACAGCGTTTCATCCTTGGTAACCCAGTATGTTCATCTGATCACAATTACCAAAGAAAAACTAACCCTTGGTTTACATAGAAACTTAAGCAACTAAGGAACAGGAAAAAGAGGCTATACCGGACTGCTAAGCGTGCGGGTACCCATTCTGCTTGGGACAGTTACAGTGCCTGCCTAAAACATTACTGCTCTGCCTTATCATCAGCAAAGGATAAATATTTCACACACGATCTTCCATCACTTATGAAAATTAATCCTAAAAAGTTTTGGAAGCAGATATGCCCTTGTCGTGACACTAGTTCCCCTTCCTTACAAACCAACAACAGCCCAATTCCAAACAATGAGCCCCGCAATATTGAACACCTTCTCATCTGTGTTCACTTCTGAGGACCACTCTAATTTGCCCGAAGTTCTCGATCTCGATTATCGCTACATGAAAGCCATTGAAATAACTGAGGAAGGTATTATGTGTCTCATAAATAATCTTAAGGTATCTACTTCAGCTGGTATTTATGGCATTAATTCTAAAATATTAAAAAATACCATTTCAGTAAGGAGTAAATTCTTATTCTATATTTTTAAGCAATCACTAACTTCAGGAATTCTGCCCTCTGACTGGAAAATAGCTAAAGTCAAACCTATATTTAAAACCTCAGTCGAAAACTATCGCCCAATATCTCTCACATGCATCGGCTGCAAAATGCTAGAACATATAATTGCATCTCATGTTTTCTGTCATCCTGAACACAATAGCTTTTTTTACCGTAACCATCATGGGTTTAGAAAGGGTCATTCCCGTAAAACACAGTTATGCGAACTAACCACTGACTTGCATTTTATTATGAACGATAACCTGCAAACTGATTGTATATTTCTTGATTTTGCCAAAGCCTTCGACCCCGTAGCTCACTGCCGCATGATTACAAAATTATCATCACTCCGTCTAGACTCGTTAACTTTATCATGGCTTCGTAACTTCCTCACAGATCGCCAACAGTTCATATTTGTTAATATTTGCGGATGATTGTATTATCTACATCCCTATTAAATCTGCTAACGACCATCTGGTACTCCAATCAGATCTTATTAATGAGTGGTGCAATAAATGGTTAATGATCCTTAACGTATCAAAATGTAAAATCTTCGCATTCAGCCGGAAACATAACAATTCTAACTATATATACTATATTCAAGACGAATTACTCTCCCATGTATCCTATTACAAATACCTTGGTGTTAGCCTTTCGCCCGATCTTTAATGGTCTTTTCATATCACATCCATATGGGCTGTGGCCTCAAAGTCATTAGGGTACATACGCCGTAACTTACAAAATTTTCCTGTTAATAAAGGGAAACTAGCATACCTAACATTTGTTCGACTACAGCTTGAGTTCGCTTCCTTTATTTGGCCGCCTTATTACAGGAATATGGTCACCACATTAGAAACAATTCAAAATAGGGCAGCCCGATTCATCTCTAAAAACTATAACTACCATTCAAGCGTTACTCAGATTAAAACCGATCTTTCTTTGCAATATTTAGGCATACGCCATGGCATCGCGCTGCTCACATTATTTCACAAGTACGTGCACTCCAATAGATCATGCTCATTTCACCTAGATGCCCATCTCGCCGATCCAAAAGGTTGCACAATCATCTCAGATTTAAACGCATCTATGGTGACATATTAGCTTGCAATACATCAGCACTTCTGCGAGCCATCAGATTATGGAATGACCTCCCAGACAACATCGCCTTGCTGTCTAATCCTGATACCTTCCTTCACCAACTCATTGCAAATTTCACTGAAGATATCTTAACATGTTGATGCAATCTCTTTTACGTTTTCTGTTACGCATTTCGTTCACTTTTTTCTCTCTTTTTGTTTGTATTTCTGTTTCCAAATTTTTTTGGCACTAGTAAACGCGACATGTTCTTTTTAATTTTATGTTTGTGTAATGTACCCTGGGTCACTTTTTTTATTTATTTCGGTGTTCCTATGTCAACATTACCTTCACTTATCATTCGTTCCTATTTCTGTGTTCCCATGTCAACTGTTCTGTATTATATTTAGGTGGTTCAAATTTTTACTGATCATGTATAGTGCCTTGGTTCCTTGTTTTTGTTTTTCCGCTTTTAAATATGATCTTGATGTTTTGCCGCCCCCCTTACACAATGCCCTACTGGCATGTAAGGTATTTCAAATAATTAAATAAATAAAACCTAAATGACAATGGCCAAACTTTCAGTTCACTCGCCCCTGGTACCTACGTGCTGCCCTGCCGCCGGAACGGCGCATGGGTCAGCTACAGCCTGTTCGTGGTTCCGCCTGAGTAAAAACTAGCGTGTGGCGCGAAGGAGCCTATGTTCTGCCCTGCAGTCCATGAGGCACACGCGCAGTTCTGGTGGGATTTGATGAGCTTGACAGCGAGGCGACAGCGCAGCGCGAATTTCCGTCGTTACGTAATGAGAGCGCCGGTGGCACAAGTCCTGTGGTGTCATCCATCAGCATGTCCATTAACCAGCTCTAGTCAAGTGGGTCGCCATAGATAAAAACCTAAAAATCAAGCTGACCGGGCTGTCTCACGCGATGGAGAGCTTAGGAATTAAAAGCTGCTGATGTGGACCGCTGCCCAAAACTCGGGATGTGACGCCTTTCCTGCAATCAATTCCATGCTGACGTCCGCTCTCGACGGCGAGATGGGGCTTTTTCGATTAGCTTTGAACACTGAACGCTTGGAATGTTGCTCTTGCGTTTCATAATTTTCACGTGTGTGGGCATGGCCGGTAGGCTCTAAATTCCATTCCTAGTAATACTCGTTTCGCAAAGGAAAAAGTGTTCAACAATAGGTTTTAACTAATTTTAATGGCGTCTGAATTTCACTGGGAAAGCAGATACTGCCAGTTGGCGGTAAATTTACTGTGATATGCAAGTCCACTTCCGTACTGCCTGCCACCTGAAGCCATCCCGTTGAAGACCTTTTTCCACAGTGCTCCTTCAAGTCCCAAATAGCCCTTCCCTCTTTTATAGAGCCTATTCTTCGTTACATTCTGCCAAGTCCAGACGACCTACTTTTCTCTGCTAGGCGTAGAATGCATCTTACTCGGAAGATCACTATTCAGTTTTTTTACGCGCCTGATTTTATTTTTGTTTTAGTGCTATTGTTTTACTGCTTTTACTGCTTTTGTTTTACAAACAATTTTGGGCGAGTTTCACTTTTTTCAGCACGTTTCACTCGGTTTATTGTAATGCGAACAATATGTAAACTGATATGCGTCAATAGATCGTTACACGTTCTTTCATACGGGGAGCCACGCGGCGGAAGAGCTTATGAACAGCTGCCTCACGAAGAGCAGCCGCATCTCTGACAACACTCCACTTTTTCTAAGCAGTGGATATAAGTTCGTACGCCGTTGTAATGCATTTACCCGAATTCTTGGCACAGTTCGCAGGCCTAATTTTTTCAGTTCTCTCTGCAAATGCTATTTATAGTATGCCTTTTTCTTAGCACCCATTTTTTTTTACAATCTAAAGCTTGGCATCTTGTATTTTCCAAGACGGCATAAATATAGAACGCAAAACTCCACAGACTTCTCCGTGATCGTAAGTACATGCAACCAACAAATGCTCTGCAGGAAAGGCATAAATATAGAACGCAAAACTCCACAGACTTCTCCGTGATCGTAAGTACATGCAACCAACAAATGCTCTGCAGGAAAGGCGTAGCGTATTCTAGGACGGCTCGTTGACACGAATAGCCGCACACGAGTCTTGGGTAGCGTGCCATATAAGCCGGTATTCTTTCCTAAGTTTTCCTGTGCGAGCGAGAGAACACTCGGCTTTGTTTTCTGCTTTTGTAGCGGGAGCTACACTGGGCTACCAGTACACCATTTCTCGGTACATGGGAGAGGAAAGTTGTGCGCATGCGCCGTTACCATGGCAACCGAAGAGAAGCAAAGTGCGGCCTGCGCTTCGCCGTCGCCGCGGCCACGCGCCGGCTCTACCGTCAAAGCCGAGTGTGACATCACGCGGATGAGCCGTTGTGCGCATGCGCCATTACCATGGTAACCAGAGACCCGACTGCAGCTCCGCGTTCTTCGTCGCCGCCTCGCCGCACACCTCTCTATCCCCCGAACCTCGCGTCGCATGCGCAGGATTGCGTGTAAAAGGCGGAGATGTAGTGGGCGTCTGTATCACAACGTTAGACATGCATGCAGAGGAGAGCCCAGCCGCTGCTAAACGGCGGGATAACAAAACACACAATGGTAAGAAATTAAGAACTGCGCAAATAGACGCGAAGAGTTTTTTTTTTCTTCAGATCAACCAAATCCATTGAAACACATACCGAAAAAATTGGAAAGTTTGTTAATCACAAAAAAAAATCATAGCACTATCCAAGCTGTTAATAGGAATGCTTTACATGTCAAAACCGAAGGCGCATTCAAGCTTTTACTTGACATGATTTACATGTTGGCTAGAGAAAATACGACACAATATAATGAAAAACTGCGCAAATAATTCAGTCAATATCACTATGCAAACTACGGATTTCAGCTTTTTTAGTGTGCGCCGCCGCGGTGGCTCGGTGGTGATGGTGCTGAGCTGCTGATTCGAAAGACACGAGTTCAGACCCGGCCGTGGCGATCACATTTCTATGGAGACAAAATGTTAAGGGGCTCATGTACGGTGCGATATCAGTACACGTTAAAAATTCCCAGGTGATCGCAATTATCCTGAACCCCGCTCTACGTCGCTTCTCATAGCCTGAGTCGCTTTGGGACGTTAAACAATATTCACCCATTCTTTTCGATGTAGAACTGCGTTTGACCCATTTTTGTTCCGTAGAATTTTCTATACTTGTTTTCAATTTATATTTGTGAAAATGATGCTTCCAAATGATTATGCTGGGAATAAAGCATAAAGAACAATAAGAAGATTATATGTGTATGATGAGGGTATTGATTCTTTGAGCACAAACAAGCAGGTTTCTGTCGAAAGCATTGATGGAAACGCCTTCTTTCCTAGTTTCCACACTTCAGCAGCGGAAAAGTGTAATACCTAGTGTCTAAAATTTTACGTCATTATGACATTCTAAATTTATGGTTAGTAGCGTATACAGGTTCATGCATAGAGAGTGCAAACAGGACAACAGCTAGTTATTTCATTTTGTGCCTGCCTCTTTCTCTTATGTTATAAAATTGAGACAGTCAGTGTTAGGTAGCCTAACTAAAGGATTCAACCTTCCGTCTAGCTGAGGCGCATCTTTGCTTCGTCAGCGCCGGGGATAATGATCCCATCATTAATGTCGTCATTGGGGTTCAGATCCTCCACCGGTCACTGCATATTCTTCGCAGTCGATGAGAAAGTAGAACTGGGGAAGGAATAAATGAAACCGTGGACGAAACCACCCGACCTTTGATGGTCGAGTTGAGAAGGAAAAGACTCATGTGTGGGCATGGCTTATTTTGATCCGTACATCACCAGGACCTGGCTCACTTTCGATTTTATATATCATTTACTAGCTGGTTTTTTAGACAGTATTGGGCCTATTTAGTACTCACATCTAATGTTAAGGAAAGCCCTATGCGGGAGCTTCACATTACATTACAACTTCGGTTTGTTTCGATTTTTTGATTTTGCTCCTTTCTAAATAAAAACAGTGTGTCCTATTGCAGTCTAAAGCTCCTAAAATTCCCCATGTACGGGAGGCACATTAAGGATGTTTTTTCTTCTCACCTTATCATGTGTGGTCTATTGCATTTTGTCAACAAAGTGAGCAGCACCAAACCAAGCTGCGGATCTTTTTTATTGAACTAAACCCTTGGTATTAGCGGGCTCACTTTGATTTACGTCTGACATTACTATAATGAAACAATTCATTTCTTTGTAATGAAAAACTTAAGCTGAAAACAGCCTTTTTTTCCTTTCGGCTGAACCTAGTCCCATTGTCTTTTCAGCCGCCAAGGTGCCCGACACCCTAAGAACCGGTGCAGCAGAGATGCCAAAGCGGACTGCAAGACGGCGTCTTGCATACACCTCTCGTACGAAGAAGAAAGGTTGAAACATTAACAGCACCCAGTTCAAAGTACAGGAACGCCTAGGGACGAACCAAAAGAGAACACCTTGCAGAGCACGTAACACAGCAGGAGGCAGTTAACAAGAATGCACCGCAGTTATCAAAAGACATTTCTGAATTAGTCAAAGCGCCAATCAGGTTCCTTAATTTCCTTTTCAAGATCTGAAAAGCATTGGTTTAAACAAATGAATCAATTCGATCTAAGTTTAAAATTTCTATTTTCATTCACCAAAAGTATATAGTTTCCTTAAGGAAGTTCTCTCTTTGCCGCTTTGCCGCATGCGAGGACGTTGAGGCGCTGCCTGGCAGACATCCCAATGGCACCTGATGTCACTCCAGGTGCAATGGATGCAGTGCAACCAATATCAAAAGATTATTCACTAAAAGGCAAACCATGCTGTGTGATTTTTGAAGAAATTGCCTTCGAAATAAATTTGACGTGCGATCAGTCCAGAGACATCGTGATTGGCTTTGCAGATCACAGAAATTCAAGGACTTCTCAAATGGCACACAGCGCACTTCGTATGCGGTGTGTGGCATATCGAGAAGATAGCTGCAGCCAGTCGCGTTCGCAGTGTCTCACAATGCAACACCTGTTTTTGCTATGCGAAAGCTGCTGTTGGATGTAATAAAGCAGCTTGGGAGAAAACGTCTCTTCGTAAAGGCGGTGATCTGTGGCCAAGGGTCGAATAACGTAAGCCTCTCAAAAATTCTCATCCATTCCATCCGTGAACCATACTTTTTCATCAACTACCGCAAAGCATATATCATGTTTGAAACCCCGCACCTTATAAAGTGTACGGGAAACAATTTGAAGAATCATAAACCCACAATTGGCTGTGAGGTTGTTGAGCGGTGACAGATCGAAAACCTTTCAAAAAAAAACCTGTAGCATACATAAAGCATCCAACTCACCAAGTGAGCATCTAAAGAGCACATTGGCAAAAAAACAACAACGGCAAATCTGCAGGATGTCCATCACTGACATGAGAATGAAGTATGCCACCCAAGTGTTCAGTGAATATATGTCGGTGGCACTCTCGTTGCCATTGAAGAGCTTCCAGTTGATGGCGACTTTGCCGCAGCTTTTACTGAAAGAATGGTAAAACTTCTTGACAGTCTAAAAAGCTCAGGAACAAAAAAGCAGGACGATAAGTTGCAGGATGCTATTAGTGAGGAGTCGGAACACCACGCCTTCCTTGAATGAAGGAAGCTAACAATCACCGAAACCAAGGAGCACACGGGATGTATTTTTCTTTTTTATATAATTTAGCAGTTTTTATGAATGGGAGGTTAATAAAAGCAGAAGAAAAACCAACCACATGCCACTGAGAGGATCTGAACCCATGACCTCCGAATTTCGAGTCCAGTGCTCTACCAACTGAGCTACGGCCATTTGTTCCTTTATTGCCGCCTTCAGCACGTCATTTACAAGCCAATACACGCGAACAATACAACACAGATGCTAAAACTACGTCACCCGCACTTGGGGTTATGTAAACACATTAAAATTCGCGCATGTTTAAGAAAGCTTCCATTCTCGGAAGCCACTCAGGCACTGGTGCTAGTACCTTGTGGCCTTCAATAACTCTTCCAACAGATTCACGAAAATACTCTCTTATTGGCCTCGCATCAATGTCCGCATGTCTGACTGCCATCGTAGATCGCCAAATACTGTGCAGGCCCAATATCATGATCATGTCGAAAGGAACCCCATCTTCACTGTCAACAGGCAAAAATTTGTTTCCGAAAGCACCCTCCGGTAAGTATTTTTTAATCGTGCGTTGTGGAATGTCCCAAAAGAAAACGGCTTCCCAACAATCTAAGAAGACGTGTTCAATAGTTTCCGCGTTTTGGCATATGAAACAATGATTTCCCCAAGGTACAAAATAACCCTTCTCTTCTAGATACGTCTTGACTACAAGAGTGTTCCTATGGAGCTTAAAAAAGAAACATTTAACTCAACCTGGCACAGGAATAGTTTTCACTCATTTTAGAACTGTCTGCCATGAACCTGCACAGGACAACGACCTGTACAATGGGATCGGAAGAAAGACACCACACAGGTCCTTATAAAGTTTCTTTCGCGATACAGCTGACAGATATTCCATTGAAAATCGCTCTTGCAATACGCGACATGCCGTGTACACCTCTCCAAGGAAGCTGAAAATACCCCCTTGCATAGTCGCCGAACTAACAACTAAATTTGGCACTACCATACCCAACTTAGCTTGACACACATTTCGCAGAAAGGGGTCATTCAAGTCCCGAAAGAACATAAATCGAGTCACCAACTGGCGCAGATACAAATGCTCCAAGCCTACTCCTCCAGAGCGGACACGATGAAACAGATTGGTTCGCCGTGTCCGCTCGCAAGTGCTTTCCCATATGAAAACCGCAAAAACCCCGTGCAACCTCTGCACATTGACTCGAGAACTATGAATTGATTGCATAATATACCAAAGCTTGGTAACAAAAAATAAGTTGCATATTGTGGCACGCGCAAAAACACGCCAACTGAAGCCTATAGCCTGTCGGCCTTCTCACGCGCTTCAGCAACTTCGCGTTTCCAATACGGCACACTGTCGCGGTAATTCTCCAGTGGCGCTCGTAAATATTTTACTGGGGTTACTGTCCAAGGCATGTTCGCGAAAACTGCTGGGGTTGTGGGCCAGTCGCCATGCCAGAACCCCAAACAATTAGCCCAGTACACAGCGCTTCCTCTCACAGAGCAAAAGTTTTTCACAGTTTCAACCACAACGCGAACGCTTTCGTAGTCAGCACAAAATACGGCAATGTCATCTGCATACGCAAGAACTCGGACCTCGGCCGCATGCAGAAGAAAACCATGAATACTACTGCATTGAATTATGCTCAAACAAAGGGTTTCAATATAAAAACAAAATAGCAATGGTGACAGGGGGCAACCTTGCCGCACAGAGCGTTGTACTCGGATGCGCGCACCCACCCTTTTATTCACTATCAACCCCATCGTGCATCCCCTGTACACCATGGCTATGCCCTGGAAAATGACTAATCCGACATTCACGTGCTCTAACAGAGGGAACAAGAGGTCATGTGGCACCCTGTCAAAGGCTTTCTCTAGATCATGCTGGAGCATTGCGATGCTTTCATGCATGGCGTCGAACACTCGAGCGCAGACCGGGCTTTGTGGATGTTGGTATATATGGTGCGACCTGTAATACCACAGGTCTGATGTGGCCCTACTAATTCTTGCATAAAAGTTTGGAGTCGTTTAGCCAGAATTTTCATGAAGATCTTGCAATCTACATTCGTCATTGATATTGGTCGGTAAACGGTAACTTGTCGAAGTCTAATTTCTTCGTCGCTTTTTGTTATTAAAATGTTTTGGGCTGTTAGAAATGACGGGCGAAGCTTATCCTTGTCATAAGCCTCATTAAACAACACAGCCAAAACTTGTGCAAAATCATTCTCAAATGCCTTATAGAGCGATGCTACTAGCCCATCTGGCCCTGGAAACTTTCCAGGTTTGAGGTCTTGTATGGCTTTCCGCACTTCGGTTGAAATAGCCACTTCTAACCGATCTTTTGTTTCATCACTAAACTTCAGTTTAAGGACAGGAAATGAGTTTTAATGTCCCCAGTTCTTACTTTCGTGTAACCAAAAATCCCGCTATAGTATTCATAAAAGGCTCTCTATATATTTGCTTTATCGGAGTAAATTACACCGTTCCACTCAATCTTCAGTATGTCATTCTTGTGGGAAATGCCTCGTTTCCAAGCCGAGTGCACGTTTCGGGGGCATTTCGCCCGCTATCAGGCGTTGTGCCCTCGACTTCACGATCGCTCCTTGATACCGCTCCGCATCTATCTCCTATAGTTTCCGCTTAATGGAGAAAATTTCTTCGATGCATGCTCCTAGCTGCTTGCCCTCTAGCGCTGTCAAAAACCTCAAGTCATCTCCAAGCATATTTTCCTTCAGTCTTTGATTTTTCTTTATATCGCACGATCGTTCAATAGCTGTCATTTTCATTACCTGCTTAAATCTTTCCCACTTCACTCCTAGAAGTTCATTGTCCTCGATTTGCAGTTCGCGTATCGCCAACGCTGCACGTTCCATATTGATATCTTTCAGCAGCTGTTCATTACGTTTCCAGTTTTTCCGCACGAATTTGCTTTCCGTTCCTTTTCTTTCACCTACATGGAAGACAACAAGATAATGGTCACTAACGTAACTGGTCGTACGAAGTATTCGGTGCAGAATGGTATCAGTTCGAGAAATACATACGCCTTATCCAAACGTGCGTGACTCGTTAAAACGAACGCCAGAACCACACCGAAGACAATCACCAACGTCTTCGAGATGACAGCGATCAGTTACATCAGTCAAACAGGCAGTGCTCGCATCTGTATAGGGAGTCGAAATGGTCTTGTCGCGTGCCATGCATACGCAGTTCAAATCTCCAAGACAGACGACCAGACGGTCTGTATCACAATAGCTTCGAACTGCCTCAAAAAGTTTTCTCTCCCACGTTAGTGTGCGCGTAAATACAGATGACGCGCCATCGAGACCAGCAAATTTTATGTCACAGAGAATCCAACGACCGAAAATGCAAGTCTGAACTCTTTCCACAATGGCTCCCAGAGACTGGCGGATCAAAAGCATGCACCCTGCCGAAGTACCCACCGCATGAGACACGCAAACATCGTATCGGCTGCTGAACGGACGCACCGTACTGCCGGTCTGGTCTTGACTCTCGATTTTGGTTTCTTGTACCGCTTTAGTATCCAATTCCTGCTCACTCATGAGTCGTAACAGCTGGTTTTTCTTCCTCCTGGATGAAAGACCTCTGACATTGAGCGTGGCTACGACGAGTTGTCTTTCAAAAGCCGCCATCGCTTAGCAAGACCAGGCCACCAGTACGGCGCTTACCTTTGTACGCACAACGTCACGCCGTGTAGTGTCGTCCCGCCATTATTGGGACTTTGAGTAGTCGTCGCGAGGAACCGACGACGATCATTGCCCGCTGGTGACACGCTGCTTTTTGACCTCGCCGGCGTCGTGCTGGCTTTGAGCAGACGTTGGCTTTGCTCCGGGCTCATTGCATCGACGTCATCGTGGCGCCGTTTAGTAGCTGCAGGGTCGACCACCGTGGATTCCCCGTAGCCTTTTTCAGCGGAGCGTGGGATATCCTGCGGTTTCTCGGTAACCATGTTTGTGACTGCCGACTCGGGTGGGCTGAGCGTTGGTTCAGCAGTCTGTGGCGTGTCGTTTTCCTTGTCGTCGCGCTTCAGTGCAGCCGTTAGGGTCTCGACCATTTGGTTGAAGGCCGCCTGCTCAGCTTCTCCCTCGTCCATATGCAGCTCACTGTTTTTGCCGAGTGTTCCACGCCCAGCCGCGCGGGCGTACGACTTCATGTATTCAGCCTCTTCGTGCCCGTACGCATTGCACTGGCTACACGTGGGCACCTTTCAGTCACGCCTAATGTGGCCTGTTTTGCGGCAGCGGAGAATTATCGGCGCACGCCCAGGCATATGACTAACACTGTCTCATTCCAGATACGCATATGATGGAGTAGGCGCTCGAGGATTGCACCTTCTTGTACAACCAGCCGCACAACTCGAGTAGTCGAGTCAAAGTTTTCAAACCCTCCGATCTTCCATCTATCGCTCGAGACTTCTTTCACTTCGCCGTACTCAGCGAATGCCCGCCTCAGAGTTTCTTTGCTCACGTTGAAGGCGCACCAATGCACCTTAAGCCGCACTTCGTGCCTTTTCAGGGTCAAAAATCACGCACGTCTTCCCTTTAACAGTGATATGCCCAGCATTTAGCAGCTTTCTCTTGGCCACTTCGCTGCGGATGTTTACGAACCAGACTTGCGACACCTGGCATGCTCCGATACCGCCCACCTGTTCGATGACGCCGGATTCTTTCATCGGCTGACGGAAATCTTCAATCCTGTAAGGCCTTGCAGCGGTGTCGCAGTGAAGAACAACCATTGTTTTCTGTCCTTCTTCTGTAGGCAGGGGCGGCAGGACAATCCTGTAGTCTTTCAAACCGCCCAAAAACGATGTTCCGCGGCCAGCATCGGCCGTTATCACAGCTCGCGAAGAGCCAGCCGTCCTGCGTCCTTCCACGACCGTGGCCGGAAGCAGAATGACTGAGCTACGGGGACGGCTGTCCAATCTTCCGGTTTCGGGGGTATTTACGTGTAGTGTAAGCGAACCTTGAAAGTGTACATCTCGCCAGCCTCATCCACAGCGGCGGACGTAGTGCGTCCTGTATAACCGCGAGTGCCACGCAGGAACGTCGTCGAACGGCGAGGGCGGCAACTGTGCGAGCACCTTCTTATGGTACCTACGGCGTCAAGACTTCCAGATTCCAGGCCCTCGATGACTTATCCAGAAGACAGGGGATTGGCAAGAGATGCTCGTTATGACATAAATGACGGAAGCCAACAGTCATCGAAACCAAGAAGCATAAGGGATGTATTTTCCTTTTTTAATATTGTAGTTTTTATCAATGAGACACTAATGAAAGAAGAAGGAAAACAACGTGCCACCGGTGGCATTCGAACGCAGGACCTCCGAATTCCGCGTCGCATACAGGAGACGATCACATAAAAATTATGACAAATTTGACACGACTTTGCGCTATGCCTTTGCGTCAGTTTCAAAACTCGCCGAGGAGCACCAGTCAGTGAGCATATGCCAGGCTATAGAGGAATGCTGTAAAAAGTCGCAGTTTCTGTTCAGGCCATCATTAGGTATTGCTTCTAATTGTTGGTGCACTGCGAGCTGTACGAGCGTTTTCTGGCCCTAGGAAGGCGGCATGGTAAAATTTTCTCCTCAACTAATACCCAAAACCCTGCACACTTTAGTTTATGACTTATGGTTCATGATTTTATTTCAAGCAATATTTCGGGTATGTCACCACCGAGACCTGAGTTGTGTCACACTGCAGCATATAGACCACTGTCCGTGAACTGAAATTACTCTCATTGTGTGCCAGCTGCCCCCACATTGCTCCAGCAAATTTTCTGAGATCATAACCGCCCCCGATTCTCGATGTGCTACAGCAATGGTTTCCTGTTTTTGGCATCCCCGAAAGAGATAGAAAACTTAACTGCTGGATGCAAAATGGCATTCTTCCGAGGTAGCTGGTGCGATTTCATTCGAAAGGACCAGCGTGAACGTTGGGACGAGGCGGCTGAGTGTGAGGTTGATGCAAAACTGCCTTTGATGCCTGTGAGGTCGGAACGGCCGGAGCCACCGTCCGGAGCAACCGAGATGGACCACATAAATCATGTGACATTGTGGCTTCATCACAACCTAACCAGTGGATTGCGATCATGCGGACCAACATGGAAGGTGAGAGTTAAAGTGATAATTCCTCGCGATAGGTTTTTCGGGAAGAGCAACCTGGGATTCAAGCAGCACCAATGGCAGCACCTGCCATCGCAGGGCACTTGCGCATCGCTTAACCGCTGCACCACTGCCCCACGAGTCGTATGAGCCCACCCAGCGATCCAATAATGTAATGTAGAAAATTACCTCTTCCGCATATATGGACATTTAACTCATTAACGCTAATGCGTAAGGCCTTTAAGCCAGAGCTTGTGTTTTCCCTGCAATTCTTTTTATATGTTGAAATTTCTTTCCTGAACATAATCAGCCCAACTTCTGTTTATACATTTTTTTCTAATAACAGATGTTATTGATGTTATGGAGAGCCGACAAAAATTTTATATTTTTCATGAAGTTAGCGTTGAGATTTTAAAAAGTTCAAAAATTATGCATTTCTACCTGAAGAAAACCAATTAAAAAGTACAAAAACCCTTTGTACCAACGATCTTTTGGTGCATGATAAAGAAACACAACTCTTATACATTGGTCATAAATCTTTTTGCGCAGAAAAGAAGTAAAAAAATGTATATCGTTTTCTGAGGCCAAGATTTTCATTTGTCTGGAAAACCGAAAGGGCTGTGAAAGGACGGGAAACATAAATCCAGGGAAATATTGACGAAAATTGCTCCTGAGGTGGTGGTGGTGGTGGTGGTGGTGGTGGTGGTGCTGCTGCTGCTGCTGCTGCTGCTGCTGCTGCTGCTGCTGCTGCTGCTGCTGCTGCTGCTGCTGCTGCTGCTGCTGCTGCTGCTGCTGCTGCTGCTGCTGCTGCTGCTGCTGCTGCTGCTGCTGCTGCTGCTGCTGCTGCTGCTGCTGCTGCTGCTGCTGCTGCTGCTGCTGCTGCTGCTGCTGCTGCTGCTGCTGCTGCTGCTGCTGCTGCTGCTGCTGCTGCTGCTGCTGCTGCTGCTGCTGCTGCTGCTGCTGCTGCTGCTGCTGCTGCTGCTGCTGCTGCTGCTGCTGCTGCTGCTGCTGCTGCTGCTGCTGCTGCTGCTGCTGCTGCTGCTGCTGCTGCTGCTGCTGCTGCTGCTGCTGCTGCTGCTGCTGCTGCTGCTGCTGCTGCTGCTGCTGCTGCTGCTGCTGCTGCTGCTGCTGCTGCTGCTGCTGCTGCTGCTGCTGCTGCTGCTGCTGCTGCTGCTGCTGCTGCTGCTGCTGCTGCTGCTGCTGCTGCTGCTGCTGCTGCTGCTGCTGCTGCTGCTGCTGCTGCTGCTGCTGCTGCTGCTGCTGCTGCTGCTGCTGCTGCTGCTGCTGCTGCTGCTGCTGCTGCTGCTGCTGCTGCTGCTGCTGCTGCTGCTGCTGCTGCTGCTGCTGCTGCTGCTGCTGCTGCTGCTGCTGCTGCTGCTGCTGCTGCTGCTGCTGCTGCTGCTGCTGCTGCTGCTGCTGCTGCTGCTGCTGCTGCTGCTGCTGCTGCTGCTGCTGCTGCTGCTGCTGCTGCTGCTGCTGCTGCTGCTGCTGCTGCTGCTGCTGCTGCTGCTGCTGCTGCTGCTGCTGCTGCTGCTGCTGCTGCTGCTGCTGCTGCTGCTGCTGCTGCTGCTGCTGCTGCTGCTGCTGCTGCTGCTGCTGCTGCTGCTGCTGCTGCTGCTGCTGCTGCTGCTGCTGCTGCTGCTGCTGCTGCTGCTGCTGCTGCTGCTGCTGCTGCTGCTGCTGCTGCTGCTGCTGCTGCTGCTGCTGCTGCTGCTGCTGCTGCTGCTGCTGCTGCTGCTGCTGCTGCTGCTGCTGCTGCTGCTGCTGCTGCTGCTGCTGCTGCTGCTGCTGCTGCTGCTGCTGCTGCTGCTGCTGCTGCTGCTGCTGCTGCTGCTGCTGCTGCTGCTGCTGCTGCTGCTGCTGCTGCTGCTGCTGCTGCTGCTGCTGCTGCTGCTGCTGCTGCTGCTGCTGCTGCTGCTGCTGCTGCTGCTGCTGCTGCTGCTGCTGCTGCTGCTGCTGCTGCTGCTGCTGCTGCTGCTGCTGCTGCTGCTGCTGCTGCTGCTGCTGCTGCTGCTGCTGCTGCTGCTGCTGCTGCTGCTGCTGCTGCTGCTGCTGCTGCTGCTGCTGCTGCTGCTGCTGCTGCTGCTGCTGCTGCTGCTGCTGCTGCTGCTGCTGCTGCTGCTGCTGCTGCTGCTGCTGCTGCTGCTGCTGCTGCTGCTGCTGCTGCTGCTGCTGCTGCTGCTGCTGCTGCTGCTGCTGCTGCTGCTGCTGCTGCTGCTGCTGCTGCTGCTGCTGCTGCTGCTGCTGCTGCTGCTGCTGCTGCTGCTGCTGCTGCTGCTGCTGCTGCTGCTGCTGCTGCTGCTGCTGCTGCTGCTGCTGCTGCTGCTGCTGCTGCTGCTGCTGCTGCTGCTGCTGCTGCTGCTGCTGCTGCTGCTGCTGCTGCTGCTGCTGCTGCTGCTGCTGCTGCTGCTGCTGCTGCTGCTGCTGCTGCTGCTGCTGCTGCTGCTGCTGCTGCTGCTGCTGCTGCTGCTGCTGCTGCTGCTGCTGCTGCTGCTGCTGCTGCTGCTGCTGCTGCTGCTGCTGCTGCTGCTGCTGCTGCTGCTGCTGCTGCTGCTGCTGCTGCTGCTGCTGCTGCTGCTGCTGCTGCTGCTGCTGCTGCTGCTGCTGCTGCTGCTGCTGCTGCTGCTGCTGCTGCTGCTGCTGCTGCTGCTGCTGCTGCTGCTGCTGCTGCTGCTGCTGCTGCTGCTGCTGCTGCTGCTGCTGCTGCTGCTGCTGCTGCTGCTGCTGCTGCTGCTGCTGCTGCTGCTGCTGCTGCTGCTGCTGCTGCTGCTGCTGCTGCTGCTGCTGCTGCTGCTGCTGCTGCTGCTGCTGCTGCTGCTGCTGCTGCTGCTGCTGCTGCTGCTGCTGCTGCTGCTGCTGCTGCTGCTGCTGCTGCTGCTGCTGCTGCTGCTGCTGCTGCTGCTGCTGCTGCTGCTGCTGCTGCTGCTGCTGCTGCTGCTGCTGCTGCTGCTGCTGCTGCTGCTGCTGCTGCTGCTGCTGCTGCTGCTGCTGCTGCTGCTGCTGCTGCTGCTGCTGCTGCTGCTGCTGCTGCTGCTGCTGCTGCTGCTGCTGCTGCTGCTGCTGCTGCTGCTGCTGCTGCTGCTGCTGCTGCTGCTGCTGCTGCTGCTGCTGCTGCTGCTGCTGCTGCTGCTGCTGCTGCTGCTGCTGCTGCTGCTGCTGCTGCTGCTGCTGCTGCTGCTGCTGCTGCTGCTGCTGCTGCTGCTGCTGCTGCTGCTGCTGCTGCTGCTGCTGCTGCTGCTGCTGCTGCTGCTGCTGCTGCTGCTGCTGCTGCTGCTGCTGCTGCTGCTGCTGCTGCTGCTGCTGCTGCTGCTGCTGCTGCTGCTGCTGCTGCTGCTGCTGCTGCTGCTGCTGCTGCTGCTGCTGCTGCTGCTGCTGCTGCTGCTGCTGCTGCTGCTGCTGCTGCTGCTGCTGCTGCTGCTGCTGCTGCTGCTGCTGCTGCTGCTGCTGCTGCTGCTGCTGCTGCTGCTGCTGCTGCTGCTGCTGCTGCTGCTGCTGCTGCTGCTGCTGCTGCTGCTGCTGCTGCTGCTGCTGCTGCTGCTGCTGCTGCTGCTGCTGCTGCTGCTGCTGCTGCTGCTGCTGCTGCTGCTGCTGCTGCTGCTGCTGCTGCTGCTGCTGCTGCTGCTGCTGCTGCTGCTGCTGCTGCTGCTGCTGCTGCTGCTGCTGCTGCTGCTGCTGCTGCTGCTGCTGCTGCTGCTGCTGCTGCTGCTGCTGCTGCTGCTGCTGCTGCTGCTGCTGCTGCTGCTGCTGCTGCTGCTGCTGCTGCTGCTGCTGCTGCTGCTGCTGCTGCTGCTGCTGCTGCTGCTGCTGCTGCTGCTGCTGCTGCTGCTGCTGCTGCTGCTGCTGCTGCTGCTGCTGCTGCTGCTGCTGCTGCTGCTGCTGCTGCTGCTGCTGCTGCTGCTGCTGCTGCTGCTGCTGCTGCTGCTGCTGCTGCTGCTGCTGCTGCTGCTGCTGCTGCTGCTGCTGCTGCTGCTGCTGCTGCTGCTGCTGCTGCTGCTGCTGCTGCTGCTGCTGCTGCTGCTGCTGCTGCTGCTGCTGCTGCTGCTGCTGCTGCTGCTGCTGCTGCTGCTGCTGCTGCTGCTGCTGCTGCTGCTGCTGCTGCTGCTGCTGCTGCTGCTGCTGCTGCTGCTGCTGCTGCTGCTGCTGCTGCTGCTGCTGCTGCTGCTGCTGCTGCTGCTGCTGCTGCTGCTGCTGCTGCTGCTGCTGCTGCTGCTGCTGCTGCTGCTGCTGCTGCTGCTGCTGCTGCTGCTGCTGCTGCTGCTGCTGCTGCTGCTGCTGCTGCTGCTGCTGCTGCTGCTGCTGCTGCTGCTGCTGCTGCTGCTGCTGCTGCTGCTGCTGCTGCTGCTGCTGCTGCTGCTGCTGCTGCTGCTGCTGCTGCTGCTGCTGCTGCTGCTGCTGCTGCTGCTGCTGCTGCTGCTGCTGCTGCTGCTGCTGCTGCTGCTGCTGCTGCTGCTGCTGCTGCTGCTGCTGCTGCTGCTGCTGCTGCTGCTGCTGCTGCTGCTGCTGCTGCTGCTGCTGCTGCTGCTGCTGCTGCTGCTGCTGCTGCTGCTGCTGCTGCTGCTGCTGCTGCTGCTGCTGCTGCTGCTGCTGCTGCTGCTGCTGCTGCTGCTGCTGCTGCTGCTGCTGCTGCTGCTGCTGCTGCTGCTGCTGCTGCTGCTGCTGCTGCTGCTGCTGCTGCTGCTGCTGCTGCTGCTGCTGCTGCTGCTGCTGCTGCTGCTGCTGCTGCTGCTGCTGCTGCTGCTGCTGCTGCTGCTGCTGCTGCTGCTGCTGCTGCTGCTGCTGCTGCTGCTGCTGCTGCTGCTGCTGCTGCTGCTGCTGCTGCTGCTGCTGCTGCTGCTGCTGCTGCTGCTGCTGCTGCTGCTGCTGCTGCTGCTGCTGCTGCTGCTGCTGCTGCTGCTGCTGCTGCTGCTGCTGCTGCTGCTGCTGCTGCTGCTGCTGCTGCTGCTGCTGCTGCTGCTGCTGCTGCTGCTGCTGCTGCTGCTGCTGCTGCTGCTGCTGCTGCTGCTGCTGCTGCTGCTGCTGCTGCTGCTGCTGCTGCTGCTGCTGCTGCTGCTGCTGCTGCTGCTGCTGCTGCTGCTGCTGCTGCTGCTGCTGCTGCTGCTGCTGCTGCTGCTGCTGCTGCTGCTGCTGCTGCTGCTGCTGCTGCTGCTGCTGCTGCTGCTGCTGCTGCTGCTGCTGCTGCTGCTGCTGCTGCTGCTGCTGCTGCTGCTGCTGCTGCTGCTGCTGCTGCTGCTGCTGCTGCTGCTGCTGCTGCTGCTGCTGCTGCTGCTGCTGCTGCTGCTGCTGCTGCTGCTGCTGCTGCTGCTGCTGCTGCTGCTGCTGCTGCTGCTGCTGCTGCTGCTGCTGCTGCTGCTGCTGCTGCTGCTGCTGCTGCTGCTGCTGCTGCTGCTGCTGCTGCTGCTGCTGCTGCTGCTGCTGCTGCTGCTGCTGCTGCTGCTGCTGCTGCTGCTGCTGCTGCTGCTGCTGCTGCTGCTGCTGCTGCTGCTGCTGCTGCTGCTGCTGCTGCTGCTGCTGCTGCTGCTGCTGCTGCTGCTGCTGCTGCTGCTGCTGCTGCTGCTGCTGCTGCTGCTGCTGCTGCTGCTGCTGCTGCTGCTGCTGCTGCTGCTGCTGCTGCTGCTGCTGCTGCTGCTGCTGCTGCTGCTGCTGCTGCTGCTGCTGCTGCTGCTGCTGCTGCTGCTGCTGCTGCTGCTGCTGCTGCTGCTGCTGCTGCTGCTGCTGCTGCTGCTGCTGCTGCTGCTGCTGCTGCTGCTGCTGCTGCTGCTGCTGCTGCTGCTGCTGCTGCTGCTGCTGCTGCTGCTGCTGCTGCTGCTGCTGCTGCTGCTGCTGCTGCTGCTGCTGCTGCTGCTGCTGCTGCTGCTGCTGCTGCTGCTGCTGCTGCTGCTGCTGCTGCTGCTGCTGCTGCTGCTGCTGCTGCTGCTGCTGCTGCTGCTGCTGCTGCTGCTGCTGCTGCTGCTGCTGCTGCTGCTGCTGCTGCTGCTGCTGCTGCTGCTGCTGCTGCTGCTGCTGCTGCTGCTGCTGCTGCTGCTGCTGCTGCTGCTGCTGCTGCTGCTGCTGCTGCTGCTGCTGCTGCTGCTGCTGCTGCTGCTGCTGCTGCTGCTGCTGCTGCTGCTGCTGCTGCTGCTGCTGCTGCTGCTGCTGCTGCTGCTGCTGCTGCTGCTGCTGCTGCTGCTGCTGCTGCTGCTGCTGCTGCTGCTGCTGCTGCTGCTGCTGCTGCTGCTGCTGCTGCTGCTGCTGCTGCTGCTGCTGCTGCTGCTGCTGCTGCTGCTGCTGCTGCTGCTGCTGCTGCTGCTGCTGCTGCTGCTGCTGCTGCTGCTGCTGCTGCTGCTGCTGCTGCTGCTGCTGCTGCTGCTGCTGCTGCTGCTGCTGCTGCTGCTGCTGCTGCTGCTGCTGCTGCTGCTGCTGCTGCTGCTGCTGCTGCTGCTGCTGCTGCTGCTGCTGCTGCTGCTGCTGCTGCTGCTGCTGCTGCTGCTGCTGCTGCTGCTGCTGCTGCTGCTGCTGCTGCTGCTGCTGCTGCTGCTGCTGCTGCTGCTGCTGCTGCTGCTGCTGCTGCTGCTGCTGCTGCTGCTGCTGCTGCTGCTGCTGCTGCTGCTGCTGCTGCTGCTGCTGCTGCTGCTGCTGCTGCTGCTGCTGCTGCTGCTGCTGCTGCTGCTGCTGCTGCTGCTGCTGCTGCTGCTGCTGCTGCTGCTGCTGCTGCTGCTGCTGCTGCTGCTGCTGCTGCTGCTGCTGCTGCTGCTGCTGCTGCTGCTGCTGCTGCTGCTGCTGCTGCTGCTGCTGCTGCTGCTGCTGCTGCTGCTGCTGCTGCTGCTGCTGCTGCTGCTGCTGCTGCTGCTGCTGCTGCTGCTGCTGCTGCTGCTGCTGCTGCTGCTGCTGCTGCTGCTGCTGCTGCTGCTGCTGCTGCTGCTGCTGCTGCTGCTGCTGCTGCTGCTGCTGCTGCTGCTGCTGCTGCTGCTGCTGCTGCTGCTGCTGCTGCTGCTGCTGCTGCTGCTGCTGCTGCTGCTGCTGCTGCTGCTGCTGCTGCTGCTGCTGCTGCTGCTGCTGCTGCTGCTGCTGCTGCTGCTGCTGCTGCTGCTGCTGCTGCTGCTGCTGCTGCTGCTGCTGCTGCTGCTGCTGCTGCTGCTGCTGCTGCTGCTGCTGCTGCTGCTGCTGCTGCTGCTGCTGCTGCTGCTGCTGCTGCTGCTGCTGCTGCTGCTGCTGCTGCTGCTGCTGCTGCTGCTGCTGCTGCTGCTGCTGCTGCTGCTGCTGCTGCTGCTGCTGCTGCTGCTGCTGCTGCTGCTGCTGCTGCTGCTGCTGCTGCTGCTGCTGCTGCTGCTGCTGCTGCTGCTGCTGCTGCTGCTGCTGCTGCTGCTGCTGCTGCTGCTGCTGCTGCTGCTGCTGCTGCTGCTGCTGCTGCTGCTGCTGCTGCTGCTGCTGCTGCTGCTGCTGCTGCTGCTGCTGCTGCTGCTGCTGCTGCTGCTGCTGCTGCTGCTGCTGCTGCTGCTGCTGCTGCTGCTGCTGCTGCTGCTGCTGCTGCTGCTGCTGCTGCTGCTGCTGCTGCTGCTGCTGCTGCTGCTGCTGCTGCTGCTGCTGCTGCTGCTGCTGCTGCTGCTGCTGCTGCTGCTGCTGCTGCTGCTGCTGCTGCTGCTGCTGCTGCTGCTGCTGCTGCTGCTGCTGCTGCTGCTGCTGCTGCTGCTGCTGCTGCTGCTGCTGCTGCTGCTGCTGCTGCTGCTGCTGCTGCTGCTGCTGCTGCTGCTGCTGCTGCTGCTGCTGCTGCTGCTGCTGCTGCTGCTGCTGCTGCTGCTGCTGCTGCTGCTGCTGCTGCTGCTGCTGCTGCTGCTGCTGCTGCTGCTGCTGCTGCTGCTGCTGCTGCTGCTGCTGCTGCTGCTGCTGCTGCTGCTGCTGCTGCTGCTGCTGCTGCTGCTGCTGCTGCTGCTGCTGCTGCTGCTGCTGCTGCTGCTGCTGCTGCTGCTGCTGCTGCTGCTGCTGCTGCTGCTGCTGCTGCTGCTGCTGCTGCTGCTGCTGCTGCTGCTGCTGCTGCTGCTGCTGCTGCTGCTGCTGCTGCTGCTGCTGCTGCTGCTGCTGCTGCTGCTGCTGCTGCTGCTGCTGCTGCTGCCGCCGCCGCCGCCGCCGCCGCCGCCGCCGCCGCCGCCGCCGCCGCCGCCGCCGCCGCCGCTGCTGCCGCCGCTGCCGCCGCCGCTGCCGCCGCCGCTGCCGCCGCCGCTGCCGCCGCTGCCGCCGCCGCCGCCGCCGCCGCCGCCGCCGCCGCCGCCGC
This sequence comes from Amblyomma americanum, assembly GCF_052857255.1. NCBI lineage: Eukaryota > Metazoa > Arthropoda > Arachnida > Ixodida > Ixodidae > Amblyomma > Amblyomma americanum. Next base: position 88,836,168 of record NC_135506.1, read on the forward strand.
CGCCGCCGCCGCCGCCGCCGCCGCTGCCGCCGCCGCCGCCGCTGCCGCCGCCGCCGCCGCCGCCGCCGCCGCCGCCGCTGCTGCCGCCGCCGCTGCTGCCGCCGCCGCCGCCGCCGCCGCTGCTGCTGCTGCTGCTGCTGCCGCTGCTGCTGCTGCTGCTGCTGCTGCTGCTGCTGCTGCTGCTGCTGCTGCTGCTGCTGCTGCTGCTGCTGCTGCTGCTGCTTTCGGAAATCTAAAATAAGTGGGTCTCTCTTATACGCACGCAGTGCATTACACTGCATGTCTTTCTTTTTCAACTCCTTATAGTGTTGCGAAAACAAATGTGCTAAGAGTCCTTATTCTCTAAAAGCAAGCTTTGTGCATAATAGAACCTTGGTCATTTGTGTAATTTTTTTTATCTAGAGTTATAAATTTAAATGAAAGGGGGCAAGATTTCGCCTATGCTATTCACCGCCTGTTTACAGGAGGTATTCTATAGGCCAGAATTGGGAACAGTTCGGGATAAGAGTTAATAGAGAGCACTTAAACAATCTGCAATTCACGGATAGCATTGCCTTGCTGAGTCAATCAGGAGGTGAACTGCAAATCATGGTCAATGAGTTAGACCAGACAGAGCAGTACGGTGGGTATGAAAATTAACATGCAGAAAACTTAAGTAATGTTCAACAGTCTAGCATGGGAACAACAGTTCACATATGGTAGCAAGGTGGTGGAAGTGGTAAAGGAATATGTCTACTTATTGCTGATAATGAAAGCTGATCGGTATCATGAGAGGGAAACAACAAGAAGAACAAGAATAGGGTGGAGTGCATATGGCCGGTTCTCTCAGATCAATAATGGCAGTTAACCAGTACCCCCTAGAGAAAAATATACAACAGCTGTATCTTACCGGTACTCATCTACGGGGCAGAAAAATGCAGGCTAACGAAACGAAACGAGTTCAGCTTAAGTTAAGGACAACGCAACGAGGCATGGAAAGAAAATTGATAGATGTAACGTTAAGAGACTGGAAGCGGGCAGATAGGGTGAGAGAAAAAACGCGTGTTAATGACATCCTAGTCGAAATCAAAAGGAAGAAAGGGGTCTTGGGTAGGGCATGTAATGCGAAGGAAAGATAATCACTTCGTTCTTAAGGGCAACGGAGTGGATTCCAAGAGAATGGAAACGTAGCAGGGGGTGGCAGAAGGTTAGGTGGGCGGATGAGATTAGGAAGTTTGCAGGCAAAGGGTGAATGCAGCTGGCAAAGGACAGGGTTAATTGGAGAGACATGGGAGAGGCCTTTGCCCTGCAGTGGGTGTAGTCAGCCTGTTGATGATCATCATCATCAGCAGCAGCAGCAGCAGCAGCCTTATTACACCCACTGCAGGGGAAAGGCCTCTCCCATGTCTCTCCAATTAACCCTGTCTTTTGCCAGTGTCATCGGCACGCGGATGATGATGATAAATTTACACAATTTTTTTCCTTTCTGAACGGGGCACATTTATCTTACCTAAAAAGAATTGACCAAATACTTCAGTGCTATCTTTATTTCAGATCAATTATAACAAGGATCCGGGCAGTCATTTATCACCCTCACACATCACCCGGCCAACGTTTCGAAAGAATCCTTCAAAGTTCGAGAAAGCACTGATACCGAAGATCTGTCGTCTCCTGAAGCAGCTTCCCCAAAGTCTGAACACAGTAAAATCTGTGCTAGCCAGAAAAGACATTCGAGGAAAAGGGTTTCGCAGCGGAAAAAATTCCAGGAGGCAATTCCAGGAAAGAAAAGCCAGCGCATCTGAGCTCTTCATGAAGCCCTACACACGAGCGTGCACTACGGTAGAGACAAGCAAGAACTCAAGAGAGGTTAGTGCATGTGCTAGGAGAGTTCTTGAATAAACATTGTCTGCTTCCGTTGTGCTGTGTTGGCTTCATTAAGTGGATTTCAGCTTGATCAAAATATCTAACAGCAGCAGCTCGCGCCTCTTTCCTCCTGACAACTTCAATGTCCGCAGTATGCGATGGTTGCTCATATACCAAGTAATGCAGCTCTGCTTCATCCATTCACTGCAGCGATATGCAGTCGTTGAAGTGTTCGCAGATCTTATTCGAAACGCAGCATGCACGTGCAATAAATGGCACGTTCTTGATGTCACACGACATGCCCTAAATGCGAAACCTTACAAGCGCTTTGAGCCTTCCAAGCGCGTTCTCAACAACCCAGCTTGATTTTGACAGCTCGTGATTGAAGATCTCCTCTGCTTGGGTGCTTCTGTTAGCAATCGGCTTTATAAAGTTTGGTCTCAAGGGAAACACTTGGTAACACAGGACCAGTGGCGGCACATCAATATCACCAACCGTAAGGCTTGGCTGCCTAAATTTAGGTCTCGCAAAAATTTGCGCCAGGTCTGACATCTGAAACGCGTGGCAGCCGTGACACCCTCTCGGGTAGGCAACGTAGGTGGCCCGAAACTTGTACTTGGGGTCTACTGCAAAATTGACAACATAGCCAGGCGGCAACCACACAAGCCCTCTGCTTTAATAATGACAGCATGCACTCCCAAACACAGGGAGCAACACTCGATCATTTCACAATTTTTTGTCGGATAATGCATACTCCAAAGCAGGTGATAGTATGCGCCTCATATTAGCCTGCATTTTATTGCTGTTGTGTGCCTAGTTTGGAAATCTATGCAGTGTTAACACCTAACTCCATTGAAATCAATTCTTCAGTACTGACAAACTTCTTCATATTGTACAAGCCTGCGCAAGAACACTGATGTTGTTCATAGTATTAAGCGAGATAATTGATATGTAGTAAATTGTGCAGGCTGTATTGAAGAACCAAAACAATTCTGTAACTTAAATAAATAAATAATTGGTTTTGGGGGGAAAGGAAATGGCGCAGTATCTGTCTCATATATCGTTGGACACCTGAACCGCGCCGTAAGGGAAGGGATAAAGGGGGGAGTGAAAGAAGAAAGGAAGAAAGAGTTGCCGTAGTGGACGGCTCCGGAATAATTTCGACCACCTGGGGGTCTTTAACGTGCACTGACATCGCACAGCACACGGGCACCTTACCGTTTTTCCTCCATAAAAACGCAGCCGCCGCGGTCGGGTTTGAACCCGGGAACTCCGGATCAGTAGTCGAGCGCCTTAACCACTGAGCAACCGCGGCGGGTTAAATTCTGTAACTTGAGTATCCTAAAATCTGCATGACCAGGTTATGTGCATGGCCCAACACTATGACTACAAAAGTACTAGAACACCACGCAGATCTGCCATTTTTGCAACTTCTGTTCTTGATTATAGGCTATGATCATATACTTGGAGAAACCAGGCGCACAAATCTGTTTTGTGGGACGTCCTTATCTTGCAGGCAGTAGCCATCTGCCAATTTACAGAGCTAATATTCAATTTTAGCACTAATGTTGTCTGACTCCGCGTCTACAGTTTTCCGCAGACACCCTAAGTATACTACCTGTGACAACCTGGATTCCAGTTTACATACGAGCAATATCAGCTTTCATTTTTTTTTATTCATTAGATGATGGCTTTAGTTGCATTAATGAATGTCAATGCATATTTATTCCCTTCACAAAACAAGACTTCAATGTTAATTGTCTAATACAAGAATACATTTCATGCCCCTAATGAAATATCACAGCTGCAGTGCACGGTGCAGGCAGCGTATGCACTTCCTACCTTATTTAGAGTAAATTGAGCTGGAATAATACATTCCAAAGCATTAACGTTCGCCTGTTTGTTAACTTTCTAGGCCTTGTTGTTAAAAAGTCGCTGGCATTCTCCTCAGTAGGGAAGCTGGTAAATGTCTCCCGGCCAATATGCTCATTGGCTGTGGGAAGCCACAAACTGCTTGCAATTCCCTCAAATGGCCGGCGATTTCATCAGCGGGCAAGAATTTGATCCACTTTTCCTTGAGAACGGTCAAATGGCCTCATAAAATTCTCTATATTTCGTTGCCCGTAGACCTTCCCAGGTAAAACAGGTGGACAATTCTTCGATCCTCAGCCGACGAACACAGTTTATAAACGGCCACGGCGACTTGCTTCTGTATGGGCAGAGGCTCACGCATATTCGTTGCTTGTCGCCTCCTCATGGGATAGCAGGCTTCAGCAATATATCGGAACGTCATCTTCGATACGCGGAATGACGGTCTGTAGCACTGTGTTGCCAAGTTGGGCAGTATGTTCTCAAGCCATCGCCCACCTCAATGGTACGCCCTCAAGGGCACACCTCAAGGATCCGTCTTGTCCCCACTGCTCTTAAATATTGCGATGATCAAACTCCCGCAAAGACTTGGCACCATCCCAAACATCAATTTCAGCCTCTACGCCGACGACATTATTATCTGGACCAACCGCGGATCAGACGGAGAAATTCAAGAGAATCTCTAACTAGCGGCGGCCGCTGTGGTCGATTACGCGGCGAAAATCGGCCTCAGTTGCTCTCCTCAAAAATCTGAGCTATTGATTTACACCAAGAGCAGACAGAAACCCGACATCGAAGTTACAGTGGAAGGCCTAAGGATCCCAACAGTCAGCCAAATCAGAGTCCTCGGACTCATCATCCACGCCGACGAGAGGAACACGACCATGATAAACAAACTGTAAGGATCCGTAGCGCAAGTAACAGGGTTCATCAGAAGAATCTCTCTCAAAAACAGAGGTCTGAAGGAAGGGAACTTAGCCAGAATAATGCAGGCTTTCATCACCAGCAGAATCGTCTATGTCATCCCCTATCTGCACCTATATGCGAAGGAAAAAGAAAAGACCGAAGCATCCGTAATAAGAAGGAGTATCAAGAACGCACTCAGTCTCCCTCAATCAACCTCGACTACACGATTACTGGCCATTGGAATGCACAACACAGTAGACGAGTTGGCGGAAGCCACACGAACCACACAGATAGAGCGGCTCAGTCTGTCTGACACCGGGCGACAAATACTGAGATGGGTACAACGGGTACAGAGACAACCTCTACATCCCGCCGATGCCCAAAACATGAGCCCAATTCACCACAAGGAAAGAAGGGAAAGCAGAGCCAAGGCCATAGCTAGAGAAATGGACTCGAAACCACCGGAACCAGTGGCATACACGGACGCAGCCACCGGAAAATCTGGGGCCGCGGTCGCCGCGGTGGTAGATGGGGCAGGCATCCCGTTAATTACAGCATCGATCAAAACAAGAAATGCTGACATCGCAGAGGAAGTGGCTATTGCACTCGCGTGTGTCGGGACGCAAGCCAACACCATAATTAGTGACAGCAAGACGGCCATCTGGAACCTCGCCAAAGGAAGGGTGGCGGCAGAAACGAAGAAAATACTTGAATCCAGGGAGATTTCCCGTAAGGTCAGAATTATTTGGACTCCTGGCCACGAATCGGCACCGGGGAATGAAGCCGCACACGCGCTCGCTCGAGACGTCTACTGCCGGGCGAGCGCAGACCAGCTCGACGACCCAGTACACGAGGAGCGGCTGACCACCTTCAGAGACATTTGCGACTACTATAAACTGGGTAGAAGATCCTACGCCACACCGCACACACAACTGGACAACGAACAAGCCAGGTGTCTGAAAAGACTCCAGGCGGGCAACTATCCGAACTAGGCGACGTGAAGTGTTCAACGCGGTGTCGCTGGCTGGTGACCAAGATTTGAGGTTCGGGCTGCCGGCCAGAAGCTGCGTTGAAGAGCTGATGACACAGGCGGAATTGCCGATGAAGCGGCGAAAATATGAGCATAAGCCTATAAAGCTGCGAAGCTCTTTTAAGGCGATTGGTTTGGGGATGATGGCGGCGGCGCGAAGTTTGGCAGGTCCGAAAGAACGCCGTCCTGAAAGATGACATGGCCTAATATTGTTAGCTGCGTAGCACCAAAATAACATTTTTTCAAGTTTAGTTGTAGCCCGGCGTCAATAAGGCATGGTACGAGTTGAAGGCGCCGCAGATGCGAAGCGAAATCTTATGAAAAAGCGACGATGTCATCCAGATAACATAGACAAGTTCCTATTTGAGCCCTCTGAGAATATTATCGATCATACTCTCGAATGTTGCTGTAGCATTGCAGAGGCCGAATGGTATCACATTGAATCCATACACGCCGTCTCGGGTAACGGAAGCGGTTCTCGGCCGTTTAGAGGCAGGCCTCGGGACTTGCCAGTAGTCGGAGCGTAAGTCTAGGGTTGAAAAATACTCCGCTCTCTGCAAGCAATCCAGTGCATCGTCGATTCGGGGTAGAGGATAAACATTCTTGCTAGTCATCTTGTTGAGATGGCGGTAGTCCACAAAGAACCTGATGTAGCCATATGTTTTTGTCACCAGGACAACAGGACAGGCCCAAGGGCTGTGAAAGGGCTGTATAATGACGCGCTGAAGCATGTCGTCGACACTCTCATGGATGACGCGGCTCTCAGTCGGCGATACGGCGGCTGGCGCAAGGAGGCGTGCGTACCGGCGTCAACTGCGTGAGAGACTGCCAACGCGCGGCCCAGGGAGGGCTGGGAAAGGTCAAAAGATCTGCGGAAGCGATGGAGAAGTTCCAAGATCTGGTCACGGTAAGCGGGCCGAAGGTCGGTAGCGATGGTACGAAGAAAGACGTCGAAGGGAAGCAGATCGGGCGCAGTCGCACAACAGGCCAGGGCAGTAACTGAGGGACAGGCACAGTGATTGGAGAACTCAGAAGCAAAAGCAGGGTTCACTTCTTCAACAGAGCCAAGGCATTCGCCGCGAAGAACAGAAGACGGGCAAGAAAATGGGTTGGTGACATAGATGGCACAGTGACCGTCAGGAATCGGGAGAACGGCGAAAGGAAGCGGATGGCGAGTGGCGGCTGCGGTGGGGGGAAGAGAGCAGGGCTGCTGAGGGAAGAGTAAGGTCGGAGCGAAACGAGGGCAGGAGAGAAAGGAGGTATGTCAGTGTCGGCAGCTACAAGAAGCTTAGCGGAGCGCACAGGCAGGTCACTCAATAAAACCTTACGCACGGCAAAAAGCTCAAGTTCAGCACGGAACAATCAATCACTGCGCGGAGGGTGGAGAAGTCGCAGCCGAGGATGATATCGTGAGAGTAGCCGCTCAGCACAACAAACTCAATGGTATAGGCGACGTCGCTGATAGAAACGCGGACCATGCTGGCTGCGATGGGGTGGATGCGCTGAGAGGTGGCCGTACGTAGTAAAAAGTCAGACAGCGGCATTGTCACCTTACGAAGTTTGCGGCGAAGGACGTCACTAATCACCGACGCGGCAGCACCCGTGTCAACGAGCGCGAGAACGAGGAAGCCTTCAACAAACACATCAATCATGTTAGCAGAAGGAAACGGAGTTCTTAACGAGTTCACAAAAAGCCATTCTTGCCCCCGGAACTGCGGCATTCAGTTTTCCTCTGGCAGGGGGTCCTGGCGGCGGAGCATCGTAGAAATGGAACGTCTGCGAGGTGAAGGAGAGCGGCGAATAGGGTACTGGGGCTAAGCGTAGATGAGCCAGAAGAGACACTAGGCTTGGAATCGTATCTGTACGTGCGCACGGCATCCCCACAACGAGACGATCGCTGACGGCAAAGACGTGCGACTTGGCCCGGAAGCCCGCAAGCGTAGAATATCGGCCGATTGTCGTCGGTACGCCAAAGGTTCGTAAGGTGTCGGCGGGGTCGACGAAACTGGGCTGGCGGGGCAGGACTGCTACGGCACGCAGCAGGGTTGGGCGAGCGCCGTGTACTGGTGACTGCTTCATGGGAAGCGGGGAGCTGGATGGGAGAACTGCAGCGACCTGCTCCTGAATAACATGGTGGATAGAGGGCGCGAGGGATGGTGCCAGGTCGGCAGTAGGGCGGAGGGGGTCTGGAATATGATGTAGCAGAGCAAGCTGGCGAACGAGTTCTGCGCGGACGAAGTGTTTGACGTTCAGCAAAGACGAGATACAAAGGAAAAAGCCAGCAAGACCATCTACAGGCACGCCGGACTTCAGCGTAGAAGCGCTCTGCTTTCGTAATTCATCCTAGCTTTGCACAGCTGGATGACAGTAGCAACGGAATTGGGGTTCTTCGCCAGGAGAACCTGAAAAGCGTCATAGGCGATCCCATTAAGGATGTGGTTGACTTCATAAATTTCTGCCATGGACGGGTTGACACGCTTGCATAAGTCAACGATATCGTCAACATAGCTAGTGAAGGTCTCTGCCGGGAGCTGAGCTCGAGCACGAAGACGTTGCTAGACGCGAAGCTTCCGGACGGCGGGGCGGCCGAAAACGTCAGCGAAGCTCGTCTTAAAGGAGAACCAGGAGGGAAGGTCGGCTTCATGGTTGCGAAACCATAGCTTGGCAGCGTCCGTGAGGTAGAAGAGGACGTCGCTCATTTTAACGGAACCATTCCACCGATTGTAACTGCTGGCGCGCTCGTAGGAGGCAAGCCAATCATCGACGTCCTGTTCGTCGATGCCACTAAGGAGTTAAGACTCACGCTGGCGCTGTACCCCGCAACAGAGGACGGTGGTAGGGATGGGCGGCGAAGGTTCACTCGTACCTTCCAGCATGGTGGCTGGGACGAGAAGCGTTCCACTTCGAAGTACACGCACATGGTGAGGGAAACATTCCGGTTGGCGGATCGCAGCGGCAAACACATAATGTGAGTTGGCAATGAAAGAAAAAGTTTTAGTATGCACAGTCAAAAATTATTAAGGCATCGTGAAGGGTGACTGCAATCACATCACTGCGAAAGAATTAGTCGCGTGCTCAAACTCTCCAGAAAAGGCGAACAACAACAGAAGAAAATCAGATAGATGAGAACAGAGATAAATATCATTGTTGATTAAACAACGTCTCATGTGAAAGGCTATGGGGTATGGTGCTGAGATGTGATATTTTAGCGATAGGCATTATACTAAAGGAGCAAAGATAGCGAAAAACACTAGGAAAGAGGACAAAAATGATCAGCGTAAATGAAACACAGCATGACAGTAGAGAGTAATGCGGTTATGACGCAAGGCAAGTCAGCTTCCCAACATTTTCATTCGGTCCGCAAGAGACAGTATTGAACTTGTGTATAAGGAATGATTCACGAACTTCGCGTTCATGGTGGGTCTTGAAGCCTGATTCCAGTAAAGTTAATTGAATTTTGCTAAAGGGTGCTTAGTATCGTTCACGTGTTTAGAGATGGGAAGGTTAGGTACTGTCTTGCAATTAGCTTTATAATTATTGAAACAATATCTGAACGGTGTTTCTGTCTGGCCAATGTATTGAATCTTACAGATTGAATATTGATGCATGTAGACCACGTTGCTTGTATTGCATGAGTAGTTGCATCGAATTTTCATAATAAAGTCTGATGCTGTGCTGGAAGCCAATGCTGAGGTCGTCATCTGCGCACAGACTTAGCAACGCGATTTTTTGCATGGGTAGCAGCCGATTGGCACACTTGTGCTTGTGTTGGTAGAAGTCAGAATGTCATTGATGTTTTTGCCACGGCAGTAGGCAACACGGGGCGCTTGCTGAAAAATGTGCTTGAGTGGATCGCTTTGCATGATGATGACATGGTGTATTTCGAAAGGCCCGCGACGTTTGGAATCGATGCTGAGTAAGTGCCGCGTTGATTTGTGATTGACTAAATGATTGGTTTTCTGCTTTGAGGAGTGCCTTAGTGGTCAAGAAGGCCTGCGCGTTCTACAACATCGTTTATTAGTCGCGCTGGGTACTTCCGCTTAATAAGGGCGTCTCTGAGGTTGGTACAGTTTGTATCGAAGTAGCTGTCGTCAGAACCTCTCCGTTTAAAGCGGACGGCTTGTTCATATGGGTTGCTAGTCTTCAAGTGTTTTAAGATGGCTGCTTTCGAAATGTAAGTATTGAGGTTTGTCACTGGGTTTCCGGTATAAATCTATGATAAGCTTGCCATTCTTTATTAATACTGTCACATCTAGAAAGCTAATTGTGGTTCGCGAGTAAGAATGAGACAAAGGAATGGCCCCATGCGCATTATTAATACTAGACATGAATGATAGAAGTTCTAGTTCGCCATGCTGCCAAATGAGAAAAATGTCGTCAGTGAATCTCACATAGTAGAAGGGTTTTAATCGATGTGTAGCAAGAACCCGGTCTTCTAATGAACCTATAAATAAGATGGCATAGTTGGGATCCGTGTATCCATCGATGTCCCGTTTACCAGAACACACTGCTTGCTATCAAGTTCGATATTGTTAGGTACTAGTAATAATTTCAAAATTATAGGTAACGTATGGCCAGCAACATTAGAACTTATGTTTTGCTTCCCAAAAAAAGGCACAACTGGCTGGATGCCATCGGAGTGAACAATGTTAGTAAAGAGAGACGCAACATCAAGAGTTACAGGAAAGGCACCATGCAGGATTTTGAGTTCGGCTATGTCGGACCGAAAATGGGCTGTGTCCTTTATGAAGGACTGAAATGTAGCAGGAATTTTATTGATGAGGGCGTCAACGTAGCTTGACAGCCTTTCCGTTACGGTTCCTATTCCGGAAATGATTTGTCCGTCAGGGTTTTAGGATTGTGAATTCTGGGCAGTAAGTACAATCTGCCTGGTAGAAGGCTGAGTTATTGAATTGACTGTACTTTTATCTAGTTTATTACCCAGAATGATATTGAAAAGCGTCTCTTCCAAAACAGTATAGAACTTAGCAGTAGGGTTGTAATCTAGGAGACGGTAAAATGAGCTGCTATCTGTAATCTGCCTTTCGGCTTCAGCGACATAATCAGTTATGTTCATCACCACGATGACACCACCTTTGTCTGCGGGCTTTATAACAATCTCAGAAACCGAAGAGCATAGGGGATTTTTTTAATATGTGGTGTTGATCGGTGGAGATAATTAGTACAAATTTTATTGCTTACGCTTCAACTCTGACGATGATTTCGCGCGTCTGATGGCAGCTGCTTTTCGCGATGAAGGTGCGATCCTGATAGATTGTTGAACAGTTCGATTACGCACTGGGGTCTTCCTTTGGGCCGAAACTGGGTACTACACTAAGATCTCAACTCTATTTACTTTTCCTACAGAGTACATCGAGGAACCCTCCGCAATTGTCCTCATACTTCTGCGGTGTTCATGGAGGCGTTAGAGGAAGTGATTGGACGTGCGAATTTTCTTTAATGCAGTACCTCTTACTTTTTATTGATCGAAGTTCCAAGCGTTGATTTCCCGTCTTGGGTCCGAAGGTGTGACGGTCTGGAAGTCTGTAAAGACCAGCTGCCTGTTGACCCCCACCCGGTTCAGCACCGGCATCAACACCTGCGCGAACTTCCGTGATCCGGCGGCAGAAAAGTGAACACTGTCCCGAAAGATTGAGCGCCAGTTCTGCAAAAGAAACGAAAAAAAGCACATCTGAGCAAAGCGCCGGTGTCTGGCTTCACGATTCGAGGCAGTTCATAATATTTACATGCAGTTAAGAAAAGTAAATTCAAAAGGAGGGGTGTTTCGTCGCGTTGCATTCATGACACACCTGCCAAGTAAACTGCTGACAAGTCGTAAGAATGCTCCAAGAATTTTTGCATCACTAAAAAGGGCATGAGCTTGAAACATGCATTGTGTACTTACTGGTTCAGACAACAACCTGCTGAAGGAGTCGAAGACGTGCACACCATGTTTCGTGCCGACGTCGGCGCAAACTTTCGCTAACTTCTGCATTCTCGCCTGGAACACGGTGGGTCGGCCTGCATTTGGCCGCGTCGCAAAATGTTACTGAGAAAATTTAAGACTACTTACATAATCAAAATGCGAAAGCCTGGTTTTTATTTCTATTTCATTTTCATTTTTACTTTATTTTCCAATTTCTTTGTAATTACACGCCTACACATTAGCATATAGTCGTAAGGCAAGGAATACACTAGGTTCACCTTTATTCGCCAAAAAGCAACGCGGTTTTGTGGCGTAGGGGTTTCATTCCCGCCTCTCAATCTGAGAGGATGGGGCTCAATTCCCCGCACCTTCGGAATCAGTTTTATTTTTTTTAATAGCACGGTGACGTAAATTGGGTTATTCGGGACAGCTCTTGCTGGTGAACACCGACGCCGGCTTTCATTGCCGACGAGCCATTCAATGCTTTCGCATTAAAAATAATGGCATTTTGAACCTCGCTGAAGCCCGAACAGGCCTTTTACAGATAGTGAGAACAAAAGCTTACGCAGTTCGTCGTATAGTTCGAGATGCTCATGAGCTTATTAACCAAGAACAATGTTCAGGGGCAGGTACTTAGCATATAAACTCAAACTGCTGTAATCTGTCCAGTTATGATTGGACCCTGAGGACAAATCTATTAATCATTGTTCTCGCTAAAACCAGATTTCGTGGTTCTTCCAGGATATATTAACGTAAGCCCTCAAGCAGAAAAGCTACTGATGGCTAAGAAAATTTAATTTAAAAGTGTTCCCGCCACACAATGCAAGCTCATGACGTCCACAAAGAGAAGGGCTGGTTGCCGCCGTTGTGCCCACGACGAAAGCGACGAATTTAGTAGAATAAGGAAATTAAACAAGCAATCGAGCAACGACGAGTGGCTTCGAGAGAACACAGAGAAACAAAGAAGGCGGGTTTTCTCAGGATTATATAGGCAGAAAGTCGGAATCTTATCAACAAAATAAACTAAGTGAAAATCCTCGTGGTGCAAGTAAGTGTGGACGAAGAAACCTCTGGAGGCATATAAGCTCTCTGGATAAAAATAAAGAAAAAGGAACTGATCCAATATAATGAGATTTCACATATGGACTACGCTGTTGAAACACATTGCGTCAGTTTATAGCTGAGACGCCGATACGGACCGCCGATAGGGTAGGCTCCCAGAGTGAAGATGCAGCACAGGACAGCATAACGTAAAGTAGCTTAGGACTGACCCATTCTAACTGGAAACATGCGGATGCAAATGTTCCTAACTGCACAACCATATGATAGGAAATCCCAATCAGGCTTATTAATGGACTCTTAGTGGAGAGAAACAAATTACGTGTCGCCCTACCAAAAATCGAGAGTTTGTGGGGGGCAAAAGTGTGAGAATAGCGCTGAATAGTTGGCATGTGGTTTTCCAGCAATGCGCACTATGCTTATAGGTACTCAAACAAACGCCATCATCTCATCAGAGCACCCCGTGCGTTGAACTGCCAGTCTCTCGCGCTGGATTTGGGTCTCATCGTCTTCATCAACTTTCATTTGCGAGCAGTGTAGCTTCGTTTTTCAGCAGCGCAAGGGACAAAGGACAAGACAAGTGCACAGACATGGCGCCGTGTCTGTGCACTTGTCTTGTCCTTTGTCCCTTGCGCTGCTGAAAAGCAATGTCACACCCACTTGCCCAAGCTTTAACAGTATCATTGTAGCTTCGCTGGCCGCTGCATTAAAGTAGTACGTCATCGCCGCAGCCGAACACCCTGCATGCTTGATTTTGCATTCAGTAGTCTAAGTGCTTTGCCTAATTTTTTAGAAAAAATTTGCGGAATCAGCTGCGCGGTAGCATTTACCTAATAAAAGTTTCGTATAAGAAATCACGCTAGCTGTTCACATTACTTCGAGATAGGAATCGGTGTCAATGACAAATGCTGTTATTTTTATTCCTAATATTACTCCGCCCCCTCGCCTGTGAGGACGATCAGGCCTGTGTATGTTGATCTCACTGGAGCCTGAGAGAACTTCGTGATCACCAATATTGGGGTTGCAGCCACGTTTCAGTGAATATGATAACTTCAGAATCACTGTCCACGCTCTCAGAAAATGCAGTCATTAGGTGGGAAATATCTTGGGGGGGGGGGAGGGGGGAGTCTGGTTTTTCTAACTAGTAATTGGAGGGTGGTAACCTGGCTCAACTATTTTAAAAAGGTAAAGCTCGCCAGTCGCATTAAAAGCATTCGAACGAACCTTCATATTATGCCTGAGCTGCCGTTTTAAATAGAGGAAATTCCAAGCCGTTGTAAAGCGGCTCTCGGATTCACCACTAAACCGATCATAGAAAGAAGAATCGACCTTCTTTTCGCTTCTTATAGTTTCAGGTAAAAGAGCTTCGTGGTCCCTGGCCCATGTTGCTCCTCAGGTGACCAGCACATTCCTTGCATGCCACTTCATTTGAGGATATCAGCATCGCTTATGCCACTAGAGATACGTCCAGTCTTGTTTATTTAGTCTGCTTTAGTGTAGTTCAAGGCGGATGTATTTCAGGCATGCGCGCGTGTTTCATTGCGTTAGCGTGGACTGCGCGCGTGCTTTCTTCGCTTATTCACGTGTGGAACTTCGCTCAGCATGCACCAATTACCTCAGAGAGATCGGTCCAGGCAGCAGTCGGAAATTCTTACTATAAATTATTTTCCACAGTTTTTGTCCCATTCATGGTATTCAATGTGCCGAAGAAAACTAGTCCAGAACAAACCCTTAATCGAATAAGTGCGATCTATGAACAAGTGTGACGAATGTGTGCGGTCTACATTAAAGGAATAGCGTAAATGACAGTGGCATTGCATGGCTGTGCAGTGACGCTCTCGCGTCAACAACTGGACGACTCATGCTGTTCTTCTTAACATTAGAAAAAAAATACTGCTCAACACAGTGCACCCTCTAAACCTTGCGTAAGTAAAGCTCTCCTCAACAGCTCGGAGTGTTTGTCCAAGCATGACAAACGTACGCCCCCAACTCTAAGTACTCCATTCACCTTTTGTTCCTGTAACGATGCTCCACTTGTCTTCGTCCAGCGGCGGGGGTGTCATGAGGATGATCTTGCTCTCAGGAATTCCACACTCCTGCACAGCGAGAACGTGGCGTTGATCTTATTTTTTTGTTCTTTCATTCACTTCAGCGTTCAGTTATTTCTTCTGCTGCGCACCGACTACGGCTTCGAGTTGGTCGAGAGAAAATGGACGAGGCCGTAAAAAACTCCGGGCCTGCACATTTCTGTCGCGTTCAGAAATCTACAAAGAAGAGGGAAAAATTTACCTTCGTTATGCGACGCAAATTTGAGACAATTCCTCTTATTTTTATCGAGTTATCTGTATACAAATGTTCTTTCTAGGCAAAATTTCGTGAAAGCAGAAATTATGGTTGCGTTTTAAACGCTTAACACTTTCCTGCCCGCGCCTATTCCCATCGACAGCCCGCTATCGATGGTTTCAAATTCGTATTTTCCCGCTTTGGAAGTGTTCTTGGACAGCTAGCGCCATCCAGTGGGTAAAAAGAGAACCTTCCGTTCAGTTTTGCTTTGCATTTTGTTTTTTCCGTCACGCGACTATTTTTAAAGCCCCTTCGGAGTCACGTGACTGGCGCTCCTTGTTTACATCATGGCGGCGACGCCGTGCGCCGCAGCTGCACGGAAACTGCGCGTTTCCACGGGAAGTGATACATCTGTGAGCTCGTTTTTGCCACGGGAACAGCAGCAGTGATGACTAAGAAGGCGACTTTGGTTCATAAGACTTTAGCACGGACAGTGAAATTCCGTCAAACCGACCCGGAACGTCAACAGCCATGCCTGGTAAGTTCCGCTTTTGCTGCGCGCTGGTCGGAAGAGATCAGGTTGTTTTGAAGGTCACAACTCTTATCTGCAGGGTGTCACCGTGTTTCAGGCGGGATTGCTCTTCGCCGGCAGCGCAGAGAGTCGTGTTTTCGGCTAGAAGACAGCCAGGCGTCGACCTCGGCGTTGCGCGCCGGAGTGCTGCACGGCGCTTCTTCAGAGCCGTCGATTTCTTCCTCCTATTTTTCCCCACAAAATCATCAGTGAGATATGCAGGAACACGAACAAGTATGCGTGGATGCATATCTTGTAGAAATCGTCCTACAGCGAAAAAGATGGATCTTGGCGAGAGGTCACTCCAGAAGAGATGACAAACCTCAAGTGCTGCAGCACAAGCCCCAAAAATGGAAAAATACCGAAACTGCAAATTGTGCTACAAAGAAATAAAGGTCGAACAAAAGAAAAATGTTCTTTGCGAGACATGCGTGGCAAACCTCTCTTTCACGGCAACGAGGAACTGTATCGCGCGGTGGCACGATAGTCGGTGGGCTACTGTGTCCTTGCCTACCTCAGCGAATACTGTACATAGAAAGCTGAAATTTGCTGCAGTGTTACATCAGTCCCTGTTGTAAAAAACTTATATCCTGAAATTTTTTTATGTTTTGTTTGTGTGAAGAAACTTTGATGTTTTTGTGCGTTTTCTCTTTGTGAATGCAAATTTTTTCATAATAATTTTTTTTTTGATCACATACTTAATAAGCCGGTTGATTGAAACTTATACCATTGCGAAGACAATTTCATCCTCTATAATTTGATACTATGCACTCCTGTATGAAGCAAGTTTTGTTAAATAGAAAAATATATTAATGACACCACCCAAACAGCACCACTTTTCCCGCGGGCAGGAAAGTGTTAACTTCATGAGCTAACGTCAGGAGTTCATGAGTCACTCACGCCCTGAAGATCAACGCCCGGCGATATTCTCCGTGTCCCGCGACACAACCTCTGCCCTCTCACTCCTTCTTACTCACTCCTCACTCTTGTCAATGCTGCTAAAGATTTTGACGGCCATGCCTGTCGTCGGTACTGACACCGCAGTCTCGGAGAATATTCCCGTGCTGTTTCCTTAGACCAGCTGAGTGCAGTTGCTTCCCATCTACATGGCTGGAAAAGGTTAATGGGCTTCGAACTCCTCCGAGTCATTCATTTCATTTTCATTTCTTTATTCCAGTTTTTCGCTCAGTAAAAAAAAAAAATTGGCCACGCTGAGAAAAAAGCCGTGTTCTATCACTGCTCGACAAGCCTCGCCGCCCCTGAATGTTGGCAGCAGCACATTATGCACGAAAAAATACGTAGACATTGACTCACGTATGAGCATTCAGGAGTAGAAAATTGAAACAACACTTGGTACAAAATAAATAAGCATGACTGCGACATTAAGACGAACGCGTCAGATGTTTATATAACCAGTTGCTATCAGAGAAATAGAAAAATTAATGAGTACATTCTTATACTATCACAAACAGCATTTTGAGCATGGTGCTTTTCAGCAAAAAGAATGTTTTAGTTAACAGTGCAGTTAGATATACAGGCTGCGAATGGAAGACAGTGGCATGGCACTAAGTTCTTTAGACAAGGATGTGTTTAGAAACCGAGGCAAGATAGACCCGAGCATTATGAAACCACAGTTGGTTCTTATTTCTGGGGTTGCATACGAGCCACAGCGTCTAATATCATAGGATTGGCGAGGTGTAGGTGTAACAAGATTAGAAAAGTAGGTGTCATCTTTGGATATTGTTCGTTTATAAAAGCATGCAAACCTGTAATCGAACAAGTGTCTCACGGACTCAAACCTATTCTCACGGAAAATTTGCGTGATCGGTGAATCATAAGGTAAATTGGCAACAGCACGCATCATTCTTTTTGTAGCGTGAGCTACACTGGCCAAAATTGAGCAGTTTCGCGTGGCTCCTGGAGAGCCGTGCTACGCATGCGCGAGGAGCAGCGACGTCGCACAGCGCACAGCCGGCGCGCCGTAGCCTCGCTGGTCTGCGCATCCTCCGGAAACCGCACCACGTGACCAACCACATGACTGGTCACGTGACCAGCCACGGCGCCGCGCCGCCGGCAGCTGCTCCACACCACGTGGCCAACCACATGATGTTCATCGGCTCAGCGTAGCTCACGCTACGTATATCCTCGCATAGCCGGGTTAAGGCACTGCTAGTTTTGGGGGGAATAGAAGGCTTGTTAATATCCGTCACAGTCGTGTTTCCCCACACAAGAAAACAGTAACTTAAAGACGAATAAAAAAACGCCTTATACAGATTCATCTTGACCTGCAAGGGTAAAACATTTTTAAGGCTATAGACAATTCCAATAGTTCGAGAAAGGGCAAGACAGATAGCTCCTACATGGGCATCCCGTGTCATTGTCGATGTAAACAGAATGCCAAGAGATTTTAATCTATCTACGTATCTGATATTATCATGACCTAAATAAATTAGGGGCGGATTTACCATGTGCTTTCTCTTGGGGTAGAAAAGTAACCAAGCAGTTTTTTCTTATTTAATAATAGAGCATTGTTTAGTGGCCATGTTTCTAAGGCAGATAGTGCTTGGTTTGCAGTGTCAGTAATTGTTTGGATGTTATTGGAGCTAAAGAAAAGGCTTGTGTCGTCCGTGTATATGATATATGTCGCTCTGTCGTAAAAGTCAGGAATATCGTTTGCATATAAGATGAAGAGCAAGGAACCCAGACTACTACCCTGAGGTACGCCTTTAGTTATGGCTAGTGTGTCGGAGCAGTAGAAGTCAATTTGAACGTACTGAGATCTCGAGCCTAGATACGATATGATAAGTTTCTGCTGTAGAGCGCGAATGCCATAATTGAAAACTAAACTTTTTTGACAGATTTACCTGTCTGGTTGGGTGACTTTTAATAAACTGCACATCTCCAACCAAAAATGTTAACTTTAACCCAAAGTTTCGAAGCCGACTCGGCTCCTTCATCAGGGGTGACTGAGGGCAGTAGCAAGCGTCTTTTAAGTATGGAGGGAAGGGGGGGGGGATCAAAAGAACGAAAGCTGTGTCGCGAAAGGCGCGGGGGAGGGGGGTTTAGGCTGTTAGTCACGCTGGCGAACTGCAGGGAGGAGCTGCATGGTGACTTTTTTTTGGTTGCGTTGAAGAGCGAAGTCCCTGGGCACATACTGGGGGCAGGTTTCCTTTTGTGCGGTTGATATTGTTCGGGGTGGTTTGGATATGCCAGGTTTCCAGAAGGAGCCTCTTGTGGTAATTTGTTTCGGTTCCGATGATGCGGGTTTCTTCAAAGTTGATTCTATGGTCGGAGTCCTCGGAATGTTCGGCTACTGGATTCGGAATGTTCGGCTACTCCGACCATTGAATCAACTTTGAAGAAACCCGCATCCTCGGAACCGAAACAAATTACCCCAAGAGGTTCCTTCTGGAATCCTGGCATATCCATACCACCCCGAACAAAATCAACCGCACAAAAGGAAACCTGCCCCAGTTTGTGCCCAGGGACTTCGCTCTTCAACGCAACGAAAAAAAGTCGCCATGCAGCACCTCCCTGCAGTGCGCAAGAGTGACTAACAGCCTAAACCCGCCTCCCCCACGCCTTTCGCGACACAGCTGTCGTTCTTTTGACCCCCCTCTCCTCCATACTTAAAAGACGCTTGCTACTGCCCTCAGTCACCCCTGATGAAGGAGCCGAGTCGGCTTCGAAACGTTGGGTTAAAGTTAACATTTTTGGTTGGAGATGTGCAGTTTATTATAAATGCCATAATATTCGGGTTTTGGCAAAAGGATAAGGTGGTTAATGTTATCGAAAGCTTTGGTGAAGTCGACAAAAATACCAAGCGCGAGTAACATCTTTTCAAAACAGTCAAGCACGTATATATCCTCTATAGTTTCCGAAAAAGCATTTACCGCGCAAAGAAATGTGCCGAAAATATCCTCATTTCGCGACACCGCATGTACCACCTATTTAGCTCTCCTACAACTCAAGCAACAGCAGTAAGGCAGCTCTCCTTGAGGTAGACCAGCATCTCTTCCAGATTTGCCGCGTACTCGTCCAGAGGAACCTGGGTGCCATCCCTGTGCTCTGGCGTCGAGCTGACGTTGGTGCCGAGCACGATGACAAAGGCAGGCACCAGCGCAGCATCTCTTCGGTCGAACACACGTCGAAGCACGTACTTCCCAACGCGCGTGTTGTAGCCTGAAAACCCGCGGACCAACACGGCGCATTTCCTGCGCGTGAGGCGGCAGCCGCAAGCCAAGGGTGACGCCGAAGCGCCGTTATGAAGAAGAGTGCACACGATGCGAATGATGTGAAGCACTGCACAGTAACATTCACCTGGTGTTTCTCATACGCTGTCATAAGGAGGCACATCGTGCAGCCAAGCTCTTGTTAAAGCGGAAATGTTAGCTAGTTGGAGATCATGCACAATCACATTTGCTAGCGCTTGTTTCGAAACAGGGACCGAGTTCTGTGCGTGTGTGTTACTCTGTCCTTGAGCTGACACAAGGGCTAGCAAATAGGATTGACAAGCTGTTGTGTTCGCGTACAGCGCACTCGGCGGAATTTACAAGCTTTGACCCTATTTAACCACTGAAAGCGATGCAACCTCCCCCCACCTCCTCAAGCTTTGTTGATATTCTTTGCTGGTGTCGTTCTACATAGCTGTTTCTGCGTCACAATAATTATGAATTGTGTCCCGAAGGGAAACATCAGCGGCCTTGCGTGAAGCAGCCGTCAGAAGTGAATATGCTCGGGCGTGTTGATAATACATGGTAACTGAATACACATAGCGCAGGAACAAAAAGACAAAGGACGTCGACGAAACAGGACAAGCGCTAACTTTCAACACAGGATTTATTGCGGAAAGGAGCATATATCAGCATATATCCCTTCTGTATAAGCGGGAAGGAAAAACACCGAAAAAAACACGTAAAAGTAGCTGACACACAGTCGAGCCACGTGCTAAGAAAGAAATCAAGCTCTTTTCTTGATGATGCTACAGACAGCCTACTGACAAATTTATCTCCTGCCCTGGCTATCCCGAAGCTTCCATAATTTCCTTTCTCACTTCGTTGCGGTGTCCATACAAAGTGATCGTCTAATCGAACAAGGCATGGCAACTGTAACGACGCACATTAAAAAATGTGCGCACATGAGGAAGAATGGACCTGCAGCTTGTTCTACACGCTGCATGTCCACTATTACACATGCAGGATGACGAGAAAGCTCATGTAACCGGCCTATCGTGTTCGTCCTCGGCTCTTTGAGCAGCCAACAGAGCAAAAGACTATGCATGAGTTCTGGCAATCTGACCTGCAGTAAACTGACTGACACCACGACATAACTTCCAAAGCCGATAAGGATGGCATTCAGGCACCTGGCGAACGAGTTTGCGACCGTCGTAACCCAGCAACCTTCAGTTGAGAAACCAAACTGAAAGAAAAGGATTAAGAAACTATGAATCATTAGTATACTCATCAAACTTTTATAATTTGTGCGAATTATTGGCAGCTTATTTATTTAAGACCGAGATGGAAAGCCCACAGCGACTGCGCTCATTTCCTTTGCGCGCAGTGGCAAGCGAAACAAATTCATTTTACTTTCATGTGGAACAGGCTGTCTTGACCCCACCGATTATTGCTGACCTACTCTGGGAAGTCTCTTCTGTGTGGCTACAGGGTGGTTTCGTAAAGTGATGGATGGCGCTAGAACGCTTGCAGGCTTTTTTGCCACGTAGGCGCATCCAACGCATTGCGCACTTTTCTGATTAGCCTCTCATTACGTACATGAGCTCGATGCGGCTTGTAACATTTTAGATATTCGATGTTCAGTCGTAGGCCACACCGCCAAATCGAATGTAATGAACTATATCAGGATGTTGTTGTTCCTGAGGTAAGCCCGCTTTCGCCTGGACTTTGCTTTAAACTTCATTTCCTGTGTTATTTGGCTTTTTTATTGCTACAGCACCGCCTTCAGTGCGCCAGCACATGTGGTACTTGCATGAAAACACTGAGAATGCAACGATGTTATATTTTTACATCGAGAACTATTTTGAGAAACCTTTTGGTTGCCAATGCGGACGGTGCCTTTCCCTGGCCCATAACCTACCTCCTCCTTGATTTCAATGTCAGCCTGATCAACCAGTTTAGGCTAATCAAACCCTCTCCTGCTGCCCTTTGTCACTTTTTCTCTCTTCTGTTCGCTAGCCTTCTTACTGGTCTCGCATGTGCAGTGAGAGGGGAGAGCATCTAGAGTGAGTGAAAAAATTTTAAGAGTTTACAGGTGATCTGAGAGCGCCCACTAACAAGCGACATAACGTGGGAAACTGGCGAGCCAGTTTTTCTCCTATTTAAGTTGGCGAGGCGGTGCTTTGAAGGGGAGCCTATCCTTAGACATCGCGCAACATAAATTGCACCACATCGCGCAAATAAACGAACAAAGGTGTCAAAACAAGGTCCCATTGCGAAGCGAGCGATGTGGCTCGCATTGAAACTGAAGAGGAGTTGGCAAAGCCCCAGTCCATGTCCAGCATTCTCGGGCAAAAGTTTTGAAAACTGAGAAATTGTAAGACACTGTTAAAGAAATATTGAAGGTAATGGTCCATTCTTATGATATGTAGCAAAGTATTTCTTTTATAGCGTTTTCATCGATCGCATTGAGCATTTAAGACAGCCATAATAAACCAATGGGGATCTCTTTTGTCGACAGCAAAAACGTTAATACACAAAAAATACCAAGACAGCTGTCAGGTGATTTGCGGACAAATAGATAGTTGTAGTAAAATCTTACGTTACACGAATAAATTCCAAACATAAATGGTTTCCCGCTCAAAAATGCTCTTGTTCAGAATTTCTGGGTATGAAAATACACAGCACAAGGGGTTTGCTTGTAAACTGCTTAGGGCGGCTCTCTAGTATATCTAGCAGACAAAAGCTTGGGAGGATTGGGAAAGCGATGCCATTCCTCTTTCGATGGGTTACGGTCACTGAGGAAGCATAACTAGGCATATAGCAGGCATAGCAAGCAAACCCCTTGGGCTGTACACTTTTCACGGGGGCTTTGCGTCACAACACCACATGAGGCCACATTAAGGCGGTGTAGCAAAGCAATTGTCTTGTGTTCTACTAGACCGTGGCAAGCAGATGCACACAAAAGTGGCCGTCCAGAATGCGCCTTTGTGACGTTGGTCGTTCGGGCTACGGTAGCCGGGACTTAAAAATAACGCTTTGTTTTATCTGGTCGCACTGAATATTGGGCCTTTGATTTATCCGCTTGATGAACCTCTAAGCCCAATTCGCAGTGCTCAGCAGCGAGTTCACATTGCACAGAGCGGTTCCTTCGTTTTAAAACGGCCTTGAGCACTCAATAGGACGGCATCTGTAGTTAAAAGATGACGTGTCGTATACTTCGACATTCCGCAGTCTTTGGGCTTCTGCAGTTTATTTGTTGTTGCGCCTAACTTGTTTGTATTCGTCACAAAAAGAATATTTCACCGCTACCACGAAACGACACTCTGTGACTTAGCATTTAAAAAATGTGCCTACGTCGTCCAGTGTGACATGTCGGATAATCCTAATTCGGAATGATCGCTTGTACAAGAAGACTTTCAAGCAGGCGGTATAGTTTGTATCACTTCCCGTCTCTATACGTACTTTAGAGCAGGCAGCCACGAAGAGCGGGCGCAAGTGTTGTATATTACTGAATGCTTGGCAAAGGAAGAACCGCTCTTGCTTCATTAGTGTCGTTGGCCACTGCATCCGCCCAGCCTCGGCATCTGCTGTTCTCACCTGTGTCAGCGAGTCCCCAAACAGCCATATCCGAGGATAGGCGACGTGGCGTTCGTCAACTGCCGTCCTGTTTACCTCGAAGGTTGTGGCGTCAGTCCGGGCAACCACCAAGAAAGGCCAGACATAAAGCAGCAATAACGTCTTGGTCATGGCAAAGTAGCGACCAGCTTTCGGCTCAGTTTTCCGGGGCAGTTTGCACAGTGTGCTCTGCGTCCGAAAAAGCCCACAAAATTCCTTACTACGAGTGAGTGTCCCAAGAATGAACTAAGACATTTGCGTGGCTTCTGCAGAGGCTTATCAGATAGTTCAAGCGGCGAAGATACCGCTCCAAGTGATAACTCACCTTGTGTTCGACGCTTTCTCAATGGTCTTTGTTACTTTACCTGCTGCCTTTCTTTGCACAAGTGGATGCTCTTAGTATAATCAAAGTAGTTTGGCCGGCAGAAGGGAATATCAACACCACGGGCACAAATTACGCTTTTTTTTCTTTGTTTTCAAAACTTGCAAAACCATGTCCGTCTCGTGCTACTAGATCATGCTGTATAAACAGGAGAGCAAGGGGCCGCAGCAACGGAGTCCTAACGCCTCCTTATATTTGTTTTCCTACCTACGATTCCACGTGAGAAAGTGGTCAGAACAGGGAATCTGGAGCCTGCTGTTTCATGTAGATTTAGTTGCTCAAGTTATATCTGTTGTCGATGTGGCAAGCTTGATATAAAGCGCATATTATCACATATTAGCAACTGTATTAACCACTACATTTAAATGAAATGAAGTGTAAATTGTGGGATTTAACGTCCGAAAGCGAAAATTAATCTATGAGAGAGGCCTTAGTAGAGGAAACATGACTAATTTCGACAAGATAAGCATATTTTACGTGCACGGTCAACGCACAGAACGCGGGTACCTTTGCATTTCGCCTCGTGACCTAAGAGGAAATCAGGTGGGAATATGAGGTGAGGAAGTTTGCGAGTGTAAGCTGGCCATACGTGACGGAACACACAATTATATGGAAGAAGATTTGAGAGGCTTCTTTCCTGCAGGGGACACAGATTTCCTGATGATGATGTTTCTGGTGTGGTTGCGTGGAAACTAACTGCATGCGGTTGTATTTCCTTTCCCTTGAGTATGTAGGCCCAATAAGCTGCCCAAATCACTAAGTTAATGTGTACAAGCCCGGGGAAGTAGACAACTGCTATAATAAAAACGGCGCTGGTTCAAGTCTTCCGGAACCCTCTACTGCAACGTCTAATAAAGCCCTTGCTCAGCTTCAGTACGTTAAATACGTCGCAACATATTATGCCAATATAAGTGACCGGAAGCTCACCCACGAGGAAGTTTATTAGGGCACCCCGTATAACGTCATTGTGTCGGGTTGAAAGCTCTAGAAATAAAGCCAGACAAATCAAGGAGGTAATTCCTACGACAAAAAAGGTAAAATGTTTGGATTTCTAAGAAGCCCTGAGTAGGCCAGTTAAAGAGAGACATTCAGTTCCTGATGAACAAAGTGACGATCTCATATGCGCTTCTTGAGTGCCCGTTCTTCAATACCGCCACAGAAGTGAGTGCTTTGCAAGGGAAGGAGACCTTGGCTTATCCCTAGGCGGGACAGAGGAGCAGTAGGCTCAAGAAAGGGTACGTTATATCCGCACTGAAAAGGGATGCCCATAAAAGAGTAGCTTCGAGCACGCAGCCGTGGGATATTTGGCTGTATGGGAAGATATTTAGCCACTGTTTCATTATGACTGCATATCTTTATTTCCCGACCGTTCCATGAGCTTGTCGCCATACCTTTCATAAAAATGCCAAGTTATAATTTTGTTTGTCTCTGTATATTTTTGTATATTTTTTTCTGTACATTTGTTTCTGGCTTGTGTTCCTTCGTTGCCGTCAATGCCAGGGGGGACCAAGATTTTTTTTTCAAGCCGTAAAGGAACGGCTTTTCTTCTTGGCCCCTTTCACAATGTGTACGTCATGTTGTGAAGAACAAATAAAAAATGAAAATGAAAAAAAAGACTATTGGAGAGGTTCTCTCGCGAACGGAAACGGAAACGGGAAGGGTGAACACGTGCTATTTGCGCGTTCTCGAGCACCTCGGGCAGCGACTTCGGGCAGGAGAAGAGGTTGTGTTGTCCCCTTTCAATCGTTCGGTGCACCATCCTACACACGGTTATAGTTTAACAGCCTCAACGGGTTAAAAAAAAATGCTTTTCTTGGGCGGACTTGCGATTTCTTGACGTAACGCCAGGCATGAGGGAGTGTTGCAAGCCATGCACGAGAGAGCAGGTCATTCTAGGATGCGCCCGGGCCACTGTTTTCACGGAGGGCTATATTGAGGCCCGTCCGAAACAGTGCTGTTTTTTTATGGTGAAAATCCCGGCCTAACGCGTACAGTCGAGGGCGGCGTTTGTGGTGCTCTGAAAATAAAGCTACGCGCAACATGAATACGCTTGAGAGTAGAAGGTTGCACCGCCGCCGTTGCAGCTCAGTTGGTACATTCGGATGGAGTTTCTTTCACTTTGTAATCAGTTATATTTGAGGTAAAAAGTTATTACACTACTAATTTCTTATTGATAAACGCCATAAAAAAAAACCCAATGCCTTCCTTGGTTTCGCTGACTGTCGGGTTCCTTCATATGTATGCCCTACGAGCATCTCATTTCTCCACTTATGTCTCTTCATGTGCAGATTGGGTTTTGCTTGTCGCAGCATGAAGGTAAGGTGGTCGGTGCCTGCAATGGCAATATTGTTACTACAGAGGAGGCCTTTGAGGAGTCGCAATCATTAGTTGAAGCGGCTACCTCGTGTGTCGCACCAATAAGCTCTTTTGCGCAAAAAGGCACAAAGAAATGTGTTCTTTAATCTTATAAAAGTATAGTTGCGCAAGAGGCTTTCCACGATGAAGCGATCAACGATTGCTTCCTGCGTCGGAACGCAATGAAAGAGACAGCGTACATTTCCTTGGTTTTACTGTTGTCGAATGACCGCTTCGAACTGGCTCTGTTCAGACTTGAACACGGGGAGTCCACTGGTCGATGTGTTCGCAAAGAACACTCGTTAGTCAGGCAACAGGAGAAAACGCTTGCTCCTGCCGAAACTTTCGTCAGCAGACTGAGGCTGTCCCTCCGCTCATCTCTGCGCTTTGAGAGCCATCTTCCTCGCTCTCCTCCTATTTACCCATTGCACAATGCTATAAAGAAATCACAGTTGAAAAGAACGAGAAAATTTTGAGATTTAAACAAGCCACCCGATATGGCATAAAATGGCCTCGATAGCAGGTGTGCGTAAAACATCAAACGCCAAAATATAAAAAAGTTAGCGTAAAAATAGAGACAAAGTACAATGGAGGAGTCACGTATGAGGATTATTAAACGTCATCATCGGCTACCAAGGCTTACCATTACCGCTTGTTTGAAATTGTGTGCGAGACGCAACGACGTGTTGCCTTTATTACAGCACAGGTTTTGCTTTGCTTTTACTCAAAATTTGCTAGAACAGCTTGCGAAGCGATTAAACCTTTCACTTAGGGTTGTGTTGTAGGGTTCGCTTAGGACGGGTTGTAGGATTGGGTTGTGTCTAGGAACAATGGCTATCGTCGCACATCATTTTGAGCAAGCCTGTGAGTACGGAGCGACGCCCAGCGTGGCTAGGAAGGCCTTACTTGTACACAACCTTGGCCCACAAGCACGAAGGATATATCAAACGTTCCCACTGCCTTCGGCTCAACCAGATGGACAACTAGAGATTGATGTTGAGTAGGTTTTAGATAAGTTCGAAGGGCCTTGCAAGCCTTACAAGAGCGCTACACAGGCCAGCGTCATATTGAATACAATTATACAGAGGTGAGATAATCAGCCGATAACTTTGTCGTTGAACTACGCATTCAAGCCGCCCCGTGTTGTCCCCTGCCTCAGTCCTGTCCTGTTTTGCGGTTTTGCTCCTCACGATGTCCTACCAACTGGCCTACAACCAAGTCCTTCTAAGCGCTGAAATTTCGGCAGCGTCGCGGATTGCCTGCTTGGTGCCCTGATCATCGTGGGAATTCTGGCCTCTGCGCTATGAAAGCGTCCACGGGGGTAGAAAACTTCCATAGACACCATTTTGTAGCTTTTCTTATCCAGACTTCGGTCTTACTTCTTCCCATAGCGGTCGGAGGAAAGCAAGGTAACAGCAGTTCCCAATTGGCAGCGAGGTGCTAAATGTTTTAAAGCAATACGTCTACTTAGGGTAGGCTGTGACCGCTGATCCGGATCATGAGAGGGAAATAACTAGAAGGATAAGAATTGGGTGGAGCGCTTATGGCAGGTTCTCTCAGATCGTTAATGGCAGTTTTTCAATACCCCTCAAGAGAAAAGTGTACAACAGCTGTATCTTACCGGTACTCACCTACGGGGCAGAAACGTGGAGGCAACAAAAAGGGTTCAGCTCAAATTAAGGACAACGCTGCAAGCTATGGTAATAACAAAGGTAGGTGTAACATTAACAGGCCGGAAGCGGGCAGAGTGGGTGGCGGAACAACGCGGGTTAATGATACACTAGTCGAAATGAAGAGAAGAAACGAGCTTGAGCAGGGCATGCAATGCGAAGGCAAAATAGCATCTTGTCTTTAAATTTAACGGAATAGATTCCAAGAGAAGGCAAGCGTAACAGAGCCGGCAGGAGGTAAGGTGGGCCGATGACATCATGAAGTGTGCGAGGATACGGTGGCCGCAGCCGTCAAAGGCAGAGTTAATTGGGGAGACATGGGAGAGGCCTTTGCCCTGCAGCGGGTGTAGTCAGGCTGATGGTGATAATCATCGTTGTCATAGAAACGCTATCCACCAGAAAAATCTCCTTACCCGAGTCGGATTCGTACCACCGCCTGCGAAAACAGAGCAAGTTTGTTTTCCGGTGCCTCACACAATTCGTCTACCTCTGCTGTCTCATGGCCGCCGCTTGCATGCAGAGGTATTATGCTTTTTTAGCCATCAGTTCCCCTTTAGTCAACAGGGTGTGCCGAAGTGTTTCAAAACGAAACTAGGTATTGTTTCCTACCCCTGGTAGTCCGTCTCTTATCTCGCTCCTGCCCCAGCATAGCTGGCGTCTGTTCTGCGAAAAAAAAAAACCGTACGTTAACGCGTCTCAGAATTTGCAAAGCTTCCTGGGTTTCTAAGAGGCATTTCCAATCTTTTCGCGACGGAACCCAAGATAGATGTCGATGCATTTCGCGGCAACATTCTGCAGAGAAGTAATTTTCAACGCCATGCAAGAGCGCGCAAAACACCAGCTTTTCACACTACCGACACGACAAGGCCGCACGTCGAACTCGACTACACGCTCATGATCGAGATGTGGCAGCAATAATCTACTGTAGAAATTTCAGAAATTTGTAACGCACTGCTCTTGCTGTGACAAGTTTAGACATTTTTCAGAAGTGTGCCTGCAGCATGCAGCTAGAGCAATGCATCATGAGACTGCCGATGCCGATCGACAAACGCAAGCTAGACCACACGCAATATCTCTACGCTTGACCGTGATGACTTCTTCCTTGGTGAGCTGACTTTGGACAGTACTCTGAAAACATCGTAATGGGTATCTATACTCGTCGTGCATAACAGCAACGTGATGTTCAAACTACACACTGGGGCGGATGTCAACACTGCCCTAAAACATGCGCTTCAACAGTCGAGCGATCGGCCAGCACTGTATCCAACTTGCATCAGAGTGTTACGTACACGGGTGATCGTTTGCCGATAACTGGTGAATTCACTCTGCAAACACACAGTGCCTCAGCTATAACTTGAAACACCTTGTCGTAGACGTTGATGTGACTGTCATACTTGGTGCCAAGGCAGGTCAAGAACTAAAGCTTAACGTCAACTTCAGCGTATTGACTCTTAAAAAATTCCAGCTGATAGTCTAGAGCATACTTCAGCGTATTCAGTCTTCCAGACATCGCCATGAACTCCAAAGATGTGTTCACTGTGATTGGCAAGATTCCGGGAAATGTCAACATCATGCTACAAGATAATGCAACTTCTACTATTGCAGCAACGCGCAAGATCCCTTTGGCCATCCAAGACCAAATTAAGGCCGAGCTGGAGAAGGTGGCCTCGACAGGATGTAGCCATCACAAATTTCGCCAAGACAAATGTTTAGGTCCACCGATTGGTTAACGTGCCAAGAAAGATGGCAGCTTACAAATCTGCCTTCACCCCAGGCATCTAAACAGTGTTATCAAACGCCAGCACTACCACATACAACGCCGAAGAAAGTGTTTTCTTATCTAAGTGCATCTACTGTTTGCAGTCTGCTTGATGCCAAATCTGCATTCTGGCAGCTCACTCTCTCTGAAAATACAACCTTTGTCTATAAAGTTTCGAGACTAATTTATTTTCTTCGCTAGAAATGATTCGCCAAAACAAATGTTGATGCGTATCTGTAGCGCCACCTTTTCGGACTAATCTAAAATATTTATGTTATTTTGCTCTGGTAGCCGTCAGATGGCACTGCATGTAAAAAATACGTTGTCATTAGTCGTCTGCGCATTCTACTGTGAGTGAATGTGGAGTGACGGACGTTCACCTTGAACAGCGTGTAAACATAAAATTCTGTATGAAGCTTGACAAGACACCCACACAGACGTATGAGGTCCTTCGTGACGCTTACGGCAACGAGACATTATCGCGGGCTCGAGTTTTCGAGTGGCACAAGAGGTTCGTTTCGTAGAGAACGTCGGTGGAAGACGGCACAAGGCAGGGGCGCCCTTCAACCTCACGGAACGAAAACAAGGTGGCTTGGATCAGGGAAATCGTACAGAAAGACCGCCCCATTACAGTCCGCATGCTATCAGATGCTCCAGACATTATTTAGATAACATGCCACCAAATTTTGCGTGACAACTTGGGGAAACGAAAGCTGAATGCCAGACTTGTGCCACACTCCCTCGCACAGAACCAGAAGGACACACGAGCATCATTGAGCGATGATTTGCTATCCGAGTAAGAAGGATGCTGAATTCATCGACAGCATCATTGCTGAGGACGAAATATGGTGTTTTCAATACGATCCTCAAAGAGGCCGAGCGCCGAATGGCGGTCCACAAGCTCTCAGGCGTCGCGAAATGTGCGGCGACAGAAGACCCAAAGACGATGCTGATAGTTTCTTTTAGATGCCAGAGGTGTCATACACCACGGGTTCGTCCGACAAGGGCAGACGGTGAATTAGGAATTGTATATCCGCGGGCTCCAAGACATGCCTCATACACGGCGCCACCATCGCCATGACTTATGGGCATCTGGACAATGCAGCATTCTCCACGATAACGCAAGGCCGCGCACTGCTCTCAGCATAAGAAAATTTTTCGCCAAGCACATTATTACTGTACTTCCTCATCCGCCATACTTGCCTGACCTCTCCCCATGTGATTTTTTTCTGTTTCCTCGTGTGAAGAGAGCCCTTAAAGGCAGCTGGATGAGGAACGTGGAGTGCATTCAAGACGCCACGAGAAAGGAGCTTGCAGGCCTGCCAAAAGAAGCGTTTTGCATCTGTTTCCAAGATCTCGAGAAGCGTTGTAAGCTTTGTATAGACTGCAAGGAAGACTATTTCAAAGGGGTGCTGCACAAATGATTTCAATGTAAAACGCATTTTTTTAATTGTCTTAGTCTCGGAACTTTACGGACAAAGGTTGTAGCTCATATTTGCACACGTCTGCAAACGCTTGGGACAGGAACCGCTTCCTTCGTTCTGTTTGGGCTCAAAAATGCTTCACAATTTTTGCAACCTGTCTTATGGTATGCTTGCACACACTGATGGTGTTTATCTATACGCTGATGGCATTGTGGTAGCGTCCAAACTACGAAGCATCGTATGAGCCGCTGCAGCGCGTCATGTGAACAGCTTGCAACCACACTTTCAAGCTAAATTAGAAGTGTGTCAGCTAGCACTTGTGCTCGACACATGGGCCATCCCATCGCTGTGAAGAGACTGCAAGCAGATTCAGTAAAAGTGAGTGTTCTCTTAGCTATGCCAGCACCAAAAAACAAGACACAACTCCTCGCATTTTTTTGTATGGTGGTATGGTGACTTATCTTATCAAGTTTAGGCCGTATTCATCGCAGGAAAGTTATATCTCAGGCAGCTGCTAAAGACATGCTCCTCGGCAGCGGGATAATAATCTCACTCCCTAGTTCACCTCAATCAAGCATCTCATCTCTAAGACCCTGCCCTTCACTTCTTTGACAAATCAAAAGGGGTTGTGGTTTCAGCGGATGCAAACTAGTGTGGAGTTGGTGATGTTCTCCTAGAAGATGTTCATCCAGTAGCCTAGGCCTCAGCTGCAATCATTCTTGCAGACCAAAAATATGCCGAGTTTGAAAAATATCTTTTCACCTTAATATTCGCTTGTGCACGTTTCCCTATTTACGCATACGGACGGAGGGCTGCAGTACAAACTGACAGCAATCCTTGGATCAGGCTGCAAAAAATGGCTGACAAGATAACCCCGAGGCTTCAGCGTCTTCTACTCAGGTTTCATCGGCATGATGTCTTCTCCGCCTTTCCTTCACTCCTCCTGATGTTCATCGGGCATGTGAACGAAGTACAAACAAGGTAGCTCACATTCAAGCAGCCAAATTTTCATGCTCGTGATCTCCCACCTTGCAGGTCGCACACAGGTACGCTGCGCAGACGAAGCCTTGTGGTCAGCGCCGCATATCTGATGCCATCACACCACGACGAATGAACAGTCCATGGAGCAGGCTGAAAAGGTGATTGTGGTACCACTCCCAACAAATCTACAGACCTAGCGCTCTCTTGTGCAGCACCGTCTGTCGAGAAGCGCCTCGACACCAATCCAGCCGAACATTCTGATTGCCCCCCCTCTGGCCCGTTGGGCTGAGTATCCACTACCGCGTTCTCCACAAAATGTAAGTGCTGCATGCGGTGGCTCTGTGCCCCCGAGAAAATTGGTTGAGCCGAGCTGCATAATCAAACCTGTAGCCTAGTGCAGCTTGTGACGCGTGAAATACTTAACATCTCATGTGTCTCAAATTTGAAGTTAGACTTGAAACAATTTTTCTCGCTCAGATCAAAATGCGCTAGTCCCGACAGTTACACAGGCGACTCAGTCTGACACAAGCACATATTTCTGAAAACTTTCAAGCGACTTTCTTTTTGGCAGTGCTTTAAATCTTTGTCTCCTGACCATATCAATGTCATAGTGCATTAACTGAACCGGAGAGTTCGGCACAGTGCTGTAAGGCGAAATTTTCTCAGTCTCTACTTTTCGTTAAATCCACGTCTCTAATTTTGACTTTCTTTTATTTCGTGAGAGGAATCCTAAGTGCCTGCCTTTTTCCGCGCGCTATGCGACGAACTAAAGCCGTCGTCTACTCTCTTCAGATTGGTACGCGTATTGAATGCTTCCATGCGAAACGCAAAATGTTAGTTCGAATTAATATATAGTGAAATAAACAAAATTTATTTCATTCTGATTGCCATTGTAGAAATGAATTGAAAATTATGCCCGGCTGATTCGCAGTTAAGGCGCTTTGTCGCACCGACACGTTTAAACGTGGTTCTTTGTTTCGGAGTAGCTCATTACCACTGTTTTCTCTATCTCCTTACATTTCTCCAACTGGTAACGAGCAAGAGCTGTGGCGACCTTATTCACACCGACCTCTTTGCCTGTCATAATTTATAACACCTCTTCAACACACTTGGTGCGCGGAGACTGTAATACCAACTATACACCTGCGGGCACCAAAACTTGGAGACTTTGTTCTTGCTTTCGGATCTCAAGGCCGCTTATAAGAACAAAAATCTTTTCCAGTATTAATTCGGATGAAAACAGCTAGGACACTACTGGAGCTGAGGTAAAGAAGCTGTTTTGGCAATTCAAACTGTGGTATTATTTATTCTTTATAGTATCAACTAATACAGGGCTTCACATCCTAGAAAAAGACGCACGAAAACTGGCCAAGCAGCGGGTACTCTCAGCAACATGTTGAACTAGTTGAAATCATTGGTCGGCGTTCCATTCATTGATTTCCCTGCCAGGGTTCGCAGGCGTGATGGCCCGGAAGTCGGGAAACACGAGCTTCCTGTTGCCCACCACCTCGTCGAGTACAGGCGTCAGAAGCTTAGCGAATTTGTGTGCCCCTGCGGCAGAAAAGTGGACGCCGTCCCGGAAGAGCGCGCGCCAGTTCTGCAAGAAAAAAAAATGCGACAGCAAAGGGCGGAACATTAATGAGATAGAGTTGGATAATCGTTTATCTCGCTTTATTTAGTACTTTCAGGAAACTGTAGAGAGGTTTATCGACAATGAAAGGCAGAGATTTTTATGCCAATTTAGTATCCCGAGCGGTATTATTCGCAAGTGCTATTGTCGGCGGTGGAAGAAGAAACATAACCGTAATGCATGCTTAGGTGAAAAATCAAAATTGAAATGACTTGCGATCGGGGCAAGAACCGAATATAATAATGCACAAAAAGAATGCCACGCCGAGGCGAAAAAAAAATGTTGATTTCATAATATGGGCGCTATCTTCTCGGGAAACTTATTACATGCAGAAAAAGCTTTTCGGAAAAAGAAATCAATTTGAAATATCAGTTTCGCAGCTTAACTCTTTAACATTTAATGAATTGTTCCTCCATGATTGCATGCTCTATGGGCTGAATAAAAACTGAACTTGGACAATACAAGTTCCTAATTGGAATATTTGGCAAAATTTCTTAAACTTGAAATTTTTCTTTGTTTTTCTAGGGTGTCCTTTCCAAGGTGTTCCTCGTATTCTATGCGCTGAAATGTTTATCGTAATTATTAAAAACAAAGCGAACAGCCACCTTCTTATATCATGATAACTTTTTAATCTGAAGTACAGGTTTTTGGTCCCAAACTGTGCAAGCATACTGAAGTGTGGGTCGAACTTAGAACGCAGGCAACTGTTCTTTCGTTTTTGAATAAAATTTATTATTATCTTTTTTGCGTGGTGAATCAGAAAACACGAAAAGTGACAAGTTTCACAGCAACAAAGTCGACTTGTTAGTGCCAAGAGAGGACACTAGTTATGCACATGAAAAAATTTGAATTGTGATAGGGACATCAGACTTCTTTTGCGATTGGCGCGCGGGTAAAATCATGTGAAGTTTCTTTTCATAACTGCAAGTGAAGAGATTTCTGTAAGTTAACAAGCATCTTCCAGATCTTGTGCACCTCGGCTACTTTATACAAGCGATTCTGCAATGCATCTGTGCCATTTTGAATGAATAATAACTATATGCAATGCACAACTGTGAGCGAAAAGTCGCGTCCATGAAAAAATTAACAGTAATATCATTTACATGACCTCAGGGCTGAGGAGAGCCTTGGAAAGGGAAGGAGGGGGTTGAGTAAGTAAGCTGAAATTGTTCACAATACTGGTGAGTCCGACAATTAACAAAAAAAAGAGAAATAACTGCAAATTTCAGGGAGCAAAAACTGCCCATAAATATGCCATTAATGCGAAAATAAAAACTGCAATGAACCCAGGACAGATACCTTAGACCCACCTGAGGTCTCCCCAACCTGACATGACTGTTTCCTGTTGATAACAACTTTTTGACGTTTTAGGCTCAAGGGCACTCGTTGATCTGCCTATTGACTTTCTATTTATGCTTTAACAAGATAATTTTTTTCAGTAATAGTGGCACAACGGCAGATTCTCTAGGAAGTCGAAAAACATGCAATCAATAAAACCATTCTGATCAAATTCACTTGCTAAATCACACGCGAATTAGGAGGGCTGAGAGGAACCAGAGTAACTGGTTGGAAAAGAGTGCTTTCGGACACTTGATAACGAGAAAAATAATATGAGTCATGACATTAGTACAGACCGCCGCGGTGGCTCAGTGGTTAGGGCGCTCGATTACTGATCCGGAGTTCCCGGGTTCGAATCCGACCGCAGCGGCTGCGTTTTTATGGAGGAAAAACGGCAAGGCGCCCGTGTGCTGTGCGATGTCAGTGCACGTTAAAGATCCCCAGGTGGTCGAAATTATTCCGGAGCCCTCCACTACGGCACCTCTCTCTTCCTTTCTTCTTTTACTCCCTGCTTTATCCCTTCCCTTACGGCGTGGTTCAGGTGTCCAACGATATACCAGACAGATATTGCGCCATTTCCTTTCCCCAAAAACCAATTATTAGTACAGACCGCAACTAACAAAACCTTACGAATATCACTAAACAAACCGAGCTACGTTATGAAAAATGTTTCGAGCTGCGAGGTGGGCGAAGAAGCGTAACCACATGAGACAGGAGAGAGAAGGACACGATTACTAACCGCAGTTGTGTATCGCTGCGCGCTCTCCCCCGCGCACCGTGTCGCTTTAGCTCTTTGCTTTGAATCACGCCTTCACCTTTTTTAGCCAAGAAGAAAAGAACAGTGAGGAACAGCACGGACACAGGACAATGAAGGTCGGCGACACAGGAGCAGTGCCTCTGCAGTTTTTCTTTGTTTTTAACGAGATTTATTC
Organism: Amblyomma americanum; assembly: GCF_052857255.1. NCBI lineage: Eukaryota > Metazoa > Arthropoda > Arachnida > Ixodida > Ixodidae > Amblyomma > Amblyomma americanum. Next base: position 88,871,915 of record NC_135506.1, read on the forward strand.
ATATTCGTCGTCATGTGTCCACGCATTTCCTTTCTCGCAAGTCAAACGAAAGAGCCCACAGCACCGCCCTTGTGATGAAAAGAACTCTGTTAGTTAAAAAAATTCATTGCGGCAGCACCTTCTAGTCTCTCAAGTTATGGTGCCAGAACATACATGCTATACACGTACTTCTTTCTGAACGAGAACAGTGGACATTTTTCTCTCGACTAGAGCTGTATTTCTCACTAAATCTCTGGATACAAAATTATGTGCACATGTAAATATTGCATTCATCGTGCTCATTCCCTCACCTTGTGTAGTATAGCGCTTTCACTTCATCCGGCAGATGTATATGCATCTTTGTTTTCTTCTTTAATTAAATACATTATAGCATCGGGCTTTATGAAACAAAAATGAAGCTTCTGATCACTGGTGCATCAACTTGATATGAGCATCTTCTTGCCGATGCCAGTGATATTGTTTGTATAATAATAACTGATAAAAGCATATCAAAAAGTCCTGCTGTTTACACACAGGCTCCGCTAGCAGCCCGTCGAAAGTGTTGAGTGTTTGGACGCCGTGCTTGGCGCCGGCGTTGAGGCAGGCTTCCGCGAACTTCTGAACTCTTGCAAGCAGCATGGTAGGACGACCTGCGATAAAACGTGCACGGGAATAGGTGCTAAATGCGGTTTCACACAGGCCGAGAAAGCGAGAACACTATCGTCAAATTTCAAAGAAATGAATGTTAAAAGAGGTATCCGACTCTATGTTAATACGTAGTTCACACCGCTAGCTTCGGCGATTTAGCGGCGTCTGAAACGCTTTCATAACCTCAACAGCTCGCATCTAATGTAGAATATCTTTTACGAAAGCCTGCCACATTAGATACGAGATGGTTAGGTGATAGAGAAATGCGCAGAATTTAACCAACCCCTTTATGTAGCCTTCACTGATTACGAGAAAGCATTTGACTCAGTCGAAACCTCAGCAGTCATGCAGGCATTCCGGAATCAGGGCGTAGAAGAGCCTTATGTGAAAATATCTGAAGATATCTATAGCAGCTGCACAGCTGCCATAGTCCTCCATAAAGTCAGCAATAAATTTCCAATAAGCAATTGCGAGGCTTGAATTGGGAACAGTTTGGGATAAGAGTTAATTGAGAAAACCTAAATAATCTGCGATTTTCTGATGGCCTTGCCTTGCTGATTTATTCCGGAGATGAATTGCAAAGCAAGATAAATGAGTTAGAAAGGCAGAGCAGAACGGTGGGTCTAAAAACTAGCCTGCAGAAAACCAAAGCAATGTTCAACAGTCTAGCAAGAGAATAGCAGTTCACAATTGCTGGTGATGTCCTGGAAGCAGTAAAGGAATATATCTACTTAGGGCTGGTAGTTATCGCTGATCCGGATCATGAAAGAGAAACAACTAGAAGAATAAGAATTGGGTGGAGCGCTTATGGCAGGTTCTCTCAGATCATGAATGGCAGTTTACCAGTATCCCTCCAGAGAAAATGATACAACAGCGGCATCTTACCGGTACTCACGTACGGGGCATAAACGTGGAGGCTATCAAAAAGGGTTTAGCTCAAGTTAAGGTAAACAAGCGACCTATGGAAAGAAAAATGATAGGTCTTACGTTAAGAGACCGGAAGCGGGCACACTGGATGAAGGAACAAACGCGTGTTAATGACAGCCTAGTCGAAATCAAGAGGAAGAAATGGGCTTGGGCAGGGCATGTAATGCGAAGGCAACATAACCGCTGGTCCTAAGTGGTAACGGACTGGGTTCCAAGAGAAGGCAAGCGTAGCAGGGAGCGGCAGAAAGTTAGGTGGGCGGATGAGATTAAGAAGTTTGCAGGCATACGGTGGGCGCCGCTGGCAAAGGACTGTGTTAATTGGAGAGACATGGGAGAGGCCTTTGCTCTGCATGTGGTGTAGTCAGGCTGATGATGATTACGATGATCTCGCATCGCATAGCTAGGGGCGTATGGGGCTTCGCTCCATAGAGGTTCTTAATATTACCTAGAGGGAAGGCTGGCGCCACTGTCTATGCGAGTTTCTTAACTGAGATCACTTCATCCATGGTGGGAATGCCGGGCAGACAAAGTTCCGTGCTAGGCTTGGCTAGTGTTGGGCCGAAAATGTGGATTTTATCTCAGAATTGTTAGCCGCGCCGCGGTGCTCTCCTATGTGCGCAGATGAAGTAATTTCAGTACCACGCTCGTCACTTCTTGAATACATTTAACGTAAGTAAAAGTCCGGTGTAACGCTGGAAGGGGAACTTTCACAGCATTTCTTCGAGGCTTCCATCGAGAAGTGTCGTTCTCTTGTTAATGAATTCAGGTTTTATGCCCGACAATAGTCAAGCCAAGTAAGAAGCATCGTCTTCTCGGCCATCCTGCGCCTATCCATGGTGCACGAAGTGTAGTGACGCCAGCTTTCCCTCTAGTTATGTTAAACTCTATGTTTCGCTCGATAGCGCACTGTCGCCAAGCCACTCCCGTATGCGTCAGATAAGATGGATAGCGCGATGCTAGGCCCGTTTCCTAATATGTTCTTGCTCACTATACCGCATCGCAACTTTGGTCGTTCTCGGCGATACACGATCGGCCGAAACGCCGGAAGCGGATGCGGCGGCTGGGCTGAAGCGAAGTCTCAACGAAACGAGACGGTGACGCCACACACATAGCTTCCGCAATCTCCAGAGTGGCAGACCAGATATCCATTTTTTCCAGTCAGCTTTACTCTTCCTGTCATTAAACACATCTTATCTCGTCTTCTAGTTGCAAGCTTCGAGATTGTCGACAAACGCACAATCGGCTGGCAACAAAACGAGAGCAACAGATGCATTTGCAAAAATCCATAGATACAACAGTCCGGGAATTAAGTAGAAAAGAAAAATAGAAACGCATTTTTAGAAGAGAATGGCCATTTATGGAGACAGTATTTATTGACCACTTCCAGATGGCGCAGGCCTCCTTAAGCACCGGAAAGTGGGCCCGGTGGCTAGTCACGTTTTTAAGCAGGGCTTGCCAGCTGATAAGATCGAGGAGCTCTTTAGCGTATGGTCAAGAACTTTCAAAGCGATAAATAGCCAAGATGGCGGCCTGCTTTGAACCACACAATTTGTTCAGTATTACCTACCTAAACGGAAAACGAGCCACTGCATTTGGTCCACCGTAGAATGGCGCAGGAATGCCGGGAAGATGAGCATTCATATTACGCTCGGCTATTATTCGTAATAAAATCTGGATTCAGTCATAGCAATACGATTCTCTTCGAGGAAAACCTCGAACAAATGGCGTAAGCTTTCATACGAGTCTGTCACTTGCTTCAAACTTTTTGAAGTAAAAAACGCACTATTAAAATAATTTAGTCTGCGCGCAGAGTAGAGAATTGCGCAGCGCCTATCGATTCATAGGCAGAACCATCGTTTTTGGCCCAACCTTCCCGGAATTCCCGCGGTGGAGAAACTATCATTGACGGTGGCACCAGCTTCCCTTCTAGGTAATATTGAGAAACTATGCTGAAGAGCCGCCTCTAGCTTCGGATATGACTTGGCATCGTTACTGCATTCTTCGCCACGCCAGCTGACTATGAACTCGGTACCGGGCACGAGGAAGAATGTAGGAGATGTTCCGACAGCGCCGCTTGTCCTGCGCTAGCTCTAAACACTGCACAGTATGTCTCGCAGTTTAGCTCTTTGCCTACAGATGGCGGCCTAGAGAAGCGGGGGGAATATCTGGACAGCAGTAAGGGGGCAAATCAGCAATTATCGGTTAAGAAAAAGGTTAAAGGAACAGAGAGAGCTTTGTGGAAAACAGGGATGCTGACGAAATTGGCACTAGAAACATACCGGACCTTTAAACAGGAAATTGTCAAAGAAAATATCTATGATAATTGTAGGGGAAGTTCTTTGTTGTTTGAGGCCAGGACTGGAGTTTTGCGGACTGAAAAGTATAGAGTCAGGTACCAGGAGATAGACACTTTGTGCATTGCGTGCGGAGAGGAGGAGGAAACGGCTGAACACTTGAAACTTTTCTGTAAAGGGCTTCACCCTACAGTGGAAGGCAGCGGGGCTGACTTACCCAAGGCATTGGGGTTTAGGGATAGTGAAGGGAAAGTGGATTTTAAGAGGTTAGAAGTAACCAAGCGAAGGTTATCTGATTGGTGGCTAAAATCAAGACAGGAGTAAAATTTCACAAGACATGGCTAGGTGGCTTGAGCCACCGCCCGATGTAAAGGGTTCAGCCGTATCCATCCATCCATCCATCCATCCATCCATCCATCCATCCATCCGACGGTTAGAATTGTTCTCGTCTGCCAGGGGCGAACCCATCGTTCAACGCTAGTAGTGTTCAACACGGACTTTAATACCATCTGTAGCGTTAGGCTTTGACTTAGATATGACTGCGTTTTGATTTTGGTGGTGCATGGCGCTGCGCTTGCATGCCCTGGTGACTTGCCGATGTGGCGAACGGGCTTCGCTCTGCGGTGCATCGACAGGTTACAAGTGGCGCAAAGAAAACTTGTCACCGTTTTTTTTTTGCACCGAAAGTGAAGAACGTGCTTTAGTGTCCACAAATTCCATACCATGTAAGTACCGTGTGCTGAAACCTTTGTATTTATTATCCTAGAAGTTTTTTGAGGCTCATCTCGTGTCGAAAACTTGGGAAGCCATGTACAGGGATTACGTAGTCGTACGTACACTGCGGCGACCATACGTCATGCGAAAGAAGCGGCGCCAAAAATTTTCCCGACTGCCCTGCACACCTGTCCAGGGCCAGCTAAGATATAAAAAGGCCTGCTGATGAAAAGTCCTGCTGAGAGGCACGATTTTGCGATACGAAAGAAACGTCGTGTTTTTCGGGAAGCACTCGATGGTCCTCAAGAGGAGGTGGCGAGGAGAGTGTTCTCTACAGAAGAGAGCTCGGCTGAATCAACCTCGGATAGCACATCTTGTAACTGCAGCTGCTTGTTCGATGTGCCGCCATCCCCGAATATTTTACTTTCAGGCTCTAGGAGCAGCCATGGACTCTAATTATATGAAGCAACAAGCGTGGAAACTTTAGATTCTCAATTTATTTACGCGCAGATATGCCTTTTGTATCAACAACTGTGTGCCACCTCGTGACCGCATTTTTAACATAAACTGTAGCATGCCGAAACTGCATATGACCTGCGCATTGACGAAAAAATTGAATTGGAAGCTGAATTACAGCTCTTTTTCAGTTCACTAAATTGTCCACATGCGGTCCGGATCGCACAGAATGGGCCATTTCGCACAATCAAGTTGAACGACTTGAATAGGTGCGGTAAGAAAAGAGCTCTTGGATAAAACATGAAACCTTATTCAGTTAACATCGCATAAATAGAGGTGGTATGCTATGCCGGCAATGTTTCTGACGGGAATGTCTTGTGGAATATTTGGAGAAATAATCATCGAGTTGAATGGCATGTTTGGAAAAAGATATTTTCCGGTTTGACCTGGCAATTCTTCCTGGAATTCTGCAGGTTTGCGTCTCGTATAGATTTATTATCTATAACTTCTTTTTTTTTCCTGTCGCCTGAACATCTGTGTATTTAGGTAGCAATAAGGGCCCTCACACGAAGATGTAGACGGACATACTGAAGAGGAACTTTTCAATTGTTATATATTTTTCATGCCTTTTGCTGCCTTGAATGTCCGTTTTTCTTTCGGTTTTAAAACAGATTTTGGCTGTATATAGAAACAGCGTCCTGCCGGGGCATGTTTGCAGGACTTCGGTTTCTCACTGCGTGTACCAAAGGCTACGGCATGCATGCGCAGACCACCAGGACTGCAGGAAAACACCGCCGAATGTTGCAAACCCCAGTGGTCCTTCGCACGGCAAGTCTGCTCGCTTCTCTTAATGCTTGTTGTTTGTAAATAAATGCCTCTTTCCTTCAGATTACAAGGATGCCATTTCCCGCTCGTGAGGGCACACTCGGCACGGTGGTTTAAACGCTCAGTCGGCGACATACGGCCCCCTGGCAAGATACGTTTAGCTTACTCGTCGGATCCAGCGAGCATTTGGAGCCTTCGTACATTGCGGATACTGCCGATCACGGGCGAAGCTGATGTGGCCTACGGCGGACGTCTGCTTGGCTGGATTCCTCTCGAACCCTGAGCCGGTGAAGACTGGCTTCTCAAAACGCGCGTGAACCGTTGTCAGGCTTCGACCAGCAACACGTTCCCGAAAGCTCGAGGCAGGCATATAGCTTTACCCATTCACAAGTCACTCCGGGGCCAGATTTTTGTTTTCTTTTGAGATTGCATTCCTCAGCTTGCAAACAACTTTCATGGACACCCAAGCATGAACCAGTGGCACGATCTCTTTTACCCGTCACCTTTCTTGTGCATTCTGTTCGCTTCTGCCTCCATTATCTGAGCTATTCAACGAAATGAAAAAAAAAAACGTTTGTCCTTATATTTTTCCTTTTTTCATTTTGGATGTTCGACTTCTCCTAATTTTTGTTCACATCGAAGCTGCTAAAAGTAGCTGCTACCGGATTTTGTAGGTGCTAGAGTTTCATTTCCTTTCAATTAAATGGGCCCATTTGGAAGCAAATGGAGAGGCCCAATATAGACCGACTAATTATATTCCCAAAGTGGTCCCAGGCCCCGTTCTATTCGATGGATACCAAAGCTTTAAGAAAAACAAAGAAACAATGGTTACGTATATCAGGTTGATTTAAATGCTATCCTTCACAAGACAAATGAGCTGCGATGTGGCCGCGGTTTGTATGTAAATGCCGGTATTGAGTTTAATAGTCGTGCGAGGTTTTTGCGATCATTTGATCGGTGTAATTTGTGGCTGAATTCAATGTTAAGTTTTAAATATTATTGCTAAGCTGGCGGTTTCTTTTGGAGAGAGTAGCAGGTACGGAATACTAGAGCACGCTTCATCTTTATGAGACCCTCATCGATCCAAAACGCTTCAACGTCAAACAAAATTCAATATTGCTGTACCAGTCAATATATTCTGATTATTCTAGTTTCACTAGCGCGTCTTCCCTTAATTCTTATCAAGTAATACCGAAAGTTGAGCGAGTGGGTTCAAGTTCACAATAAAAAATATCGTGAAGCGGATACAAAAGGCGGGCAGGATGACACAGACAAACGCTTGTTTGCGTTGTCCTGCCTGTCTTTCGCCTTCGTTTCGCGCTATTTTTCGTCATGAACTAAAATCTAGTGTCAACCCAACTAACCTGAAAACGTGACGGAAAATTTCTCTATTGAGTCTCTTACAAACGTTTTATCATTCGCTTCTCATAAACCACCAAAAGACACCGCAGGACCGTCCATGGCACCGCTGCCAGAGCCAATGCTGACCTTCAGTAATCTTCTGTCATCTCAGCACTGTAATAATTTATAGTTAGAGCGCGAGAAGTGGCCCTATACTTGGCTTTATTGTTTATAATTCTTACGACGATTTATGCGCTTCACGGCACAAAACCCGAAACGAAGGACACTGATACCAGAGAACGATAAGTGCGTTAATGTGCTTCATTCCGGGTTTGTGCCCGAAAGTGCGTACTCATCGTAAGCATAATAAAATTATCTGCGGCTGAATGCGGCACATCCTGCCAACTCCAATCATTTCAAGAACTCTATCGATGTCATCGTTCTGTAGCTATCACCCCCATCCCTCACTAATGCCCCATACAGCCGAGGCCTTTGAGGGAAAAAATAAGTTTTCTTTTCTCTCCAGACAACCATTCTGCAGAATTGACCCTACGGGCCTACTCAAGGGACCCGTTTGTAGCTGCGGGTAGCCTTCGTGCCGCCGTTGGCGATGGCAACAGTCGGCGGACATTTAGCAATCTGAATTACAGGAATTGGAAAAAAAATGATTCAGTGTCAGATTGGTGTGGGTTACTCACCGACATTTCCAGTGTGGACGCTCCACTTATACTGGTCCAGCGGAGGCGGTGTTGCTAGTATTATCTTGCTCTTGGGCAGCCCGCAGTCCTGCGAGAGGGAGCAGTGGTTCTGGTTTGGATTTTGCTTTGTATGCAGTAAAAATGGAGAATTGACAGGAAACATGCCTTACTCCCAGCATTCGATTCTTTCGTACATGTTTATTTTTTTTCCCTCAGCAGTCTTTATCATTTCGACGCAAGCGAACACAAACAGCAGTGAGCTTCCAGGCTGTTCACACTTCAGCTTAATATAACGCATGCAAACACGGTGGAAGACGTGAAAAAAATTAAACGCGACCAAATCAAAGCGATGAACCCTGCAATTATTTTTTTGCTAATCACGCGTTTCGTTCAGATAAATACATTTTACGCCTTCGGTACGTAGCTACCACTGTTATGTTTCTTCACCAGTTCCTCGAGAAAACAGAAACACAGGCGCCATGGGCCGCCGTGGCATGCCGCAATGAGCGGACACGCAGGGCTATGAATGCCAAACTAACCTAATATAAGCTTAATCAAGGACCCAACCCTGCTACAATAATACCGCACTGCTCACATTCTGCGAGCGCCGCCATGCAGCCGAAAGGCACGGCTGGGGTCGTGTGGAAGCGAAGAAGACGACGTTCCCGCTCGGACGCGCGCTGCTGGTCTTCTTGGCCTTAGGGGTTAAAAGCCCCCTTTTGTGTCGCCCTACGTTTGTCTGGTGGAGGTGCTGGGTATCGTCCCATGAACGCTGACCACGAGGACGATTCTGACGATCATCAGCGCCGCTTGGACACAACACCCGTTCACAAAGCGAGCCGCCGCCTACGAGGCCTGCAACCTGAGTGTCAGCCACTGACGAGGTCGGTGCGTACCATGACGTCTACTACTGGCAGTCAGACAGGCCAGCCTTCCGGCACTGTCCCACCGGTTGTAGTCCTCACACCTCGCTCGCCGCCAACCTTCCACGGCGATCGGTGCGAGGATGTCGAGGACTGGTTGTCCGGCTTTGACCGTGTGGCCGCTTTTAACCAGTGGGACGACGACCGAAATCTACGAAACGTGTATTTCGCGTTCCAAGACTCGGCAAAGACATGAAGCGTTCTGTCGTGAGTTGCTCGCTACCTTCAGCACCAGCGCACGCAAGGAAAACGCCGAAATCATCCTTCGCTTCAGGTCACAGCAGTCGAACGAAAGCGTGAACATGTTTATCGAAGATATGGCGCGTCTCTTCAGTCGGGCTGACCCTGCCATGCCCGAGGCTACGAAGGTGCGCCACCTCATGCGTGGTGTTAAGGAGCAGCTCTTCGCTGGCCCCATACGCGACCCTCCAAGAACCGTCGCTGACTTCGCCAAAAAAGCCACGGCCATGGAACGTTCCTTGTGGGAATGCAGTGCGCAGTACGGTCGTCTGGGCAGTGTTGCGGCCACCAACTATTGTGCGTCACTGCCAGTCGTCGGAGACGAGGCGCTTCGAGAGCTTGTGCGGAGTGTGGTTCGAGAAGAACTGCGCAACCTCCGCTTAGATGCTCCACCTGCCAGTGTTGCAGCTGTAGCCGATGCCATCCGTGACGGAATTCGGCGAGTGGTCCCGCCACCACCGGCACCACAGCCGGAGCCGTACATCATGAGCTACAGTGAAGCCCTGCGGAGACCTGCGCCAGTGCCACAGACATTCCGCCCTGCTGCCGAACCAACGCTGGGATACCTTCCCCCCGTCGAGCTGCGGGATCCACGCCCTGTTAGAAAAGCGGACGTGTGGCGCAAACCCAACAACCGGCCGCTATGCTACCACTGCGGGGAGCCTCGTCATGTCCTCCACAACTGCCCATACCGGCGGATGAGATTAAGAGGATTTCCACCGAGCGCACCTCGACCACGCTATGGTGAGAGACCGCAAGACATTGAGCAGTACCTGGCCGATCATGTGCTGCCCTCACCGCCTCCACGACGTCAGTCTATTTCGCCGTCTCCAAGACGGGATCCCAGTCACGCATCATCCGCTGGCCAATTCAGACACGTTCCCCCGCAGGGAAAACTGAAGACGGCGGCCTCCGGGGGTAAGACCGCCGCTGCCGCAGAGTGTGAACAGCCTCCATCCGTCGGTTGTATGCGACGACCCGAACGCCGACAACCCCAGCCGCCGACCTCAAAGACGATCTCACCGCCGACCGCAACGACGATGCGAGCACCGATCCCACCGACGGCCGCGTCGACGACCACACCGATGACCTCACCGACGACCCCATCGACTACGGCACCAAAAACCTCACCGACGAGTTGTCAAAGAATTGTTTCTGCCGCCGAAATCCCTGTTGCCGCCGATGGCTATGACGTGTCAGCATTCGTGGATACCGGAGCCGACTTTTCGGCCATGAGCAGAAACCTAGCCACGACCCTCAGAAGGGTTCTAACACCTTGGCATGGGCCCCAGATACGCGCAGCTGGTTGCCATGTGGTGACGCCGGTTGGCGTCTGCACCTGCCGTGTAAAGATCCGAGGTGCAACTTTCATTGGCTCCTTCGCCGTGCTACGAGAGTGTTCCAAAGAACTGATTCTCGGCTTGGACTTCCTTAAAGAGTATGGCACGGACGTCAACCTGCATGAGCAATTGGTATCGTTTTCGACACAGCGAGCCGTTGCTACAGACCCCTAGTTGCACAGAGCAGCACTACGCATCTCTGACGACCACACAACGATACCACCGAGAACAAGCAAGTTTGTCACAGTGAAGTGTGATACCAGCTTCGGTACTCGGTGCATTGCCGAAGCGAACATGTCGCTGCTACTGTCTCGGCAAGTTTGCGTTGTTCACGCCCTTGTCGACCTTGTTCGCGCGCGTACCGAGCTATTAGTGACCAACTTTAGTAGCGAACCCCAACATTTGACGAAAAACAATGATTGCCCATTTTGAAGAACTTGGCGAGCATGCCGTCCAATGTGCCTTATCCACAACAGACCCCGGAACAGCGGAACAGGACATGGCACCAGCCGTTACGATCGACGTGAACCCTGACCTTCTGACCAATCAGAAACGCCGCGTGGAAAGCCCTATTGACTCTTTCCGTGACTGTTTTGCGTCAACCTCCAAGGTTCTTCAGACGCCAATAACTAAGCACCGCATTATCGTCGATAGTAACCAGCGACCACTATGTCAGCGTCCTTATCGTGTTTCGTCGAAGGAACGTGATGCTATCCGCCGCCAAGTTGCCGAAATGCTCCGCGACGACGTCATACAACCATCGACGAGTCCCTGGGCATCACCTGTTGTTCTCGTCACAAAGAAAGATGGCAGCCTACGATTCTGCTTGGATTATCAACGTCTCAACAACGTTACAAAAAAGGATGTATATCCACTGCCGCGCATTGATGACTCATTAGATCGCCTCCGCCGTGCTACCTACTTTTCGTCACTCGACCTGCGTAGCGGTTATTGGCAAATCGAGGTCGACGAATAGTGACCAAGAAAAGACCGCCTTCGTTACTCCTGACGGATTGTATGAATTTAAGGTACTTCCTTTCGGCTTGTGTTCAGCCCCTGCTACGTTCCAACGTATGATGGACACCGTACTAACTGACCTGAAGTGGCAGTCCTGCCTTGTTTATCTCGATGACGTCATGATTTTCTCTGACACGTTCGAGGAGCACCTGAAACGTTTGCGTGCTGTTTTCGAGGCCATTTTTTCCGCAGGTCTGTCTCTGAAGCCTGAAAAGTGCCACTTAACATTTTAGGGAGCTCAGGTTTCTTGGCCATATTGTGAGCGCTCAGGGCGTTAGCCCTGACCCAGAAATGACGGCCGCCGTTGCTGCATTTCCCCAGCCAACAGATAAACGAAGCTTGCGGCGTGTTCTGAGGCTTTTCGCCTATTATCGAAGGTTCGTTGAAAACTTCTCCAAGCTCGCAGAGCCGCTGACTCGCCTGACAAAAGACTCCGAACTCTTCTTCTGGGGCCAGGATCAGGAAACAGCTTTCACAGAACTTAAGGCCCGCCTCCAATCTACGCCTATCCTTGGCCACTTCGACGAGAAAGCCACCACGGAACTGCACACAAATGCCAGCGATATTGGCTTCGGTGCGGTGCTTGCGCAGGGGCAAGACGGTGTGGAACGCGTGCTCGCATACGCAAGTCGCACTTTGTCCCGTGCCGAAATGAATTATTCCACCACGGAAAAGGAGTGTCTCGCTATTGTGTGGGCAATCACCAAATTTCGTGCCTACCTGTACGGCCGCCCGTTTCGAGTCGTCAGCGATCATCACTCCTTGTGTTGGCTTGTGAACCTCAATGATCCATCAGGGCGCCTTGCACGGTGGAGCCTTCGGTTGCAAGACTTCGACGTCACCATCGTGTATAAGTCGGGTCAGCAACATAGCGATGCAGACTGTCCCTACCGAGCTTCTCTTCCGTGCCCACCAGATGAACCCGACGACGATTCTGCTTTCCCCGGCGCAGTCACCACATCCGACCTTGCCCGCCACCAGAAGGCCGACTGCGAACTGCTGCCTCTAATCGAGTACCTCGAAGGAACCGCTCCGGCTCCGCCCAGACTCTTCTCTCGCGGACTTTCGTCGTTTTGCTTAATAGATGAAGTCCTCTACAAGAAAAACTGCGACCCGACCGAAACTGCGTATCTCCTCGTTGTCCCAACGACGCTTCGTCAGGAAGTTCTCGCTGCATGTCGCAACGACCTTTCTTCTAGCCACCTTGGTTTTTCCAGAACATTGGGGCGCTTCCGCCACAGGTACTACTGGCCTCGGCTTGCTGCGGTCGTCCAACGCTACGTTAGAACCGGTCGTGAGTGTCAACGACGGAAGATACCGCCGACAAAACCGGCCGGCCTTCTGAAGCCAATTGATCCACCGCAAATCCCATTTCAGCAAGTCGGCATGGACTTACAGGGCCTATTCCCAGTGTCGTCCATGGGTAACCGGTATATTGTTGCCACGGACAACCTCAGCCACTACTGTGAAACCAAGGCTCTTCCCCGTGGCACCGCGGCTGAAATTGCACAGTTCTTTGTTCGCCACATTGTGCTTCGCCACGCCGCCCCCGCGGTTGTATTAACTGACCGGGGAACCGCGTTTACCTCGGCTCTTACACATGAGGTCCTGCGTCTCAGTGGCACCAGTCATAGAAAAACGACTGCTTACCATTCTGAAACGAATGGTCTGACTGAGAGGTTGAACAAGACCATTGCAGATATGATGTCTATGTATGTCGACACTGACCATCGCAAATGGGACGAAATACTCCCTTACGTCACGTTTGCATATAACACCGCCCTCCAAGAAACGACGCGCTTCACTCCCTTCCGTTTGGTGTATGGCCGGGACGCCCTGACCATGCTGGACGCCATGCTGCTCCCAGATTGTGCCCCTTCGTCTGTCACCGGCGCTGACCAATTCATTCATGATGCAGAAGCCGCTCGCCACCTTGCTAGACAACGGATTCGACACCAGCAGAAAACTGACGCCCGGCGTTACAACCTCCGCCACAGGGAGGTGATTTACCAACCCGGCGAGCACGTCTGGGTATGGAGCCCTATACGTTTGCGCGGGCGCTCTGAAAATCTTCTGCGCCGCTACTTCGGCCCCTACGAAGTGCTACGTCAACTCAGCGAGGTGAACTATGAAGTGTTCCCTCAAGCAGTCGTCCGCTCTTCTCGACCGCCCAAGTCTGAAGTCGTCCGCGTGTCCCGCATGAAACCGCATTACGCCCGTTAGCCATTGCCGGAGTTCACATTCAGTGCCGCCGCCATGCGCACCTTCGCACTTTCAGTGCCTCAATTCTGTTTTCCCCCTTGTCGGAGGCATCGAGGCGATGCCTCTTGAAAGGAGGAGGGCAATGCCACACTGCTCACATTCTGCGAGCGCCGCCATGCGGCCGAACGACATGGCTGGGCTCATGTGGAAGCGAAGAAGTCGACGTTCCCGCTCGGACGCGCGCTGCTGGTCTTCTTAGCCTTCGGACTAAAAGTCTCCTTTTGTGTCGCCCTACGTTTGTCAGCGACAATATTATTTACCTTTGTCTTCATTTTTAAGGCCTCTATACACTAGTTGACACTTTTATCATGATCTTCTCTTTTATCTTTCATGCTTCAAACATTAAGCTGTTCATTTTCGTATAAATGAACTGGCTATTCTGTTCAGCATGAAATGGTAGGGAAAGGGGGCTTGTCCCGATATATACCAAATTAGCCTACATCTATTGACACCCAAGAAAACAGACCGAATGTTTTTGAAATTCTTTCTTTTTTTTACCGATGCTGATGACAGACGGAAACTAGTAGCGCAATCATTTTCTAGGTGGCAGTAATTAAAGAGAAGTTAGAAGAAAAGACAACTAAATTTTGCCGGTGGGGTTCGAGCCCACGACCTCCGCTTGTTGCAGAAGATGCTCTGCCTACGGAGCAATGACAGTCGAACCTTCTGCTTTGAAGTGAATTTCATCATCCTCATCAGTCTGGCTACTTCCACTGCAGGACAAAGGCCTCTCCCATTTCTCGTCAAATAACCCTGTACTGCCTGTGCCAGCTGCAGCCCCCTAGTCACCACAAACTTCTTTATCTCATCCGCCCACCTAACCCTCTGCCGCCCCTTGCTCCGCTTAGCTTCTCTTAGAATCCTGTCCGTTACTCTTAAAGGTCATCGGTTTTTTTGCCTTCGCATTACATGCCCTGCCCAAACCCATTTGTTCTTCTTGATTTCGGCTAAGATGCCATTAACCCACGTTTGCTTTCTGAGACGTTCTGCCCTGTTCCTGTCCCTTAACGTTATACCAAACATTTTCTTTTCCATAGCTCGATGTGTTGTCCTCAGTTTAACTTAGACCTTTCAAAGCGAAAGCTTTACTAGCCCAGCGGCGCCAATTTCGCTGCGTCTGCACGAATGACCTTGAACAGGAGGAGCGGAGCCACGTGAGTAACCACGTGACGTACCACCTGACTCGCAACAGCTGCAGCCACGCGCTCCGCCATTACTGCGGCCGCTGCGCGCTGCCTATTCAGTGTCTCGCTATGGACGAAGCAAGTCAGCCGTGGCCGACGTACTCAAGAGTGGGTACTCGCAGATGTCGGGCCGAGTCTGATCATCCGGTCGACATTGCCAACCATGCGAGGGATTTATCAATTGATAGGGAGCGTAAACGCGCTAAACGGGCAGGCGAAACCGATGAAGAGCGGGAGCTCAACCATGTGACACCAAATCAGCATAACCAGAGTTAGCTGAGCTAAGCCGCAGCCATTTTCTCGTTAGCGTCCACATACAGCTGTTGCATACTTTTCTCTAGATGGATACTAGTAAACTGCCGATCATTATCTGAAAGAACCTGCCATATGCGCTCCATCCCATTCTTATTTTTTAAGTTATTTCCCTCTCATGATCCCGATCAGCTGTCAGTACCTGCCCTAATTAGACCTATTCCCTTATCATTTCCAGTACCTCGCTACCAATTTTGAACTGTTGTTTCCTTGCAACACTGCTCAACATTAGTTGGGCTTTCAGTATTTTAAACTTTAGACTCACCGTTCTGCTCTGCCTGTCTAACTCGTTGATCATTCATCTCCTGAGTGAGTCTGCAAGGCAGTGTCATCAGCGAATCGCAGATTGCTGAGGTATGCTTCATTAACTCTTATACTGAACTGTTCGCAATAAAAGCCTCTGAATATCTCCTGTAAACAGGCGGTGAATAGCATTCGCGAGATCGTGTCTCGCTGCCTGGCAACCTTACTTATCGGAGTTTATTGCTGACTTTTGTGTATGACTACGGTAGCTTACAGCGATTATACATATCTTCCAGTACTTTTGCACACGGTTATTGTCCACCCTGATTCCGCAATGTTTCCACGCGTAACCCATGAGGGCTATAACCGAGTGTTTTTTTTTAACTGTTTACAGATCGTTATTTTAAGCCCCGCGAAAGATACTTGGCATCAGTTTGTGCAGGTGTATTGTACAGTAAGGCTAAACTGCTAAGCTAGCCTAACTGGACAATGTTCTAGCGTTAGGTTGCCGGGTTTCGTTTCCATTGGTGGCCTGCCCGGAGTATTTACGTTGCTTGTAACCTAACCTCCAGAGTGTCTCTACAGCGCCGCTCTCTAACATTGCGGCGGCTGTGAAACACTCGGTAATGCTCCAAGTGACATGTGGAGCATGGTGGAATAATAATAATAATAATAATTTGTTTTTTTGGGAAAGGAAATGGCGCAGTAACTGTCTCATATATCGTTGGACACCTGAACCGCGCCGTAAGGGAAGGGATAAGGGACGGAGTGAAAGAGGAAAGGAAGAAAGAGGTGCCGTAGTGGAGGGCTCCGGAATAATTTCGACCACCTGGGGATCTTTACCGTGCACTGACATCGCACAGCACTGGGGCGCCTTGGCGTTTTTCTTCCATAAAAACGCAGCCGCCGCGGTCGGGTTCGAACCCGGGAACTCCGGATCAGTAGTCGAGCGCCCTAACCACTGAGCCACCGCGGCGGGAACCGCAGCTATTCCATATCCCTCTCATGCTACTGCTGGCACCAGGACTTCAAGATACGAGACTATCACTCTGGATTCTGTGCATACTCAGTTAAACGATTTTTGTCCAAATGAGCCTTCCGCTAAAACCGTGCGATGACTTAACGCACCGGCTTTTGTTCCTGACAACGACCGATTAAGAAAGAAACATAGACGTTCCTTAAGCATGGTCCTGTATAGCAGGTATCAGTGTGCCGTCCACCATCCACCGGCAACTAGTCGACCTGGCATTTGCGTCTACCTCTGCATGCCGACATCAAACCTGTTCCTATAGGAATTCTGGTGCAGCAATATTTAGAACCAGTGGGCAACACTTGTTGTAGGCCTTCCAAAAAAATCAGTCGACCGCATACTGAGGACCCCTGAATTGTAAGGGATTGTATTTAAGAACGAAAAAAAAGGAGGAGCTTTTCCTTCGTCTGTCTTAGAATTTCGGAAATTGTGCCTTAAACTAAGGGATCTTCATTTTGGATACAGTCTCATACCGAAGGATTTTTTCACCCGGACAGGGTTCCTTATAGTATCGGGTTAAACCCAATTTCTACCGAAAAATTCGCCATCAAGAGCGCGCAGTTCGTCAGTTTAGATACCACACAAAAAATAGGCGATGTGTGTTGGTTATCATGCAGCGGCGTTCTTATTTATACAATGACGCTTTGAACCCTTCTAAATACTTGTAATTCGTAATGTCGCTTAATCTCAGAACAAGGTGAAAAAGCATACTTTATTAGCGGGAGGACAGAATACGGGTACAGAAATATACGCCGGGCTTTTTACTCGCATCATTTTATCAAGCACTACATACGTTAAAAACGTCCAGCTCAGATGGTCTGATCTTGGGCATAGACGTCCGCTGTGATGCTAAATGAATGTCTTCTCAGTATGCAAAGGTAGGTAGGCGGGCCCAGCACAGACACGCAAGTGTAGTCCATAATTATTGCTTAATGTGCGCGATGAAACATAAAATCATAAATGAGCAAGAGGGAAAAAGAAATATATGATTTTCTGAACAGTGTCTGCGCAACGTGGCCCATATAGTTCTTTCACGGTCATAACTCGGCACCGTGAGAGGCAGCTGAATCAAACTCACACTCACGGCCACTCGCACTCATATCCACTCATTCGCACTCACACTCATGTCCACTCAGCCTCACGTCCGCTCACACACACGACCACTTGCTCACACTCACACTCACAGACGCGAGTGTGAGTGTGATTGAGGCGATATGAGTGCAGTCATGAGTACGTGTGCCGACCTATGGTCATGTCATGAAGATACAAAAGTACAGCATCTCATGTCCCGAGCAAAAAGAAAAAAAAGAACTCAAATAGCAAAATATTTTTGTTGCTGAAAATAACACAAAAATACAGAAAATATGGATGTCTTTTTATTCAATAATCCAATTTGTACCCGAATTTAGGTCCGAAAAATACACTCGATTCTTACCCTCCAAACGCGAAAAAAAAAGTTAAACTTGTAGAGGGGCCCTACTGATACATAGGCATTGGCTGAATGAAAAAAATTATAAATAAAAGCCTGTTGTTTTCTTCATCATCATCGTCCAATTCATATATGAGAGATGTGTACTTGGGCAATTGTTATCGAAATTACTCCTTTGTTTCTTTCAAAACGCGCTGGTCTTCCACACCCTCGAGCGTCTCGACGTAGAACCGGCATGAATTTTGCTCTTGAGAACCAGGAATGAAATCTAAAGCGTTAAACCATGGGAAACCACAAAAAGTAAAGCATTCTAATTTTTCGCATCTCACTCTATAGGAAAGATAATATCGCATTATCGGCTCGTTCCTACGTTACGATGCGCAGTTCAAGCATGTGCTACAGGTAAAACAAAGCATTTAAACGCGGGCTAGACGCCACGCAGTTATGTCTGACATGGCCGACGTCGTCACCTGCAGGTAGTCAAGCATCTCCTCCAGGTTTGCGGTGTACTCCTCGAGGGCAAGCTGGGCCCCTCCTTGGTTCTGGGGCGTCGGGCTGTCGTTGGTGCCCAGCATGATGACGAAAGCGGCCACCAGTGAAGCGTCGTGGCGGTCAAACAGGCGTCTCAGCACGTACTTTCCCCCGCGTGTGTTGTAACCGGAGAACCCGCGGACCAGCACGTCGCACTTCCTGCGTCGACAGCGCACGCGTCCTCACCAGCGTTAGGTATCTCGCTTCTCGTACGGAGTCAAGCGTCTCATCGAAGGGCCGTAATATTGCATGATTAATTATACGCAGCAATTCTGGATAAATGCATTTTTCAACAGAAAAAAGTTTATCAACGCAATTTTTTCATACATTGTAATATTTCACTGTAAAAATCAATATATCCGCAGATCTTCCTTGGCAGGCTCGCGTTTATTTTTTTTTTTGCAGTCAGCGGTTTGCCATCCCAGTCTTAACTACTCGATGCAAGCGGTGGAAGCATTTTGAAGGAAATATTTTGCAACGCATCGGAAGAATGGGTCACACTACCTTCAATATCTAAAAACAGTACCTTACAGCATACTAGTATTCAAAATTTTTGTCCAAGAATGCCGGACATGATTACATGTGTAGTGTGTGTCCAGACCCTTGCCCGCAAGTACTTCTAGAAGCTGAAATATTTGCCGCGTGAGGAGAAAAGACAACTAACAGCCCGTCAGTTGCCACCACTCATTTTTGTTCTATATCTCAGGGCTTCTTCGAAGTAACCGTGCTGCTGGCAACGTGTGCTTGAAGTGCACCGCTCTGTGTAATCAGGCAGTGCCCCTTGAGCACAGGACCAAACATCTGTATAGTTACTAAAAGATTCAAAAGATGTGTTTGCCATACTTAAGGAGGCCTGACAGATATGCTACGCCATTTGGAGGTCGTCGAACGCGATCACGTTATGTTCTACTTCAATGGGCGTTCAGTTCACATTGTTTGATAATGACATGCGTATGTGAGAAGAGGTCGGTGCCTGATAATGATGCTGGCTGCTGCTTGTGCTTGAACTGCCAAAATAATACCCTAATTATTTTCATTACTCTCTTTCCCTCCGGGACAAAACGAAGCCCATATAACTATTTACGCGCCAGAATACAATTAAATGCGACACGCAACATGAGAAACAGTCGCCACCACAATGAATGCAAAGGAAGTGATACCAGGCATTGTTGAATAACCAGAAATGTCACAGCGAACATGCGAGAAGTTTGAAAAACAAAAATAAAATGCCATTTCTTTTCCACAATGGGCAAATATAACAGTTCTATTTCGTGAGCATACAAGGTTAGGGAAATGAGGGGTTCGTAAAGACATACATATGAAGGAAGCTAAAAGTCATCGACCCGAAAGACGCAGGTTCGATGCCGGCCGCTGCGGTCACATCTCGATGGAGGGAAAATGCTAGAGGCCCATGTGCTCTGCGACATCAGTGCACGTTAAAGCACCCCAGGTGGTCCTTTACTACGACGTCTTCCATATCCTGGGTTGCTTTGGGACATTAGACTCCCCAAAAAACAATAAAAAAACAGTCATCGATACCAAGGAACGCACAGGGAATGCTTTAATTTTAATTTGCGGTATTTATGAATTGGATGTAATAGTGTAATTATTGTTTTGGCTGAAAAATAATTACACTTGTTTTGCATAAATTTTTTGGAAAAACGTTCAAGGTATTTTTTTACGTTTTTTCAGAAAAATATTTTTAAAATATTGCTTATCTCTCAGCTAAAAAATAATTACACTATTACTTCTCAATCATGAAGACCCCAAAATTAAAAATAAAGCATTCTCTGTGCTTTCTTTAGTTCCAAGCTATACCCGCCGCAGTAGCTCAGTGGTTAGGGCGCTCGGCTACTGATCCGGAGTTCCCGGGATAGAACCCGACCGCGGCGGCTGCGTTTCGATGGAGGCGAAACGCTAAGGCACTCGTGTGCTGTGCGATGTCAGCGCACGTTAACGATCTCCAGGTGGTCGAAATTATTCCGGAGCCCCCCACTACGGCACCTGTTTCTTCCTTTCTTCTTTCACTCCATCCTTTATTCCTTTCCTTACGGCGTGGTTCAGGTGTACGCCGATATGTTAGACACAGAATGCGCCATCCCCTTTCCCCCAAAACCAATTTTTTTTTCAAGCTATAGCAGTCATACACCGTGGTTAAAGCACCTGCACCAGCAGACCAATTGTTCTCCCGCCGGCGAAGATGCCTTCACCCACAGACAAACGAGACCCTTTTCTAGGTCGGTAGAGGAACGGATGGGTGCGTCCTGCGCAATCACGTGAACGAATTGTGGCGCGCCCATGCTCGAACAAGTTTACATGCCTCATCGGGCGGGCGAGTGCGCAGTACAACTATTGCTGTCCATTATTTGTGCCGCAAGTGGGACAGAATTTGAAATGTTTTGCAGCGATAGCTGTTAAGGGCACGTTTCCCGATTTTGAGACGTCGGCGTAACACTACGCTACGGGTTAAGAATGTAATTTGCATTGACGTCACGCGCGACGTCACTACAAAACGACAGTCTGATTAGGCCAAACAGAGTGACATCACGAGTGACAATGCGAGAGAATGAGACGAATAACAGCGAATAAAAAATTGGGGAAAGCACTTAAACTCCGCCTTATGGGTACGAGGCGGCAGCCTTAATGCGTTAATGCCCGCACATGCGGAATTGGTCATTCCCTTTTAGCATTCGGAGATCGCAGGGAGTGGTATACCACCCCTGGCGCAGTGGTGTAGCGGTTAAGCGATGCGCCACTGACCTGCGATGGCAGGTGGTGCCACCGGTGAGGCTTACGCGACCCAGGTTGCTCTTCCCGAGGAACCTCTCGCGACCAATCATTAATTTCACTGCCACCTGCCACGGTGGGCAGTTTTTTTTTCAGAATCCGATGTTGCAGGTTGTGATGGCGCCACAACGTCAAATGACTCAAGTTGCCCAACTGCCCCCTAGGTTGCTTCTCTGGGAATTTTTCGTAGGTTTTCTCCATGATCGCCTGTGAGGCTTCAAACTGTCGTCAACGCCAACGCCAGACAATTCTTTTTCGATATGGGGTACTAACGTCTCACATTTCCGCTTCTACTGAAAGCTGTCGCTGAATGCTGTGTTAAGCAGTAGTAACCGTACTGTGAGCTTTATTCATCAACCTAGAGAAGTCACAGGGCCCTTCTCAGTACTTTCAGCGAAGCGCACGATGCTCAAAGCATCGCGAAGCATTCACCACTCACGGCGTTATGTGACCCTGTCTAGCTACGCTGCAATCTCTGGGAGATTCTCTTCACGCTACTGGAACGCTGAACAATTTTCTTCATTTTGCACCCCACCGTGGTAGCTGTTCCATCCAACATGCTGACATGGCCTTTGAGAGTGTTGATCATTCTGGCCCTCAGTGCTTGCTTTAGAAGCGGAATAATGAAAACATATTTTCACACCTGGAATAATGGTTGGCCAGTATGGTAGCCCAGCATCCTTCGGCAGAAAACCCCAGCTGTAAAACGTATATGAAAAAGTGGTATCAGAAGATGATTACATCATCATTCACAATTCCCGGCATCAGATTGTAGTAAAAATAGCATTCTGTGTTCTTTTCCAAGCCAGAAATGTAACTGACACCATTTATGCCAGCTCGTAGAGATTTCAGTACATGGACTTTATCTTTCCGACGTTGCACCTGCATCATGAGGTATGCTGTGCAGTGCAGAGCTGTGGATTAATTGAGTCCGTTTGAGCTTCTTTAACGTGCACTTAAATCACGGAGCACACAGCCGTCTTTTGCTTTCCGCGTGTATCTAAATGAGACCGTCGCAACCGGGAGTCGATCTCGCTACCTTAGAATCGGCAACCGAACGTCAAACCCACTCAGCCACCTGCGGGTCACGTATAAATGAGATCGCGCTCCCAGAGCGTGGCATGTCAATCGTTGACAAAGATACGCAAGGTAAACTTGTGCAGCTTCACATCGTTTTGCACGCTGCGGTGTTTCGCCGCGCCATGTCCCGCCTCGGAAAGTGTCCCGGTAACGCACATGAACGCGTCGTATGTTTCAGGCCGTAGATATTATGCAGCCAACATGCGCGAAGTTGTCAGCACTCAGACGGCGACTAATTCACAAGAAAACCAACTTCGCTTCCAAAATGCACAGCAAGGGTCCTTAACAGATCGCTCCACTGTCATTGCAGGCTAGCCCGTTACAGGTTTCCTTAGACAGTATGAAGACTTTCAATTACTTTTTTCAATAAAGTCTATAAACAAACTCCTTAGGCCAGTCTACAATCAATACAAATGTTATAGACAGTGTATACACATTCTCTTCAGTTATGGTAATACACTTTAGTGGTCTTTTCTCCATAGACTGTGAACAGAAAGAAGGAAATATTAATACAAAAGCAATATACTTTATAAGAAGTCTAGAGCAAGTCTATAGACCATTTTTATAAGGGAGTGCATCGCTCACTTACACTCCTCGATCATGGGCTTCGAAATATGCGCGAGCCATGATCGATCGTAACTTTCGAACACATCAAACCAGGCGATTTGTAGAAAATTGCAGGGTGTGCATAGCCAAAGCGCTGCAGTCCCGAAAAGTTAGTGGAAGAAAAGGTTACATTTGTCCCATTTCTATGTCGGCAAAACGTTTCTGTCAGAATCACTGCAAGTTTTAGCCCTTTCCTATGCATACTTATTTGCAGCATTGCAGTAAAAGCATCACGCCGCTCAGGCTGCGAGAAGGACACGTTTTGCAAAAACATGCAGAGCCACTTAAAATACTGCTTATGTGTGAGAATGCGGAAGCGTTAAAGTGCGGAGAAATACTATAGGTCATCACTGCTGGGCATAACTATGCATATTTTGTACAAATTCTATGCACTTTACATACCTTAATTGTAAGTGCTGAGTCGTAATATGTTACAGAATCATGACTTTCATAGGTTACAATAGGTTACAATATGTCTCCTCATTTATGTCTGCATATGTACGCTTATGTGTTACATCGTACATTTGCGTTCTAATATCCTCCGAATTTCGTGCCGTTGACGGCGGACGGCGGACGCTGGCTTTCGTGCTAATGTGACATATAAAGATTTCGCATTAATAACGCTTCTACTTTATAGCTCATCATCATCATTATGAGCCTGACTACGCCAACTGCAGGCCAAAGGCATCTCCAATGTCTCTGCAATTAACCCTGTCCTTTGTCAGCTGCGGCCAACGTATCCCCGCAAACTTCTTAATCTCATCCGCCTACCTAACCTTCTGCCGCCCCGTAATACGCTTGCCTTCTTTTGGTATCCACTCCGTTACCCTTAAGGACCAGCGATTATCCTGCTTTCGCATTACATGACCTGCCCAAGCCCATTTCTTCCTCTTGACTTCGACTAGGATGTCATCAACCCGAGTTTGTTCCTTCACCCACTCTGCCCGCTTCCGGTCTCTTAACGTTACACCTGTCATTTTTCGTTCCGTAGCTCGCTGCGTTGTCCTTAAGCTAAACGCTTTTCGTTAGCCTCAACGTTCCTGCTCCATAGGTTAGTGCCGGTAAGATACAGCTTTATAACTCAAGGCAGCGCAAAACAGGCACCACTGCCACAACTCTGAATGAACCTTGGTACTCATATGGGACCTCGACAATTTCATTGCATAAGAACTCTAGACCTGCTTATGAATAGAAAAATAAAAGCGTCCGCTTTTTGCAGTTCTCCGGAGACAAGGATTGCACTCACTTGGGTCAGGGAGTCTCCAAGCAGCCAGATGCGGGGGTAATCGACGCGCGCCGTATCGATAGCCGTACCATTGATATCCGATGTGCTTCCAAGGTCAAGGACATTCAAGACTAGACAGGAAAAAAGGACAGAGAGTGCTTTGGCCATTCTCGCTTCGTAGCGCAGCCTGCGAGTGGGTCTTAAAGAAATCCTTCTGCTGCTTCGCGATGGAACCAACACAGCGCTCCTCAACGTCTAAGCACGCGTGCGTGATTGAGTAAAGGTGATAGCAGAAGCTCGCGATAAAAGTGGTTTGCGGCTCTTTGTTCGGCCTGATAAGAAGTGCCGGTAGAGAAAAATGAACGTGATATGAACAGGTGATCAGGCAGAGCGAAGGCTGACTGCTTCCACATCTTTTTTCGCCCAATCAGTCTCAGTCCCGGCAGTCACCTGCCCATCCAAGTTTTTGAACTGTATAGCAACCTTAATAACAGCGAACATACACGTAATTAATGTGTTTTATTTCGTGTACTTAATTTGTTTCACTTATGTCACCTACCCCTTAAGTAGTAAAGTGAACTGAATTGAAGTAAAGGAATAAAACCGCGGTTCATAATGTATACAAGGCGACACTTCTTGTGCTCGAACGATGCTATAAAAAGACAAGCAATAAGTGGGCGTGAAGTTTAGATTGTTTGCGTCATTCGCACTTTTACAGGCTTTTATACCGATTAATAAAATGGCTCATTTGATAACTCACACTGTGGGAGACTATGTCCGGGTTACTTGCTCCGCAGACATTAAGGTTTGTGTAATTGTAATGCTCGTGTTGCCGATTTGAATGAAATTGATGATCATTCTGATAATTATTATTAACCTTTATGGCACCAGGGCCGCTTTGACCAAAGGGTGCCGTGGCTCAAGGTAGTTTTCATTACACAAGGACGCTTCATTACACAGTGGAAACCGGAGGGTAGACGGCGGCACTGGGGATCGAACCCCGCCCCTCCAGCATGCAGTTGACTAAAATTAGTTGAGCTAAACTTTGACCAAGTGTGAAGCACACACAGGTCTGAAGATAGGCAGAGGTTTGGCATATCGGCGTAGATTCGTGCCCTGTTAAAATGGACTACTCGCATTATGGACAATTTTTCTGGGGAGTGAACTTTTTAAATGCATTTATGCCTCGTTAATATTGCCGCGAATATTTGCAGCGTTTGTCCGTTTTTCAAATCTGCCACCACACCACCTTAACGCTTTGTTTGCGACGCAAGACGCGACTAGATTTATCTCGATTGATCGCCGCCAGGCAGAGCTGATGTTACGTTGTTCCGGAATGTCCGCCGAGCACGCTTGTCGCTTCGCCGCCGCCGAGTGATTCAGTCCATTTTGGGTGCAAGTCAGCCCAACAAACAGTTTTCTTTTAGAAGACCCTTTTGTTCCGGCCGCCCCCTTCAAGTCGTGAAGCCAGCACTCAGCGCTTCGCTCCCGAGGACGAGCCAGCCGACGTCTCCAAGGAGAGGAGCCTGAGTTCGGGAAACTGCCGCACCGCACCAGACAGCGAAAAGACGCTGCTACGAGCACCGCAACCTCGCCGAAGCTGTCGACATCGATCATACTGCAGCAGCCGCGGGGGCTGCCAACTTTCAATGGATCCCTAGGCGAAGACCCTGAAGAATGGTTGGACCAATTTGAGCGCGTGGCGTCATTCAACAAGTGGGATGATGCGGAAAAAATTGAACACTTGTTTTTCTCATTGGATGGCTCCGCACGCACGGGGTACGAAAACTACGAGTCGTCCCTTACCACATGAGAGCTATTCAAGAGAGAACTATTGGAGGTATTCACCAGTGTCGTAAGGAAAGAAAGAGCAGAACGACTCCTCGAGTCCAGGATCCAGCTTCCGAATGAGCCCGTCCAGGGTTACGTCGAGGAGAGGAAGCGCCTATTTCGCCGCGCCGACCCCGAGATGACCTAGGAAAAGAAAGTTCAGTTTTAATGCGCAGTGTAAAAGAACAACTCTTTGGCACCCTCGTCCGCCAGCCGCAAAAAACAGTACAGGAATTCATGCGACAAGCCTGCACGACTGAGAAGACCCTCGACGTCCGAGCTCGACAGTACAATCGCCCTTCCTCTGCCTGTGCAATCCGTTCGGACACGCCGGCTACCAGCAGCTACAGCTTGCAGGAAGTTATCCGCAAAATCGTCCGAGAGGAGCAACGCCGATTGCCTCTCACGAGCCCCTGTAGATACACCGCCGCCGGACGACGATGAGGACGCCTTCCTGGGAACCATCAGACCCAGCTCTTTTGCCCAGCAGCAACGCTCGGACCCCGACCTAAAACGCCTCATCGAGTACCTGGAAGGCAAGGCTTCTTCACCCCCCGCTTCATTCAAGCGAGGACTGTCTTCCTTCTGTGTGCAGAATCGGGTCCTCATGAAGAACTTTGCAGCGAGCAAAACAGCCTAACTCCTTGTTGTACCTGCTTGTCTCCGCGAAGAAGTTCTACAGGCTTCACACGACGAGCCGACCGCTGAACATCTCGGGTTTACTCGCACCCTCCGCCGCATTCAAGACATTACTGGCCCCTACGGTCTGCCGATGTCGCACACTTTGTGAAAACCTGCCGAGATTGTCAGAGACGAAAGACCCCTCCCACACGACCAGCAGGATTTCTGAACCCCATTGAGCCTCCCTCAAGGCCCTTTCAGCAGATTGGCATGGACTTGCTTGGCCCTTTTCCAACGTCAACATCTGGAAATAAGTGGATCATCATAGCGACCGACTACCTGACCCGCTACGCCGAGGCGAAAGCCCTACCGAACGGAACAGCAGCAGAAGTCGCCAAATTTTTTGTGGAGTGCATTCTTCTTCGACATGGCGCCCCCGATGTGCTCATCGCGGACAGAGGAACAGCATTCACGGCGGAACTAACGCAAGCCATCCTGCACTACAGCCAAACGAGCCACCGGAGGACAACTGAATACCATCCGCAGACCAACGGACTGACCGAGCGCCTGAACAAAATCATCGCCGATATGCTCGTCATGTATGTAGGTGCCGAACACAAAACCTGGGATGTCATCCTGCCTTACGTCGTCTTCGCCTACAACACCGCAGTGCAGGAGACCACCCAGATGACGCATTTTATACTCGTCCATGGCAGGGAGGCAACGACCACGCTAGACGCCATGCTGCCCAACGTTACAGAAAAAGGGAACGTCGACGTTGCCGCCTACCTTCAACGCGCAGAAGAAGCTCGAAGGCTTGCCCGATTACGGATAAAATGTCAGCAGCGGCCCGACGCCAGACACTACAACCTACGAAGACGCAACGCGGAATACAAGCCAGGAGACCAAGTCTGGGTGTGGACGTCCATTCGCCGCCGTGGATTGAGCGAAAAGCTTTTGCACCGCTATTTCGGCCCGTACAAGGTTCTTCGTCGGCTAGGTGAACTGGATTATGAAATCATCCCTGACGCAATGACTGCATCCCAGCGACGCCGCGTGCGACCAGAAGTTGTCCATGTAGTACGTCTAAAGCCGTATTATGCGCACTAAAGGCCGCTGCATTTAATAATAATAATAATAATAATAGCTTTATTTCCATCAAAACGATGGAGGGGCCGTGGGTAAAAGCTGCTGAACAGCTTGACTAGAGCCCAGGGTCCCCTCTACAAGGCAGTACAGGAGCATACATGAAACATACAGGAATACAAACATGCAGAAACGCAAAATTGATTCGATTTAATGTATCACAAGGAAATCAATATTAGAATTGTTCAAAAACATGACATATCACGTGGCGCAGTTCACGAACTGTAGTGCGACCTAAATCAATTCCACATTTATTCAGATCATTAAGAAGTTTAGGCAAAATGTACGATAGTGTACCCATAGAATAGTTAGCACGGGGAGTGACCACCTTCCAGTATTCAGACTGACGTATAGTGTAGGATGTAGGCTTTATTTCTAGCTTGGCTAGGTTGCGAAAGAAATTTCGATTTTCTTTTAATTCGTACTTAAAAGCAACAATTAGTCTATAGCTAAACAATTTCCAGACAGGCATTATATCTGCTTTAATGAACAGAGCATGTGTATGAGAATTGTAGGGGACATCAAAAATAAGCCTAATTATCTTTTTTTGTAGGACGGACACCTTTGTTAAGTTTGTTACTGTGGTAGATCCCCATACCAAAAAGCAGTAAGAGAGGTGAGAGTAAAAAAGAGAATTATATATCAGCTTTTTTACGCTGAAAGGTAATATAGACCTACATCTGGATAAAATACCAACGACACTTGACAATTTAGTGCAAACAGAATCTACATGAATATCCCACAGCATACTTTGCGAAAACGTGACCCCAAGAATTTTAATACTACTTACTATTTCTATTTTTCTGGTGCCATAGATAAGATCTACATTCATATTTACCTGCTTTGATTTCGGTCTAAATAGCACAGCCTTAGTTTTATTGGTGTTAACTTCTAACTGATTTGCTACAGACCATTCCAGAAGTTTTAAAAGGGCGGAGTTTGCTATATAGCTGATTTGCTCACAGTCTGTAGCGGAAAAAAGAATGCTGGCATCGTCGGCGTACAATATATATTTGGCTTCAGCGCATGTATTTACCAGATCATTTATGTAGATATTAAAAAGAAAAGGTCCAAGAATGCTGCCTTGAGGCACTCTTCTTGCAATCGGTTTTTGGTCGGAACAGTGCTCACCTATTTGAACATACTGCCGCCGATAGCCAAGGTAAGATTTTATAAGATTCCAGCAATGGCCACGCACTCCATACAATTCAAGTTTTTTGAGTAAAATGGAATGAACAATGCAGTCAAATGCATTCGTGAAATCAATGTAGAGGCCCAGTACAACCATCTTACTTGAAAACTGTGATAAAATAAACTCTTTTTGTTCTATCAAGGCTAGTTCCGTGGACCTATGCTTTCTAAATCCAAATTGAGCAGGGGTTAAAAGGTCATATTTCTGAAAAAAAATTGAAAGGCGCTCATGAATAATCTTTTCTAAACCCTTTGAAAATATTGGCAACACTGAGATAGGGCGATAATTCTTGATGTCATTTCGATCCCCTTTCTTGAACAATACCGTAACCTTAGCCACCTGCATTCTTTGTGGGAAAACGGCACTCGAAAAACAAAGATTAAATATATGGGTAAGAGTCGGTGCGATAAGATCCATAATATGTTTAAGCGGTCGAATTTGCATACCTTCAACGTCACAACTAGTGCTGTTTTGAAGAGACATAAAAACAGACCGAACTTGTTCTTCGCTAACGGCCTCAAGAAAGAAAGTAGATTGGTTACTAGGGGGCATGAATCTTGAAAATTCAGACACTGGAAAATAATCATCACACTGCACAAAATAGTTATTAAATAAGTTTGCCAGGGCGCAACCGGATATCTCGACTTCACCGATTTTAAGTTTATCTGTTTTTGGGGACGAGTTACTGCGATTTAAAACAGTGTTCAACTTTTTCCACAAAAGATCAGGCTTACGAGAGCAGGCGTCAAGTTCCGCGTGAAAATAGTTTTGTCTGCTTAACTTTATTTCTTTATTTAGCTGATTTCGGTATATCTTAAACTTCCATGCTCTATTTACGCAAGATCCGTTTTTATTTCTCTTACTAGTCGCATTATTTGTTTTAATGCATCGGGTCGATGCTTCTTTGAGAGGGGAGTAATGCCGCGAATATTTGCAGTGTTTTTCCGTTTTTCAAATCTGCCGCCACACCACCTTATCGCTTTGTTCGCGACGCAAGACGCGACTAGATTTATCTCGATTGATCGCAGCCAGGCAGAGCTGATTCTACGTTATTCCGGAATGTTCTAGTAACTTTGCACGCTTTATCTCGAAAGTTCGCTATCAGCTTTAAATTGAGCCCGGCCGACAGCGGCAGGCATTCTGTTCGACGACCGCCCAGCACGCTTGTCGCTTCGCCACCGCCGAGTGATTCAGTCCATTTTGGGTGCAAGTCAGCCCAATAAACAGTTCTTTTAGAAGATCCTTTCGTCCGTCTTCATCTCTGCTGCGACTGCCGTCACCACTACGTGACAATATGGCAACTCGCTGTCCAGACAATGGATTGGATGAGAATGCACGGAGCCCCTTTTGACACATGTATTTTCGTGCTGTTAATGTTGAAAGCGATGAGACCAAAATCCCGATTATATTTTTAGCGCAGAACACCAGCGAAAGGCAGTGTAAATGTCACAGCAATGGCCTTTGTGTTTGTGTGTGGTTTCATACTTCAAAGTGGAAAGGCGCCCTGTTGACGCAGCTTACCATTCCCCGCATTGCATGAACGGTTCCAAAGAAAATTATCTTTGTACGCTGCACTCAAAACTACATTTAGCAGCTGTCAGCTGAGTGCGTACAGCGTTCTTGGGACGTGAACAGCCGTAGTAGGAGATACCTAATCACGCCAAGAGGTGCCATCACGGCTTTCATGGACCACTAAGCACTTCAAACGTGCTTCAGCTTACACTGCATGATTTTGAAGATAATGGCGACAAACTAATGCACCTAGGGCAACCGAGATGGCCGCTTTCCACTTCATTGCCCCTGCACAATGCACAGAAACAGTCAGTATAATTATAAAGTGCTTTTATTTCAGAATATTTCGGTTTCTCCGTATTCCTTATTGCAGACGGCTCGCTTTATGGACACTTTTACTCGGGAACGAAATTGTCGATATTAACTGGACGTGGCTGTACCCGTGTTTAAAGTGTAGCGTCCAACAATTCCTCTTTTTCTCAATTTCAGGGAAACTTCGCTACGAAAACAGGACGACATTTGTTGATTTAAAAAATTTTTTCAATGCCTCTAGGCTTGTAAGTTACTGCGAGGCTTCCAATTTGGTCTTTCAAACAACGCGCACTAGCGTCAAAAATTGAAGCGACTGCTAATTTTTGCTAATTAGCGACATGCCAACTTTTGAAATTTTAGCGACGCTAACAAATTTTTGTATTGGCATTACAATTGGGCTACACTAGCTGGCATAATATGGAGGAAATACTATTTGCTTTGATACATTCATGACTTCGGTGTTAAGGGGGTAACAATGAACTAATTATTTGTTTTTGAGGGGTCCCCGTAATCGCGTCGGGAGCGAAATCGAAACCCTTTGTAATGATCACGTCTTGTCATCTTGCGATTGTATAGGAGCAACAGCTCCGAACCGCATTTTCTCTGGAGCAACTGACGTCACAACTGAGAAAAGGAGCAACAAAAAACACAACGGCGTTGTCCAGCAGGCTCATACGAATGATACACGAGTGGATGCGGGAGTGGGCAGAGTGCACCACCAATCACTGTCTCCCTTTCGCGCCAAGAATCTGAGAAATCCGCTGCTTGTCGGCTCCTCTACCGTGTTCAGGAAGGTACGGTGGTTACTCGTTTCGCGTGAATTCAAAAAAAAAAAAAACTTCGTCCACTTACTGCTTAGTCTTGTTCTCCTTCTTTTATGTGTATATTTTCATCACTATTTTTTATGCATTTCCAGTTACCATAATCAGACGCAGCGTGATCAGGAGCGCAACATATTCAAAACGATAAAATCTCTCTGCTACTCATTTGCCTTTCCACACACATCACTAGCCCTACTTGAAATCAAGAAGTACTGGGCAGGAAGCGTAATGCGAAGGCGAGGTAACCGATGGCCGTGAAGGGTAATGGCCTGGATATCTAGAGAAGGCAAGCGCACCAATAACGGCAACCTCGTAGACGACGTAGGCCATCGTCGGGGCGCGCGATCGCCCAACTGCAGGCACAAATAAAGTTTGCTCCAATCCAATCCAATCAGAGCTAAAGTGTCCGCAGCTGGCACAGGAGATGGTTAATTGGAAAAGTATGGAGCAGGACTTTGTCCTTCAGCTGACGAAGTTAGGCTGATGATGATTTTGACAAATCCCCCACCAGGGAGGAAGAATTACTTATCCGACAAGCACAAGAGGGGACCTGAAACACACCGCTCAACCACCACACACTGTGTGCTTTCCTTCAGCGCCGACCCTCAACAAGCAAGCAAAATTTCAAAAGCGCTGCGTTTCTCCCATGGCATCTCTTAGAAATGGCAACAATCCAAACAGCTAATTGTGTGGCTGACTGGTGGGAGAAGTTTGGCTCACGAGCTAATTTCCGCCAAATACATAAACGAACCGGTACAACTACACCAATATTAAAGATAAAACGGTGATTACACCCGTAATTATGTGGATGAGCAGCACTAGCATATGCCTATTCTGATTTTGCAGCTGCTGCATTTCGTTTGAATGTTGCTATCACGCATGGAAGTGCGACAATCGTTTCTCTGGTTTTTGGTTTTGGTCTTATGTGGGTTTAACGTCCCAAAGCGACTCAGGTTGTGAGGGACGCCGTAGTGAAGGGCTCCGGAAATTTCGACCACCTGGGGTTCTTTAACGTGCGCTGACATCGCACAGTACACGGGCCTCTAGAATTTCGCCTCCATCGAAATTCGACCGCCGCGGCCGGGATTGAACACGTGTCTTTCGGGTCAGCAACCGAGCGCCATAACCACTGAGCCACCGCGGCGGCTTTTTATCTGGTTTTGGCAGCGTTACAAGGAGTGCTTTATGAGGAACCGAATAAAGCCAATAAGTCTCACCTGAAACGCAGAGAACACACCTATGCCATACGAAATCACGATGAGGGGTTCATTCCACAGATACGAACCAGTTATGGAATTCAAATTCTCTCATAAGTTAGTCTCATTAACTTTTCATTTATAATTTGCATTTTTATTGTTTTCATTTTTTTCTCGTGTAGCCTGTCTGCGTCTTATCTTTCCTCAAATGCAATTTGTGTGTGGTTGTTACCAATACATTATATTTAACACCATTTGTAATCTTTTCGGGGCCGCAAGCCCTAAATCAAGCTCCAGGGCGAGCTTTTTGTCTGCGCCAGCTAACTCCAGGGTATGTGAATAACAATTTGTTTATTTATGCATTGATTGATTGATTGATTGATTGATTGACTGATTGATTGATTGATTGAAGTTCGGTTGCGCGATGACAGCGCCGCACCCCTCCCCTGGTGGCGAGCCGTAGCCTACTGAGAATGGGAATGCGCGCTACCGGGGCTGCCCCTTTCGAGGCGACGCCCACCCGCTCCTGAGTCCGGCCGGAGCACAGGAGGGGATGCCGCTCCGCTAGCTGCGTGCGCTAACTCCACACTGGCGCGTTTAGCGAAACGGTATTTTCGCAATAACAAAAGCGGGCTGCGTCATGGGCTGCCACAACAACGCAAAGAAAACCGAGAGACATGATAGACCTGTTAAGTTGTAACAGGATGTACTACAGACATGCTGTTACAGGCGCCTCTTCTGTCCCACTTGGCTTGCCCCATTTCTGCAGCTAACTGGTGCATGATTTTGCTTCGTGATCATTTCTTGCAGCCAGCTTAAATGCCAGCTTCGCAAATGCATCTACCTTCTCGAACGAAAAGCTCCCGCTTTTGTTGCCATGGCCACGCCAGCTGTGGATGAAAGGGGTAAGACTAAGGCAGCGTACACATGTGCCGACGTTTTTTTTTTTTTAAGGGCAACTGCCTTTCGAACTTTGCCTCTACAAATATTCATCAACATGTCATAGGACAAGGTGTGCAATTTTGCAGCTAAATTCAAATTTTCGCTTCTACCACAATATTTCAGGAACGCGTACGAAGCGAAAATTAAGACGGAAGAATTTGCTTAAAAGTTTTCCAATACAAAACACTCATTACAATGTTTCGAGTGTATGTTTGAGCAGGCGCTACGCGCGCAGGATTCTGCAGCGCATGCCTGTGGTTGGGCACCACCCACATTGAACACCGCGTTCGCGCAGCAAGTTACACGTCTCTGAAGCCGATATTCTTACAAAACTACAGTGTAAGCAGGGTGTGAGAACCGAAGTAATCAGGCGAGCAGTAAGCCTTTCCGTGCCGTGCTTAAAGCTTTGCTGCCTTGCGGACAACTCAGCGCTGTTTTTCCACCTGATGAAGCAGGTGTGCCTCCTGCCTTCCCAGGCTATTCAGTGGCTAATATGCAATGGCTGTGGAAAATTTTTTTTTCTCGCACACCAAAAACTTTCGTTGCAGACAGTACAAATTACTTGTGCAAGGATGCCATATCAAAGCAACTAAAGCATACGCCTCATGTTCGGCAGCGGAGAGCATCGATCGAGTGCGCCGCTTCGTTTCGCAGTGCTAAGGACGTTCGCTGTTTGGGCATGTAACAAAATGACAGACTTACCACGAGGTACACGTCGTAAACGATGTGATCGCTCACAAAGAGTGCCTTGCGACTGATGACTGATTTGATACGTCGACGCTTCTCTGTAAAGGAGACGAAATGTACTTGTGGAGCACCCTTACCGCATGATAGCGCGCACCCTCCGGAAACCACGTGGGCCAAGGGCAGCCATATGACCTCGCAGGACCCACTTTTGATATAACCCGAATGCGATTAGTGTGGACAAAATGGAAGAGGACGTACGCAGACAACTCCGTGTTTCTGTCCACACGGAACGCATTATCCAAGTTGGATCGAGAGTGCAGTGCCAACTATACACATCCACGCGAAACAGCCCACCAGCATAAGAACTAGTAAAGAACAGACGAGCTATGCCCAGATATGTCAAACCAACTTGCTCATTAGTTAAGCAGACAGGGGAAGGGAAATAAGGGGCTAGTTTTTGACATATGTAAAAAAGAAGCCAACTGTCACCGAAACCAAGGAGCGTAAGGAAATGTTTTGATCTTATTCTTTTTTGATTTCTTGTTTTTGTCAATAGGTAATTCATTCTGCAATACTTTTATCTAACTAATTGCTTAGAAAATAGAAAAGAAAACAACCACATGCCGCCGGTTTGATTGGAGCCCAGGACCTCAAAACTTCGCGTCCAGTGCTCCACCAACTCTGCCCATCTATCAGTTTGCCTCGCCTAACTAGTCCCATACCTTGCACTGCGCTTTCGCGCGATCGCCAATGCCCCAGGCCACCTGCCTACTATCCTCTCCGCCCAACTGGTGAACGTGGCAAGTTTTGGGTCGCGATAATCTCTGCAACGTTGTACATCACACATTCTTGTGTGTAGCCATTGGTGGAGTTTCAAAAGGGTGGGTGGTGCACTATGAGCCTAGTGGCCGGAGGAGAGCAGAAAGTTTGTGGGGACAAGGTGGCCGCAGCTCGCACAGGACAGGGTTAATTGGAGGTCACTAGGCCTTTCTCCTGTAGAGTAGCTAGCAAGGTTGTTAATGTTGATGATAATGGATGACGAATAGACACATGATACTAATTTTGAAACAGTGCTCGGAGGCGAAACGCAAAGGCGCCCGTGTACTGTGCGATGTCAGTGCACGTTAGAGATCACCAGGTGGTTAAAATTATTCCGGAGACGTCCACTACAGCACCTCTTTCTTCCTTTCTTCTGCCAGTTCCTCCTTTATCTCTTCTCTTAAAGCGCGGTTCGGGTGTCCGCCGAAATTCGAGACGGATACTGCGCCATTTCCGTTCCTCAAAAGCCAATTTTCAATTTTTTCAGTGCTCGATTCCAAGCGAGTGAACTCTGTGCGATTACTAGAAACGTGTGTTCCTGAAAGTGTTACGCAAGTGAAGTATGACAAATATTAAGTGCTGCCTTCCATAGACGGTGTTCTACTCGATATTAAGGTCTCTGAAACAAAGAGGTACACCGGACTCTTGACAGCCCAGATCTGAACAAGGGAAGGGAAGGAAGCCTCATTCCCTCGACCGACGCCTGGACAACAGAACTTGCCCGGAAGAACACATGTGCAGCCATTAAACGTCGGTCACCGTGTAGAGGTTTTCCTTCCACCCTTAGCCGAACTTTATGCCTCAACGGATAGGTGTGGTCTTGAGCAAGCAGCTGTTCCCTGATGACAGCAGGAATGCCATCCGCGGACATATTTCTATGCCGCATCTTCTCACTTGGAGCTACGGACGCTTTGGACGAATTATTTAAACCGGCTAGGGTGCCTGATTCGGCTTCCCGCTCAAAGTGCGCGAGCATGTTTGTATATTTTGGGTTGTTTCAGTGGAAGTCTGACCAGCGATCTTCATTGAAAAATTGGATCGTGGGTAGGACGCCGTACCCTCAAACACTTGTGGCATATCATGTGGCTATGTATGCCGTTGAAAAAAAAACCTTCACCGCATGCGTAAGAGCAGCATTTTGTGATTGAATCTTAAACAAATCTCAGAGTACTCATTGCACAATTCGCAACCCCACGATCAATAGAGTTTTTGGTGGGAATTTAAGGCAAGGACATGGTTCTGTGAGCTGTTTCTTCGTTCATAAATATGCTGTTCGGTAAACTTTGAACGCTTTATAGCCAACTAACTCTGAAACTATTTAGGGTACTTGTAATAATTTTTTCAGCCGTTGCAACCCACTGTGTGTCTTTGGTCTAAGGGAAAAAATTGGCCACATCACTCGTGCGTCAATTCTAGTGGCGTGATGAAACGCTTCGCATTACCGTTCTTCCATCCAATTTGCCGCGATTGTGCTCGTTGATAACTCCGTCACCAAAAAAAGGAACATTCACTGAAGAAAATTAATCGCGAGTCTGGGCTTGCTGAAGAGCTCAGACGTGGAAACTAGAGAGAAAATTTGAAAGACTGTGAATAGATCTCCGCAGCACCTAACAACAGAGAAGAAAGTGGATGAGCGGGAAGTAGATCATCCAGGCATGACATGTTGAACGGCCACGAGATTCACTAAAGCCGTGGAAGCGCAAACGAGCAGAAAATGTAGAGGAACGTAGCCTTAGGCGCCCCGTCGAATCATTTACAAGCAGGTACTGACCAAATTCTGGTCTTTATTACTGCATTTTGCTGGAACGTTAAAGATCCTAAAGAAAGGGACTTTTGAAGTCAAGTGCGGACAATTTAAAGAGCACTTACTAGCCCACCTCTCTTGTTTAGTAAAGTTCCGTACAGGTCGTATTTTGGGCTCCGTTCTTACTTATTTTCTTATGTTCACTCTTCAACGGCTCCAGCAGATCTCGTCGCTGCCACTCTTGTTGAGCGGAAAACAGAATGCTTTATTTTCCGCTCAGTAAATCGTTTGATCGAGCGCTGGCCTTGTGGAACCCCTTCTTAATACCCCTTGTGTTCTTCGCTTTATCTCTGTCGTTACCTTTCTACCCCGAAGCGTAGAGTAAAAAAATAGCAAAGTTTTTGCTCTTCTTCGAGTGATAAATAGGGAAAGAGGTACCTTTAATGAACCCTACATTATGCCTTCCTGAGTGCCCTAACTAGCATGCACTCAAATTACCACGAATGAAGACGCTCGTGCCACTATTCCTGTAAAAGGTACTCTTTGTCTTAATAATGAGAAATCGTTAAATAGGTCATGGAGACGAAAATCTGGTGTCGCCTAAAATGGGAAGGCGTTACAAAACTCGCGATTGGTCGAAAAGGTCTGACCTCATCAAATGCGGGAAAGTACAGAACGTTAACCAGGAATAATCAGTAATAGTACTTAAAACTGCACCAAATAGAAAATAGAATATCATTGGGATAGAATGGGAATAGAATTGGAATGTTTTCACATTACCCACGCGTAGCTTCTTCAAGTTCGCCCAGTAATCTTGTTCGACCGTTTCTTCGTATGTTTTTCTGTGTTTTTTCTTTTTACAGCAATCAAAATACCGAACGCACCGCATCAGTTCCGGCGCCTCTGCAGTGCGGTTCGACAGCAGCCTTTATGAAAATATTGTGATCCTGCTTTGGCGCGCAAGCGTCGACAAAGTCCCAGGCTCTGCTTCCAAAGTCTGGGCAGAAGCGAGAGGCACAGGGGCTCCGCAATCACCCTTTCCCGCCTCCTACTCGTTATAGAGGAAGATATTTCCTCCGATTTTTCCGAGGTAGCTAGGAAGGAAGCCACCGAAACTAAGGAGCGTAGGGGCATGTTTACATCTTTTTTTCTTTAATTGATTTTGTTGATCAATGGGAAATTAATACGTTATTATTTTATCGCTGAAATATAACTGATTAGAAAGTAGAAGAGAAAAACGGCCTCATGCCGCCGATGGAATCCGAACCGATTACCTCTGAATTTCGCGTCTGAGGCTCTGCCAACAGAGCTTCGGCGGCGGCTGTCCAGTGCTCCACTTTCGATATCATTTACATCGCGTGTAACCTAGCTTTGAGAGTGTTCACCAGCGCAACCCTCGCCCATAGCAGCGGACGTAGTGCGTCCATTATTTCTGAAGGTGTCACGTGTACCGTGATGATTAATTATGCAGGCACTCTTTGAGTTGCATAGTCGGTGAAGTGCTTTTGCCAAAAGTGTATCGCTTCTTGGGGGCGTAACATAGATACCTTTGTCTAATTCCCAAGTGACGCGCGAAGCATGCTCATCATTTATCTCGGAACAGTTGTCCCCTCAAAATTGCGATGGCAAGAGACTATGCACCGCGCTGCAAGACCAGCCTTCCAGGAACTTAAAGCAACCTATCTATTGTGTCGTGCAACACGACGCTTGTTCAAGAGCACACAGCCAACCTGGAGCGGTGGAGATTCTTTATCGAGGACAATAAGGAGCACAATTTCCACGAACGCCGTCGTACGAAGCAGAAACGAAACAAATGCCGCGTGAAGTGCGAATGATAAGGAAATCAGACGACGCTTTCGACATACGCGCTGCAAAAAGGCATTTCGCAACGAAGTGTGTCGCAATAAGCAAGTACTTACGCTTTTTGAAAAAAAAAGTAAAAGCACTTTCATCACAAGCACCCACATAATAAACTGCTGATGAATGCCTCTCTGCTTCTTTTTCGTTCTCTTGAAATCTACTTGTCACGTTCAAGGTGTTTTTTTTTCAAGCTATGTTTATTGCCTCAGGGCATAAAGGTTATTAAATGAGAGATAAGGAGGATGCTTAAATAAAAGAAAAAGGTAGGTTGATGTAATGAAATCAAGTAGTGAACAAGGCCGTTTTTGTTCATTGATTGCGAATACTGTCGGTCGATAAAGGATGTTGCATGATGGAGGGAAGAGGCGATTTTTACACTTTGTACGTACAAAAACTAAACTTTCTACAAAAAAATGCACAAAGACAACATTATAAGCACAATACTAAGAGTACAAGGTTACAACGCGTACAATGTTATTCCACAAATTATGTTTAGTCCTAAATTCAATCGATGGCAATGTGTTAAATTCTGGAAAAGCAGCTGGTAAAAAATTCCGCTGTAATAGAATTTTGGGAGGAAGTTTGTAGGTGTACGAGGGAATTTGTGATTCTGGAGCGGGGTATTATCATCAATCCTACCCCACAAATTCTTGGAATTTCTTGCAACTAATGTGTATATTCAATACTGAAGATGTTATTGGATAATAAAAAAAAATCAAGTTTGTACCCAACCGATTTCCGGCGATAGTCGAAACTGAAGGTAAACTAGTGAATTGAACATCTCCGTGAGGAATCCCGTCATGAATATTTTGATGACAGTGGTGGTCCACTGCATCCAGGATGCCCAGCACAGGGGCCACTCACTTTGTTTCACAGTTGCGCATTTTGTACTCATGGTAATCCTAAGTAAGTAGCTAGAAACTTTCGTAGGTGCACCAGTTGTAGTTTCCTAAAAGGGCATCTTTTTGTTTCATGCAATATGTGGGCGTCTCATTTCCTCACGACCAACATAAGATATATAGAGCAGTGAAATAACTTGTGGAGTTTTCCTTCCTGTATGCCTTTTTTGGGCTTGTTCTACTCTAATGACATTGGTCAAAATCCATTAAAATTACAGGCATTAAAATTACCTAGTGCCCAGTTTGTTACTCCATATTGTGAAGTCGTGCACACCGGTTATGATTTCTTCTCTGCCCTTCTTGTCCAAATCACGAATCTGGCTGCTCCGCACTGCAATATCTTGAGTCTTCGAACTAATACGACCTCAAACGGCCACCAGACAACGCTGGCATAGTCTAATGCGGATCTCGGATTTTTTAAGTCAGCAGAAAATTTATTAGTGTTTGATCATCATTATCAGCCTGCTTAGGCTTACTGCAGGGCAAAGGCCTCTCCCATGTCTCTCTAATCAACCCTCTTCTTAGCCAGCCACAGCCACCATATCACCGCAGACTTCTTAATCTTATCTGCCCACCTAACTTCTGCTGCCCCCTGCAACGCTCGCCCACTCTTGAAATCCACTCCATTGCTCTTAAGGAGCAGCTGTTATCGCATTACATACCATGTGCAAGTCCACTTCTTCCTCTTGATTTCGACCCGGATGTCATTAACCCGCGTTTGCTCTCTCACCCAGTCTGGCCGCTTCCTTTCTCTTCACGTTACACCTACCATTTTCTTTCCATAGCTCGCTGCCTTGTCCTCATTTAAGCCGAATCATTTTCGTTAGCCTCCACGTTTCGGCCCCATGGGTGAGCACCGGTGAGGTACAGGCGTTGTATAATTTTCTATTGAGGGATATTGGTAAACTGCCATTCAAGATCTGAGAGAACCTGCCGCATGCACCCCACCCCACCCCATAATCGTCGCTTCGAAGTTCTGACGTAGGAACCGAAGTTTCTTTCTTGCAGTTCAAGAAATCTCATTTATGTTGGTGCGCCAAATTTAGTTATTTCGTATCGTTACTCATAAATCTGTGGCTGTGTGAACTTAATTATTACGGTAGAGCCCTCCATATAACTACCGTCCAGTACATGCTTAGTCTTGTTAGAAATCTTTGGACACCAGTTCTTTACTGGTTGATATTCATTTTCCACTTTTCATACGAGTTTTTCACCGCAACCGCAGCGTCGCTTATCAAGTTTTAGCCATGTTTGGTTTGTATTTTTTATAACGTAACCAATCATAGGCAAAATGGTCGCACGGTAACATCTGTACAAATATTAGCAGCGACGTCGCTAATAGCAATTTAAAATAAAATTGATCCCGTGACAGATCCTTCAGGGATGCCCCCAAGTTATGCCTATGCATTCTGACATACAAGCACTATTCTCGGCGTACTGAGGTCTACTTGGCAAGTGTGGCCTTATAAAGTCTATTAAATCACCACTACCAAACTGACTACATCCACTGCAGGACAACGGCCTTTCCCATATCTCTCCAATTAATTGTGTCCTGTGCCCGCTGCTGACCTCTTACCTTGCAAACTTCTCCGCCCCCCTAACATTCTGCCGCCCCTGCTACGCTTGTCTTCTCTTGATTGGTATCAAGTCTGTTACCCCTATGGGCCATCAGTTAACTTGCCTTCACATTACATGCCCTGCCCAAGCTCATTTCTTATAATCTATTACATTGCGACAGGTCCTTTCTAGTGTTACTTTTTCAGAGGTCAGGATGAGATATGATTTCAAAGGCCTTAGATAAGTCGAGACAAATTGCATCA
The DNA here is from genome assembly GCF_052857255.1 of Amblyomma americanum. NCBI lineage: Eukaryota > Metazoa > Arthropoda > Arachnida > Ixodida > Ixodidae > Amblyomma > Amblyomma americanum. Next base: position 88,913,407 of record NC_135506.1, read on the forward strand.
TCCTGTCCCTGGTTATCCAGTGCCCTGACTACGTCTCAGGTGGTTTCTTAAAGTTGTGTTATCGCGGAAAGTTTTTCACTGGATACGTGCTGCTTTGAAAAAAAAAATCATCGTTTTTCTGATAAGAGTAAATTGATTTAGACATTACATACTCCCAAAGCTTGCAAATGACGCATGTTAATTAGACTTGCCGGTAAGTTTTAATATTCTGATGTTTTTCCTGCTCTTTTTTTGCATTTCCTTAGCTTCACGCCGATTAGTTGAGCGAGGTGTTCGGAATAATCAGCACATACTGAGCAGTCCAATACACGTGCTTCTACAGAAATGCATTTGGTATCGCCGCATCTGTACTGGCGATATAAAATTTGATGATAATGAATGATTATTTTTTTAATATTGCAGAGAATAAAACATGCTCCCTCGCACGTCAATTATATGTCGGGCATTGCGGAATGCCCCTTTGCGGACGGCGACAACACAGTCGAGATTTTTTGCTGGCGCAGGAAATAAGCATTTAAAGAACTGATTGTAGGACGACGCTACAGGTGAACTATTAGTTATTGATTCATTGGTTAAAAGATTCTACGCGGACCAGGAACAGGCAAGAACAGGTGACGACAGAACTGAAGAGGAGAGGTATTCGTAAAGCTTGTTAATGTTTCGTCTCAATATTCTCTTTTAGTCTACTGGCTGACTACGCGGGAGACTCAAACAAAGCGGTAAGAAGAGAGGGATCTTTTGTTACATCTTTTTCACCGGCGACTTCATTTCAGTTCGACAGATGATCCCTCGATTAAATCACGGATTAGTGGGATTTATTTTTCTTAACGGCATAAATGTGTCAGTACAGTGGAAAATAACATTCTTGAAACGCATTCACAAAGCACTGACCCAACTCTCGCTACCGAATCCTTCGAGTGAAAATGGCAGCCACTGATGCATGCGCCATCGGCTCTATCAAAGCTTGCAACAAATAGAATACTTTGGTTTAAGCGCTGAAGTGTGGTTTTTTTTTGTATCAAGAAAACACAAATACGTGATCTTACAAGCCACGTTCAACTTTTACTTTATAGCTTTCTATTCGCCCGCCGATCAGCACTAGATCCAGCGAGAAATATTTTTTTCTTTTCTGATATCCGGGTGCTTTCGTTAACAATCTGCTTTAGGTCGCGCTTAAGGCAATGTGAAGAAACAACTTACAGTCGTGTATTTGTTGATTCAATTGTGAGATAATTCCAGTCAGTGCATGAGAGGTTAGAGTCCCCCGCAATGATTAGGTGACGCTGTCTCGTTCTAGTTTGATTTAGACAATGGTTCATGTCCTTGAAATATGCAACGAGAGAATTTGGTGTCCCGCATGCGAAGTAGCAAAAATAATGCCGTTATTTCTGCTACAATCTTGTCTTGCATACTAGCTAGTTTTACGGCGACAGCTCTTAAGTCTCTTCCTGGGGTTAAGCTTCGTTGTCGAAGTAGTAGAAGTAGTTTTAATAGGCGTAAGCGGAGGGTGTAAACACCTAGGAATGATGAGGACGGGGTTATCGTGGAGGGAGGTGGGTTTGGTGCGAGTGGAATAATGCGCAACCGGTCGTTGGTTTCCACGGGAAGGACCTGCTATTTGGTTGCCGTTGAAGGAATAAAAGTTGTACGTTGTGTCTGCGGCGGCTACTGCGAAACGCACCGCCCGAGAACAGGCTCAGGGGTGGTGGCGCCGAGTAATTTGAGTGGCGGACTGGAGAGGAGTGCTAGTCCAGGAACAGTTATGAGTGGAAAACTAAAAAAAGTGCTCCCTAAATACATATAAATGCATGTCACTCTGAAATTATTTGCCTCAGTATAATTCGAGTTGAAAGGCGTCAACAGCTTTCATTGAATTTCGCGTTACACAGTGGTAACCATCTTGCGTGCGTATCTAAAGTGGGGGGAGGGGGTGGGGGGAATTTAGTGTTGTTTTGGAAGAACGGTGTCAAAGACTTTCACTTTTTGACTTTGTATAAGTTCGATAATGCCCTACGTTTGGTGTTTAATGCTTTTTGCGGCATTTTCGACTTATCTAGGCCTCTCTGCTAGTTCTTATAAATCTGCTTGAATTCCGCTTTGGCCATCCCATAGTTTCTTCAAGAGCGCCTTCATGCTCTCCATTTCTGTCGCCCTCAGTCCTGAGTTCAACTCTACTTCCCTTGACAACAACAAACGCAGAGATGAAAACTGAAAAAAAAAAATGCGTTTGGGCGCGGCAGCACGACAGCAAATCATTCCTATTTTTTTTTTGTGACCACAATACGAGTGGTAACGAACCTGCTCGAAAACTAGCAGTCGGATGTTAGGCCACGTTGCTGCGGCGCTGCTGCCGTACCCACGTGCAGGCATCCTGGAACAGCTGTACGTCTACCGATTCGCTCAATCAGCGAACGTGACGATCAGGCCTAGAGCGCGGCCTTCCCTAAATTAGCGGCCAATCTCTCCACACCAGGTTTAAAGACAGGAGCGTACGCCTCTACTTTTATTTTTTCCTTCGGGCCAAATTCCAAACAAAAACACAAAAAGAACGAAAGAGAACGCGAAAGCATTGGAAGAAAGCCAGGGAGGCTAACGCGATTTCCAAAGGCGGTACACGCAGTATAACAAAGATTACTATAGGTGCAAACTCTTTTACTCTTGTAAAAATTCCAGCAAAGCCTACCGCATGTATTTTCAGGATACTCATCTGCTATGGCCGCATGAATTATGCCAGACATAACACGCCGACAGTAACATCTGCCCACATCCTGCGCTACCCATATGACGCCAATCTGTTTCGCAATTGGGCAGTGATGCGCAGCCAGGGGCACGAAAGAACAGCACACGACAAAGCAGCATGCGACAAAACAGTGCACACAAAACAGCACAGCAAAAGACAGCACAAGGAAATAATGGTACAGCGACAAAACAGCACAGGAAAAAAACAGCATGTCGCCAAATAGCACAAGGATAAAAGTGTACGCGTCAAAAAAGCATGCCGGAGAAAACGGCACAGCGACAGAACAGCACAGCGAAGCAACAGCACGATGACAGAAGAGCTCCGAGAAAAAATAACACGACGACAACAAAGCGCAGCGCAGTACGGTGCAGCGCTGCACAGGCTGCTACAGTGGTCGAGTGCTCCAAGGCAGCGGGAAGTGTAGCTGTTTTGCGCGTCTCTGTTTCAATTTGAGCATTTTTTCTACTTCATACTGTTCTGACGCAAAAGTTCGGAACATCAGAGGTGAGCATATGTCATGCGGCATGCGGCAGTTTCTATAAGGCTTCTCAAGCAACCTTTTGTTTTAAGCGAGAAAATAATTATTTTTCATGTTAAGGCCCCCTCTGAGGGGCATCTCCCGCTTCTTTCTTGAGTTCTATCCGACTATAGCCACGATGTTATCGTGCGTGCTTAAGAAAGAGGTAAGGTTCTACGCGCGCATTTGAGCTGTAAATTGCAATTAGACGATATCGGCTCTAAGCCCCTCTTCCTGTCAGGGACGGTCATTATTAAGCAGCCACCAAATGAGCTCATAATTTGCCCAGTTGTACCGAAATGCATAGCAAAGAACATGTAATAAATAGCTTGAGCCTAAAAAAAAAGTGTCATATGATCATTTGAAGACACGTGGAGGCTTGATGCGAAGTACTATATATCGCACTAAGCTTTAAGTACTCAAGAATACATTTATTACTAATTATTATGAATTATAAATATAAAATATTATTAATACAAGCGGAATTTAAGAACGACGCCTATGACAAAATTTCGCACAATGCTTTCGCAATTTCGCACAGGCTACGAGGATAATGCAATGCTGTTTTTCTGATCTTATTTTGAATGCAGGCAAAAAGAAATACAACATTGCTTGTCCACCATTTCTGCCATCCCTCTTTATGCACTGCAGAATTTGAAAGGTCAGCACTGCCTTTAATAGCATCGATGACGAGGACGATTCAAAGGCAACGGAGGATTTCCAAGGCGCTGCCATCCACGCCTCAGTCCATAGAGAACTCGTGCAGTTGGCTACAGGAGACGGTTTTCTGCTGTTCGATGCTCGGCCGGGAGACGCAGAGAGACTCATTCTTCTTGGAACGAAGGCAAATCTGGACAACCTTGCCTTCTGTCTGCACTGGTTCGCCGATAGAACATTTTCAGTGGCGCCAGCTGTGTTTTATTAGCTGCACACCGTTCACACCCTGCAGTCTGACACGGTGCTGCCAATGGTGTATTGTCTGGTAAAGAGGAAAACGACAGCAACCTATGCACTGGCGTTCAAGAAAATGACGGAACTCGAGCCGGCTCGGTCCCCAATGGTCCCCAATGAGTTTGCTCACAGATTTCGAGCAGGCAGCCATCCAAGCCTTTCGCGCGGTGTTTCCAGCCGCAACCCCTTCCACATGTTTTTTTTTTTTCATTTGATGCAGTCTGTCCGAAGGAAGGACCAATATCGGCCTTATCAGAACGTACGCTACCGACTCCTACTTCCGTGAACCAGAGCAGCTACTTCCGGCGTTGAGTTTTCTGGTTCCGGAAGACGTTGCCGAATGTGAGTTGGGCTCTTGCAGCCCATGTTTCTTTCGACTATTTGCTTTGAAGTTGAGGTAATTGCTTCCCAGCTCCAATGCACACGCGTTAGACGTACGAAAAGTTTCGCTAAAACGCCGACTTGGCGTGTGTGAAAGAAGGCAGTTCTGCTTTCATACGCTTAAAATGTGCTTAAGGAGATGCATTTAGAACAATTTAAAAAAATAAGTGAACGGAATGTCTCCTGTAAGTGCAGTTGTAGTGTGTGCGTTTGTTTTCTTTTTAATGGGCTTCCGATTTTTTCTGGCTATGAAAAGCTACAGGACCATGTGGAAGTCCTGGAGCATCAAGAGTGAGAAGTCTTTGACTATTTTGAGCGGACATACATGGGTGTCCCATTTGGAAGAAATCGAACGCGGAAGGACACCCCGTTTCCGCCCACACTTTGGAGCTGCCACGACCGCTTGCTGGATGGTCTGCCGCAGACCAACAGCGTTGAAGCAAGGCACAACCGCCTGCAGCAATCACTAGGTTTCCGCCGCCCATACCCCTACGGCCTCATCGCGGCCCTGAAGCAGGAGCAGTCACTAACCGAGCAAATGCAGGCGGGGGCTAGACGTAGGATTTCAGTTCCCCAAAGGGCAGCCTATGCTAAAATGCTGAGCGCTTGCAAGGCGTCTTGGCAAACGACTCAACGACGCCTTTTGTAGATGGTATGCTAGGCTGCCGGTTTGCTTACGAGTTGTAAACCTCTACACTGTGAGCTTCTCGCGAAATAAATGTTTTCTGCAAGCGTCTACTTCTAGTAGCCGTCGTGTTGGTTTCCCGCAGCAGTCCTGAAGCATGCGGCGGTTTTGACACGCAGTTATTTATATCATCATTTTTCTGGATTCTGCTCTCTCTATCTCTCTCTCTTTTATCCGTACGCTTCAGTAATAGTGGCCGAGTTGGTGCCGCTTGACAGGCTCATGCCCATTCTTCTTTATAAACCCACTTACTAGTACGACTAGTCTATATGCGGCAACCTGTCTTGCCTTTCCCGATACAGCTGCCCACTAGGTCACACTACGGCTACAAATGAAGACAAAGAACAAATTAAAAATGAGCACCCTCGTCTGGCGTGTCTTGTAGCCCACAATGTCACTTTGGCACGTAGAGGAATTCATCAGTAAATCAGCAGCGTACGTAGACGGATATTGTAGTAAAGCATTGTGCGAAATTTTGTCATAGGCGTCGTTCTTAAATTCCGCTTGTATTAATACTATTTTATATTTATAACTCATAATAATCAGTAATAAATGTATTCTTGAGTACTTAAAGCTCAGTGCGATATATAGTACTTCGCATCAAGCCTCCACGTGTCTTCAAATGATCATATGACACTCTTTTTTTAGGCTCAAGCTTTTTTTTACATGTTCTTTGCTATGCATTTCGGTACAACTGGGCAAATTATGAGCTCATTTGGTGGCTGCTTAATAATGACCGTCCCTGACAGGAGGAGGGGCTTAGAGCCGATATCGTCTAATTGCAATTTACAGCTCAAATGCGCGCGTAGAACCTTACCTCTTTCTTAAGCACGCACGATAACATCGTGGCTATAGTCGGATAGAACTCAAGAAAGAAGCGGGAGATGCCCCTCAGAGGGGGCCTTAACTTGAAAAATAATTATTTTCTCGCTTAAAACAAAAGGTTGCGTGAGAAGCCTTATAGAAACTGCCGCATGCCGCATGACGTATGCTCACCTCTGATGTTCCGAACTTTTGCGTCAGAACAGTATGAAGTAGAAAAAATGCTCAAATTGAAACAGAGACGCGCAAAACAGCTACACTTCCCGCTGCCTTGGAGCACTCGACCACTGTAGCAGCCTGTGCAGCGCTGCACCGTACTACGCTGCGCTTTGTTGTCGTCGTGTTATTTTTTCTCGGAGCTCTTCTGTCATCGTGCTGTTGTTTCGCTGTGCTGTTCTGTCGCTGTGCCGTTTTCTCCGGCATGCTTTTTTGACGCGTACACTTTTATCCTTGTGCTATTTGGCGACATGCTGTTTTTTTCCTGTGCTGTTTTGTCGCTGTACCATTATTTCCTTGTGCTGTCTTTTGCTGTGCTGTTTTGTGTGCACTGTTTTGTCGCATGCTGCTTTGTCGTGTGCTGTTCTTTCGTGTCCCTGGCTGCGCATCACTGCCCAATTGCGAAACAGATTGGCGTCATATGGGTAGCGCAGGATGTGGGCAGATGTTACTGTCGGCGTGTTATGTCTGGCATAATTCATGCGGCCATAGCAGATGAGTATCCTGAAAATACATGCGGTAGGCTTTGCTGGAATTTTACAAGAGTAAAAGAGTTTGCACCTATTGTAATCTTTGTTATACTGCGTGTACCGCCTTTGGAAATTGCGTTAGCCTCCCTGGCTTTCTTCCAATGCTTTCGCGTTCTCTTTCGTTCTTTTTGTGTTTTTGTTTGGAATTTGGCCCGAAGGAAAAAATAAAAGTAGAGGCGTACGCTCCTGTCTTTAAACCTGGTGTGGAGAGATTGGCCGCTAATTTAGGGAAGGCCGCGCTCTAGGCCTGATCGTAACGTTCGCTGATTGGGCGAATCGGTAGACGTACAGCTGTTCCAGGATGCCTGCACGTGGGTACGGCAGCAACGCCGCAGCAACGTGGCCTAACATCCGACTGCTATTTTTCGAGCAGGTTCGTTACCACTCGTATTGTGGTCACAAAAAAAATAGGAATGATTTGCTGTCGTGCTGCCGCGCCCAAACGCATTTTTTTTTCTGTTTTCATCTCTGCGTTTGTTGTTGTCAAATGAAGTAGAGTTGAACTCAGGACTGAGGGCGACAGAAATGGAGAGCATAAAGGCGCTCTTGAAGAAACTATGGGATGGCCAAAGCGGAATTCAAGCAGATTTATAAGAACTAGCAGAGAGGCCAAGAGAAGTCGAAAATGCTGCAAAAAGCATTAAACAGCAAACATAGGGCATTATCGAACTTATACAAAGTCAAAAAGTGAAAGTCTTTGACACCGTTCTTCCAAAACAACACTAAATTCCCCCCACCCCCTCCCCCCACTTTAGATACGCACGCAAGAGGTTACCACTGTGTAACGCGAGATTCAATGAAAGCTGTTGACGCCTTTCAACTCGAATTATACTGAGGCAAATAATTTCAGAGTGACATGCATTTATATGTATTTAGGGAGCACTTTTTTTAGTTTTCCACTCATAACTGTTCCTGGACTAGCACTCCTCTCCAGTCCGCCACTCAAATTACGCGGCGCCACCACCCCTGAGCCTCTTCTCGGGCGGTGCGTTTCGCAGTAGCCGCCGCAGACACAACGTACAACTTTTATTCCTTCAACGGCAACCAAATAGCAGGTCCTTCCCGTGGAAACCAACGACCGGTTGCGCATTATTCCACTCGCACCAAACCCACCTCCCTCCACGATAACCCCGTCCTCATCATTCCTAGGTGTTTACACCCTCCACTTACGCCGATTAAAACTACTTCTACTACTTCGACAACGAAGCTTAACCCCAGGAAGAGACTTAAGAGCTGTCGCTGTAAAACTAGCTAGTATGCAAGACAAGATTGTAGCAGAAATAACGGTATTATTTTTTGCTACTTCGCATGCGGGACACCAAATTCTCTCGTTGCATATTTCAAGGACATGAACCATTGTCTAAATCAAACTAGAACGAGACAGCGTCACCTAATCATTGCGGGGGACTGTAACCTCTCATGCACTGACTGGAATTATCTCACAATTGAAGCAACAAAAACACGACTGTAAGTTGTTTCTTCACATTGCCTTAAGGGCGACCTAAAGCAGATTGTTAACGAAAGCACCCGGATATCAGAAAAAAAAATATTTCTCGCTGGATCTAGTGCTGATCGGCGGGCGAATAGAAAGCTATAAAGTAAAAGTTGAACGTGGCTTGTAAGATCACGTATTTGTGTTTTCTTGATACAAAAAAACCACACTTCAGCGCTTAAACCAAAGTATTCCATTTGTTGCAAGCTTTGATAGAGCCGATGGCGCATGCATCAGTGGCTGCCATTTCCACTCGAAGGATTCGGTAGCGAGAGTTGGGTCAATGCTCTGTGAATGCGTTTCAAGAATGTTATTTTCCACTGTACTGACATATTTATGCCGTTAAGAAAAATAAATCCCACTAATCCGTGATTTAATCGAGGGATCATCTGTCGAACTGAAATGAAGTCGCCGGTGAAAAAGATGTAACAAAAGATCCCTCTCTTCTTACCGCTTTGTTTGAGTCTCCTGCGTAGTAAGCCAGTAGACTAAAAGAGAATATTGAGACGAAACATTAACAAGCTTTACGAATACCTCTCCTCTTCAGTTCTGGCGTCACCTGTTCTTGCCTGTTCCTGGTCCGCGTAGAATCTTTTAAACAATGAATCAGTAACTAATAGTTCACCTGTAGCGTCGTCCTACAATCAGTTCTTTAAATGCTTATTTCCGGCGCCAGCAAAAAATCTCGACTGTGTTGTCGCCGTCCGCAAAGGGGCATTCCGCAATGCACGACATATAATTGACGTGCGAGGGAGCATGTTTTATTCTCCGCAGTATTAAAAAAATAATCATTCATTATCATCAAATTTTATATCGCCAGTACAGATGCGCCGATACCAAATGCATTTCTGTGGAAGCACGTGTATTGGACTGCTCAATATGTGCTGATTATTCCGAACACCTCGCTCAACTAATCGGCGTGAAGCTAAGAAAATGCAAATAAAGAGCAGGAAAAACATCAGAACATTAAAACTTACCGGCAAGTCTAATTAACATGCGTCATTTGCAAGCTTTGGGAATATGTAATGTCTAAATAAATTTACTCTTATCAGAAAAAATGATGATTTTTTTTTCAAAGCAGCACGTATACAGTGAAAAACTTTCCGCGATAACACAACTTTAAGAAACCACCTGAGACGTAGTCAGGGCACTAGATAACCAGGGACAGGATGATGCAATTTGTCTCGACTTATCTAAGGCCTTTGAAAGCATATCTCATCCTGACCTCTGAAAAAGTAACACTAGAAAGGACCTGTCGCAATGTAATAGATTATAAGAAATGAGCTTGGCCAGGGCATGTAATGTGAAGGCAAGATAACTGATGGCCCATAAGGGTAACAGACTTGATACCAATCAAGAGAAGACAAGCGTAGCAGGGGCGGCAGAATGTTAGGGGGGCGGAGAAGTTTGCAAGGTAAGAGGTCAGCAGCGGGCACAGGACACAATTAATTGGAGAGATATGGGAAAGGCCGTTGTCCTGCAGTGGATGTAGTCAGTTTGGTAGTGGTGATTTAATAGATTATATAAGGCCACACTTGCCAAGTAGACCTTAGTGCGCCGAGAATAGTGCTTGTATGTCAGAATGCATAGGCATAACTTGGGGCATCCCTGAAGGATCTGTCACGGGATCAATTTTATTTTAAATTGCTATTAGCGACGTCGCTGCTAATATTTGTACAGATGTTACCGTGCGACCTTTTTGCCTATGATTGGTTACGTTATGAAAAATACAAACCAAACATGGCTAAAACTTGATAAGCGACGCTGCGGTTGCGGTGAAAAACTCGTATGAAAAGTGGAAAATGAATATCAACCAGAAAAGAACTGGTGTCCAAAGATTTCTAACAAGACGAAGCATGTACTGGACGATAGTTATATGGAGGGTTTGGTTTGGTTTATGGGGGTTTAACGTCCCAAAGCGACTCAGGCTATGAGAGACGCCGTAGTGAAGGGCTCCGGAAATTTCGACCACCTGGGGTTCTTTAACGTGCACTGACATCGCACAGTACACGGGCCTCTAGAATTTCGCCTCCATCGAAATTCGACCGCCGCGGCCGGGATCGAACCCGCGTCTTTCGGGCCGGCAGCCGAACGCTGTAACCACTCAGCCACCGCGGCGGCTAGTTATATGGAGGGCTCTACCGTAATAATTAAGTTCACACAGCCACAGATTTATGAGTAACGATACGAAATAACTAAATTTGGCGGACCAACATGAATGAGATTTCTTGAACTGCAAGAAAGAAACTTCGGTTCCTACGTCAGAACTTAAAACTCGTTTCAGACACTTCGAAGCGACGATTATGGGGTGGGGTGGGGTGCATGCGGCAGGTTCTTTCAGATCATGAATGGCAGTTTACCAATATCCCTCAATAGAAAATTATACAACACCTGTACCTCACCGGTGCTCACCCATGGGGCCGAAACGTGGAGGCTAACGAAAATGATTCGGCTTAAATGAGGACAAGGCAGCGAGCTATGGAAAGAAAATGGTAGGCGTAACGTGAAGAGAAAGGAAGCGGCCAGACTGGGTGAGAGAGCAAACGCGGGTTAATGACATCCGGGTCGAAATCAAGAGGAAGAAGTGGACTTGCACATGGTATGTAATGCGATAACAGCTGCCCCTTAAGAGCAATGGAGTGGATTTCAAGAGTGGGCGAGCGTTGCAGGGGGCAGCAGAAGTTAGGTGGGCAGATAAGATTAAGAAGTCTGCGGTGATATGGTGGCTGTGGCTGGCTAAGAAGAGGGTTGATTAGAGAGACATGGGAGAGGCCTTTGCCCTGCAGTAAGCCTAAGCAGGCTGATAATGATGATCAAACACTAATAAATTTTCTGCTGACTTAAAAAATCCGAGATCCGCATTAGACTATGCCAGCGTTGTCTGGTGGCCGTTTGAGGTCGTATTAGTTCGAAGACTCAAGATATTGCAGTGCGGAGCAGCCAGATTCGTGATTTGGACAAGAAGGGCAGAGAAGAAATCATAACCGGTGTGCACGACTTCACAATATGGAGTAACAAACTGGGCACTAGGTAATTTTAATGCCTGTAATTTTAATGGATTTTGACCAATGTCATTAGAGTAGAACAAGCCCAAAAAAGGCATACAGGAAGGAAAACTCCACAAGTTATTTCACTGCTCTATATATCTTATGTTGGTCGTGAGGAAATGAGACGCCCACATATTGCATGAAACAAAAAGATGCCCTTTTAGGAAACTACAACTGGTGCACCTACGAAAGTTTCTAGCTACTTACTTAGGATTACCATGAGTACAAAATGCGCAACTGTGAAACAAAGTGAGTGGCCCCTGTGCTGGGCATCCTGGATGCAGTGGACCACCACTGTCATCAAAATATTCATGACGGGATTCCTCACGGAGATGTTCAATTCACTAGTTTACCTTCAGTTTCGACTATCGCCGGAAATCGGTTGGGTACAAACTTGATTTTTTTTTATTATCCAATAACATCTTCAGTATTGAATATACACATTAGTTGCAAGAAATTCCAAGAATTTGTGGGGTAGGATTGATGATAATACCCCGCTCCAGAATCACAAATTCCCTCGTACACCTACAAACTTCCTCCCAAAATTCTATTACAGCGGAATTTTTTACCAGCTGCTTTTCCAGAATTTAACACATTGCCATCGATTGAATTTAGGACTAAACATAATTTGTGGAATAACATTGTATGCGTTGTCACCTTGTACTCCTAGTATTATGCTTATAATGTTGTCTTTGTGCATTGTTTTGTAGAAAGTTTCGTTTTTGTACGTACAAAGCGTAAAAATCGTCTCTTCAATCCATCATGCAACATCCTTTATCGACCGACAGTATTCGCAATCAATGAACAAAAATGGCCTTGTTCACTACTTGATTTCATTACATCAACCCACCTTTTTCATTTATTTAAGCATCCTCCTTATCTCTCATTTAATAACCTTTATGCCCTGAGGCAATAAACATAGCTTGAAAAAAAAAACACCTTGAACGTGACAAGTAGATTTCAAGAGAACGAAAAAGAAGCAGAGAGGCATTCATCAGCAGTTTATTATGTGGGTGCTTGTGATGAAAGTGCTTTTACTTTTTTTTTCAAAAAGCGTAAGTACTTGCTTATTGCGACACACTTCGTTGCGAAATGCCTTTTTGCAGCGCGTATGTCGAAAGCGTCGTCTGATTTCCTTATCATTCGCACTTCACGCGGCATTTGTTTCGTTTCTGCTTCGTACGACGGCGTTCGTGGAAATTGTGCTCCTTATTGTCCTCGATAAAGAATCTCCACCGCTCCAGGTTGGCTGTGTGCTCTTGAACAAGCGTCGTGTTGCACGACACAATAGATAGGTTGCTTTAAGTTCCTGGAAGGCTGGTCTTGCAGCGCAGTGCATAGTCTCTTGCCATCGCAATTTTGAGGGGACAACTGTTCCGAGATAAATGATGAGCATGCTTCGCGCGTCACTTGGGAATTAGACAAAGGTATCTATGTTACGCCCCCAAGAGGCGATACACTTTTGGCAAAAGCACTTCACCGACTATGCAACTCAAAGAGTGCCTGCATAATTAATCATCACGGTACACGTGACACCTTCAGAAATAATGGACGCACTACGTCCGCTGCTATATGCGAAGGTGGCGCCGGTGAACACTCTCAAAGCTAGGTTAACCGCGACGTAAATGATATCGAAAGTGGAGCACTGGACAGCCGCCGCTGAAGCTCTGTTGGCAGAGCCTCAGACGCGAAATTCAGAGGTAATCGGTTCGGATTCCATCGGCGGCATGAGGCCGTTTTTCTCTTCTACTTTCTAATCAGTTATATTTCAGCGATAAAATAATAACGTATTAATTTCACATTGATCAACAAAATCAATTAAAGAAAAAAAGATGTAAACATGCCCCTACGCTCCTTAGTTTCGGTGGCTTCCTTCCTAGCTACCTCGGAAAAATCGGAGGAAATATCTTCCTCTATAACGAGTAGGAGGCGGGAAAGGGTGATTGCGGAGCCCCTGTGCCTCTCGCTTCTGCCCAGACTTTGGAAGCAGAGCCTGGGACTTTGTCGACGCTCGCGCGCCAAAGCAGGATCACAATATTTTCATAAAGGCTGCTGTCGAACCGCACTGCAGAGGCGCCGGAACTGATGCGGTGCGTTCGGTATTTTGATTGCTGTAAAAAGAAAAAACACAGAAAAACATACGAAGAAACGGTCGAACAAGATTACTGGGCGAACTTGAAGAAGCTACGCGTGGGTAATGTGAAAACATTCCAATTCTATTCCCATTCTATCCCAATGATATTCTATTTTCTATTTGGTGCAGTTTTAAGTACTATTACTGATTATTCCTGGTTAACGTTCTGTACTTTCCCGCATTTGATGAGGTCAGACCTTTTCGACCAATCGCGAGTTTTGTAACGCCTTCCCATTTTAGGCGACACCAGATTTTCGTCTCCATGACCTATTTAACGATTTCTCATTATTAAGACAAAGAGTACCTTTTACAGGAATAGTGGCACGAGCGTCTTCATTCGTGGTAATTTGAGTTCATGCTAGTTAGGGCACTCAGGAAGGCATAATGTAGGGTTCATTAAAGGCACCTCTTTCCCTATTTATCACTCGAAGAAGAGCAAAAACTTTGCTATTTTTTTACTCTAGGCTTCGGGGTAGAAAGGTAACGACAGAGATAAAGCGAAGAACACAAGGGGTATTAAGAAGGGGTTCCACAAGGCCAGCGCTCGATCAAACGATTTACTGAGCGGAAAATAAAGCATTCGGTTTTCCGCACAACAAGAGTGGCAGCGACGAGATCTGCTGGAGCCGTTGGAGAGTGAACATGAGAAAATAAGTAAGAACGGAGCCCAAAATACGACCTGTACGGAACTTTACTAAACAAGAGAGGTGGGCTAGTAAGTGCTCTTTAGATTGTCCTCACTTGACTTCAAAAGTCCCGTTCTTTAAGAGCTTTAACGTTACAGCAAAATGCAGTAATAAAGACCACAATTTGGTCAGTACGTGCTTGTAAATGATTCGACGGGGCGCCTAAGGCTACGTTCCTCTACCTTTTCTGCTCGTTTGCGCTTCCACGGCTTTAGTGAATCTCGTGGCCGTTCAACATGTCATGCCTGGATGATCTACTTCCCGCTCATCCACTTTCTTCTCTGTTGTTAGGTGCTGCGGAGATCTATTCACAGTCTTTCAAATTTTCTCTCTAGTTTCCACGTCTGAGCTCTTCAGCAAGCCCAGACTCGCGATTAATTTTCTTCAGTGAATGTTCCTTTTTTTTGGTGACGGAGTTATCAACGAGCACAATCGCGGCAAATTGGATGGAAGAACGGTAATGCGAAGCGTTTCATCACGCCACTAGAAGTGACGCGCGAGTGATGTGGCCAATTTTTTCCCTTAGACCAAAGACACACAGTGGGTTGCAACTGCTTAAAAAATTATTACAAGTACCCTAAATAGTTTCAGAGTTAGTTGGCTATAAAGCGTTCAACATTTACCGAACAGCATATTTATGAACGAATAAACAGCTCACAGAACCATGTCCTTGCCTTAAATTCTCACCAAAAACTCTATTGATCGTGGGGTTGCGAATTGTGCAATGAGTACTCTGAGATTTGTTTAAGATTCAATCACAAAATGCTGCTCTTACGCATGCGGTGAAGGTTTTTTTTTCAACGGCATACATAGCCACATGATATGCCACAAGTGTTTGAGGGTACGGCGTCCTACCCACGATCCAATTTTTCAATGAAGATCGCTGGTCAGACTTCCACTGAAACAACCCAAAATATACAAACATGCTCGCGCACTTTGAGCGGGAAGCCGAATCAGGCACCCTAGCCGGTTTAAATAATTCGTCCAAAGCGTCCGTAGCTCAAAGTGAGAAGATGCGGCATAGAAATATGTCCGCGGATGGCATTCCTGCTGTCATCAGGGAACAGCTGCTTGCTCAAGACCACACCTATCCGTTGAGGCATAAAGTTCGGCTAAGGGTGGAAGGAAAACCTCTACACGGTGACCGATGTTTAATGGCTGCACGTGTGTTCTTCCGGGCAAGTTCTGTTGTCCAGGCGTCGGTCGAGGGAATGAGGCTTCCTTCCCTTCCCTTGTTCAGATCTGGGCTGTCAAGAGTCCGGTGTACCTCTTTGTTTCAGAGACCTTAATATCGAGTAGAACACCGTCTATGGAAGGCAACACTTAATATTTGTCATACTTCACTTGCGTAACACTTTCAGGAACACACGTTTCTAGTAATCGCACAGAGTTCACTCGCTTGGAATCGAGCACTGAAAAAATTGAAAATTGGCTTTTGAGGAACGGAAATGGCGCAGTATCCGTCTCGAATTTCGGCGGACACCCGAACCGCGCTTTAAGAGAAGAGATAAAGGAGGAACTGGCAGAAGAAAGGAAGAAAGAGGTGCTGTAGTGGACGTCTCCGGAATAATTTTAACCACCTGGGGATCTCTAACGTGCACTGACATCGCACAGTACACGGGCGCTTTTGCGTTTCGCCTCCGAGCACTGTTTCAAAATTAGTATCATGTCTCTATTCCTCATTCATTATCATCAACATTAACAACCTAGCTAGCTACTCTACAGGAGAAAGGCCTAGTGACCTCCAATTAACCCTGTCCTGTGCGAGATGCGGCCAACTTGTCCCCACAAACTTTCTGCTCTCCTCCGGCCACTAGGCTCATAGTGCACCACCCACCCTGTTGAAACTCCACCAATGGCTACACACAAGAATGTGCGGATGAACAACGTTGCAGAGATTATCGCGACCCAAAACTTGCCAGGTTCACCAGTTGGGCGGAGAGGATAGTAGGCAGGTGGCCTGGGGCATTGGCGATCGCGCTAAAGCGCAGTGCAAGGTATGGGACTAGTTAGGCGAGGCAAACTGATTGATGGGCAGAGTTGGTAGAGCACTGGACGCGAAGTTTTGAGGTCCTGGGCTCCAATCAAACCGGCGGCATGTGGTTGTTTTCTTTTCTATTTTCTAAGCAATTAGTTAGATAAAAGTATTACAGAATGAATTACCTATTGACAAAAACAAGAAATCAAGAAAGAATAAGATCAAAACATTTCCTTACGCTCCTTGGTTTCGGTGACAGTTGGCTTCTTTTTTACATATGTCAAAAACTAGCCCCTTATTTCCCTTCCCCTGTCTGCTTAACTAATGAGCAAGTTGGTTTGACATATCTGGGCATAGCTCGTCTGTTCTTTACTAGTTCTTATGCTGGTGGGCTGTTTCGCGTGGATGTGTATAGTTGGCACTGCACTCTCGATCCAACTTGGATAATGCGTTCCGTGTGGACAGAAACACGGAGTTGTCTGCGTACGTCCTCTTCCATTTTGTCCACACTAATCGCATTCGGGTTATATCAAAAGTGGGTCCTGCGAGGTCATATGGCTGCCCTTGGCCCACGTGGTTTCCGGAGGGTGCGCGCTATCATGCGGTAAGGGTGCTCCACAAGTACATTTCGTCTCCTTTACAGAGAAGCGTCGACGTATCAAATCAGTCATCAGTCGCAAGGCACTCTTTGTGAGCGATCACATCGTTTACGACGTGAACCTCGTGGTAAGTCTGTCATTTTGTTACATGCCCAAACACCGAACGTCCTTAGCACTGCGAAACGAAGTGGCGCACTCGATCGATGCTCTCCGCTGCCGAACATGAGGCGTATGCTTTAGTTGCTTTGATATGGCATCCTTGCACAAGTAATTTGTACTGTCTGCAACGAAAGTTTTTGGTGTGCGAGAAAAAAAAAATTTCCACAGCCATTGCGTATTAGCCACTGAATAGCCTAGGAAGGCAGGAGGCACACCTGCTTCATCAGGTGGAAAAACAGCGCTGAGTTGTCCGCAAGGCAGCAAAGCTTTAAGCACGGCACGGAAAGGCTTACTGCTCGCCTGATTACTTCGGTTCTCACACCCTGCTTACACTGTAGTTTTGTATGAATATCGGCTTCAGAGACGTTTAACTTGCTGCGCGAACGCGGTGTTCAATGTGGGTGGTGCCCGACCACAGGCATGCGCTGCAGAATCCTGCGCGCGTAGCGCCTGCTTAAACATACACTCGAAACATTGTAATGAGTGTTTTGTATTAGAAAACTTTTAAGCAAATTCTTCCGTCTTAATTTTCGCTTCGTACGCGTTCCTGAAATATTGTGGTAGAAGCGAAAATTTGAATTTAGCTGCAAAATTGCACACCTTGTCCTATGACATGTTGATGAATATTTGTAGAGGCAAAGTTCGAAAGGCAGTTGCCCTTAAAAAAAAAAAAAACGTCGGCACATGTGTACGCTGCCTCAGTCTTACCCCTTTCATCCACAGCTGGCGTGGCCATGGCAACAAAAGCGGGAGCTTTTCGTTCGAGAAGGTAGATGCACTTGCGAAGCTGGCATTAAAGCTGGCTGCAAGAAATGATCACGAAGCAAAATCATGCACCAGTTAGCTGCAGAAATGGGGCAAGCCAAGTGGGACAGAAGAGGCGCCTGTAACAGCATGTCTGTAGTACATCCTGTTACAACTTAACAGGTCTATCATGTCTCTCGGTTTTCTTTGCGTTGTTGTGGCAGCCCATGACGCAGCCCGCTTTTGTTATTGCGAAAATACCGTTTCGCTAAACGCGCCAGTGTGGAGTTAGCGCACGCAGCTAGCGGAGCGGCATCCCCTCCTGTGCTCCGGCCGGACTCAGGAGCGGGTGGGCGTCGCCTCGAAAGGGGCAGCCCCGGTAGCGCGCATTCCCATTCTCAGTAGGCTACAGCTCGCCACCAGGGGAGGGGTGCGGCGCTGTCATCGCGCAACCGAACTTCAATCAATCAATCAATCAATCAATCAATAAACAAATTGTTATTCACATACCCTGGAGTTAGCCGGCGCAGACAAAAAGCTCGCCCTGGAGCTTGATTTAGCGCTTGCGGCCCCGTAAAGATTACAAATGGTGTTAAATTTAATGTATTGGCAACAACAACACACAAACTGCATTTGAGGAAAGATAAGACGCAGACAGGCTACACGAGAAAAAATTGAAAACAATAAAAATGCAAATTATAAATGAAAAGTTAATGAGACTAACTTATGAGAGAATTTGAATTCCATAATTGGTTCGTATCTGTGGAATGAACCCCTCATCGTGATTTCGTATGGCATAGGTGTGTTCTCTGCGTTTCAGGTGAGACTTATTGGCTTTATTCGGTTCCTCATAAAGCACTCCTTGTAACGCTGCCAAAACCAGATAAAAAGCCGCCGCGGTGGCTCAGTGGTTATGGCGCTCGGTTGCTGACCCGAAAGACACGTGTTCAATCCCGGCCGCGGCGGTCGAATTTCGATGGAGGCGAAATTCTAGAGGCCCGTGTACTGTGCGATGTCAGCGCACGTTAAAGAACCCCAGGTGGTCGAAATTTCCGGAGCCCTTCACTACGGTGTCCCTCACAACCTGAGTCGCTTTGGGACGTTAAACCCACATAAGACCAAAACCAAAAACCAGAGAAACGATTGTCGCACTTCCTTGCGTGATAGCAACATTCAAACGAAATGCAGCAGCTGCAAAATCAGAATAGGTATATGCTAGTGCTGCTCATCCACATAATTACGGGTGTAATCACCGTTTTATCTTTAATATTGGTGTAGTTGAACCGGTTCGTTTATGTATTTGGCGGAAATTAGCTCGTGAGCCAAACTTCTCCCACCAGTCAGCCAAACAATTAGCTGTTTGGATTGTTGCCATTTCTAAGAGATGCCATGGGAGAAACGCCGCGCTTTTGAAATTTTGCTTGCTTGTTTAGGGTCGGCGCTGAAGGAAAGCACACAGTGTGTGGTGGTTGAGCGGTGTGTTTCAGGTCCCGTCTTGTGCTTGTCGGATAAGTAATTCTTGCTCCCTGGTGGGGGATTTGTCAAAATCATCATCAGCCTAACTTCGTCAGCTGAAGGACAAAGTCCTGCTCCATACTTTTCCAATTAACCATCTCCTGTGCCAGCTGCGGACACTTTAGCTCTGATTGGATTGGATTGGAGCAAACTTTATTTGTGCCTGCAGTTGGGCGATCGCGCGCCCCGACGATGGCCTACGTCGTCTACGAGGTTGCCGTTATTGGTGCGCTTGCCTTCTCTAGATATCCAGGCCATTACCCTTCACGGCCATCGGTTACCTCGCCTTCGCATTACGCTTCATGCCCAGTACTTCTTGATTTCAAGTAGGGCTAGTGATGTGTGTGGAAAGGCAAATGAGTAGCAGAGAGATTTTATCGTTTTGAATATGTTGCGCTCCTGATCACGCTGCGTCTGATTTTGGTAACTGGAAATGCATAAAAAATAGTGATGAAAATATACACATAAAAGAAGGAGAACAAGACTAAGCAGTGAGTGGACGAAGTTTTTTTTTTTTGAATTCACGCGAAACGAGTAACCACCGTACCTTCCTGAACACGGTAGAGGAGCCGACAAGCAGCGGATTTCTCCGATTCTTGGCGCGAAAGGGTGACAGTGATTGGTAGTGCACTCTGCCCACTCCCGCATCCACTCGTGTATCATTCGTATGAGCCTGCTGGACAACGCCGTTGTGTTTTTTGTTGCTCCATTTCTCAGTTGTGACGTCAGTTGCTCCAGAGAAAATGCGGTTCGGAGCTGTTGCTCCTATACAATCGCAAGATGACAAGACGTGATCATTACAAAGGGTTTCGATTTCGCTCCCGACGCGATTACGGGGACCCCTCAGAAACAAATAATTAGTTCATTGTTACCCCCTTAACACCGAAGTCATGAATGTATCAAAGCAAATAGTATTTCCTCCATATTATGCCAGCTAGTGTAGCCCAATTGTAATGCCAATACAAAAATTTGTTAGCGCCGCTAAAATTTCAAAAGTTGGCATGTCGCTAATTAGCAAAAATTAGCAGTCGCTTCAATTTTTGACGCTAGTGCGCGTTGTTTGAAAGACCAAATTGGAATCCTCGCAGTGACTTACAAGCCTAGAGGCATTGAAAAAAGTTTTTAAATCAACAAATGTCGTCCTTTTTTCGTAGCGAAGTTTCCCTGAAATTGAGAAAAAGAGGAATTGTTGGACGCTACACTTTAAACACGGGTACAGCCACGTCCAGTTAATATCGACAATTTCGTTCCCGAGTAAAAGTGTCCATAAAGCGAGTCGTCTGCAATAAGGAATACGGAGAAACCGAAATATTCTGAAATAAAAGCACTTTATAATTATACTGACTGTTTCTGTGCATTGTGGAGGAGCAATGAAGTGGAAAGCGGCCATCTCGGTTGCCCCAGGTGCATTAGTTTGTCGCCATTATCTTCAAAATCATGCAGTGTTGTTCATCGTGTTCTTCATCGTTGTTGTTGTTGCCTTATTTTTTTTTTCTCTGTTCCCTTTTATTAACCAAATTCCATAGTGTTCCTTGTATTTCTGCCCCTCCCCTCTACAATGCTTCTGTAAGCCCTGAGGGTAAAATAAATAAATAAAGAAATACATAAGCTGAAGCACGTTTGAAGTGCTTAGTGGTCCATGAAAGGCGTGATGGCATCTCTTGGCGTGATTAGGTATCTCCTACTACGGCTGTTCGCGTCCCAAGAACGCTGTACGCATTCAGCTGACAGCTGCTAAATGTAGTTTTGAGTGCAGCGTACAAAGATAATTTTCTTTGGAACCGTTCATGCAATGCGGGGAATGGTAAGCTGCGTCAACAGGGCGCCTTTCCACTTTGAAGTATGAAACCACACACAAACACAAAGGCCATTGCTGTGACATTTGCACTGCCTTTCGCTGGTGTTCTGCACTAAAAATATAATCGGGATTTTGGTCTCATCGCTTTCAACATTAACAGCACGAAAATACATGTGTCAAAAGGGGCTCCGTGCTTTCTCATCCAATCCATTGTCTGGACAGCGAGATGCCATATTGTCACGTAGAGGTGACGACAGTCGAAGCAGAGATGAAGACGGACAAAGAAGCATTCTAAAAGAAAACTGTTTATTGGGCTGACTTGCACCCAAAATGGACTGAATCACTTGGCGGCGGTGAAGCGACAAGCGTGCTCGGCGGTCGTCGAACAGAATGCCCGCCGCTGTCGGCCGGGCTCAATTTAAAGCTGATAGCGAACTTTCGAGATAAAGCGTGCAAAGTTACTAGAACATTCCGGAACAACGTAGAATCAGCTCTGCCTGGCAGCGATCAATCGAGATAAATCTAGTCGCGTCTTGCGTCGCGAACAAAGCGATAAGGTGGTGTGGCGGCAGATTTGAAAAACGGAAAAACACTGCAAATATTCGCGGCATTACTCCCCTCTCAAAGAAGCATCGACCCGATGCATTAAAACAAATAATGCGACTAGTAAGAGAAATTAAAACCGATCTTGCGTAAATAGAGCATGGAAATGCAGCGGCCTTTAGTGCGCATAATACGGCTTTAGACGTACTACATGGACAACTTCTGGTCGCACGCGGCGTCGCTGGGATGCAGTCATTGCGTCAGGGATGATTTCATAATCCAGTTCACCTAGCCGACGAAGAACCTTGTACGGGCCGAAATAGCGGCGCAAAAGCTTTTCGCTCAATCCACGGCGGCGAATGGACGTCCACACCCAGACTTGGTCTCCTGGCTTGTATTCCGCGTTGCGTCTTCGTACGTTGTAGCGTCTGGCGTCGGGCCGCTGCTGATATTTTATCCGTAATCGGGCAAGCCTTCGAACTTCTTCTGCGCGTTGAAGGTAGGCGGCAACGTCGACGTTCCCTTCTTCTGTAACGTTGGGCAGCATGGCGTCTAGCGTGGTGGTTGCCTCCCTGCCATGGACGAGCCTAAAATGCGTCATCTGGGTGGTCTCCTGCACTGCGGTGTTGTAGGCGAAGACGACGTAAGGCAGGATGACATCCAAGGTTTTGTGTTCGGCACCTACATACATGGCGAGCATATCGGCGATGATTTTGTTCAGGCGCTCGGTCAGTCCGTTGGTCTGCGGATGGTATTCAGTTGTCCTCCGGTGGCTGGTTTGGCTATAGCGCAGGATGGCTTGCGTTAGTTCCGCCGTGAATGCTGTTCCTCTGTCCGTGATGAGCACATCGGGGGCGCCATGTCGAAGAAGAATGCACTCCACGAAAAATTTGGCGACTTCTGCTGCTGTTCCGTTCGGTAGGGCTTTAGCCTTGGCGTAGCGGGTCAGGTAGTCGGTCGCTGTGATGATCCACTTATTTCCAGATGTTGGCGTTGGAAAAGGGCCAAGCAAGTCCATGCCAATTTGCTGAAAGGGCCTTGAGGGAGGCTCAATGGGGTTCAGAAATCCTGCTGGTCGTGTGGGAGGGGTCTTTCGTCGCTGACAATCTCGGCAGGTTTTCACATAGGGAATGCTTTATTTTTAATTTGCGGTATTTATGAATTGGAAGTAATAGTGTAATTATTGTTTTGGCTGAAAAATAATAACACTTGTTTTGCATAAATTTTTTGGAAAAACGTCCAAGGTATTTTTTTACGTTTTTTCAGAAAAATCTATTTAAGATATTGCTTATCTCTCAGCTAAAAAATAATTACACTATTACTTCTCAATCATGAAGACCCCAAAATTAAAAATAAAGCATTCTCTGTGCTTTCTTTAGTTGCAAGCTATACTCGCCGCAGTGGCTCAGTGGTTAGGGCGCTCGGCTACTGATCCGGAGTTCCCGGGATAGAACCCGACCGCGGCGGCTGCGTTTCGATGGAGGCGAAACGCTAAGGCACTCGTGTGCTGTGCGATGTCAGCGCACGTTAACGATCCCCAGGTGGTCGAAATTATTCCGGAGCCCCCCATTACGGCACCTGTTTCTTCCTTTCTTCTTTCACTCCATCCTTTATTTCTTGCCTTACGGCGTGGTTCAGGTGTACGCCGATATGTTAGACACATAATGCGCCATCTCCTTTCCCCAAAACCATTTTTTTTTTCAAGCTATAGCAGTCATACACCGTGGTTAAAGCACCTGCACCAGCAGACCAATTGTTCTCCCGCCGGCGAAGATGCCTTCACCCACAGACAAACGAGACCCTTTTCTAGGTCGGTAGAGGAACGGCTGGGTGCGTCCTGCGCAATCACGTGAACGAATTGTGGCGCGCCCATGCTCGAACAAGTTTACATGCCTCATCGGGCGGGCGAGTGCGCAGTACAACTATTGCTGTCCATTATTTGTGCCGCAAGTGGGACAGAATTTGAAATGTTTTGCAGCGATAGCTGTTAAGGGCACGTTTCCCGATTTTGAGGCGTCGGCGTAACACTACGCTACGGTTGAGAATGTAATTTGCATTGACGTCACGCGCGACGTCACTACAAAACGACAGTCTGATT
Organism: Amblyomma americanum; assembly: GCF_052857255.1. Taxonomy (NCBI): domain Eukaryota; kingdom Metazoa; phylum Arthropoda; class Arachnida; order Ixodida; family Ixodidae; genus Amblyomma; species Amblyomma americanum. The sequence continues at coordinate 88,937,042 of NC_135506.1, forward strand.
AGGCCAGAGTGACATCACGAGTGACAATGCGAGAGAATGAGACGAATAGCAGCGAATAAAAAATTGGAGAAAGCACTTAAGCTCCGCCTTATGGGTACGAGGCGGCCGCCTTAATGCGTTAATGCCCGCACATGCGGAATTGGTCATTCCCTTTTAACATTCGGAGATCACAGGGAGTGGTATACCACCCCTGGCGCAGTGGTGTAGCGGTTAAGCGATGCGCCACTGACCTGCGATGGCAGGTGGTGCCACCGGTGAGGCTTACGCGACCCAGGTTGCTCTTCCCGAGGAACCTCTCGCGACCAATCATTAATTTCACTGCCACCTGCCACGGTGGGCAGTTTTTTTTTTCAGAATCCGATGTTGCAGGTTGTGATGGCGCCACAACGTCAAATGACTTAAGTTGCCCAACTGCCCCCTAGGTTGCTTCTCTGGGAATTTTTCGTAGGTTTTCTCCATGATCGCCTGTGAGGCTTCAAACTGTCGTCAACGCCAACGCCAGACAATTCTTTTTCGATATGGGGTACTAACGTCTCACATTTCCGCTTCTACAGAAAGCTGTCGCTGAATGCTGTGTTAAGCAGTAGTAACCGTACTGTGAAGTTTATTCATCAACCTAGAGAAGTCACAGGGCCCTTCTGAGTACTTTCAGCGAAGCTCACGATGCTCAAAGCATCGCGAAGCATTCACCACTCACGGCGTTATGTGACCCTGTCTAACTATGCTGCAATCTCTGGGAGATTCTCTTCACGCGACTGGAACGCTGAACGATTTTCTTCATTTTGCACCCCACCGTGGTAGCTGTTCCATCCAACATGCTGACATGGCCTTTGAGAGTGTTGATCATTCTGGCCCTCAGTGTTTGCTTTAGAAGCGGAATAATGAAAACATATTTTCACACCTGGAATAATGGTTGGCCAGTATGGTAGCCCAGCATCCTTCGGCAGAAAACCCCAGCTGTAAAACGTAGATGAAAAAGTGGTATCAGAAGATGATTACATCATCATTCACAATTCCCGGCATCAGATTGTAGTAAAAATAGCATTCTGTGTTCTTTTCCAAGCCAGAAATGTAACTGACACCATTTATGCCAGCTCGTAGAGATTTCTGTACATGGACTTTAACGTTCCGACGTTGCACCTGCATCATGAGGTATGCTGTGCAGTGCAGAGCTGTGGATTAATTGAGTCCGTTTGAGCTTCTTTAACGTGCACTTACATCACGGAGCACACAGCCGTCTTTTGCTTTCCGCGTGTATCTAAATGAGACCGTCGCAACCGGGAGTCGATCTCGCTACATTAGAATCGGCAACCGAACGTCAAACCCACTCAGCCACCTGCGGGTCACGTATAAATGAGATCGCGCTCCCAGAGCGTGGCGTGTCAATCGTTGACAAAGATACGCAAGGTAAACTTGTGCAGCTTCACATCGTTTTGCACGCTGTGTTGTTTCGCCGCGCCATGTCCCGCCTCGGAAAGTGTCCCGGTAACGCACATGAGCGTCTCGTATGTTTCAGGCCGTAGATATTATGCAGCCAACATGCGCGAAGTTGTCAGCACTCAGACGGCGACTAATTCACAAGAAAACCAACTTCGCTTCCAAAATGCACAGCAAGGCTCCTTAACGGATCGCTCCACTGTCATTGCAGGCTAGCCCCTTACAGGTTTCTTTAGACAGTAGGAAGACTTTCAATTACTTTTTTCAATAAAGTCTATAGACAAACTTCTTAGGCCAGTCTACAATCAATACAAATGTTATAGACAGTGTATGCACATTCTCTTGAGTTATGGTAATACACTTTAGAGGTCTTTTCTCCATAGACTGTGAACAGAAAGAAGGAAATATTAATACAAAGGCAATATACTTTATAAGAAGTCTAGAGCAAGTCTATAGACCATTTTTATAAGGGAGTGCATCGCTCACTTACACTCCTCGATCATGGGCTTCGAAATATGCGCGAGCCATGATCGATCGTAACTTTCGAACACATCAAACCAGGCGATTTGTAGAAAATTTCAGGGTGTGCATAGCCAAAGAGCTGCAGTGTGAAAAGTTAGTGGAAGAAAAGGTTTCATTTGTCCCATTTCTATGTCGGTAAAACGTTTCTGTCAGAATCACTGCAAAATTTAGCCCTTTCCTATGCATACTTATTTGCAGCATCGCAGTAAAAGCATCACGCCGCTCAGGCTGCGAGAAGGACTCGTTTTGCAAAAACATGCAGAGCCACTTAAAATACTGCTTATGTGTGAGAATGCGGAAGCGTTAAAGTGCGGAGAAATACTATAGGTCATCACTGCTAGGCATAACTATGCATATTTTGTACAAATTCTATGCACTTTACATACCTTACTTGTAAGTGCTGAGTCGTAATGTGTTACAGAATCATGACTTTCATAGGTTACAATAGGTTACAATATGTCTCCTCATTTATGTCTGCATATGTACGCTTATGTGTTACATCGTACATTTGCGTTCTAATATCCTCCGAATTTCGTGCCGTTGACGGCGGACGGCGGACGCTGGCTTTCGTGCTAATGTGACATATAAAGATTTCGCATTAATAACGCTTCTACTTTATAGCTCATCATCATCATTATGAGCCTGACTACGCCAACTGCAGGCCAAAGGCATCTCCAATGTCTCTGCAATTAACCCTGTCCTTTGTCAGCTGCGGCCAACGTATCCCCGCAAACTTCTTAATCTCATCCGCCTACCTAACCTTCTGCCGCCCCCTAATACGCTTGCCTTCTTTTGGTATCCACTCCGTTACCCTTAAGGACCAGCGATTATCCTGCTTTCGCATTACATGACCTGCCCAAGCCCATTTCTTCCTCTTGACTTCGACTAGGATGTCATCAGCCCGAGTTTGTTCCTTCACCCACTCTGCCCGCTTCCGGTCTCTTAACGTTACACCTGTCATTTTTCGTTCCGTAGCTCGCTGCGTTGTCCTTAAGCTAAACGCTTTTCGTTAGCCTCAACGTTCCTGCTCCATAGGTTAGTGCCGGTAAGATACAGCTTTATAACTCAAGGCAGCGCAAAACAGGCACCACTGCCACAACTCTGAATGAACCTTGGTACTCATATGGGACCTCGACAATTTCATTGCATAAGAACTCTAGTCCCGCTTATGAATAGAAAAGTAAAAGCGTCCGCTTTTTGCAGTTCTCCGGAGACAAGGATTGCACTCACTTGGGTCAGGGAGTCTCCAAGCAGCCAGATGCGGGGGTAATCGACGCGCGCCGTATCGATAACCGTACCATTGATATCCGATGTGCTTCCAAGGTCAAGGACATTCAAGACTAGACAGGAAAAAAGGACACAGTGTGCTTTGGCCATTCTCGCTTCGTAGCGCAGCCTGCGAGTGGGTCTTAAAGAAATCCTTCTGCTGCTTCGCGATGGAACCAACACAGCGCTCCTCAACGTCTAAGCACGCGTGCGTGGTTGAGTAAAGGTGATAGCAGAAGCTCGCGATAAAAGTGGTTTGCGGCTCTTTGTTCGGCCTGATAAGAAGTGCCGGTAGAGAAGAATGAACGTGATATGAACAGGTGATCAGGCAGAGCGAAGGCTGACTGCTTCCACATCTTTGTTCGCCCAATCAGTCTCAGTCCCGGCAGTCACCTGCCCATCCAAGTTTTTGAACTGTATAGCAACCTTATTAACAGCGAACATACACGTAATTAATGTGTTTTATTTCGTGTACTTAATTTGTTTAACTTATGTCACCTACCCCTTAAGTAGTAAAGTGAACTGAATTGAAGTAAAGGAATAAAACCGCGGTTCATAATGTATACAAGGCGACAATTCTAGTGCTCGAACGATGCTATAAAAAGACAAGAAATAAGTGGGCGTGAAGTTTAGATTGTTTGCGTCATTCGCACTTTTACAGGCTTTTATACCGATTAATAAAAAGGCTCATTTTATAACTCACACTGTGGGAGACTATGTCCGGGTTACTTGCTCCGCAGACATTAAGGTTTGTGTAATTGTAATGCTCGTGTTGCCGATTTGAATGAAATTGATGATCATTCTGATTATTATTAACCTTTATGGAACCAGGGCCGCTTTGGCCAAAGGGTGCCGTGGCTCAAGGTAGTTTTCATTACACAAGGACGCTTCATTACACAGTGGAAACCGGCGGGTAGCCGGCGGCACTTGGGATCGAACCCCGCCCCTCCAGCATGCAGTTGACTAAAATTAGTTGAGCTAAACTTTGCCCAAGTGTGAAGCACACACAGGTCTGAAGATAGGCAGAGGTTTGGCATATCGGCGTAGATTCGTGCCCTGTTAAAATGGACGACTCGCATTATGGACAATTTTTCTGGGGAGTGAACTTTTTAAATGCATTTATGCCTCGTTAATATTGCCGCGAATATTTGCAGCGTTTGTCCGTTTTTCAAATCTGCCACCACACCACCTTAACGCTTTGTTTGCGACGCAAGACGCGACTAGATTTATCTCGATTGATCGCCGCCAGGCAGGGCTGATGCTACGTTGTTCCGGAATGTCCGCCGAGCACGCTTGTCGCTTCGCCGCCGCCGAGTGATTCAGTCCATTTTGGGTGCAAGTCAGCCCAACAAACAGTTTTCTTTTAGAAGACCCTTTTGTCCGTCTTCATCGCTGTTTCGACTCCCGTCGCCACTACGTGACATCTGTTGGAGGTGCGTGGTAGCCTTCCATGTTCCGGCCGCCCCCTTCAAGTCGAGAAGCCAGCACTCAGCGCTTCACTCCAGAGGACGAGCCAGCCGACGTCTCCAAGGAGAGGAGCCTGAGTTCGGGAAACTGCCGCACCGCACCTGACAGCGAAAAGACGCTGCTACGAGCACCGCAACCTCGCCGAAGCTGTCGACATCGATCATACTGCAGCAGCCGCGGGGGCTGCCAACTTTCAATGGATCCCTAGGCGAAGACCCTGAAGAATGGTTGGACCAATTTGAGCGCGTGGCGTCATTCAACAAGTGGGATGATGCGGAAAAAATTGAACACTTGTTTTTCTCATTGGATGGCTCCGCACGCACGGGGTACGAAAACTACGAGTCGTCCCTTACCACATGAGAGCTATTCAAGAGAGAACTATTGGAGGTATTCACCAGTGTCGTAAGAAAAGAAAGAGCAGAACGACTCCTCGAGTCCAGGATCCAGCTTCCGAATGAGCCCGTCCAGGGTTACGTCGAGGAGAGGAAGCGCCTATTTCGCCGCGCCGACCCCGAGATGACCTAGGAAAAGAAAGTTCAGTTTTAATGCGCAGTGTAAAAGAACAACTCTTTGGCACCCTCGTCCGCCAGCCGCCAAAAACAGTACAGGAATTCATGCGACAAGCCTGCACGACTGAGAAGACCCTCGACGTCCGAGCTCGACAGTACAATCGCCCTTCCTCTGCCTGTGCAATCCGTTCGGACACGCCGGCAAACAGCAGCTACAGCTTGCAGGAAGTTATCCGCAAAATCGTCCGAGAGGAGCAACGCCGATTGCCTCTCACGAGCCCCTGTAGATACACCGCCGCCGGACGACGATGAGGACGCCTTCCTGGGAACCATCAGACCCAGCTCTTTTGCCCAGCAGCAACGCTCGGACCCCGACCTAAAACGCCTCATCGAGTACCTGGAAGGCAAGGCTTCTTCACCCCCCGCTTCATTCAAGCGAGGACTGTCTTCCTTCTGTGTGCAGAATCGGGTCCTCATGAAGAACTTTGCAGCGAGCAAAACAGCCTAACTCCTTGTTGTACCTGCTTGTCTCCGCGAAGAAGTTCTACAGGCTTCACACGACGAGCCGACCGCTGAACATCTCGGGTTTACTCGCACCCTCCGCCGCATTCAAGACATTACTGGCCCCTACGGTCTGCCGATGTCGCACACTATGTGAAAACCTGCCGAGATTGTCAGCGACGAAAGACGCCTCCCACACGACCAGCAGGATTTCTGAACCCCATTGAGCCTCCCTCAAGGCCCTTTCAGCAAATTGGCATGGACTTGCTTGGCCCTTTTCCAACGCCAACATCTGGAAATAAGTGGATCATCACAGCGACCGACTACCTGACCCGCTACGCCAAGGCTAAAGCCCTACCGAACGGAACAGCAGCAGAAGTCGCCAAATTTTTCGTGGAGTGCATTCTTCTTCGACATGGCGCCCCCGATGTGCTCATCACGGACAGAGGAACAGCATTCACGGCGGAACTAACGCAAGCCATCCTGCGCTACAGCCAAACCAGCCACCGGAGGACAACTGAATACCATCCGCAGACCAACTGACTGACCGAGCGCCTGAACAAAATCATCGCCGATATGTTTGCCATGTATGTAGGTGCCGAACACAAAACCTGTGATGTCATCCTGCCTTACGTCGTCTTCGCCTACAACACCGCAGTGCAGGAGACCACCCAGATGACGCATTTTAGACTCGTCCATGGCAGGGAGGCAACGACCACGCTAGACGCCATGCTGCCCAACGTTACAGAAGAAGGGAACGTCGACGTTGCCGCCTACCTTCAACGCGCAGAAGAAGCTCGAAGGCTTGCCCGATTACGGATAAAATATCAGCAGCGGCCCGACGCCACACGCTACAACCTACGAAGACGCAACGCGGAATACAAGCCAGGAGACCAAGTCTGGGTGTGGACGTCCATTCGCCGCCGTGGATTGAGCGAAAAGCTTTTGCGCCGCTATTTCGGCCCGTACAAGGTTCTTCGTCGGCTAGGTGAACTGGATTATGAAATCATCCCTGACGCAATGACTGCATCCCAGCGACGCCGCGTGCGACCAGAAGTTGTCCATGTAGTACGACTAAAGCCGTATTATGCGCACTAAAGGCCGCTGCATTTCCATGCTCTATTTACGCAAGATCCGTTTTTATTTCTCTTACTAGTCGCAATATTTGTTTTAATGCATCGGGTCGATGCTTCTTTGAGAGGGGAGTAATGCCGCGAATATTTGCAGTGTTTTTCCGTTTTTCAAATCTGCCGCCACACCACCTTATCGCTTTGTTCGCGACGCAAGACGCGACTAGATTTATCTCGATTGATCGCAGCCAGGCAGAGCTGATTCTACGTTGTTCCGGAATGTTCTAGTAACTTTGCACGCTTTATCTCGAAAGTTCGCTATCAGCTTTAAATTGAGCCCGGCCGACAGCGGCGGGCATTCTGTTCGACGACCGCCGAGCACGCTTGTCGCTTCGCCGCCGCCAAGTGATTCAGTACATTTTGGGTGCAAGTCAGCCCAATAAACAGTTTTCTTTTAAAATGCCCTTTTGTCCGTCTTCTCTGCTTCGACTGCCGTCACCACTACGTGACAATATGGCAACTCGCTGTCCAGACAATGGATTGGATGAGAATGCACGGAGCCCCTTTTGACACATGTATTTTCGTGCTGTTAATGTTGAAAGCGATGAGACCAAAATCCCGATTATATTTTTAGTGCAGAACACCAGCGAAAGGCAGTGCAAATGTCACAGCAATGGCCTTTGTGTTTGTGTGTGGTTTCATACTTCAAAGTGGAAAGGCGCCCTGTTGACGCAGCTTACCATTCCCCGCATTGCATGAACGGTTCCAAAGAAAATTATCTTTGTACGCTGCACTCAAAACTACATTTAGCAGCTGTCAGCTGAATGCGTACAGCGTTCTTGGGACGCGAACAGCCGTAGTAGGAGATACCTAATCACGCCAAGAGGTGCCATCACGCCTTTCATGGACCACTAAGCACTTCAAACGTGCTTCAGCTTATTTATTTATTTATTTATTTATTTATTTATTTTACCCTCAGGGCTTACAGAAGCATTGTAGAGGGGAGGGGCAGAAATACAAGGAACACTATGCAATTTGGTTAATAAAAGGGAACAGAGAAAAAAAATAAGGCAACAACAACAACGATGAACAACGCGATGAACAACACTGCATGATTTTGAAGATAATGGCGACAAACTAATGCACCTAGGGCAACCGAGATGGCCGCTTTCCACTTCATTGCTCCTCCACAATGCACAGAAACAGTCAGTATAATTATAAAGTGCTTTTATTTCAGAATATTTCGGTTTCTCCGTATTCCTTATTGCAGACGACTCGCTTTATGGACACTTTTACTCGGGAACGATATTGTCGATATTAACTGGACGTGGCTGTACCCGTGTTTAAAGTGTAGCGTCCAACAATTCCTCTTTTTCTCAATTTCAGGGAAACTTCGCTACGAAAACAGGACAAAATTTGTTGATTTAAAAAATTTTTTCAATGCCTCTAGGCTTGTAAGTCACTGCGAGGCTTCCAATTTGGTCTTTCAAACAACGCGCACTAGCGTCAAAAATTGAAGCGACTGCTAATTTTTGCTAATTAGCGACATGCCAACTTTTGAAATTTTAGCGGCGCTAACAAATTTTTGTATTGGCATTACAATTGGGCTACACTAGCTGGCATAATATGGAGGAAATACTATTTGCTTTGATACATCCATGACTTCGGTGTTAAGGGGGTAACAATGAACTAATTATTTGTTTTTGAGGGGTCCCCGTAATCGCGTCGGGAGCGAAATCGAAACCCTTTGTAATGATCACGTCTCGTCATCTTGCGATTGTATAGGAGCAACAGCTCCGAACCGCGTTTTCTCTGGAGCAACTGACGTCACAACTGAGAAATGGAGCAACAAAAAACACAACGGCGTTGTCCAGCAGGCTCATACGAATGATACACGAGTGGATGCGGGAATGGGCAGAGTGCACCACCAATCACTGTCACCCTTTCGCGCCAAGAATCTGAGAAATCCGCTGCTTGTCGGCTCCTCTACCGTGTTCAGGAAGGTACGGTGGTTAGTCGTTTCGCGTGAATTCAAAAAAAAAAAAAACTTCGTCCACTTACTGCTTAGTCTTGTTCTCCTTCTTTTATGTGTATATTTTCATCACTATTTTTTATGCATTTCCAGTTACCATAATCAGACGCAGCGTGATCAGGAGCGCAACATATTCAAAACGATAAAATCTCTCTGCTACTTATTTGCCTTTCCACACACATCACTAGCCCTACTTGAAATCAAGAAGTACTGGGCAGGAAGCGTAATGCGAAGGCGAGGTAACCGATGGCCGTGAAGGGTAATGGCCTGGATATCTAGAGAAGGCAAGCGCACCAATAACGGCAACCTCGTAGACGACGTAGGCCATCGTCGGGGCGCGCGATCGCCCAACTGCAGGCACAAATAAAGTTTGCTCCAATCCAATCCAATCAGAGCTAAAGTGTCCGCAGCTGGCACAGGAGATGGTTAATTGGAAAAGTACGGAGCAGGACTTTGTCCTTCAGCTGACGAAGTTAGGCTGATGATGATTTTGACAAATCCCCCACCAGTGAGCAAGAATTACTTATCCGACAAGCACAAGACGGGACCTGAAACACACCGCTCAACCACCACACACTTTGTGCTTTCCTTCAGCGCCGACCCTCAACAAGCAAGCAAAATTTCAAAAGCGCGGCGTTTCTCCCATGGCATCTCTTAGAAATGGCAACAATCCAAACAGCTAATTGTGTGGCTGACTGGTGGGAGAAGTTTGGCTCACGAGCTAATTTCCGCCAAATACATAAACGAACCGGTACAACTACACCAATATTAAAGATAAAACGGTGATTACACCCGTAATTATGTGGATGAGCAGCACTAGCATATGCCTATTCTGATTTTGCAGCTGCTGCATTTCGTTTGAATGTTGCTATCACGCATGGAAGTGCGACAATCGTTTCTCTGGTTTTTGGTTTTGGTCTTATGTGGGTTTAACGTCCCAAAGCGACTCAGGTTGTGAGGGACGCCGTAGTGAAGGGCTCCGGAAATTTCGACCACCTGGGGTTCTTTAACGTGCGCTGACATCGCACAGTACACGGGCCTCTAGAATTTCGCCTCCATCGAAATTCGACCGCCGCGGCCGGGATTGAACACGTGTCTTTCGGGTCAGCAACCGAGCGCCATAACCACTGAGCCACCGCGGCGGCTTTTTATCTGGTTTTGGCAGCGTTACAAGGTGTGCTTTATGAGGAACCGAATAAAGCCAATAAGTCTCACCTGAAACGCAGAGAACACACCTATGCCGTACCAAATCACGATGAGGGGTTCATTCCACAGATACGAACCAATTATGGAATTCAAATTCTCTCATAAGTTAGTCTCATTAACTTTTCATTTATAATTTGCATTTTTATTGTTTTCATTTTTTTCTCGTGTAGCCTGTCTGCGTCTTATCTTTCCTCAAATGCAATTTGTGTGTTGTTGTTGCCAATACATTATATTTAACACCATTTGTAATCTTTACGGGGCCGCAGGCGCGAAATCAAGCTCCAGGGCGAGCTTCTTGTCTGCGCCGGCTAACTCCAGGATATGTGAATAACAATTTGTTTATTGATTGATTGATTGATTGATTGATTGATTGATTGATTGATTGATTGATTGATTGATTGATTGATTGATTGATTGAAGTTCGGTTGCGCGATGACAGCGCCGCACCCCTCCCCTGGTGGCGAGCCGTAGCCTACTGTGAATGGGAATGCGCGCTACCGGGGCTGCCCCTTTCGAGGCGACGCCCACCCGCTCCTGAGTCCGGCCGGAGCACAGGAGGGGATGCCGCTCCGCTAGCTGCGTGCGCTAACTCCACACTGGCGCGTTTAGCGAAACGGTATTTTCGCAATAACAAAAGCGGGCTGCGTCATGGGCTGCCACAACAACGCAAAGAAAACCGAGAGACATGATAGACCTGTTAAGTTGTAACAGGATGTACTACAGACATGCTGTTACAGGCGCCTCTTCTGTCCCACTTGGCTTGCCCCATTTCTGCAGATAACTGGTGCATGATTTTGCTTCGTGATCATTTCTTGCAGCCAGCTTTAATGCCAGCTTCGCAAGTGCATCTACCTTCTCGAACGAAAAGCTCCCGCTTTTGTTGCCATGGCCACGCCAGCTGTGGATGAAAGGGGTAAGACTGAGGCAGCGTACACATGTGCCGAGGTTTTTTTTTTTTTTTAAGGGCAACTGCCTTTCGAACTTTGCCTCTACAAATATTCGTCAACATGTCATAGGACAAGGTGTGCAATTTTGCAGCTAAATTCAAATTTTCGCTTCTACCACAATATTTCAGGAACGCGTACGAAGCGAAAATTAAGACGGAAGAATTTGCTTAAAAGTTTTCTAATACAAAACACTCATTACAATGTTTCGAGTGTATGTTTAAGCAGGCGCTACGCGCGCAGGATTCTGCAGCGCATGCCTGTGGTTGGGCACCACCCACATTGAACACCGCGTTCGCGCAGCAAGTTACACGTCTCTGAAGCCGATATTCTTACAAAACTACAGTGTAAGCAGGGTGTGAGAACCGAAGTAATCAGGCGAGCAGTAAGCCTTTCCGTGCCGTGCTTAAAGCTTTGCTGCCTTGCGGACAACTCAGCGCTGTTTTTCCACCTGATGAAGCAGGTGTGCCTCCTGCCTTCCCAGGCTATTCAGTGGCTAATATACAATGGCTGTGGAAAATTTTTTTTTCTCGCACACCAAAAACTTTTGTTGCAGACAGTACAAATTACTTGTGCAAGGATGCCATATCAAAGCAACTAAAGCATACGCCTCATGTTCGGCAGCGGAGAGCATCGATCGAGTGCGCCGCTTCGTTTCGCAGTGCTAAGGACGTTCGCTGTTTGGGCATGTAACAAAATGACAGACTTACCACGAGGTACACGTCGTAAACGATGTGATCGCTCACAAAGAGTGCCTTGCGACTGATGACTGATTTGATACGTCGACGCTTCACTGTAAAGGAGACGAAATGTACTTGTGGAGCACCCTTACCGCATGATAGCGCGCACCCTCCGGAAACCACGTGGGCCAAGGGCAGCCATATGACCTCGCAGGACCCACTTTTGATATAACCCGAATGCGATTAGTGTGGACAAAATGGAAGAGGACGTACGCAGACAACTCCGTGTTTCTGTCCACACGGAACGCATTATCCAAGTTGGATCGAGAGTGCAGTGCCAACTATACACATCCACGCGAAACAGCCCACCAGCATAAGAACTAGTAAAGAACAGACGAGCTATGCCCAGATATGTCAAACCAACTTGCTCATCAGTTAAGCAGACAGGGGAAGGGAAATAAGGGGCTAGTTTTTGACATATGTAAAAAAGAAGCCAACTGTCACCGAAACCAAGGAGCGTAAGGAAATGTTTTTATCTTATTCTTTTTTGATTTCTTGTTTTTGTCAATAGGTAATTCATTCTGTAATACTTTTATCTAACTAATTGCTTAGAAAATAGAAAAGAAAACAACCACATGCCGCTGGTTTGATTGGAGCCCAGGACCTCAAAACTTCGCGTCCAGTGCTCTACCAACTCTTCCCATCAATCAGTTTGCCTCGCCTCACTAGTCCCATACCTTGCACTGCGCTTTCGCGCGATCGCCAATGCCCCAGGCCACCTGCCTACTATCCTCTCCGCCCAACTGGTGAACGTGGCAAGTTTTGGGTCGCGATAATCTCTGCAACGTTGTTCATCCGCACATTCTTGTGTGTAGCCATTGGTGGAGTTTCAACAGGGTGGGTGGTGCACTATGAGCCTAGTGGCAGGAGGAGAGCACAAAGTTTGTGGGGACAAGGTGGCCGCAGCTCGCACAGGACAGGGTTAATTGGAGGTCACTAGGCCTTTCTCCTGTAGAGTAGCTAGCTAAGTTGTTAATGTTGATGATAATGGATGACGAATAGACACATGATACTAATTTTGAAACAGTGCTCGGAGGCGAAACGCAAAGGCGCCCGTGTACTGTGCGATGTCAGTGCACGTTAGAGATCCCCAGGTGGTTAAAATTATTCCGGAGACGTCCAATACAGCACCTCTTTCTTCCTTTCTTCTGCCAGTTCCTCCTTTATCTCTTCTCTTAAAGCGCGGTTCGGGTGTCCGCCGAAATTCGAGACGGATACTGCGCCATTTCCGTTCCTCAAAAGCCAATTTTCAATTTTTGCAGTGCTCGATTCCAAGCGAGTGAACTCTGTGCGATTACTAGAAACGTGTGTTCCTGAAAGTGTTACGCAAGTGAAGTATGACAAATATTAAGTGCTGCCTTCCATAGACGGTGTTCTACTCGATATTAATGTCTCTGAAACAAAGAGGTACACCGGACTCTTGACAGCCCAGATCTGAACAAGGGAAGGGAAGGAAGCCTCATTCCCTCGACCGACGCCTGGACAACAGAACTTGCCCGGAAGAACACATGTGCAGCCATTAAACATCGGTCACCGTGTAGAGGTTTTCCTTCCACCCTTAGCCGAACTTTATGCCTCAACGGATAGGTGTGGTCTTGAGCAAGCAGCTGTTCCCTGATGACAGCAGGAATGCCATCCGCGGACATATTTCTATGCCGCATCTTCTCACTTTGAGCTACGGACGCTTTGGACGAATTATTTAAACCGGCTAGGGTGCGTGATTCGGCTTTCCGCTCAAAGTGCGCGAGCATGTTTGTATATTTTGGGTTGTTTCAGTGGAAGTCTGACCAGCGATCTTCATTGAAAAATTGGATCGTGGGTAGGACGCCGTACCGTCAAACACTTGTGGCATATCATGTGGCTATGTATGCCGTTGAAAAAAAAACCTTCACCGCATCCGTAAGAGCAGCATTTTGTGATTGAATCTTAAACAAATCTCAGAGTACTCATTGCACAATTCGCAACCCCACGATCAATAGAGTTTTTGGTGGGAATTTAAGGCAAGGACATGGTTCTGTGAGCTGTTTCTTCGTTCATAAATATGCTGTTCGGTAAACTTTGAACGCTTTATAGCCAACTAACTCTGAAACTATTTAGGGTACTTGTAATAATTTTTTCAGCAGTTGCAACCCACTGTGTGTCTTTGGTTTAAGGGAAAAAATTGGCCACATCACTCGCGCGTCACTTCTAGTGGCGTGATGAAACGCTTCGCATTACCGTTCTTCCATCCAATTTGCCGCGATTGTGCTCGTTGATAACTCCGTCACCAAAAAAAGGAACATTCACTGAAGAAAATTAATCGCGAGCCTGGGCTTGCTGAAGCGCTCAGACGTGGAAACTAGAGAGAAAATTTGAAAGACTGTGAATAGATCTCCGCAGCACCTAACAACAGAGAAGAAAGTGGATGAGCGGGAAGTAGATCATCCAGGCATTACATGTTGAACGGCCACGAGATTCACTAAAGCCGTGGAAGCGCAAACGAGCAGAAAAGGTAGAGGAAGGTAGCCTTAGGAGCCCCGTCGAATCATTTACAAGCACGTACTGACCAAATTCTGGTCTTTATTACTGCATTTTGCTGGAACGTTAAAGCTCTTAAAGAACGGGACTTTTGAAGTCAAGTTAGGACAATTTAAAGAGCACTTACTAGCCCACCTCTCTTGTTTAGTAAAGTTCCGTACAGGTCGTATTTTGGGCTCCGTTCTTACTTATTTTTTCATGTTCACTCTTCAACGGCTCCAGCAGATCTCGTCGCTGCCGCTCTTGTTGAGCGGAAAACAGAATGCTTTATTTTCCGCTCAGTAAATCGTTTGATCGAGCGCTGGCCTTGTGGAACCCCTTCTTAATACCCCTTGTGTTCTTCGCTTTATCTCTGTCGTTACCTTTCTACCGCGAAGCCTAGAGTAAAAAAAGAGCAAAGTTTTTGCTCTTCTTCGAGTGATAAATAGGGAAAGAGGTACCTTTAATGAACCCTACATTATGCCTTCCTGAGTGCCCTAACTAGCATGCACTCAAATTACCACGAATGAAGACGCTCGTGCCACTATTCCTGTAAAAGGTACTCTTTGTCTTAATAATGAGAAATCGTTAAATAGGTCTTGGTGACGAAAATCTGGTGTCGCCTAAAATGGGAAGGCGTTACAAAACTCGCGATTGGTCGAAAAGGTCTGACCTCACCAAATGCGGGAAAGTACAGAACGTTAACCAGGAATAATCAGTAATAGTACTTAAAACTGCACCAAATAGAAAATAGAATATCATTGGCATAGAATGGGAATAGAATTGGAATGTTTTCACATTACCCACGCGTAGCTTCTTCAAGTTCGCCCAGTAATCTTGTTCGACCGTTTCTTCGTATGTTTTTCTGTGTTTTTTCTTTTTACAGCAATCAAAATACCGAACGCACCGCATCAGTTCCGGCGCCTCTGCAGTGCGGTTCGACAGCAGCCTTTATGAAAATATTGTGATCCTGCTTTGGCGCGCAAGCGTCGACAAAGTCCCAGGCTCTGCTTCCAAAGTCTGGGCAGAAGCGAGAGGCACAGGGGCTCCGCAATCAACCTTTCCCGCCTCCTACTCGTTATAGAGGAAGATATTTCCTCCAATTTTTCCGAGGTAGCTAGGAAGGAAGCCACCGAAACTAAGGAGAGTAGGGGCATATTTACATCTTTTTTTCTTTAATTGATTTTGTTGATCAATGGTAAATTAATACGTTATTATTTTATCGCTGAAATATAACTGATTAGAAAGTAGAAGAGAAAAACGGCCTCATGCCGCCGATGGAATCCGAACCGATTACCTCTGAATTTCGCGTCTGTGGCTCTGCCAACAGAGCTTCGGCGGCGGCTGTCCAGTGCTCCACTTTCGATATCATTTACGTCGCGTGTAACCTAGCTTTGAGAGTGTCCACCAGCGCCACCCTCGCCCATAGCAGCGGACGTAGTACGTCCATTATTTCTGAAGGTGTCACGTGTACCGTGATGAATAATTATGCAGGCACTCTTTGAGTTGCATAGTCGGTGAAGTGCTTTTGCCAAAAGTGTATCGCCTCTAGGGGGCGTAACATAGATACCTTTGTCTAATTCCCAAGTGACGCGCGAAGCATGCTCATCATTTATCTCGGAACAGTTGTCCCCTCAAAATTGCGATGGCAAGAGACTATGCACTGCGCTGCAAGACCAGCCTTCCAGGAACTTAAAGCAGCCTATCTATTGTGTCGTGCAGCACGACGCTTGTTCAAGAGCACACAGCCAACCTGGAGCGGTGGAGATTCTTTATCGAGGACAATAAGGAGCACAATTTCCACGAACGCCGTCGTACGAAGCAGAAACGAAACAAATGCCGCGTGAAGTGCGAATGATAAGGAAATCAGACGACGCTTTCGACATACGCGCTGCACAAAGGCATTTCGCAACGAACTGTGTCGCAATAAGCAAGTACTTACGCTTTTTGAAAAAAAAAAGCAAAAGCACTTTCATCACAAGCACCCACATAATAAACTGCTGATGAATGCCTCTCTGCTTCTTTTTCGTTCCCTTGAAATCTACTTGTCACGTTCAAGGTGTTTTTTTTTCAAGCTATGTTTATTGCCTCAGGGCATAAAGGTTATTAAATGAGAGATAAGGAGGATGCTTAAATAAATGAAAAAGGTAGGTTGATGTAATGAAATCAAGTAGTGAACAAGGCCGTTTTTGTTCATTGATTGCGAATACTGTCGGTCGATAAAGGATGTTGCATGATGGAGGGAAGAGGCGATTTTTACACTTTGTATGTACAAAAACTAAACTTTCTACAAAAAAATGCACAAAGACAACATTATAAGCACAATACTAAGAGTACAAGGTTACAACGCGTACAATGTTATTCCACAAATTCTGTTTAGTCCTAAATTCAATCGATGGCAATGTGTTAAATTCTGGAAAAGCAGCTGGTAAAAAATTCCGCTGTAATAGAATTTTGGGAGGAAGTTTGTAGGTGTACGAGGGAATTTGTGATTTTGGAGCGGGGTAATATCATCATGCCTACCCCACAAATTCTTGGAATTTCTTGCAACTAATGTGTATAATCAATACTGAAGATGATATTGGATAATAAAAAAAATCAAGTTTGTACCCAACAGATTTCCGGCGATAGTCGAAACTGAAGGTAAACTAGTGAATTGAACATCTCCGTGAGGAATCCCGTCATGAATATTTTGATGACAGTGGTGGTACACTGCATCCAGGATGCCCAGCACAGGGGCCACTCACTTTGTTTCACAGTTGCGCATTTTGTACTCATGGTAATCCTCAGTAAGTAGCTAGAGACTTTCGTAGGTGCACCAGTTGTAGTTTTCTCAAAGGGCATCTTTTTGTTTCATGCAATATGTGGGCGTCTCATTTCCTCACGACCAACATAAGATATATAGAGCAGTGAAATAACTTGTGGAGTTTTCCTTCCTGTATGCCTTTTTTAAGCTTGTTCTACTCTAATGACATTGGTCAAAATCCATTAAAATTACAGGCATTAAAATTACCTAGTGCCCAGTTTGTTACTCCATATTGTGAAGTCGTGAACACCGGTTATGATTTCTTCTCTGCCCTTCTTGTCCAAATCACGAATCTGGCTGCTCCGCACTGCAATATCTTGAGTCTTCGAACTAATACGACCTCAAACGGCCACCAGACAACGCTTGCATAGTCTAATGCGGATCTCGGATTTTTTCAGTCAGCAGAAAATTTATTAGTGTTTGATCATCATTATCAGCCTGCTTAGGCTTACTGCAGGGCAAAGGCCTCTCCCATGTCTCTCTAATCAACCCTCTTCTTAGCCAGCCACGGCCACCATATCACCGCAGACTTCTTAATCTTATCTCCCACCTAACTTCTGCTGCCCCTGCTACGCTCGCCCACTCTTAAAATCTACTCCATTGCTCTTAAGGGGCAGCTGTTATCGCATTACATACCAAGTGCAAGTCCACTTCTTCCTCTTGATTTCGACCCGGATGTCATTAACCCGCGTTTGCTCTCTCACCCAGTCTGGCCGCTTCCTTTCTCTTCACGTTACACCTACCATTTTCTTTCCATAGCTCGCTGCCTTGTCCTCAATTTAAGCCGAATCATTTTCGTTAGCCTCCACGTTTCGGCCCCATGGGTGAGCACCGGTGAGGTACAGGCGTTGTATAATTTTCTATTGAGGGATATTGGTAAACTGCCATTCATGATCTGAGAGAACCTGCCGCATGCACCCCACCCCACCCCATAATCGTCGCTTCGAAGTGTCTGAAACGAGTTTTAAGTTCTGACGTAGGAACCGAAGTTTCTTTCTTGCAGTTCAAGAAATCTCATTCATGTTGGTCCGCCAAATTTAGTTATTTCGTATCGTTACTCATAAATCTGTGGCTGTGTGAACTTAATTATTACGGTAGAGCCCTCCATATAACTATCGTCCAGTACATGCTTAGTCTTGTTAGAAATCTTTGGACACCAGTTCTTTACTGGTTGATATTCATTTTCCACTTTTCATACGAGTTTTTCACCGCAACCGCAGCGTCGCTTATCAAGTTTTAGCCATGTTTGGTTTGTATTTTTCATAACGTAACCAATCATCGGCAAAAAGGTCGCACGGTAACATCTGTACAAATATTAGCAGCGACGTCGCTAATAGCAATTTAAAATAAAATTGATCCCGTGACAGATCCTTCAGGGATGCCCCAAGTTATGCCTATGCATTCTGACATACAAGCACTATTCTCGGCGTACTAAGGTCTACTTGGCAAGTGTGGCCTTATATAATCTATTAAATCACCACTACCAAACTGACTACATCCACTGCAGGACAACGGCCTTTCCCATATCTCTCCAATTAATTGTGTCCTGTGCCCGCTGCTGACCTCTTACCTTGCAAACTTCTCCGCCCCCCTAACATTCTGCCGCCCCTGCTACGCTTGTCTTCTCTTGATTGGTATCAAGTCTGTTACCCTTATGGACCATCAGTTATCTTGCCTTCACATTACATGCCCTGCCCAAGCTCATTTCTTATAATCTATTACATTGCGACAGGTCCTTTCTAGTGTTACTTTTTCAGAGGTCAGGATGAGATATGCTTTCAAAGGCCTTAGATAAGTCGAGACAAATTGCATCATCCTGTCCCTGGTTATCCAGTGCCCTGACTACGTCTCAGGTGGTTTCTTAAAGTTGTGTTATCGCGGAAAGTTTTTCACTGGATACGTGCTGCTTTGAAAAAAAAATCATCGTTTTTCTGATAAGAGTAAATTGATTTAGACATTACATACTCCCAAAGCTTGCAAATGACGCATGTTAATTAGACTTGACGGTAAGTTTTAATATTCTGATGTTTTTCTTGCTCTTTATTTGCATTTCCTTAGCTTCACGCCGATTAGTTGAGCGAGGTGTTCGGAATAATCAGCACATATTGAGCAGTCCAATACACGTGCTTCTACAGAAATGCATTTGGTATCGCCGCATCTGTACTGGCGATATAAAATTTGATGATAATGAATGATTATTTTTTTAATACTGCGGAGAATAAAACATGCTCCCTCGCACGTCAATTATATGTCGGGCATTGCGGAATGCCCCTTTGCGGACGGCGACAACACAGTCGAGATTTTTTGCTGGCGCAGGAAATAAGCATTTAAAGAACTGATTGTAGGACGACGCTACAGGTGAACTATTAATTATTGATTCATTGTTTAAAAGATTCTACGCGGACCAGGAACAGGCAAGAACAGGTGACGCCAGAACTGAAGAGGAGAGGTATTCGTAAAGCTTGTTAATGTTTCGTCTCAATATTCTCTTTTAGTCTACTTGCTTACTACGCAGGAGACTCAAACAAAGCGGTAAGAAGAGAGGGATCTTTTGTTACATCTTTTTCACCGGCGACTTCATTTCAGTTCGACAGATTATCCCTCGATTAAATCACGGATTAGTGGGATTTATTTTTTTTAACGGCATAAATGTGTCAGTACAGTGGAAAATAACATTCTTGAAACGCATTCACAGAGCACTGACCCAACTCTCGCTACCGAATCCTTCGAGTGAAAATGGCAGCCACTGATGCATGCGCCATCGGCTCTATCAAAGCTTGCAACAAATAGAATACTTTGGTTTAAGCGCTGAAGTGTGGTTTTTTTTTTGTATCAAGAAAACACAAATACGTGATCTTACAAGCCACGTTCAACTTTTACTTTATAGCTTTCTATTCGCCCGCCCATCTGCACTAGATCCAACGAGAAATATTTTTTCTTTTCTGATATCCGGGTGCTTTCGTTAACAATCTGCTTTAGGTCGCGCTTAAGGCAATGTGAAGAAACAACTTACAGTCGTGTTTTTGTTGATTCAATTGTGAGATAATTCCAGTCAGTGCATGAGAGGTTAGAGTCCCCCGCAATGATTAGGTGACGCTGTCTCGTTCTAGTTTGATTTAGACAATGGTTCATGTCCTTGAAATATGCAACGAGAGAATTTGGTGTCCCACATGCGAAGTAGCAAAAATAATACCGTTATTTCTGCTACAATCTTGTCTTGCATACTAGCTAGTTTTACAGCGACAGCTCTTAAGTCTCTTCCTGGGGTTAAGCTTCGTTGTCGAAGTAGTAGAAGTAGTTTTAATCGGCGTAAGCGGAGGGTGTAAACACCTAGGAATGATGAGGACGGGGTTATCGTGGAGGGAGGTGGGTTTGGTGCGAGTGGAATAATGCGCAACCGGTCGTTGGTGTCCACGGGAAGGACCTGCTATTTGGTTGCCGTTGAAGGAATAAAAGTTGTACGTTGTGTCTGCGGCGGCTACTGCGAAACGCACCGCCCGAGAAGAGGCTCAGGGGTGGTGGCGCCGCGTAATTTGAGTGGCGGACTGGAGAGGAGTGCTAGTCCAGGAACAGTTATGAGTGGAAAACTAAAAAAAGTGCTCCCTAAATACATATAAATGCATGTCACTCTGAAATTATTTGCCTCAGTATAATTCGAGTTGAAAGGCGTCAACAGCTTTCATTGAATCTCCCGTTACACAGTGGTAACCATCTTGCGTGCGTATCTAAAGTGGGGGGAGGAGGTGGGGGGAATTTAGTGTTGTTTTGGAAGAACGGTGTCAAAGACTTTCACTTTTTGACTTTGTATAAGTTCGATAATACCCTACGTTTGATGTTTAATGCTTTTTGCGGCATTTTCGACTTCTCTAGGCCTCTCTGCTAGTTCTTATAAATCTGCTTGAATTCCGCTTTGGCCATCCCATAGTTTCTTCAAGAGCGCCTTCATGCTCTCCATTTCTGTCGCCCTCAGTCCTGAGTTCAACTCTACTTCCCTTGACAACAACAAACGCAGAGATGAAAACTGAAAAAAAAAATGCGTTTGGGCGCGGCAGCACGACAGCAAATCATTCCTATTTTTTTTTTGTGACCACAATACGAGTGGTAACGAACCTGCTCGAAAAATAGCAGTCGGATGTTAGGCCACGTTGCTGCGGCGTTGCTGCCGTACCCACGTGCAGGCATCCTGGAACAGCTGTACGTCTACCGATTCGCGCAATCAGCGAACGTGACGATCAGGCCTAGAGCGCGGCCTTCCCTAAATTAGCGGCCAATCTCTCCACACCAGGTTTAAAGACAGGAGCGCACGCCTCTACTTTTATTTTTACCTTCGGGCCAAATTCCAAACAAAAACACAAAAAGAACGAAAGAGAACGCGAAAGCATTGGAAGAAAGCCAGGGAGGCTAACGCGATTTCCAAAGGCGGTACACGCAGTATAACAAAGATTACAATAGGTGTAAACTCTTTTACTCTTGTAAAAATTCCAGCAAAGCCTACCGCATGTATATTCAGGATACTCATCTGCTATGGCCGCATGAATTATGCCAGACATAACACGCCGACAGTAACATCTGCCCACATCCTGCGCTACCCATATGACGCCAATCTGTTTCGCAATTGAGCAGTGATGCGCAGCCAGGGACACGAAAGAACAGCACACGACAAAGCAGCATGCGACAAAACAGTGCACACAAAACAGCACAGCAAATGACAGCACAAGGAAATAATGGTACAGCGACAAAACAGCACAGGAAAAAAACAGCATGTCGCCAAATAGCACAAGGATAAAAGTGTACGCGTCAAAAAAGCATGCCGGAGAAGACGGCACAGCCACAGAACAGCACAGCGAAGCAACAGCACGATGACAGAAGAGCTTCGAGAAAAAATAACAGGACGACAACAAAGCGCAGCGCAGTACGGTGCAGCGCTGCACAGGCTGCTACAGTGGTCGAGTGCTCCAAGGCAGCGGGAAGTGTAGCTGTTTTGCGCGTCTCTGTTTCAATTTGAGCATTTTTTCTTCTTCATACTGTTCTGACGCAAAAGTTCGGAACATCAGAGGTGAGCATATGTCATGCGGCATGCGGCAGTTTCTATAAGGCTTCTCACGCAACCTTTTGTTTTAAGCGAGAAAATAATTATTTTTCAAGTTAAGGCCCCCTCTGAGGGGCATCTCCCGCTTCTTTCTTGAGTTCTATCCGACTATAGCCACGATGTTATCGTGCGTGCTTAAGAAAGAGGTAAGGTTCTACGCGCGCATTTGAGCTGTAAATTGCAATTAGACGATATCGGCTCTAAGCCCCTCTTCCTGTCAGGGACGGTCATTATTAAGCAGCCACCAAATGAGCTCATAATTTGCCCAGTTGTACCGAAATGCATAGCAAAGAACATGTAATAAATAGCTTGAGCCTAAAAAAATAGTGTCATATGATCATTTGAAGACACGTCGAGGCTTGATGCGAAGTACTATATATCGCACTAAGCTTTAAGTACTCAAGAATACATTTATTACTAATTATTATGAATTATAAATATAAAATATTATTAATACAAGCGGAATTTAAGAACGACGCCTATGACAAAATTTCGCACTATGCTTTCGCAATTTCGCACAGGCTACGAGGTTAATGCAATGCTGTTTTTCTGATCTTATTTTGAATGCAGGCAAAAAGAAATACAACCTTGCTTGTCCACCATTTCTGCCATCCCTCTTTATGCACTGCAGAATTTGAAAGGTCAGCACTGCCTTTAATAGCATCGATGACGAGGACGATTCAAAGGCAACGGAGGATTTCCAAGGCGCTGCCATCCACGCCTCAGTCTATAGAGAACTCGTGCAGTTGGCTACAGGAGACGATTTTCTGCTGTTCGATGCTCGGCCGGGAGACGCAGAGAGACTCATTCTTCTTGGAACGAAGGCAAACCTGGACAACCTTGCCTTCTGTCTGCACTGGTTCGCCGATAGAACATTTTCAGTGGCGCCAGCTGTGTTTTATTAGCTGCACACCGTTCACACCCTGCAGTCTGACACGGTGCTGCCAATGGTGTATTGTCTGGTAAAGAGGAAAACGACAGCAACCTATGCACTGGCGTTCAAGAAAATGACGGAACTCGAGCCGGCTCGGTCCCCAATGGTCCCCAATGAGTTTGCTCACAGATTTCGAGCAGGCAGCCATCCAAGCCTTTCGCGTGGTGTTTCCAGCCGCAACCCCTTCCAAATGTTTTTTTTTTTCATTTGAAGCAGTCTGTCCGAAGGAAGGACCAATATCGGCCTTATCAGAACGTACGCTACCGACTCCTACTTCCGGGAACCAGAGCAGCTACTTCCGGCGTTGAGTTTTCTGGGACCGGAAGACGTTGCCAAATGTGAGTTGGGCTCTTGCAGCCCATGTTTCTTTCGACTATTTGCTTTGAAGTTGAAATAATTGCTTCCCAGCTCCAATGCACACGCGTTAGACGTACGAAAAGTTTCACTAAAACGCCGACTTGGCGTGTGTGAAAGAAGGCAGTTCTGCTTTCATACGCTTAAAATGTGCTTAAGGAGATGCATTTAGAACAATTTAAAAAAATAAGTGAACGGAATGTCTCCTGTAAGTGCAGTTGCAGTGTGTGCGTTTGTTTTCTTTTTAATGGGCTTCCGATTTTTTCTGGCTATGAAAAGCTACAGGACCATGTGGAAGTCCTGGAGCATCAAGAGTGAGAAGTTTTTGACTATTTTGAGCGGACATACATGGGTGTCCCATTTGGAAGAAATCGAACGCGGAAGGACACCCCGTTTCCGCCCACACTTTGGAGCTGCCACGACCGCTTGCTGGATGGTCTGCCGCAGACCAACAGCGTTGAAGCAAGGCACAACCGCCTGCAGTAATCACTAGGTTTCCGCCGCCCATACCCCTACCGCCTCATCGCGGCCCTGAAGCAGGAGCAGTCACTAACCGAGCAAATGCAGGCGGAGGCTAGACGTAGGATTTCAGTTCCCCAAAGGGCAGCCTATGCTAAAAATGCTGAGCGCTTGCAAGGCGTCTTGGCAAACGACTCAACGACGCCTTTTGTAGATGGTATGCTAGGCTGCCGGTTTGCTTACGAGTTGTAAACCTCTACAGTGTGAGCTTCTCGCGAAATAAATGTTTTCTGCAAGCGTCTACTTCTAGTAGCCGTCGTGTTGGTTTCCCGCAGCAGTCCTGAAGCATGCGGCGGTTTTGACACGCAGTTATTTATATCATCATTTTTCTGGATTCTGCTCTCTCTATCTCTCTCTCTTTTATCCGTACGCTTCAGTAATAGTGGCCGAGTTGGTGCCGCTTGACCGGCTCATGCCCATTCTTCTTTATAAACCCACTCACTAGTACGATTAGTCTATTTGCGGCAACCTGTCTTGCCTTTCCCGATACAGCTGCCCACTAGGTCACACTACGGCTACAAATGAAGACAAAGAACTAATTAAAAATGAGCACCCTCGTCTGGCGTGTCTTGTAGCCCACAATGTCACTTTGGCACGTAGAGGAATTCATCAGTAAATCAGCAGCGTACGTAGACGGATATTGTAGTAAAGCATTGTGCGAAATTTTGTCATAGGCGTCGTTCTTAAATTCCGCTTGTATTAATACTATTTTATATTTATAATTCATAATAATTAGTAATAAATGTATTCTTGAGTACTTAAAGCTCAGTGCGATATATAGTACTTCGCATCAAGCCTCCACGTGTCTTCAAATGATCATATGACACTATTTTTTTAGGCTCAAGCTATTTATTACATGTTCTTTGCTATGCATTTCGGTACAACTGGGCAAAGTATGAGCTCATTTGGTGGCTGCTTAATAATGACCGTCCCTGACAGGAAGAGGGGCTTAGAGCCGATATCGTCTAATTGCAATTTACAGCTCAAATGCGCGCGTAGAACCTTACCTCTTTCTTAAGCACGCACGATAACATCGTGGCTATAGTCGGATAGAACTCAAGAAAGAAGCGGGAGATGCCCCTCAGAAGGGGCCTTAACTTGAAAAATAATTATTTTCTCGCTTAAAACAAAAGGTTGCGTGAGAAGCCTTATAGAAACTGCCGCATGCCGCATGACGTATGCTCACCTCTGATGTTCCGAACTTTTGCGTCAGAACAGTATGAAGTAGAAAAAATGCTCAAATTGAAACAGAGACGCGCAAAACAGCTACACTTCCCGCTGCCTTGGAGCACTCGACCACTGTAGCAGCCTGTGCAGCGCTGCACCGTACTACGCTGCGCTTTGTTGTCGTCGTGTTATTTTTTCTCGGAGCTCTTCTGTCATCGTGCTGTTGTTTCGCTGTGCTGTTCTGTCGCTGTGCCGTTTTCTCCGGCATGCTTTTTTGACGCGTACACTTTTATCGTTGTGCTATTTGGCGACATGCTGTTTTTTTCCTGTGCTGTTTTGTCGCTGTACCATTATTTCCTTGTGCTGTCTTTTGCTGTGCTGTTTTGTGTGCACTGTTTTGTCGCATGCTGCTTTGTCGTGTGCTGTTCTTTCGTGTCCCTGGCTGCGCATCACTGCCCAATTGCGAAACAGATTGGCGTCATATGGGTAGCGCAGGATGTGGGCAGATGTTACTGTCGGCGTGTTATGTCTGGCATAATTCATGCGGCCATAGCAGATGAGTATCCTGAAAATACATGCGGTAGGCTTTGCTGGAATTTTTACAAGAGTAAAAGAGTTTGCACCTATTGTAATCTTTGTTATACTGCGTGTACCGCCTTTGGAAATCGCGTTAGCCTCCCTGGCTTTCTTCCAATGCTTTCGCGTTCTCTTTCGTTCTTTTTGTGTTTTTGTTTGGAATTTGGCCCGAAAGAAAAAATAAAAGTAGAGGCGTACGCTCCTGTCTTTAAACCTGGTGTGGAGAGATTGGCCGCTAATTTAGGGAAGGCCGCGCTCTAGGCCTGATCGTCACGTTCGCTGATTGGGCGAATCGGTAGACGTACAGCTGTTCCAGGATGCCTGCACGTGGGTACGGCAGCAACGCCGCAGCAACGTGGCCTAACATCCGACTGCTATTTTTCGAGCAGGTTCGTTACCACTCGTATTGTGGTCACAAAAAAAAATAGGAATGATTTGCTGTCGTGCTGCCGCGCCCAAACGCATTTTTTTTTCAGTTTTCATCTCTGCGTTTGTTGTTGTCAAGGGAAGTAGAGTTTAACTCAGGACTGAGGGCGACAGAAATGGAGAGCATGAAGGCGCTCTTGAAGAAACTATGGGATGGCCAAAGCGGAATTCAAGCAGATTTATAAGAACTAGCAGAGAGGCCTAGAGAAGTCGAAAATGCCGCAAAAAGCATTAAACAACAAACGTAGGGTATTATCGAACTTATACAAAGTCAAAAAGTGAAAGTCTTTGACACCGTTCTTCCAAAACAACACTAAATTCCCCCCACCCCCTCCCCCCACTTTAGATACGCACGCAAGAGGTTACCACTGTGTAACACGAGATTCAATGAAAGCTGTTGACGCCTTTCAACTCGAATTATACTGAGGCAAATAATTTCAGAGTGACATGCATTTATATGTATTTAGGGAGCACTTTTTTTAGTTTTCCACTCATAACTGTTCCTGGACTAGCACTCCTCTCCAGTCCGCCACTCAAATTACGCGGCGCCACCACCCCTGAGCCTCTTCTCGGGCGGTGCGTTTCGCAGTAGCCGCCGCAGACACAACGTACAACTTTTATTCCTTCAACGGCAACCAAATAGCAGGTCCTTCCTGTGGAAACCAACGCCCGGTTGCGCATTATTCCACTCGCACCAAACCCACCTCCCTCCACGATAACCCCGTCCTCATCATTCCTAGGTGTTTACACCCTCCACTTACGTCGATTAAAACTACTTCTACTACTTCGACAACGAAACATAACCCCAGGAAGAGACTTAAGAGCTGTCGCTGTAAAACTAGCTAGTATGCAAGACAAGATTGTAGCAGAAATAACGGTATTATTTTTTGCTACTTCGCATGCGGGACACCAAATTCTCTCGTTGCATATTTCAAGGACATGAACCATTGTCTAAATCAAACTAGAACGAGACAGCGTCACCTAATCATTGCGGGGGACTCTAACCTCTCATGCACTGACTGGAATTATCTCACAATTGAAGCAACAGAAACACGACTGTAAGTTGTTTCTTCACATTGCCTTAAGCGCGACCTAAAGCAGATTGTTAACGAAAGCACCCGGATATCAGAAAAAAAAAAATTTCTCGCTGGATCTTGTGCTGATCGGCGGGCGAATAGAAAGCTATAAAGTAAAAGTTGAACGTGGCTTGTAAGATCACATATTTGTGTTTTCTTGATACAAAAAAAACCACACTTCAGCGCTTAAACCAAAGTATTCCAATTGTTGCAAGCTTTGATAGAGCCGATGGCGCATGCATCAGTGGCTGCCATTTCCACTCGAAGGATTCGCTAGCGAGAGTTGGGTCAGTGCTCTGTGAATGCGTTTCAAGAATGTTATTTTCCACTGTACTGACACATTTATGCCGTTAAGAAAAATAAATCCCATTAATCCGTGATTTAATCGAGGGATCATCTGTCGAACTGAAATGAAGTCGCCGGTGAAAAAGATGTAACAAAAGATCCCTCTCTTCTTACCGCTTTGTTTGGGTCTCCTGCGTAGTAAGCAAGTAGACTAAAAGAAAATATTGAGACGAAACATTAACAAGCTTTACGAATACCTCTGCTCTTCAGTTCTGACGTCACCTGTTCTTGCCTGTTCCTGGTCCGCGTAGAATCTTTTAAACAATGAATCAATAACTAATAGTTCACCGGTAGCTTCGTCCTACAATCAGTTCTTTAAATGCTTATTTCCTGTGCCAGCAAAAAATCTCGACTGTGTTGTCGCCGTCCGCAAAGGGGCATTCCGCAATGCCCGACATATAATTGACGTGCGAGGGAGCATGTTTTATTCTCCGCAGTATTAAAAAAATAATCATTCATTATCATCAAATTTTATATCGCCAGTACAGATGCGGCGATACCAAATGCATTTTTGTAGAAGCAGGTGTATTGGACTGCTCAATATGTGCTGATTATTCCGAACACCTCGCTCAACTAATCGGCGTGAAGCTAAGGAAATGCAAATAAAGAGCAGGAAAAACATCAGAATAATAAAACTTACCGGCAAGTCTAATTAACATGCGTCATTTGCAAGCTTTGGGAGTATGTAATGTCTAAATAAATTTACTCTTATCAGAAAAAACGATGATTTTTTTTTTCAAAGCAGCACGTATCCAGTGAAAAACTTTCCGCGATAACACAACTTTAAGAAACCACCTGAGACGTAGTCAGGGCACTGGATAACCAGGGACAGGATGATGCAATTTGTCTCGACTTATCTAAGGCCTTTGAAAGCATATCTCATCCTGACCTCTGAAAAAGTAACACTAGAAAGGACCTGTCGCAATGTAATAGATTATAAGAAATGAGCTTGGGCAGGGCATGTAATGTGAAGGCAAGATAACTGATGGTCCATAAGGGTAACAGACTTGATACCGATCAAGAGAAGACAAGCGTAGCAGGGGCGGCAGAATGTTAGGGGGGCGGAGAAGTTTGCAAGGTAAGAGGTCAGCAGCGGGCACAGGACACAATTAATTGGAGAGATATGGGAAAGGCCGTTGTCCTGCAGTGGATGTAGTCAGTTTGGTAGTGGTGATTTAATAGATTATATAAGGCCACACTTGCCAAGTAGACCTTAGTACGCCGAGAATAGTGCTTGTATGTCAGAATGCATAGGCATAACTTGGGGCATCCTTGAAGGATCTGTCACGGGATCAATTTTATTTTAAATTGCTATTAGCGACGTCGCTGCTAATATTTGTACAGATGTTACCGTGCGACCTTTTTGCCGATGATTGGTTACGTTATGAAAATTACAAACCAAACATGGCTAAAACTTGATAAGCGACGCTGCGGTTGCGGTGAAAAACTCGTATGAAAAGTGGAAAATGAATATCAACCAGTAAAGAACTGGTGTCCAAAGATTTCTAACAAGACTAAGCATGTACTGGACGATAGTTATATGGAGGGCTCTACCGTAATAATTAAGTTCACACAGCCACAGATTTATGAGTAACGATACGAAATAACTAAATTTGGCGGACCAACATGAATGAGATTTCTTGAACTGCAAGAAAGAAACTTCGGTTCCTACGTCAGAACTTAAAACTCATTTCAGACACTTCGAAGCGACGATTATGGGGTGGGGTGGGGTGCATGCGGCAGGTTCTTTCAGATCATGAATGGCAGTTTACCAATATCCCTCAATAGAAAATTATACAACACCTGTACCTCACCGGTGCTCACCCATGGGGCCGAAACGTGGAGGCTAACGAAAATGATTCGGCTTAAATGAGGACAAGGCAGCGAGCTATGGAAAGAAAATGGTAGGTGTAACGTGAAGAGAAAGAAAGCGGCCAGACTGGGTGAGAGAGCAAACGCGGGTTAATGACATCCGGGTCGAAATCAAGAGGAAGAAGTGGGCTTGCACTTGGTATGTAATGCGATAACAGCTGCCCCTGAAGAGCAATGGAGTGGAATTCAAGAGTGGGCGAGCGTAGCAGGGGGCAGCAGAAGTTAGGTGGGCAGATAAGATTAAGAAGTCTGCGGTGATATGGTGGCTGTGGCTGGCTAAGAAGAGGGTTGATTAGAGAGACATGGGAGAGGCCTTTGCCCTGCAGTAAGCCTAGTCAGGCTGATAATGATGATCAAACACTAATAAATTTTCTGCTGACTTAAAAAATCCGAGATCCGCATTAGACTATGCAAGCGTTGTCTGGTGGCCGTTTGAGGTCGTATTAGTTCGAAGACTCAAGATATTGCAGTGCGGAGCAGCCAGATTCGTGATTTGGACAAGAAGGGCAGAGAAGAAATCATAACCGGTGTTCACGACTTCACAATATGGAGTAACAAACTGGGCACTAGGTAATTTTAATGCCTGTAATTTTAATGGATTTTGACCAATGTCATTAGAGTAGAACAAGCTTAAAAAAGGCATACAGGAAGGAAAACTCCACAAGTTATTTCACTGCTCTATATATCTTATGTTGGTCGTGAGGAAATGGGACGCCCACATATTGCATGAAACAAAAAGATGCCCTTTGAGGAAACTACAACTGGTGCACCTACGAAAGTCTCTAGCTACTTACTGAGGATTACCATGAGTACAAAATGCGCAACTGTGAAACAAAGTGAGTGGCCCCTGTGCTGGGCATCCTGGATGCAGTGGACCACCACTGTCATCAAAATATTCATGACGGGATTCCTCACGGAGATGTTCAATTCACTAGTTTACCTACAGTTTCGACTATCGCCGGAAATCGGTTGGGTACAAACTTGATTTTTTTTATTATCCAATAACATCTTCAGTATTGATTATACACATTAGTTGCAAGAAATTTCAAGAACTTGTGGGGTAGGATTGATGATATTACCCCGCTCCAGAATCACAAATTCCCTCGTACACCTACAAACTTCCTCCCAGAATTCTATTACAGCGGAATTTTTTACCAGCTGCTTTTCCAGAATTTAACACATTGCCATCGATTGAATTTAGGAATAAACATAATTTGTGGAATAACATTGTATGCGTTGTCACCTTGTACTCCTAGTATTGTGCTTATAATGTTGTCTTTGTGCATTTTTTTGTAGGAAGTTTCGTTTTTGTACGTACAAAGTGTAAAAATCGTCTCTTCAATCCATCATGCAACATCCTTTATCGACCGACAGTATTCGCAATCAATGAACAAAAACGGCCTTGTTCACTACTTGATTTCATTACATCAACCCACCTTTTTCATTTATTTAAGCATCCTCCTTATCTCTCATTTAATAACCTTTATGCCCTGAGGCAATAAACATAGCTTGAAAAAAAAGAACACCTTGAACGTGACAAGTAGATTTCAAGAAAACGAAAAAGAAGCAGAGAGGCATTCATCAGCAGATTATTATGTGGGTGCTTGTGATGAAAGTGCTTTTACTTTTTTTTTTCAAAAAGCGTAAGTGCTTGCTTATTGCGACACACTTCGTTGCGAAATGCCTTTGTGCAGCGCGTATGTCGAAAGCGTCGTCTGATTTCCTTATCATTCGCATTTCACGCGGCATTTGTTTCGTTTCTGCTTCGTACGACGGCGTTCGTGGAAATTGTGCTCCTTATTGTCCTCGTTAAAGAATCTCCACAGCTCCAGGAGGGCTGTGTGCTCTTGAACAAGCGTCGTGCTGCACGACACAATAGATAGGCTGCTTTAAGTTCCTGGAAGGCTGGTCTTGCAGCGCAGTGCATAGTCTCTTGCCATCGCAATTTTGAGGGGACTACTGTTCCGAGATAAATGATGAGCATGCTTCGCGCGTCACTTGGGAATTAGACAAAGGTATCTATGTTACGCCCCCAAGAGGCGATACACTTTTGGCAAAAGCACTTCACCGACTATGCAACTCAAAGAGTGCCTGCATAATTAATCATCACGGTACACGTGACACCTTCAGAAATAATGGACGCACTACGTCCGCTGCTATGGGCGAGGGTGGCGCTGGTGAACACTCTCAAAGCTAGGTTAACCGCGACGTAAATGATATCGAAAGTGGAGCACTGGACAGCCGCCGCCGAAGCTCTGTTGGCAGAGCCTCAGACGCGAAATTCAGAGGTAATCGGTTCGGATTCCATCGGCGGCATGAGGCCGTTTTTCTCTTCTACTTTCTAATCAGTTATATTTCAGCGATAAAATAATAACGTATTAATTTCCCATTGATCAACAAAATCAACTAAAGAAAAAAAGATGTAAATATGCCCCTACTCTCCTTAGTTTCGGTGGCTTCCTTCCTAGCTACCTCGGAAAAATTGGAGGAAATATCTTCCTCTATAACGAGTAGGAGGCGGGAAAGGTTGATTGCGGAGCCCCTGTGCCTCTCGCTTCTGCCCGGACTTTGGAAGCAGAGCCTGGGACTTTGTCGACGCTTGCGCGCCAAAGCAGGATCACAATATTTTCATAAAGGCTGCTGTCGAACCGCACTGCAGAGGCGCCGGAACTGATGCGGTGCGTTCGGTATTTTGATTGCTGTAAAAAGAAAAAACACAGAAAAACATACGAAGAAACGGTCGAACAAGATTACTGGGCGAACTTGAAGAAGCTACGCGTGGGTAATGTGAAAACATTCCAATTCTATTCCCATTCTATGCCAATGATATTCTATTTTCTATTTGGTGCAGTTTTAAGTACTATTACTGATTATTCCTGGTTAACGTTCTGTACTTTCCCGCATTTGATGAGGTCAGACATTTTCGACCAATCGCGAGTTTTGTAACGCCTTCCCATTTTAGGCGACACCAGATTTTCGTCTCCATGACCTATTTAACGATTTCTCATTATTAAGACAAAGAGTACCTTTTACAGGAATAGTGGCACGAGTGTCTTCATTCGTGGTAATTTGAGTGCATGCTAGTTAGGGCACTCAGGAAGGCATAATGTAGGGTTCATTAAAGGTACCTCTTTCCCTATTTATCACTCGAAGAAGAGCAAAAACTTTGCTCTTTTTTTACTCTAGGCTTCGGGGTAGAAAGGTAACGACAGAGATAAAGCGAAGAACACAAGGGGTATTAAGAAGGGGTTCCACAAGGCCAGCGCTCGATCAAACGATTTACTGAGCGGAAAATAAAGCATTCTGTTTTCCGCTCAACAAGAGTGGCAGCGACGAGATCTGCTGGAGCCGTTGAAGAGTGAACATGAGAAAATAAGTAAGCACGGAGCCCAAAATACGACCTGTACGGAACTTTACTAAACAAGAGAGGTGGGCTAGTAAGTGCTCTTTAAATTGTCCTAACTTGACTTCAAAAGTCCCGTTCTTTAAGAGCTTTAACGTTCCAGCAAAATGCAGTAATAAAGACCAGAATTTGGTCAGTACGTGCTTGTAAATGATTCGACGGGGCGCCTAAGGCTACGTTCCTCTACCTTTTCTGCTCGTTTGCGCTTCCACGGCTTTAGTGAATCTCGTGGCCGTTCAACATGTCATGCCTGGATGATCTACTTCCCGCTCATCCACTTTCTTCTCTGTTGTTAGGTGCTGCGGAGATCTATTCACAGTCTTTCAAATATTCTCTCTAGTTTCCACGTCTGAGCTCTTCAGCAAGCCCAGACTCGCGATTAATTTTCTTCAGTGAATGTTCCTTTTTTTGGCGATGGAGTTATCAACGAGCACAATCGCGGCAAATTGGATGGAAGAATGGTAATGCGAAGCGTTTCATCACGCCACTAGAAGTGACGCGCGAGTGATGTGGCCAATTTTTTCCCTTAGACCAAAGACACACAGTGGGTTGCAACTGCTGAAAAAATTATTACAAGTACCCTAAATAGTTTCAGAGTTAGTTGGCTATAAAGTTGGCAAAATTTACCGAACAGCATTTTTATGAACGAATAAACAGCTCACAGAACAATGTCCTTGCCTTAAATTCCCACCAAAAACTCTATTGATCGTGGGGTTGCGAATTGTGGAATGAGTACTCTGAGATTTGTTTAAGATTCAATCACAAAATGCTGCTCTTACGCATGCAATGAAGGGTTTTGTTTCAACGGCATACATAGCCACATGATATGCCACAAGTGTTTGAGGGTACGGCGTTTTACCCACGATCCAATTTTTCAATGAAGATCGCTGGTCAGATTTCCACTGAAACAACCCAAAATATTCAAACATGCTCGCGCACTTTGAGCGGGAAGCCGAATCAGGCACCCTAGCCGGTTTAAATAATTCGTCCAAAGCGTCCGTAGCTCAAAGTGAGAAGATGCGGCATAGAAATATGTCCGCGGATGGCATTCCTGCTGTCATCAGGGAACAGCTGCTTGCTCAAGACCACAGCTATCCGTTGAGGCACAAATTTCGGCTAAGGGTGGAAGGGAAGCCTCTACACGGTGACCGATGTTTAATGGCTGCACATGTGTTCTTCCGGGCAAGTTCTGTTGTCCAGGCGTCGGTCGAGGGAATGAGGCTTCCTTCCCTTCCCTTGTTCAGATCTGGGCTGTCAAGAGTCCGGTGTACCTCTTTGTTTCAGAGACCTTAATATCGAGTAGAACACCGACTATGGAAGGCAGCACTTAATATTTGTCATACTTCACTTGCGTAACTTTCAGGAACACACGTTTCTAGTAATCGCACAGAGTTCACTCGCTTGGAATCGAGCACTGAAAAAATTGAAAATTGGCTTTTGAGGAACGGAAATGGCGCAGTATCCGTCTCGAATTTCGGCGGACACCCGAACCGTGCTTTAAGAGAAGAGATAAAGGAGGAACTGGCAGAAGAAAGGAAGAAAGAGGTGCTCTAGTGGACGTCTCCGGAATAATTTTAACCACCTGGGGATCTCTAACGTGCACTGACATCGCACAGTACACGGGCGCCTTTGCGTTTCGCCTCCGAGCACTGTTTCAAAATTAGTATCATGTGTCTATTCGTCATCCATTATCATCAACATTAACAACCTAGCTAGCTACTCTACAGGAGAAAGGCCTAGTGACATCCAATTAACCCTGTCCTGTGCGAGCTGCGGCCACCTTGTCCCCACAAACTTTCTGCTCTCCTCCGGCCACTAGGCTCATAGTGCACCACCCACCCTGTTGAAACTCCACCAATGGCTACACACAAGAATGTGCGGATGAACAACGTTGCAGAGATTATCGTGACCCAAAACTTGCCACGTTCACCAGTTGGGCGGAGAGGATAGTAGGCAGGTGGCCTGGGGCATTGGCGATCGCGCGAAAGCGCTGTGCAAGGTATGGGACTAGTTAGGCGAGGCAAACTGATTGATGGGCAGAGTTGGTAGAGCACTGGACGCGAAGTTTTGAGGTCCTGCGCTCCAATCAAACCGGCGGCATGTGGTTGTTTTCTTTTCTATTTTCTAAGCAATTAGTTAGATAAAAGTATTACAGAATGAATTACCTATTGACAAAAACAAGAAATCAAAAAAGAATAAGATCAATATATTTCCTTACGCTCCTTGGTTTCGGTGACAGTTGGCTTCTTTTTTGCATATGTCAAAAACTAGCCCCTCATTTCCCTTCCCCTGTCTGCTTAACTGATGAGCAAGTTGGTTTGACATATCTGGGCATAGCTCGTCTGTTCTTTACTAGTTCTTATGCTGGTGGGCTGTTTCGCGTGGATGTGTATAGTTGGCACTGCACTCTCGATCCAACTTGGATAATGCGTTCCGTGTGGAGAGAAACACGGAGTTGTCTGCGTACGTCCTCTTCCATTTTGTCCACACTAATCGCATTCGGGTTATATCAAAAGTGGGTCCTGCGAGGTCATATGGCTGCCCTTGGCCCACGTGGTTTCCGGAGGGTGCGCGCTATCATGCGGTAAGGGTGCTCCACAAGTACATTTCGTCTCCTTTACAGAGAAGCGTCGACGTATCAAATCAGTCATCAGTCGCAAGGCACTCTTTGTGAGCGATCACATCGTTTACGACGTGTACCTCGTGGTAAGTCTGTCATTTTGTTACATGCCCAAACAGCGAACGTCCTTAGCACTGCGAAACGAAGCGGCGCACTCGATCGATGCTCTCCGCTGCCGAACATGAGGCGTATGCTTTAGTTGCTTTGATATGGCATCCTTGCACAAGTAATTTGTACTGTCTGCAACGAAAGTTTTTGGTGTGCGGGAAAAAAATTTTTCCACAGCCATTGCATATTAGCCACTGAATAGCCTGCGAAGGCAGGAGGCACACCTGCTTCATCAGGTGGAAAAACAGCGCTGAGTTGTCCGCAAGGCAGCAAAGCTTTAAGCACGGCACGGAAAGGCTTACTGCTCGCCTGATTACTTCGGTTCTCACACCCTGCTTACACTGTAGTTTTGTAAGAATATCGGCTTCAGAGACGTGTAACTTGCTGCGCGAACGCGGTGTTCAATGTGGGTGGTGCCCAACCACAGGCATGCGCTGCAGAATCCTGCGCGCGTAGCGCCTGCTTAAACATACACTCGAAACATTGTAATGAGTGTTTTGTATTAGAAAACTTTTAAGCAAATTCTTCCGTCTTAATTTTCGCTTCGTACGCGTTCCTGAAATATTGTGGTAGAAGCGAAAATTTGAATTTAGCTGCAAAATGGCACACCTTGTCCTATGACGTGTTGATGAATATTTGTAGAGGCAAAGTTTGAAAGGCAGTTGCCCTTAAAAAAAAAAAAACGTCGGCACATGTGTACGCTGCCTCAGTCTTACCCCTTTCATCCACAGCTGGCGTCGCCATGGCAACAAAAGCGGGAGCTTTTCGTTCGAGAAGGTAGATGCACTTGCGAAGCTGGCATTAAAGCTGGCTGCAAGAAATGATCACGAAGCAAAATCATGCACCAGTTAGCTGCAGAAATGGGGCAAGCCAAGTGGGACAGAAGAGGCGCCTGTAACAGCATGTCTGTAGTACATCCTGTTACAACTTAACAGGTCTATCATGTCTCTCGGTTTTCTTTGCGTTGTTGTGGCAGCCCATGACGCAGCCCGCTTTTGTTATTGCGAAAATACCGTTTCGCTAAACGCGCCAGTGTGGAGTTAGCGCACGCAGCTAGCGGAGCGGCATCCCCTCCTGTGCTCCGGCCGGACTCAGGAGCGGGTGGGCGTCGCCTCGAAAGGGGCAGCCCCGGTAGCGCGCATTCCCATTCTCAGTATGCTACGGCTCGCCACCAGGGGAGGGATGCGGCGCTGTCATCGCGCAACCGAACTTCAATCAATCAATCAATCAATCAATCAATCAATCAATGCATAAATAAACAAATTGTTATTCACATACCCTGGAGTTAGCTGGCGCAGACAAAAAGCTCGCCCTGGAGCTTGATTTAGCGCTTGCGGCCCCGTAAAGATTACAAATATTGTTAAATATAATGTATTGGCAACAACCACACACAAATTGCATTTGAGGAAAGATAAGACGCAGACAGGCTACACGAGAAAAAAATGAAAACAATAAAAATGCAAATTATAAATGAAAAGTTAATGAGACTAACTTATGAGAGAATTTGAATTCCATAACTGGTTCGTATCTGTGGAATGAACCCCTCATCGTGATTTCGTATGGCATAGGTGTGTTCTCTGCGTTTCAGGTGATACTTATTGGCTTTATTCGGTTCCTCATAAAGCAGTCCTTGTAACGCTGCCAAAACCAGATAAAAAGCCGCCGCGGTGGCTCAGTGGTTATGGCGCTCGGTTGCTGATTCGAAAGACACGTGTTCAATCCCGGCCGCGGCGGTCGAATTTCGATGGAGGCGAAATTCTAGAGGCCCGTGTACTGTGCGATGTCAGCGCACGTTAAAGAACCCCAGGTGGTCGAAATTTCCGGAGCCCTTCACTACGGTGTCCCTCACAACCTGAGTCGCTTTGGGACGTTAAACCCACATAAGACCAAAACCAAAAACCAGAGAAACGATTGTCGCACTTCCTTGCGTGATAGCAACATTCAAACGAAATGCAGCTGCTGCAAAATCAGAATAGGTATATGCTAGTGCTGCTCATCCACATAATTACGGGTGTAATCACCGTTTTATCTTTAATATTGGTGTAGTTGTACCGGTTCGTTTATGTATTTGGCGGAATTTAGCTCGTGAGCCAAACTTCTCCCACCAGTCAGCCACACAATTAGCTGTTTGGATTGTTGCCATTTCTAAGAGATGCCATGGGAGAAACGCCGCGCTTTTGAAATTTTGCTTGCTTGTTGAGGGTCGGCGCTGAAGGAAAGCACACAGTGTGTGGTGGTTGAGCGGTGTGTTTCAGGTCCCGTCTTGTGCTTGTCGGATAAGTAATTCTTGCTCCCTGGTTGGGGATTTGTCAAAATCATCATCAGCCTAACTTCGTCAGCTGAAGGACAAAGTCCTGCTCCATACTTTTCCGATTAACCATCTCCTGTGCCAGCTGCGGACACTTTATCTCTGATTGGATTGGATTGGAGCAAACTTCATTTGTGCCTGCAGTTGGGCGATCGCGCGCCCCGACGATGGCCTACGTCATCTACGAGGTTGCCGTTATTGGTGCGCTTGCCTTCTCTAGATATCCAGGCCATTACCCTTCACGGCCATCGGTTACCTCGCCTTCGCATTACGCTTCCTGCCCAGTACTTCTTGACTTCAAGTAGGGCTAGTGATGTGTGTGGAAAGGCAAATGAGTAGCAGAGAGATTTTATCGTTTTGAATATGTTGCGCTCCTGATCACGCTGCGTCTGATTATGGTAACTGGAAATGCATAAAAAATAGTGATGAAAATATACACATAAAAGAAGGAGAACAAGACTAAGCAGTAAGTGGACGAAGTTTTTTTTTTTGAATTCACGCGAAACGAGTAACCACCGTACCTTCCTGAACACGGTAGAGGAGCCGACAAGCAGCGGATTTCTCAGATTCTTGGCGCGAAAGGGTGACAGTGATTGGTGGTGCACTCTGCCCACTCCCGCATCCACTCGTGTATCATTCGTATAAGCCTGCTGTACAACGCCGTTGTGTTTTTTGTTGCTCCATTTCTCAGTTGTGACGTCAGTTTCTCCAGAGAAAATGCGGTTCGGAGCTGTTGCTCCTATACAATCGCAAGATGTCGAGACGTGATCATTACAAAGGGTTTCGATTTCGCTCCCGACGCGATTACGGGGACCCCTCAAAAACAAATAATTAGTTCATTGTTATCCCCTTAACACCGAAGTCATGAATGTATCAAAGCAAATAGTGTTTCCTCCATATTATGCCAGCTAGTGTAGCCCAATTGTAATGCCGATACAAAAATTTGTTAGCGCCGCTAAAATTTCAAAAGTTGGCATGTCGCTAATTAGCAAAAATTAGCAGTCGCTTCAATTTTTGACGCTAGTGCGCGTTGTTTGAAAGACCAAATTGGAAGCCTCGCAGTAACTTACAAGCCTAGAGGCATTGAAAAAAATTTTTAAATCAACAAATGTCGTCCTGTTTTCTTAGCGAAGTTTCCCTGAAATTGAGAAAAAGAGGAATTGTTGGACGCTACACTTTAAACACGGGTACAGCCACGTCCAGTTAATATCGACAATTTCGTTCCCGAGTAAAAGTGTCCATAAAGCGAGTCGTCTGCAATAAGGAATACGGAGAAACCGAAATATTCTGAAATAAAAGCACTTTATAATTATACTGACTGTTTCTGTGCATTGTGGAGGAGCAATGAAGTGGAAAGCGGCCATCTCGGTTGCCCTAGGTGCATTAGTTTGTCGCCATTATCTTCAATATCATTCAGTGTTGTTCATCGTGTTGTTCATCGTTGTTGTTGTTGCCTTATTTTTTTTTCTCTGTCCCCTTTTATTAACCAAATTGCATAGTGTTCCTTGTATTTCTGCCCCTCCCCTCTACAATGCTTCTGTAAGCCCTGAGGGTAAAATAAATAAATAAATAAATATATAAATAAATAAATAAATAAATAAATAAATAAATAAATAAATAAATAAATAAATAAATAAATAAATAAGCTGAAGCACGTTTGAAGTGCTTAGTGGTCCATGAAAGGCGTGATGGCACCTCTTGGCGTGATTAGGTATCTCCTAATACGGCTGTTCGCGTCCCAAGAACGCTGTACGCATTCAGCTGACAGCTGCTAAATGTAGTTTTGAGTGCAGCGTACAAAGATAATTTTCTTTGGAACCGTTCATGCAATGCGGGGAATGGTAAGCTGCGTCAACAGGGCGCCTTTCCACTTTGAAGGATGAAACCACACACAAACACAAAGGCCATTGCTGTGACATTTGCACTGCCTTTCGCTGGTGTTCTGCACTAAAAATATATTCGGGATTTTGGTCTCATCGCTTTCAACATTAACAGCACGAAAATACATGTGTCAAAAGGGGCTCCGTGCATTCTCATCCAATCCATTGTCTGGACAGCGAGTTGCCATATTGTCACGTAGTGGTGACGGCAGTCGAAGCAGAGATGAAGACGGACAAAAGGGCATTTTAAAAGAAAACTGTTTATTGGGCTGACTTGCACCCAAAATGGACTGAATCACTTGGCGGCGGCGAAGCGACAAGCGTGCTCGGTGGTCGTCGAACAGAATGCCCGCCGCTGTCGGCCGGGCTCAATTTAAAGCTGATAGCGAACTTTCGAGATAAAGCGTGCAAAGTTACTAGAACATTCCGGAACAACGTAGAATCAGCTCTGCCTGGCTGCGATCAATCGAGATAAATCTAGTCGCGTCTTGCGTCGCGAACAAAGCGATAAGGTGGTGTGGCGGCAGATTTGAAAAACGGAAAAACACTGCAAATATTCGCGGCATTACTCCCCACTCAAAGAAGCATCGACCCGATGCATTAAAACAAATAATGCGACTAGTAAGAGAAATTAAAACGGATCTTGCGTAAATAGAGCATGGAAATGCAGCGGCCTTTAGTGCGCATAATACGGCTTTAGACGTACTACATGGACAACTTCTGGTCGCACGCGGCGTCGCTGGGATGCAGTCATTGCGTCAGGGATGATTTCATAATCCAGTTCACCTAGCCGACGAAGAACCTTGTACGGGCCGAAATAGCGGCGCAAAAGCTTTTCGCTCAATCCACGGCGGCGAATGGACGTCCACACCCAGACTTGGTCTCCTGGCTTGTATTCCGCGTTGCGTCTTCGTAGGTTGTAGCGTGTGGCGTCGGGCCGCTGCTGATATTTTATCCGTAATCGGGCAAGCCTTCGAGCTTCTGCGCGTTGAAGGTAGGCGGCAACGTCGACGTTCCCTTCTTCTGTAACGTTGGGCAGCATGGCGTCTAGCGTGGTCGTTGCCTCCCTGCCATGGACGAGTCTAAAATGCGTCATCTGGGTGGTCTCCTGCACTGCGGTGTTGTAGGCGAAGACGACGTAAGGCAGGATGACATCCCAGGTTTTGTGTTCGGCACCTACATACATGGCGAGCATATCGGCGATGATTTTGTTCAGGCTCTCGGTCAGTCCGTTGGTCTGCGGATGGTATTCAGTTGTCCTCCGGTGGCTGGTTTGGCTATAGCGCAGGATGGCTTGCGTTAGTTCCGCCGTGAATGCTGTTCCTCTGTCCGTGATGAGCACATCGGGGGCGCCATGTCGAAGAAGAATGCACTCCACGAAAAATTTGGCGACTTCTGCTGCTGTTCCGTTCGGTAGGGCTTTAGCCTTGGCGTAGCGGGTCAGGTAGTCGGTCGCTGTGATGATCCACTTATTTCCAGATGTTGGCGTTGGAAAAGGGCCAAGCAAGTCCATGCCAATTTGCTGAAAGGGCCTTGAGGGAGGCTCAATGGGGTTCAGAAATCCTGCTGGTCGTGTGGGAGGGGTCTTTCGTCGCTGACAATCTCGGCAGGTTTTCACATAGGGAATGCTTTATTTTTAATTTGCGGTATTTATGAATTGGAAGTAATAGTGTAATTATTGTTTTGGCAGAAAAATAATTACACTTGTTTTGCATAAATTTTTTGCAAAAACGTCCAAGGTATTTTTTTACGTTTTTTCAGAAATATCTTTTTAAAATATTGCTTATCTCTCAGCTAAAAAATAATTACACTATTACTTCTCAATCATGAAGACCCCAAAATTAAAAATAAAGCATTCTCTGTGCTTTCTTTAGTTCCAAGCTATACTCGCCGCAGTGGCTCAGTGGTTAGGGCGCTCGGCTACTGATCCGGAGTTCCCGGGATAGAACCCGACCGCGGCGGCTGCGTTTCGATGGAGGCGAAACGCTAAGGCACTCGTGTGCTGTGCGATGTCAGCGCACGTTAACGATCCCCAGGTGGTCGAAATTATTCCGGAGCCCCCCATTACGGCACCTGTTTCTTCCTTTCTTCTTTCACTCCATCCTTTATTCCTTGCCTTACGGCGTAGTTCAGGTGTACGCCGATATGTTAGACACATAATGCGCCATCTCCTTTCCCCAAAAACCAATTTTTTTTTCAAGCTATAGCAGTCATACACCGTGGTTAAAGCACCTGCACCAGCAGACCAATTGTTCTCCCGCCGGCGAAGATGCCTTCACCCACAGACAAACGAGACTCTTTTCTAGGTCGGTAGAGGAACGGCTGGGTGCGTCCTGCGCAATCACGTGAACGAATTGTGGCGCGCCCATGCTCGAACAAGTTTACATGCCTCATCGGGCGGGCGAGTGCGCAGTACAACTATTGCTGTACATTATTTGTGCCGCAAGTGGGACAGAATTTGAAATGTTTTGCAGCGATAGCTGTTAAGGGCACGTTTCCCGATTTTGAGGCGTCGGCGTAACACTCCGCTACGGTTGAGAATGTAATTTGTATTGACGTCACGCGCGACGTCACTACAAAACGACAGTCTGATTAGGCCAAACAGAGTGACATCACGAGTGACAATGCGAGAGAATGAGACGAATAACAGCGAATAAAAAATTGTAGAAAGCACTTAAGCTCCGCCTTATGGGTACGAGGCGGCAGCCTTAATGCGTTAATGCCCGCACATGCGGAATTGGTCATTCTCTTTTCACATTCGGAGATCGCAGGGAGTGGTATACCACCCCTGGCGCAGTGGTGTAGCGGTTAAGCGATGCGCCACTGACCTGCGATGGCAGGTGGTGCCACCGGTGAGGCTTACGCGACCCAGGTTGCTCTTCCCGAGGAACCTCTCGCGACCAATCATTAATTTCACTGCCACCTGCCACGGTGGGCAGCTTTTTTTTCAGAATCCGATGTTGCAGGTTGTGATGGCGCCACAACGTCAAATGACTTAAGTTGCCCAACTGCCCCCTAGGTTGCTTCTCTGGGAATTTTTCGTAGGTTTTCTCCATGATCGCCTGTGAGGCTTCAAACTGTCGTCAACGCCAACGCCAGACAATTCTTTTTCGATATGGGGTACTAACGTCTCACATTTCCGCTTCTACAGAAAGCTGTCGCTGAATGCTGTGTTAAGCAGTAGTAACCGTACTGTGAAGTTTATTCATCAACCTAGAGAAGTCACAGGGCCCTTCTCAGTACTTTCAGCGAAGCGCACGATGCTCAAAGCATCGCGAAGCATTCACCACTCACGGCGTTATGTGACCCTGTCTAGCTACGCTGCAATCTCTGGGAGATTCTCTTCACGCTACTGGAACGCTGAACAATTTTCTTCATTTTGCACCCCACCGTGGTAGCTGTTCCATCCAACATGCTGACATGGCCTTT
The DNA here is from genome assembly GCF_052857255.1 of Amblyomma americanum. Lineage (NCBI taxonomy): Eukaryota > Metazoa > Arthropoda > Arachnida > Ixodida > Ixodidae > Amblyomma > Amblyomma americanum. The sequence goes on from NC_135506.1 coordinate 88,980,144, forward strand.
GAGAGTGTTGATCATTCTGGCCCTCAGTGTTTGCTTTAGAAGCGGAATCATGAAAACACATTTTCACACCTGGAATAATGGTTGGCCAGTATGGTAGCCCAGCATCCTTCGGAAGAAAACCCCAGCTGTAAAACGTAGATGAAAAAGTGGTATCAGAAGATGATTACATCATCATTCACAATTCCCGGCATCAGATTGTAGTAAAAATAGCATTCTGTGTTCTTTTCCAAGCCAGAAATGTAACTGACACCATTTATGCCAGCTCGCAGAGATTTGAGTACATGGACTTTACCGTTCCGACGTTGCACCTGCATCATGAGGTATGCTGTGCAGTGCAGAGCTGTGGATTAATTGAGTCCGTTTGAGCTTCTTTAACGTGCACTTACATCCCGGAGCACACAGCCGTCTTTTGCTTTCCGCGTGTATCTATATGACACCGTCGCAACCGGGAGTCGATCTCGCTACCTTAGAATCGGCAACCGAACGTCAAACCCACTCAGCCACCTGCGGGTCACGTATAAATGAGATCGCGCTCCCAGAGCGTGGCGTGTCAATCGTTGACAAAGATACGCAAGGTAAAATTGTGCAGCTTCACATCGTTTTGCACGCTGCGGTGTTTCGCCGCGCCATGTCCCGCCTCGGAAAGTGTCCCGGTAACGCACATGAGCGTCTCGTATGTTTCAGGCCGTAGATATTATGCAGCCAACATGCGCGAAGTTGTCAGCACTCAGACAGCGACTAATTCACAAGAAAACCAACTTCGCTTCCAAAATGCACAGCAAGGCTCCTTAACGGATCGCTCCACTGTCATTGCAGGCTAGCCCCTTACAGGTTTCTTTAGACAGTATGAAGACTTTCTATTACTTTTTCAATAAAGTCTATAGACAAACTTCTTAGGCCAGTCTACAATCAATACAAATGTTATAGACAGTGTATACACATTTTCTTGAGTTATGGTAATACACTTTAGTGGTCTTTTCTCCATAGACTGTGAACAGAAAGAAGGAAATATTAATACAAAGGCAATATACTTTATAAGAAGTCTAGAGCAAGTCTATAGACCATTTTTATAAGGGAGTGCATCGCTCACTTACACTCCTCGATCATGGGCTTCGAAATATGCGCGAGCCATGATCGATCGTAACTTTCGAACACATCAAACCAGGCGATTTGTAGAAAATTTCAGGGTGTGCATAGACAAATAGCTGCAGTCGTGAAAAGTTAGTGGAAGAAAAGGTTTCATTGGTCCCATTTCTATGTCGGAAAAACGTTTCTGTCAGAATCACTGCAAGTTTTAGCCCTTTCCTATGCATACTTATTTGCAGCATTGCAGTAAAAGCATCACGCCGCTCAGGCTGCGAGAAGGACTCGTTTTGCAAAAACATGCAGAGCCACTTAAAATACTGCTTATGTGTGAGAATGCGGAAGCGTTAAAGTGCGGAGAAATACTATAGGTCATCACTGCTAGGCATAACTATGCTTATTTTGTACAAATTCTATGCACTTTACATACCTTACTTGTAAGTGCTGAGTCGTAATATGTTACAGAATCATGACTTTCATAGGTTACAAAAGGTTACAATATGTCTCCTCATTTATGTCTGCATATGTACGCTTATGTGTTACATCGTACATTTGAGTTCTAATATCCTCCGAATTTCGTGCCGTTGACGGCGGACGGCGGACGCTGGCTTTCGTGCTAATGTGACATATAAAGATTTCGCATTAATAACGCTTCTACTTTATAGCTCATCATCATCATTATGAGCCTGACTACGCCAACTGCAGGCCAAAGGCATCTCCAATGTCTCTGCAATTAACCCTGTCCTTTGTCAGCTGCGGCCAACGTATCCCCGCAAACTTCTTAATCTCATCCGCCTACCTAACCTTCTGCCGTCCCCTAATACGCTTGCCTTCTTTTGGTATCCACTCCGTTACCCTTAAGGACCAGCGATTATCCTGCTTTCGCATTACATGACCTGCCCAAGCCCATTTCTTCCTCTTGACTTCGACTAGGATGTCATCAACCCGAGTTTGTTCCATCACCCACTCTGCCCGCTTCCGGTCTCTTAACGTTACACCTGTCATTTTTCGTTCCGTAGCTCGCTGCGTTGTCCTTAAGCTAAACGCTTTTCGTTAGCCTCAACGTTCCTGCTCCATAAGTTAGTGCCGGTAAGATACAGCTTTATAACTCAAGGCAGCGCAAAACAGGCACCACTGCCACAACTCTGAATGAACCTTGGTACTCATATGGGACCTCGACAATTTCATTGCATAAGAACTCTAGTCCTGCTTATGAATAGAAAAATAAAAGCGTCCGCTTTTTGCAGTTCTCCGGAGACAAGGATTGCACTCACTTGGGTCAGGGAGTCTCCAAGCAGCCAGATGCGGGGGTAATCGACGCGCGCCGTATCGATAGCCGTACCATTGATATCCGATGTGCTTCCAAGGTCAAGGACATTCAAGACTAGACAGGAAAAAAGGACAGAGTGTGCTTTGGCCATTCTCGCTTCGTAGCGCAGCCTGCGAGTGGGTCTTAAAGAAATCCTTCTGCTGCTTCGCGATGGAACCAACACAGCGCTCCTCAACGTCTAAGCACGCGTGCGTGATTGAGTAAAGGTGATAGCAGAAGCTCGCGATAAAAGTGGTTTGCGGCTCTTTGTTCGGCCTGATAAGAAGTGCCGGTAGAGAAGAATGAACGTGATATGAACAGGTGATCAGGCAGAGCGAAGGCTGACTGCTTCCACATCTTTGTTCGCCCAATCAGTCTCAGTCCCGGCAGTCACCTGCCCATCCAAGTTTTTGAACTGTATAGCAACCTTAATAACAGCGAACATACACGTAATTAATGTGTTTTATTTCGTGTACTTAATTTGTTTCACTTATGTCACCTATCCCTTAAGTAGTAAAGTGAACTGAATTGAAGTAAAGGAATAAAACCGCCGTTCATAATGTATACAAGGCGACACTTCTAGTGCTCGAACGATGCTATAAAAAGACAAGCAATAAGTGGGCGTGAAGTTTAGATTGTTTGCGTCATTCGCACTTTTACAGGCTTTTATACCGATTAATAAAATGGCTCATTTGATAACTCACACTGTGGGAGACTATGTCCGGGTTACTTGCTCCGCAGACATTAAGGTTTGTGTAATTGTAATGCTCGTGTTGCCGATTTGAATGAAATTGATCATCATTCTGATAATTATTATTAACCTTTATGGCACCAGGGCCGCTTTGGCCAAAGGGTGCCGTGGCTCAAGGTAGTTTTCATTACACAAGGACGCTTCATTACACAGTGGAAACCGGCGGGTAGCCGGCGGCACTGGGGATCGAACCCCGCCCCTCCATCATGCAGTTGACTAAAATTAGTTGAGCTAAACTTTGCCCAAGTGTGAAGCACACACAGGTCTGAAGATAGGCAGAGGTTTGGCATATCGGCGTAGATTCGTGCCCTGTTAAAATGGACGACTCGCATTATGGACAATTTTTCTGAGGAGTGAACTTTTTAAATGCATTTATGCCTCGTTAATATTGCCGCGAATATCTGCAGCGTTTGTCCGTTTTTCAAATCTGCCACCACACCACCTTAACGCTTTGTTTGCGACGCAAGACGCGGCTAGATTTATCTCGATTGATCGCCGCCAGGCAGGGCTGATGCTACGTTGTTCCGGAATGTCCGCCGAGCACGCTTGTCGCTTCGCCGCCGCCGAGTGATTCAGTCCATTTTGGGTGCAAGTCAGCCCAACAAACAGTTTTCTTTTAGAAGACCCTTTTGTCTGTCTTCATCGCTGTTTCGACTCCCGTCACCACTACGTGACATCTGTTGGAGGTGCGTGGTAGCCTTCCATGTTCCGGCCGCCCCCTTCAAGTCGTGAAGCCAGCACTCAGCGCTTCGCTCCCGAGGACGAGCCAGCCGACGTCTCCAAGGAGAGGAGCCTGAGTTCGGGAAACTGCCGCACCGCACCAGACAGCGAAAAGACGCTGCTACGAGCACCGCAACCTCGCCGAAGCTGTCAACATCGATCATACTGCAGCAGCCGCGGGGGCTGCCAAATTTCAATGGATCCCTAGGCGAAGACCCTGAAGAATGGTTGGACCAATTTGAGCGCGTGGCGTCATTCAACAAGTGGGATGATGCGGAAAAAATTGAACACTTGTTTTTCTCATTGGATGGCTCCGCACGCACGGGGTACGAAAACTACGAGTCGTCCCTTACCACATGAGAGCTATTCAAGAGAGAACTATTGGAGGTATTCACCAGTGTCGTAAGGAAAGAAAGAGCGGAACGACTTCTCGAGTCCAGGATCCAGCTTCCGAATGAGCCCGTCCAGGGTTACGTCGAGGAGAGGAAGCGCCTATTTCGCCGCGCCGACCCCGAGATGACCTAGGAAAAGAAAGTTCAGTTTTAATGCGCAGTGTAAAAGAACAACTCTTTGGCACCCTCGTCCGCCAGCCGCCAAAAACAGTACAGGAATTCATGCGACAAGCCTGCACGATTGAGAAGACCCTCGACGTCCGAGCTCGACAGTACAATCGCCCTTCCTCTGCCTGTGCAATCCGTTCGGACACGCCGGCCACCAGCAGCTACAGCTTGCAGGAAGTTATCCGCAAAATCGTCCGAGAGGAGCAACGCCGATTGCCTCTCACGAGCCCCTGTAGATACACCGCCGCCGGACGACGATGAGGACGCCTTCCTGGGAACCATCAGACCCAGCTCTTTTGCCCAGCAGCAACGCTCGGACCCCGACCTAAAACGCCTCATCGAGTACCTGGAAGGCAAGGCTTCTTCACCCCCCGCTTCATTCAAGCGAGGACTGTCTTCCTTCTGTGCGCAGAATCGGGTCCTCATGAAGAACTTTGCAGCGAGCAAAACAGCCTAACTCCTTGTTGTACCTGCTTGTCTCCGCGAAGAAGTTCTACAGGCTTCACACGACGAGCCGACCGCTGAACATCTCGGGTTTACTCGCACCCTCCGCCGCATTCAAGACATTACTGGCCCCTACGGTCTGCCGATGTCGCACACTATGTGAAAACCTGCCGAGATTGTCAGCGACGAAAGACCCCTCCCACACGACCAGCAGGATTTCTGAACCCCATTGAGCCTCCCTCAAGGCCCTTTCAGCAAATTGGCATGGACTTGATTGGCCCTTTTCCAACGCCAACATCTGGAAATAAGTGGATCATCACAGCGACCGACTACCTGACCCGCTACGCCAAGCCTAAAGCCCTACCGAACGGAACAGCAGCAGAAGTCGCCAAATTTTTTGTGGAGTGCATTCTTCTTCGACATGGCGCCCCCGATGTGCTCATCACGGACAGAGGAACAGCATTCACGGCGGAACTAACGCAAGCCATCCTGCGCTATAGCCAAACCAGCCACCGGAGGACAACTGAATACCATCCGCAGACCAACGCACTGACCGAGCGCCTGAACAAAATCATCGCCGATATGCTCGCCATGTATGTAGGTGCCGAACACAAAACCTGGGATGTCATCCTGCCTTACGTCGTCTTCGCCTACAACACCGCAGTGCAGGAGACCACCCAGATGACGCATTTTAGACTCGTCCATGGCAGGGAGGCAACGGCCACGCTAGACGCCATGCTGCCCAACGTTACAGAAGAAGGGAACGTCGACGTTGCCGCCTACCTTCAACGCGCAGAAGAAGCTCGAAGGCTTGCCCGATTACGGATAAAATATCAGCAGCGGCCCGACGCCAGACGCTACAACCTACGAAGACGCAACGCGGAATACAAGCCAGGAGACCAAGTCTGGGTGTGGACGTCCATTCGCCGCCGTGGATTGAGCGAAAAGCTTTTGCGCCGCTATTTCGGCCCGTACAAGGTTCTTCGTCGGCTAGGTGAACTGGATTATGAAATCATCCCTGACGCAATGACTGCATCCCAGCGACGCCGCGTGCGACCAGAAGTTGTCCATGTAGTACGACTAAAGCCGTATTATGCGCACTAAAGGCCGCTGCATTTCCATGCTCTATTTACGCAAGATCCGTTTTTATTTCTCTTACTAGTCGCATTATTTGTTTTAATGCATCGGGTCGATGCTTCTTTGAGAGGGGAGTAATGCCGCGAATATTTGCAGTGTTTTTCCGTTTTTCAAATCTGCCGCCACACCACCTTATCGCTTTGTTCGCGACGCAAGACGCGACTAGATTTATCTCGATTGATCGCAGCCAGGCAGAGCTGATTCTACGTTGTTCCGGAATGTTCTAGTAACTTTGCACGCTTTATCTCGAAAGTTCGCTATCAGCTTTAAATTGAGCCCGGCCGACAGCGGCGGGCAATCTGTTCGACGACCGCCCAGCACGCTTGTCGCTTCGCCGCCGCCGAGTGATTCAGTCTATTTTGGGTGCAAGTCAGCCCAATAAACAGTTTTCTTTTAGAATGCCCTTTTGTCCGTCTTCATCTCTGCTTCGACTGCCGTCACCACTACGTGACAATATGGCAACTCGCTGTCCAGACAATGGATTGGATGAGAATGCACGGAGCCCCTTTTGACACATGTATTTTCGTGCTGTTAATGTTGAAAGCGATAAGACCAAAATCCCGATTATATTTTTAGCGCAGAACACCAGAGAAAGGCAGTGCAAATGTCACAGCAATGACCTTTGTGTTTGTGTCTGGTTTCATACTTCAAAGTGGAAAGGCGCCCTGTTGACGCAGCTTACCATTCCCCGCATTGCATGAACGGTTCCAAAGAAAATTATCTTTGTACGCTGCACTCAAAACTACATTTAGCAGCTGTCAGCTGAGTGCGTACAGCGTTCTTGGGACGTGAACAGCCGTAGTAGGAGATACCTAATCACGCCAAGAGATGCCATCACGCCTTTCATGGACCACTAAGCACTTCCAACGTGCTTCAGCTTACACTGCATGATTTTGAAGATAATGGCGACAAACTAATGCACCTAGGGCAACCGAGATGGCAGCTTTCCACTTCATTGCCCCTCCACAATGCACAGAAACAGTCAGTATAATTATAAAGTGCTTTTATTTCAGAATATTTCGGTTTCTCCGTATTCCTTATTGCAGACGGCTCGCTTTATGGACACTTTTACTCGGGAACGAAATTGTCGATATTAACTGGACGTGGCTGTACCCGTGTTTAAAGTGTAGCGTCCAACAATTCCTCTTTTTCTCAATTTCAGGGAAACTTCGCTACGAAAACAGGACGACATTTATTGATTTAAAAAATTTTTTCAATGCCTCTAGGCTTGTAAGTTACTGCGAGGCTTCCAATTTGGTCTTTCAAACAACGCGCACTAGCGTCAAAAATTGAAGCGACTGCTAATTTTTGCTAATTAGCGACATGCCAACTTTTGAAATTTTAGCGGCGCTAACAAATTTTTGTATTGGCATTACAATTGGGCTACACTAGCTGGCATAATATGGAGGAAATACTATTTGCTTTGATACATTCATGACTTCGGTGTTAAGGGGGTAACAATGAACTAATTATTTGTTTTTGAGGGGTCCTCGTAATCGCGTCGGGTGCGAAATCGAAACCCTTTGTAATGATCACGTCTCGTCATCTTGCGATTGTATAGGAGCAACAGCTCCGAACCGCATTTTCTCTGGAGCAACTGACGTCACAACTGAGAAATGGAGCAACAAAAAACACAACGGCGTTTTCCAGCAGGCTCATACGAATGATACACGAGTGGATGCGGGAGTGGGCAGAGTGCACCACCAATCACTGTCTCCCTTTCGCGCCAAGAATCTGAGAAATCCGCTGCTTGTCGGCTTCTCTACCGTGTTCAGGAAGGTACGGTGGTTACTCGTTTCGCGTGAATTCAAAAAAAAAAAAACTTCGTCCACTTACTGCTTAGTCTTGTTCTCCTTCTTTTATGTGTATATTTTCATCACTATTTTTTATGCATTTCCAGTTACCATAATCAGACGCAGCGTGATCTGGAGCGCAACATATTCAAAACGATAAAATCTCTCTGCTACTCATTTGCCTTTCCACACACATCACTAGCCCTACTTGAAATCAAGAAGTACTGGGCAGGAAGCGTAATGCGAAGGCGAGGTAACCGATGGCCGTGAAGGGTAATGGCCTGGATATCTAGAGAAGGCAAGCGCACCAATAACGGCAACCTCGTAGACGACATAGGCCATCGTCGGGGCGCGCGATCGCCCAACTGCAGGCACAAATAATGTTTGCTCCAATCCAATTCAATCAGAGCTAAAGTGTCCGCAGCTGGCACAGGAGATGGTTAATTGGAAAAGTATGGAGCAGGACTTTGTCCTTCAGCTGACGAAGTTAGGCTGATGATGATTTTGACAAATCCCCCACCAGGGAGCAAGAATTACTTATCCGACAAGCACAAGACGGGACCTGAAACACACCGCTCAACCACCACACACTGTGTGCTTTCCTTCAGCGCCGACCCTCAACAAGCAAGCAAAATTTTAAAAGCGCGGCGTTTCTCCCATGGCATCTCTTAGAAATGGCAACAATCCAAACAGCTAATTGTGTGGCTGACTGGTGGGAGAAGTTTGGCTCACGAGCTAATTTCCGCCAAATACATAAACGAACCGGCACAACTACACCAATATTAAAGATAAAACGGTGATTACACCCGTAATTATGTGGATGAGCAGCACTAGCATATGCCTATTCTGATTTTGCAGCTGCTGCATTTCGTTTGAATGTTGCTATCACGCATGGAAGTGCGACAATCGTTTCTCTGGTTTTTGGTTTTGGTCTTATGTGGGTTTAACGTCCCAAAGCGACTCAGGTTGTGAGGGACGCCGTAGTGAAGGGCCCCGGAAATTTCGACTACCTGGGGTTCTTTAACGTGCGCTGACATCGCACAGTACACGGGCCTCTAGAATTTCGCCTCCATCGAAATTCGACTGCCGCGGCCGGGATTGAACACGTGTCTTTCGAATCAGCAACCGCGCGCCATAACCACTGAGCCACCGCGGCGGCTTTTTATCTGGTTTTGGCAGCGTTACAAGGAGTGCTTTATGAGGAACCGAATAAAGCCAATAAGTCTCACCTGAAACGCAGAGAACACACCTATGCCATACGAAATCACGATGAGGGGTTCATTCCACAGATACGAACCAGTTATGGAATTCAAATTCTCTCATAAGTTAGTCTCATTAACTTTTCATTTAAAATTTGCATTTTTATTGTTTTCATTTTTTTCTCGTGTAGCCTGTCTGCGTCTTATCTTTCCTCAAATGCAATTTGTGTGTTGTTGTTGCCAATACATTATATTTAACACCATTTGTAATCTTTACGGGGCCGCAGGCGCGAAATCAAGCTCCAGGGCGAGCTTTTTGTCTGCGCCGGCTAACTCCAGGGTATGTGAATAACAATTTGTTTATTGATTGATTGATTGATTGATTGATTGATTGATTGATTGATTGATTGATTGATTGATTGAAGTTCGGTTGCGCGATGACAGCGCCGCATCCCTTCCCTGGTGGCGAGCCGTAGCCTACTGAGAATGGGAATGCGCGCTACCGGGGCTGCCCCTTTCGAGGCGACGCCCACCCGCTCCTGAGTCCGGCCGGAGCACAGGAGGGGATGCCGCTCCGCTAGCTGCGTGCGCTAACTCCACACTGGCGCGTTTAGCGAAACGGTATTTTCGCAATAACAAAAGCGGGCTGCGTCATGGGCTGCCACAACAACGCAAAGAAAACCGAGAGACATGATAGACCTGTTAAGTTGTAACAGGATGTACTACAGACATGCTGTTACAGGCGCCTCTTCTGTCCCACTTGGCTTGCCCCATTTCTGCAGCTAACTGGTGCATGATTTTGCTTCGTGATCATTTCTTGCAGCCAGCTTTAAAGCCAGCTTCGCAAGTGCATCTACCTTCTCGAACGAAAAGCTCGCGCTTTTGTTGCCATGGCCACGCCAGCTGTGGATGAAAGGGGTAAGACTGAGGCAGCGTACACATGTGCCGACGTTTTTTTTTTTTTTAAGGGCAACTGCCTTTCGAACTTTGCCTCTACAAATATTCATCAACATGTCATAGGACAAGGTGTGCAATTTTGCAGCTAAATTCAAATTTTCGCTTCTACCACAATATTTCAGGAACGCGTACGAAGCGAAAATTAAGACGGAAGAATTTGCTTAAAAGTTTTCTAATACAAAACACTCATTACAATGTTTCGAGTGTATGTTTAAGCAGGCGCTACGCGCGCAGGATTCTGCAGCGCATGCCTGTGGTTGGGCACCACCCACATTGAACACCGCGTTCGCGCAGCAAGTTACACGTCTCTGAAGCCGATATTCTTACAAAACTACAGTGTAAGCAGGGTGTGAGAACCGAAGTAATCAGGCGAGCAGTAAGCCTTTCCGTGCCGTGCTTAAAGCTTTGCTGCCTTGCGGACAACTCAGCGCTGTTTTTCCACCTGATGAAGCAGGTGTGCCTCCTGCCTTCCCAGGCTATTCAGTGGCTAATATGCAATGGCTGTGGAAATTTTTTTTTTCTCGCACACCAAAAACTTTCGTTGCAGACAGTACAAATTACTTGTGCAAGGATGCCATATCAAAGCAACTAAAGCATACGCCTCATGTTCAGCAGCGGAGAGCATCGATCGAGTGCGCCGCTTCGTTTCGCAGTGCTAAGTACGTTCGCTGTTTGGGCATGTAACAAAATGACAGACTTACCACGAGGTACACATCGTAAACGATGTCATCGCTCACAAAGAGTGCCTTGCGACTGATGACTGATTTGATACGTCGACGCTTCTCTGTAAAGGAGACAAAATGTACTTGTGGAGCACCCTTACAGCATGATAACGCGCATCCTCCGGAAACCACGTGGGCCAAGGGCAGCCATATGACCTCGCAGGACCCACTTTTGATATAACCCGAATGCGATTAGTGTGGACAAAATGGAAGAGGACGTACGCAGACAACTCCGTGTTTCTGTCCACACGGAACGCATTATCCAAGTTGGATCGAGAGTGCAGTGCCAACTATACACATCCACGCGAAACAGTCCACCAGCATAAGAACTAGTAAAGAACAGACGAGCTATGCCCAGATATGTCAAACCAACTTGCTCATCAGTTAAGCAGACAGGGGAAGAGAAATAAGGGGCTAGTTTTTGACATATGTAAAAAAGAAGCCAACTGTCACCGAAACCAAGGAGCGTAAGGAAATGTTTTGATCTTATTCTTTTTTGATTTCTTGTTTTTGTCAATAGGTAATTCATTCTGTAATACTTTTATCTAACTAATTGCCTCGAAAATAGAAAAGAAAACAACCACATGCCGCCGGTTTGATTGGAGCCCAGGACCTCAAAACTTCGCGTCCAGTGCTCTACCAACTCTGCCCATCAATCAGTTTGCCTTGCCTAACTAGTCCCATACCTTGCACTGCGCTTTCGCGCGATCGCCAATGCCCCAGGCCACCTGCCTACTATCCTCTCCACCCAACTGGTGAACGTGGCAAGTTTTGGGTCGCGATAATCTCTGCAACGTTGTTCATCCGCACATTCTTGTGTGTAGCCATTGGTGGAGTTTCAACAGGGTGGGTGGTGCACTATGAGCCTAGTGGCCGGAGGAGAGCAGAGAGTTTGTGGGGACAAGGTGGCCGCAGCTCGCACAGGACAGGGTTAATTGGAGGTGACTAGGCCTTTCTCCTGTAGAGTAGCTAGCTAGGTTGTTAATGTTGATGATAATGGATGACGAATAGACACATGATACTAATTTTGAAACAGTGCTCGGAGGCGAAACGCAAAGGCGCCCGTGTACTGTGCGATGTCAGTGCACGTTAGAGATCCCCAGGTGGTTAAAATTATTCCGGAGACGTCCACTACAGCACCTCTTTCTTCCTTTCTTCTGCCAGTTCCTCCTTTATCTCTTCTCTTAAAGCGCGGTTCGGGTGTCCGCCGAAATTCGAGACGGATACTGCGCCATTTCCGTTCCTCAAAAGCCAATTTTCAATTTTTTCAGTGCTCGATTCCAAGCGAGTGAACTCTGTGCGATTACTAGAAACGTGTGTTCCTGAAAGTGTTACGCAAGTGAAGTATGACAAATATTAAGTGCTGCCTTCCATAGACGGTGTTCTACTCGATATTAAGGTCTCTGAAACAAAGAGGTACACCGGACTCTTGACAGCCCAGATCTGTACAAGGGAAGGGAAGGAAGCCTCATTCCCTCGACCGACGCCTGGACAACAGAACTTGCCCGGAAGAACACATGTGCAGCCATTAAACATCGGTCACCGTGTAGAGGTTTTCCTTCCACCCTTAGCCGAACTTTATGCCTCAACGGATAGGTGTGGTCTTGAGCAAGCAGCTGTTCCCTGATGACAGCAGGAATGCCATCCGCGGACATATTTCTATGCCGCATCTTCTCACTTTGAGCTACGGACGCTTTGGACGAATTATTTAAACCGGCTAGGGTGCCTGATTCGGCTTCCCGCTCAAAGTGCGCGAGCATGTTTGTATATTTTGGGTTGTTTCAGTGGAAGTCTGACCAGCGATCTTCATTGAAAAATTGGATCGTGGGTAGGACGCCGTACCCTCAAACACTTGTGGCATATCATGTGGCTATGTATGCCGTTGAAAAAAAAAACCTTCACCGCATGCGTAAGAGCAGCATTTTGTGATTGAATCTTAAACAAATCTCAGAGTACTCATTGCACAATTCGCAACCCCACGATCAATAGAGTTTTTGGTGGGAATTTAAGGCAAGGACATGGTTCTGTGAGCTGTTTCTTCGTTCATAAATATGCTGTTCGGTAAACTTTGAAAGCTTTATAGCCAACTAACTCTGAAACTATTTAGGGTACTTGTAATAATTTTTTCAGCAGTTGCAACCCACTGTGTTTCTTTGGTCTAAGGGAAAAAATTGGCCACATCACTCGCGCGTCACTTCTAGTGGCGTGATGAAACACTTCGCATAACCGTTCTTCCATCCAATTTGCCGCGATTGTGCTCGTTGATAACTCCGTCACCAAAAAAAGGAACATTCACTGAAGAAAATTAATCGCGAGCCTGGGCTTGCTGAAGAGCTCAGACGTGGAAACTAGAGAGAAAATTTGAAAGACTGTGAATAGATCTCCGCAGCACCTAGCAACAGAGAAGAAAGTGGATGAGCGGGAAGTAGATCATCCAGGCATGACATGTTGAACGGCCACGAGATTCACCTAAGCCGTGGAAGCGCAAACGAGCAGAAAATGTAGAGGAACGTAGCCTTAGGCGCCCCGTCGAATCATTTACAAGCACGTACTGACCAAATTCTGGTATTTATTACTGCATTTTGCTGGAACGTTAAAGCTCTTAAAGAACGGGACTTTTGAAGTCAAGTTAGGACAATTTAAAGAGCACTTACTAGCCCACCTCTCTTGTTTAGTAAAGTTCCGTACAGGTCGTATTTTGGGCTCCGTTCTTATTTATTTTCTCATGTTCACTCTTCAACGGCTCTAGCAGATCTCGTCGCTGCCACTCTTGTTGAGCGGAAAACAGAATGCTTTATTTTCCGCTCAGTAAATCGTTTGACCGAGCGCTGGCCTTGTGGAACTCCTTCTTAATACCCCTTGTGTTCTTCGCTTTATCTCTGTCGTTAAATTTCTACCCCGAAGCCTAGAGTAAAAAAATAGCAAAGTTTTTGCTCTTCTTCGAGTGATAAATAGGGAAAGAGGTGCCTTTAATGAACCCTACATTATGCCTTCCTGAGTGCCCTAACTAGCATGCACTCAAATTACCACGAATGAAGACGCTCGTGCCACTATTCCTGTAAAAGGTACTCTTTGTCTTAATAATGAGAAATCGTTAAATAGGTCATGGAGACGAAAATCTGGTGTCGCCTAAAATGGGAAGGCGTTTCAAAACTCGCGATTGGTCGAAAAGGTCTGACCTCATCAAATGCGGGAAAGTACAGAACGTTAACCAGGAATAATCAGTAATAGTACTTAAAACTGCACCAAATAGAAAATAGAATATCATTGGGATAAAATGGGAATAGAATTGGAATGTTTTCACATTACCCACGCGTAGCTTCTTTGAGTTCGCCCAGTAATCTTGTTCGACCGTTTCTTCGTATGTTTTTCTGTGTTTTTTCTTTTTACAGCAATCAAAATACCGAACGCACCGCATCAGTTCCGGCGCCTCTGCAGTGCGGTTCGACAGCAGCCTTTATGAAAATATTGTGATCCTGCTTTGGCGCGCAAGCGTCGACAAAGTCCCAGGCTCTGCTTCCAAAGTCTGGGCAGAAGCGAGAGGCACAGGGGCTCCGCAATCACCCTTTCCCGCCTCCTACTCGTTATAGAGGAAGATATTTCCTCCGATTTTTCTGAGGTAGCTAGGAAGGAAGCCACCGAAACTAAGGAGCGTAGGGGCATGTTTACATCTTTTTTTCTTTAATTGATTTTGTTGATCAATGTGAAATTAATACGTTATTATTTTATCGCTGAAATATAACTGATTAGAAAGTAGAAGAGAAAAACGGCCTCATGCCGCCGATGGAATCCGAACCGATTACCTCTGAATTTCGCGTCTGAGGCTCTGCCAACAGAGCTTCGGCGGCGGCTGTCCAGTGCTCCACTTTCGATATCATTTACGTCGCGTGTAACCTAACTTTGAGAGTGTCCACAAGCGCCACCCTCGCCCATAGCAGCGGACGTAGTACGTCCATTATTTCTGAAGGTGTCACGTGTACCGTGATGATTAATTATGCAGGCACTCTTTGAGTTGCATAGTCGGTGAAGTGCTTTTGCCAAAAGTGTATCGCCTCTTGGGGGCGTAACATAGATACCTTTGTCTAATTCCCAAGTGACGCGCGAAGCATGCTCATCATTTATCTCGGAACAGTTGTCCCCTCAAAATTGCGATGGCAAGAGACTATGCACTGCGCTGCAAGACCAGCCTTCCAGGAACTTAAAGCAGCCTATCTATTGTGTCGTGCAGCACGACGCTTGTTCAAGAGCACACAGCCAACCTGGAGCGGTGGAGATTCTTTATCGAGGACAATAAGGAGCACAATTTCCACGAACGCCGTCGTACGAAGCAGAAACGAAACAAATGCCGCGTGAAGTGCGAATGATAAGGAAATCAGACGACGCTTTCGACATACGCGCTGCACAAAGGCATTTCGCAACGAACTGTGTCGCAATAAGCAAGTGCTTAGGCTTTTTGAAAAAAAAAGTAAAAGCACTTTCATCACAAGCACCCACATAATAAACTGCTGATGAATGCCTCTCTGCTTCTTTTTCGTTTTCTTGAAATCTACTTGTCACGTTCAAGGTGTTTTTTTTTTCAAGCTATGTTTATTGCCTCAGGGCATAAAGGTTATTAAATGAGAGATAAGGAGGATGCTTAAATAAATGAAAAAGGTAGGTTGATGTAATGAAATCAAGTAGTGAACAAGGCCGTCTTTGTTCATTGATTGCGAATACTGTCGGTCGATAAAGGATGTTGCATGATGGAGGGAAAAGGCGATTTTTACACTTTGTATGTACAAAAACTAAACTTTCTACAAAAAAATGCACAAAGACAACATTATAAGCACAATACTAAGAGTACAAGGTTACAACGCGTACAATGTTATTCCACAAATTCTGTTTAGTCCTAAATTCAATCGATGGCAATGTGTTAAATTCTGGAAAAGCAGCTGGTAAAAAATTCCGCTGTAATAGAATTTTGGGAGGAAGTTTGTAGGTGTACGAGGGAATTTGTGATTCTGGAGCGGGGTAATATCATCATGCCTACCCCACAAATTCTTGGAATTTCTTGCAACTAATGTGTATAATCAATACTGAAGATGTTATTGGATAATAAAAAAAATCAAGTTTGTACCCAACCGATTTCCGGCGATAGTCGAAACTAAACTGAAGGTGAACTAGTGAATTGAACATCTCCGTGACGGAATCCCGTCATGAATATTTTGATGACAGTGGTGGTCCACTGCATCCAGGATGCCCAGCACAGGGGCCACTCACTTTGTTTCGCAGTTGCGCATTTTGTAGTCATGGTAATCCTCAGTAAGTAGCTAGAGACTTTCGTAGGTGCACCAGTTGTAGTTTCCTCAAAGGGCATCTTTTTGTTTCATGCAATATGTGGGCGTCCCATTTCCTCACGACCAACATAAGATATATAGAGCAGTGAAATAACTTGTGGAGTTTTCCTTCCTGTATGCCTTTTTTAAGCTTGTTCTACTCTAATGACATTGGTCAAAATCCATTAAAATTACAGGCATTAAAATTACCTAGTGCCCAGTTTGTTACTCCATATTGTGAAGTCGTGCACACCGGTTATGATTTCTTCTCTGCCCTTCTTGTCCAAATCACGAATCTGGCTGCTCCGCACTGCAAAATCTTCAGTCTTCGAACTAATACGACCTCAAACGGCCACCAGACAACGCTTGCATAGTCTAATGCGGATCTCGGATTTTTTAAGTCAGCAGAAAATTTATTAGTGTTTGATCATCATTATCAGCCTGCTTAGGCTTACTGCAGGGCAAAGGCCTCTCCCATGTCTCTCTAATCAACCCTCTTCTTAGCCAGCCACAGCCACCATATCACCGCAGACTTCTTAATCTTATCTCCCACCTAACTTCTGCTGCCCCTGCTACGCTCGCCCACTCTTAAAATCTACTCCATTGCTCTTAAGGGGCAGCTGTTATCGCATTACATACCAAGTGCAAGTCCACTTCTTCCTCTTGATTTCGACCCGGATGTCATTAACCCGCGTTTGCTCTCTCACCCAGTCTGGCCGCTTCCTTTCTCTTCACGTTACACCTACCATTTTCTTTCCATAGCTCGCTGCCTTGTCCTCAATTTAAGCCGAATCATTTTAGTTAGCCTCCACGTTTCGGCCCCATGGGTGAGCACCGGTGAGGTACAGGCGTTGTATAATTTTCTATTGAGGGATATTGGTAAACTGCCATTCATGATCTGAGAGAACCTGCCGCATGCACCCCACCCCACCCCATAATCGTCGCTTCGAAGTGTCTGAAACGAGTTTTAAGTTCTGACGTAGGAACCGAAGTTTCTTTCTTGCAGTTCAAGAAATCTCATTCATGTTGGTCCGCCAAATTTAGTTATTTCGTATCGTTACTCATAAATCTGTGGCTGTGTGAACTTTATTATTGCGGTAGAGCCCTCCATATAACTATCGTCCAGTACATGCTTAGTCTTGTTAGAAATCTTTGGACACCAGTTCTTTACTGGTTGATATTCATTTTCCACTTTTCATACGAGTTTTTCACCGCAACCGCAGCGTCACTTATCAAGTTTTAGCCATGTTTGGTTTGTATTTTTCATAACGTAACCAATCATCGGCAAAAAGGTCGCACGGTAACATCTGTACAAATATTAGCAGCGACGTCGCTAATAGCAATTTAAAATAAAATTGATCCCGTGACAGATCCTTCAGGGATGCCCCAAGTTATGCCTATGCATTCTGACATACAAGCACTATTCTCGGCGTACTAAGGTCTACTTGGCAAGTGTGGCCTTATAAAGTCTATTAAATCACCACTACCAAACTGACTACATCCACTGCAGGACAACGGCCTTTCCCATATCTCTCCAATTAATTGTGTCCTGTGCCCGCTGCTGACCTCTTACCTTGCAAACTTCTCCGCCCCCCTAACATTCTGCCGCCCCTGCTACGCTTCTCTTCTCTTGATTGGTATCAAGTCTGTTACCCTTATGGGCCATCAGTTATCTTGCCTTCACATTACATGCCCTGGCCAAGCTCATTTCTTATAATCTATTACATTGCGACAGGTCCTTTCTAGTGTTACTTTTTCAGAGGTCAGGATGAGATATGCTTTCAAAGGGCTTAGATAAGTCGAGACAAATTGCATCATCCTGTCCCTGGTTATCCAGTGCCCTGACTACGTCTCAGGTGGTTTCTTAAAGTTGTGTTATCGCGGAAAGTTTTTCACTGGATACGTGCTGCTTTGAAAAAAAAATCATCGTTTTTCGGATAAGAGTAAATTGATTTAGACATTACATACTCCCAAAGCTTGCAAATGACGCATGTTAATTAGACTTGCCGGTAAGTTTTAATATTCTGATGTTTTTCTTGATCTTTATTTGCATTTCCTTAGCTTCACGCCGATTAGTTGAGCGAGGTGTTCGGAATAATCAGCACATATTGAGCAGTCCAATACACGTGCTTCCACAGAAATGCATTTGGTATCGCCGCATCTGTACTGGCGATATAAAATTTGATGATAATGAATGATTATTTTTTTAATACTGCGGAGAATAAAACATGCTCCCTCGCACGTCAATTATATGTCGGGCATTGCGGAATGCCCCTTTGCGGACGGCGACAACACAGTCGAGATTTTTTGCTGGCGCAGGAAATAAGCATTTAAAGAACTGATTGTAGGACGACGCTACAGGTGAACTATTAGTTATTGATTCATTGTTTAAAAGATTCTACGCGGACCAGGAACAGGCAAGAACAGGTGACGCCAGAACTGAAGAGGAGAGGTATTCGTAAAGCTTGTTAATGTTTCGTCTCAATATTCTCTTTTAGTCTAATGGCTTACTACGCAGGAGACTCAAACAAAGCGGTAAGAAGAGAGGGATCTTTTGTTACATCTTTTTCACCGGCGACTTCATTTCAGTTCGACAGATTATCCCTCGATTATATCACGGATTAGTGGGATTTATTTTTCTTAACGGCACAAATGTGTCAGTACAGTGGAAAATAACATTCTTGAAACGCATTCACAGAGCACTGACCCAACTCTCGCTACCGAATCCTTCGAGTGGAAATGGCAGCCACTGATGCATGCGCCATCGGCTCTATCAAAGCTTGCAACAAATAGAATACTTTGGTTTAAGCGCTGAAGTGTGGTTTTTTTTTTGTATCAAGAAAACACAAATACGTGATCTTACAAGCCACGTTCCACTTTTACTTTATAGCTTTCTATTCGCCCGCCGATCAGCACTAGATCCAGCGAGAAATATTTTTTCTTTTCTGATATCCGGGTGCTTTCGTTAACAATCTGCTTTAGGTCGCGCTTAAGGCAATGTGAAGAAACAACTTACAGTCGTGTTTTTGTTGATTCAATTGTGAGATAATTCCAGTCAGTGCATGAGAGGTTAGAGCCCCCCGCAATGATTAGGTGACGCTGTCTCGTTCTAGTTTGATTTAGACAATGGTTCATGTCCTTGAAATATGCAACGAGAGAATTTGGTGTCCCGCATGCGAAGTAGCAAAAAATAATACCGTTATTTCTGCTACAATCTTGTCTTGCATACTAGCTAGTTTTACAGCGACAGCTCTTAAGTCTCTTCCTGGGGTTAAGCTTCGTTGTCGAAGTAGTAGAAGTAGTTTTAATCGGCGTAAGTGGAGGGTGTAAACACCTAGGAATGATGAGGACGGGGTTATCGTGGATGGAGGTGGGTTTGGTGCGAGTGGAATAATGCGCAACCGGTCGTTGGTTTCCACGGGAAGGACCTGCTATTTGGTTGCCGTTGAAGGAATAAAAGTTGTACGTTGTGTCTGCGGCGGCTACTGCGAAACGCACCGCCCGAGAAGAGGCTCAGGGGTGGTGGCGCCGCGTAATTTGAGTGGCGGACTGGAGAGGAGAGCTAGTCCAGGAACAGTTATGAGTGGAAAACTAAAAAAAGTGCTCCCTAAATACATATAAATGCATGTCACTCTGAAATTATTTGCCTCAGTATAATTCGAGTTGAAAGGCGTCAACAGCTTTCATTGAATCTCGCGTTACACAGTGGTAACCATCTTGCGTGCGTATCTAAAGTGGGGGGAGGGGGTGGGGGGAATTTAGTGTTGTTTTGGAAGAACGGTGTCAAAGACTTTCACTTTTTGACTTTGTATAAGTTCGATAATGCCCTACGTTTGATGTTTAATGCTTTTTGCGGCATTTTCGACTTCTCTAGGCCTCTCTGCTAGTTCTTATAAATCTGCTTGAATTCCGCTTTGGCCATCCCATAGTTTCTTCAAGAGCGGCTTCATGCTCTCCATTTCTGTCGCCCTCAGTCCTGAGTTCAACTCTACTTCCCTTGACAACAACAAACGCAGAGATGAAAACTGAAAAAAAAATGCGTTTGGGCGCGGCAGCACGACAGCAAATCATTCCTATTTTTTTTTTGTGACCACAATACGAGTGGTAACGAACCTGCTCGAAAAATAGCAGTCGGATGTTAGGCCACGTTGCTGCGGCGTTGCTGCCGTACCCACGTGCAGGCATCCTGGAACAGCTGTACGTCTACCGATTCGCCCAATCAGCGAACGTGACGATCAGGCCTAGAGCGCGGCCTTCCCTAAATTAGCGGCCAATCTCTCCACACCAGGTTTAAAGACAGGAGCGTACGCCTCTACTTTTATTTTTTCCTTCGGGCCAAATTCCAAACAAAAACACAAAAAGAACGAAAGAGAACGCGAAAGCATTGGAAGAAAGCCAGGGAGGCTAACGCGATTTCCAAAGGCGGTACACGCAGTATAACAAAGATTACAATAGGTGCAAACTATTTTACTCTTGTAAAAATTCCAGCAAAGCCTACCGCATGTATTTTCAGGATACTCATCTGCTATGGCCGCATGAATTATGCCAGACATAACACGCCGACAGTAACATCTGCCCACATCCTGCGCTACCCATATGACGCCAATCTGTTTCGCAATTGGGCAGTGATGCGCAGCCAGGGACACGAAAGAACAGCACACGACAAAGCAGCATGCGACAAAACAGTGCACACAAAACAGCACAGCAAAAGACAGCACAAGGAAATAATGGTACAGCGACAAAACAGCACAGGAAAAAAACAGCATGTCGCCAAATAGCACAACGATAAAAGTGCACGCGTCAAAAAAGCATGCCGGAGAAAACGGCACAGCGACAGAACAGCACAGCGAAGCAACAGCACGATGACAGAAGAGCTCCGAGAAAAAATAACACGACGACAACAAAGCGCAGCGCAGTACGGTGCAGCGCTGCACAGGCTGCTACAGTGGTCGAGTGCTCCAAGGCAGCGGGAAGTGTAGCTGTTTTGCGCGTCTCTGTTTCAATTTGAGCATTTTTTCTACTCATACTGTTCTGACGCACAAGTTCGGAACATCAGAAGTGAGCATATGTCATGCGGCATGCGGCAGTTTCTATAAGGCTTCTCACGCAACCTTTTGTTTTAAGCGAGAAAATAATTATTTTTCAAGTTAAGGCCCCCTCTGAGGGGCATCTCCCGCTTCTTTCTTGAGTTCTATCCGACTATAGCCACGATGTTATCGTGCGTGCTTAAGAAAGAGGTAAGGTTCTACGCGCGCATTTGAGCTGTAAATTGCAATTAGACGATATCGGCTCTAAGCCCCTCTTCCTGTCAGTGACGGTCATTATTAAGCAGCCACCAA
Organism: Amblyomma americanum; assembly: GCF_052857255.1. NCBI lineage: Eukaryota > Metazoa > Arthropoda > Arachnida > Ixodida > Ixodidae > Amblyomma > Amblyomma americanum. The sequence continues at coordinate 89,001,473 of NC_135506.1, forward strand.
ATGAGCTCATAATTTGCCCAGTTGTACCGAAATGCATAGCAAAGAACATGTAATAAATAGCTTGAGCCTAAAAAAATAGTGTCATATGATTATTTGAAGACACGTGGAGGCTTGATGCGAAGTACTATATATCGCACTAAGCTTTAAGTACTCAAGAATACATTTATTACTAATTATTATGAATTATAAATATAAAATATTATTAATACAAGCGGAATTTAAGAACGACGCTTATGACAAAATTTCGCACAATGCTTTCGCAATTTCGCACAGGCTACGAGGATAATGCAATGCTGTTTTTCTGATCTTATTTTGAATGCAGGCAAAAAGAAATACAACCTTGCTTGTCCACCATTTCTGCCATCCCTCTTTATGCACTGCAGAATTTGAAAGGTCAGCACTGCCTTTAATAGCATCGATGACGAGGACGATTCAAAGGCAACGGAGGATTTCCAAGGCGCTGCCATCCACGCCTCAGTCCATAGAGAACTCGTGCAGTTGGCTACAGGAGACGGTTTTCTGCTGTTCGATGCTCGGCCGGGAGACGCAGAGAGACTCATTCTTCTTGGAACGAAGGCAAATCTGGACAACCTTGCCTTCTGTCTGCACTGGTTCGCCGATAGAACATTTTCAGTGGCGCCAGCTGTGTTTTATTAGCTGCACACCGTTCACACCCTGCAGTCTGACACGGTGCTGCCAATGGTGTATTGTCTGGTAAAGAGGAAAACGACAGCAACCTATGCACTGGCGTTCAAGAAAATGACGGAACTCGAGCCGGCTCGGTCCCCAATGGTCCCCGATGAGTTTGCTCACAGATTTCGAGCAGGCAGCCATCCAAGCCTTTCGCGTGGTGTTTCCAGCCGCAACCCCTTCCAAATGTTTTTTTTTTTCATTTGAAGCAGTCTGTCCGAAGGAAGGACCAATATCGGCCTTATCAGAACGTACGCTACCGACTCCTACTTCCGGGAACCAGAGCAGCTACTTCCGGCGTTGAGTTTTCTGGGACCGGAAGACGTTGCCAAATGTGAGTTGGGCTCTTGCAGCCCATGTTTCTTTCGACTATTTGCTTTGAAGTTGAAATAATTGCTTCCCAGCTCCAATGCACACGCGTTAGACGTACGAAAAGTTTCACTAAAACGCCGACTTGGCGTGTGTGAAAGAAGGCAGTTCTGCTTTCATACGCTTAAAATGTGCTTAAGGAGATGCATTTAGAACAATTTAAAAAAATAAGTGAACGGATGTCTCCTGTAAGTGCAGTTGTAGTGTGTGCGTTTGTTTTCTTTTTAATGGGCTTCCGATTTTTTCTGGCTATGAAAAGCTACAGGACCATGTGGAAGTCCTGGAGCATCAAGAGTGAGAAGTTTTTGACTATTTTGAGCGGACATACATGGGTGTCCCATTTGGAAGAAATCGAACGCGGAAGGACACCCCGTTTCCGCCCACACTTTGGAGCTGCCACGACCGCTTGCTGGATGGTCTGCCGCAGACCAACAGCGTTGAAGCAAGGCACAACCGCCTGCAGTAATCACTAGGTTTCCGCCGCCCATACCCCTACCGCCTCATCGCGGCCCTGAAGCAGGAGCAGTCACTAACCGAGCAAATGCAGGCGGAGGCTAGACGTAGGATTTCAGTTCCCCAAAGGGCAGCCTATGCTAAAAATGCTGAGCGCTTGCAAGGCGTCTTGGCAAACGACTCAACGACGCCTTTTGTAGATGGTATGCTAGGCTGCCGGTTTGCTTACGAGTTGTAAACCTCTACAGTGTGAGCTTCTCGCGAAATAAATGTTTTCTGCAAGCGTCTACTTCTAGTAGCCGTCGTGTTGGTTTCCCGCAGCAGTCCTGAAACATGCGGCGGGTTTGACACGCAGTTATTTATATCATCATTTTTCTGGATTCTGCTCTCTCTATCTCTCTCTCTTTTATCCGTACGCTTCAGTAATAGTGGCCGAGTTGGTGCCGCTTGACAGGCTCATGCCCATTCTTCTTTATAAACCCACTAACTAGTACGACTAGTCTATTTGCGGCAACCTGTCTTGCCTTTCCCGATACAGCTGCCCACTAGGTCACACTACGGCTACAAATGAAGACAAAGAACTGATTAAAAATGAGCACCCTCGTCTGGCGTGTCTTGTAGCCCACAATGTCACTTTGGCACGTAGAGGAATTCATCAGTAAATCAGCAGCGTACGTAGACGGATATTGTAGTAAAGCATTGTGCGAAATTTTGTCATAGGCGTCGTTCTTAAATTCCGCTTGTATTAATACTATTTTATATTTATAATTCATAATAATTAGTAATAAATGTATTCTTGAGTACTTAAAGCTCAGTGCGATATATAGTACTTCGCATCAAGCCTCCACGTGTCTTCAAATGATCATATGACACTATTTTTTTAGGCTCAAGCTATTTATTACATGTTCTTTGCTATTCATTTCGGTACAACTGGGCAAATTATGAGCTCATTTGGTGGCTGCTTAATAATGACCGTCCCTGACAGGAAGAGGGGCTTAGAGCCGATATCGTCTAATTGCAATTTACAGCTCAAATGCGCGCGTAGAACCTTACCTCTTTCTTAAGCACGCACGATAACATCGTGGCTATAGTCGGATAGAACTCAAGAAAGAAGCGGGAGATGCCCCTCAGAGGGGGCCTTAACTTGAAAAATATTTATTTTCTCGCTTAAAACAAAAGGTTGCGTGAGAAGCCTTATAGAAACTGCCGAATGCCGCATGACGTATGCTCACCTCTGATGTTCCGAACTTTTGCGTCAGAACAGTATGAAGTAGAAAAAATGCTCAAATTTAAACAGAGACGCGCAAAACAGCTACACTTTCCGCTGCCTTGGAGCACTCGACCACTGTAGCAGCCTGTGCAGCGCTGCACCGTACTGCGCTGCGCTTTGTTGTCGTCGTGTTATTTTTTCTCGGAGCTCTTCTGTCATCGTGCTGTTGTTTCGCTGTGCTGTTCTGTCGCAGTGCCGTTTTCTCCGGCATGCTTTTTTGACACGTACACTTTTATCCTTGTGCTATTTGGCGACATGCTGTTTTTTTCCTGTGCTGTTTTGTCGCTGTACCATTATTTTCTTGTGCTGTCTTTTGCTATGCTGTTTTGTGTGCACTGTTTTGTCGCATGCTGCTTTGTCGTGTGCTGTTCTTTCATGTCCCTGGCTGCGCATCACTGCCCAATTGCGAAACAGATTGGCGTCATATGGGTAGCGCAGGATGTGGGCAGATGTTACTGTCGGCGTGTTATGTCTGGCATAATTCATGCGGCCATAGCAGATGAGTATCCTGAAAATACATGCGGTAGGCTTTGCTGGAATTTTTACAAGAGTAAAAGAGTTTGCACCTATTGTAATCTTTGTTATACTGCGTGTACCGCCTTTGGAAATCGCGTTAGCCTCCCTGGCTTTCTTCCAATGATTTCGCGTTCTCTTTCGTTCTTTTTGTGTTTTTGTTTGGAATTTGGCCCGAAGGAAAAAATAAAAGTAGAGGCGTACGCTCCTGTCTTTAAACCTGGTGTGGAGAGATTGGCCGCTAATTTAGGGAAGGCCGCGCTCTAGGCCTGATCGTCACGTTCGCTGATTGGGCGAATCGGTAGACGTACAGCTGTTCCAGGATGCCTGCACGTGGGTACGGCAGCAACGCCGCAGCAACGTGGCCTAACATCCGACTGCTATTTTTCGAGCAGGTTCGTTACCACTCGTATTGTGGTCACAAAAAAAATAGGAATGATTTGCTGTCGTGCTGCCGCGCCAAACGCATTTTTTTTTTTTCAGTTTTCATCTCTGCGTTTGTTGTTGTCAAGGGAAGTAGAGTTGAACTCAGGACTGAGGGCGACAGAAATGGAGAGCATGAAGGCGCTCTTGAAGAAACTATGGGATGGCCAAAGCGGAATTCAAGCAGATTTATAAGAACTAGCAGAGAGGCCTAGAGAAGTCGAAAATGCCGCAAAAAGCATTAAACAACAAACGTAGGGCATTATCGAACTTATACAAAGGTAAAAAGTGAAAGTCTTTGACACCGTTCTTCCAAAACAACACTAAATTCCCCCCACCCCCTCCCCCCACTTTAGATACGCACGCAAGAGGTTACCACTGTGTAACGCGAGATTCAATGAAAGCTGTTGACGCCTTTCAACTCGAATTATACTGAGGCAAATAATTTCAGAGTGACATGCATTTATATGTATTTAGGGAGCACTTTTTTTAGTTTTCCACTCATAACTGTTCCTGGACTAGCACTCCTCTCCAGTCCGCCACTCAAATTACGCGGCGCCACCACCCCTGAGCCTCTTCTCGGGCGGTGCGTTTCGCAGTAGCCGCCGCCGACACAACGTACAACTTTTATTCCTTCAACGGCAACCAAATAGCAGGTCCTTCCCGTGGAAACCAACGACCGGTTGCGCATTATTCCACTCGCACCAAACCCACCTCCCTCCACGATAACCCCGTCCTCATCATTCCTAGGTGTTTACACCCTCCACTTACGCCGATTAAAACTACTTCTACTACTTCGACAAGGAAGCTTAACCCCAGGAAGAGACTTAAGAGCTGTCGCTGTAAAACTAGCTAGTATGCAAGACAAGATTGTAGCAGAAATAACGGTATTATTTTTTGCTACTTCGCATGCGGGACACCAAATTCTCTCGTTGCATATTTCAAGGACATGAACCATTGTCTAAATCAAACTAGAACGAGACAGCGTCACCTAATCATTGCGGGGGACTCTAACCTCTCATGCACTGACTGGAATTATCTCACAATTGAAGCAACAAAAACACGACTGTAAGTTGTTTCTTCACATTGCCTTAAGCGCGACCTAAAGCAGATTGTTAACGAAAGCACCCGGATATCAGATAAAAAAAAATATTTCTCGCTGGATCTAGTGCTGATCGGCGGGCGAATAGAAAGCTATAAAGTAAAAGTTGAACGTGGCTTGTAAGATCACGTATTTGTGTTTTCTTGATACAAAAAAAACCACACTTCAGCGCTTAAACCAAAGTATTCCATTTGTTGCAAGCTTTGATAGAGCCGATGGCGCATGTATCAGTGGCTGCCATTTCCACTCGAAGGATTCGGTAGCGAGAGTTGGGTCAGTGCTCTGTGAATGCGTTTCAAGAATGTTATTTTCCACTGTACTGACACATTTATGCCGTTAAGAAAAATAAATCCCACTAATCCGTGATTTAATCGAGGGATCATCTGTCGAACTGAAATGAAGTCGCCGGTGAAAAAGATGTAACAAAAGATCCCTCTCTTCTTACCGCTTTGTTTGAGTCTCCTGCGTAGTAAGCCAGTAGACTAAAAGAGAATATTGAGACGAAACATTAACAAGCTTTACGAATACCTCTCCTCTTCAGTTCTGGCGTCACCTGTTCTTGCCTGTTCCTGGTCCGCGTAGAATCTTTTAGACAATGAATCAATAACTAATAGTTCACCGGTACCGTCGTCCTACAATCAGTTCTTTAAATGCTTATTTCCTGTGCCAGCAAAAAATCTCGACTGTGTTGTCGCCGTCCGCAAAGGGGCATTCCGCAATGCCCGACATATAATTGACGTGCGAGGGAGCATGTTTTATTCTCCGCAGTATTAAAAAAAATAATCATTCATTATCATCAAATTTTATATCGCCAGTACAGATGCGGCGATACCAAATGCATTTCTGTAGAAGCACGTGTATTAGACTGCTCAATATGTGCTGATTATTCCGAACACCTCGCTCAACTAATCGGCGTGAAGCTAAGGAAATGCAAATAAAGAGTAAGAAAAACATCAGAATATTAAAACTTACCGGCAAGTCTAATTAACATGCGTCATTTGCAAGCTTTGGGAGTATGTAATGTCTAAATCAATTTACTCTTATCCGAAAAACGATGATTTTTTTTTCAAAGCAGCACGTATCCAGTGAAAAACTTTCCGCGATAACACAACTTTAAGAAACCACCTGAGACGTAGCCAGGGCACTGGATAACCAGGGACAGGATGATGCAATTTGTCTCGACTTATCTAAGGCCTTTGAAAGCATATCTCATCCTGACCTCTGAAAAAGTAACACTAGAAAGGACCTGTCGCAATGTAATAGATTATAAGAAATGAGCTTGGGCAGGGCATGTAATGTGAAGGCAAGATAACTGATGGCCCATAAGGGTAACAGACTTGATACCAATCAAGAGAAGAGAAGCGTAGCAGGGGCGGCAGAATGTTAGGGGGGCGGAGAAGTTTGCAAGGTAAGAGGTCAGCAGCGGGCACAGGACACAATTAATTGGAGAGATATGGGAAAGGCCGTTGTCCTGCAGTGGATGTAGTCAGTTTGGTAGTGGTGATTTAATAGACTTTATAAGGCCACACTTGCCAAGTAGACCTTAGTACGCCGAGAATAGTGCTTGTATGTCAGAATGCATAGGCATAACTTGGGGCATCCCTGAAGGATCTGTCACGGGATCAATTTTATTTTAAATTGCTATTAGCGACGTCGCTGCTAATATTTGTACAGATGTTACCGTGCGACCTTTTTGCCTATGATTGGTTACGTTATGAAAAATACAAACCAAACATGGCTAAAACTTGATAAGCGACGCTGCGGTTGCGGTGAAAAACTCGTATGAAAAGTGGAAAATGAATATCAACCAGTAAAGAACTGGTGTCCAAAGATTTCTAACAAGACTAAGCATGTACTGGACGATAGTTATATGGAGGGCTCTACCGTAATAATTAAGTTCACACAGCCACAGATTTATGAGTAACGATACGAAATAACTAAATTTGGCGGACCAACATGAATGAGATTTCTTGAACTGCAAGAAAGAAACTTCGGTTCCTACGTCAGAACTTAAAACTCGTTTCAGACACTTCGAAGCGACGATTATGGGGTGGGGTGGGGTGCATGCGGCAGGTTCTTTCAGATCATGAATGGCAGTTTACCAATATCCCTCAATAAAAAATTATACAACACCTGTACCTCACCGGTGCTCACCCATGGGGCCGAAACGTGGAGGCTAACGAAAATGATTCGGCTTAAATGAGGACAAGGCAGCGAGCTATGGAAAGAAAATGGTAGGTGTAACGTGAAGAGAAAGGAAGCGGCCAGACTGGGTGAGAGAGCAAATGCGGAAGAGAAAGGAAGCGGCCAGACTGGGTGAGAGAGCAAACGCGGGTTAATGACATCCGGGTCGAAATCAAGAGGAAGAAGTGGGCTTGCACTTGGTATGTAATGCGATAACAGCTGCCCCTTAAGAGCAATGGAGTGGATTTCAAGAGTGGGCGAGCGTAGCAGGGGGCAGCAGAAGTTAGGTGGACAGATAAGATTAAGAAGTCTGCGGTGATATGGTGGCCGTGGCTGGCTAAGAAGAGGGTTGATTAGAGAGACATGGGAGAGGCCTTTGCCCTGCAGTAAGCCTAGTCAGGCTGATAATGATGATCAAACAATAATAAATTTTCTGCTGACTTAAAAAATCCGAGATCCGCATTAGACTATGCAAGCGTTGTCTGGTGGCCGTTTGAGGTCGTATTAGTTCGAAGACTCAAGATATTGCAGTGCGGAGCAGCCAGATTCGTGATTTGGACAAGAAGGGCAGAGAAGAAATCATAACCGGTGTTCACGACTTCACAATATGGAGTAACAAACTGGGCACTAGGTAATTTTAATGCCTGTAATTTTAATGGATTTTGACCAATGTCATTAGAGTAGAACAAGCTTAAAAAAGGCATACAGGAAGGAAAACTCCACAAGTTATTTCACTGCTCTATATATCTTATGTTGGTCGTGAGGAAATGAGACGCCCACATATTGCATGAAACAAAAAGATGCCCTTTGAGGAAACTACAACTGGTGCACCTACGAAAGTCTCTAGCTACTTACTGAGGATTACCATGAGTACAAAATGCGCAACTGTGAAACAAAGTGAGTGGCCCCTGTGCTGGGCATCCTGGATGCAGTGGACCACCACTGTCATCAAAATATTCATGACGGGATTCCTCACGGAGATGTTCAATTCACTAGTTTACCTTCAGTTTCGACTATCGCCGGAAATCGGTTGGGTACAAACTTGATTTTTTTTATTATCCAATAACATCTTCAGTATTGATTATACAAATTAGTTGCAAGAAATTCCAAGAATTTGTGGGGTAGGATTGATGATATTACCCCGCTCCAGAATCACAAATTCCCTCGTACACCTACAAACTTCCTCCCAGAATTCTATTACAGCGGAATTTTTTACCAGCTGCTTTTCCAGAATTTAACACATTGCCATCGATTGAATTTAGGACTAAACATAATTTGTGGAATAACATTGTATGCGTTGTCACCTTGTACTCCTAGTATTGTGCTTATAATGTTGTCTTTGTGCATTTTTTTGTAGAAAGTTTCGTTATTGTACGTACAAACTGTACAAATCGTCTCTTCAATCCATCATGCAACATCCTTTATCGACCGACAGTATTCGCAATCAATGAACAAAAACGGCCTTGTTCACTACTTGATTTCATTACATCAACCCACCTTTTTCATTTATTTAATCATCCTCCTTATCTCTCATTTAATAACCTTTATGCCCTGAGGCAATAAACATAGCTTGAAAAAAAAACACCTTGAACGTGACAAGTAGATTTCAAGAGAACGAAAAAGAAGCAGAGAGGCATTCATCAGCAGTTTATTATGTGGGTGCTTGTGATGAAAGTGCTTTTACTTTTTTTTTTCAAAAAGCGTAAGTACTTGCTTATTGCGACACACTTCGTTGCGAAATGCCTTTGTGCAGCGCGTATGTCGAAAGCGTCGTCTGATTTCCTTATCATTCGCACTTCACGCGGCATTTGTTTCGTTTCTGCTTCGTACGACGGCGTTCGTGGAAATTGTGCTCCTTATTGTCCTCGATAAAGAATCTCCACAGCTCCAGGAGGGCTGTGTGCTCTTGAACAAGCGTCGTGCTGCACGACACAATAGATAGGCTGCTTTAAGTTCCTCGAAGGCTGGTCTTGCAGCGCAGTGCATAGTCTCTTGCCATCGCAATTTTGAGGGGACAACTGTTCCGAGATAAATGATGAGCATGCTTCGCGCGTAACTCGGGAATTAGACAAAGGTATCTATGTTACGCCCCCAAGAGGCGATACACTTTTGGCAAAAGCACTTCACCGACTATGCAACTCAAAGAGTGCCTGCATAATTAATCATCACGGTACACGTGACACCTTCAGAAATAATGGACGCACTACGTCCGCTGCTATGGGCGAGGGTGGCGCTGGTGAACACTCTCAAAGCTAGGTTAACCGCGACGTAAATGATATCGAAAGTGGAGCACTGGACAGCCGCCGCCGAAGCTCTGTTGGCAGAGCCTCAGACGCGAAATTCAGAGGTAATCGGTTCGGATTCCATCGGCGGCATGAGGCCGTTTTTCTCTTCTACTTTCTAATCAGTTATATTTCAGCGATAAAATAATAACGTATTAATTTCCCATTGATCAACAAAATCAATTAAAGAAAAAAAGATGTAAACATGCCCCTACGCTCCTTAGTTTCGGTGGCTTTCTTCCTAGCTACCTCGGAAAAATCGGAGGAAATATCTTCCTCTATAACGAGTAGGAGGCGGGAAAGGGTGATTGCGGAGCCCCTGTGCCTCTCGCTTCTGCCCAGACTTTGGAAGCAGAGCCTGGGACTTTGTCGACGCTTGCGCGCCAAAGCAGGATCACAATATTTTCATAAAGGCTGCTGTCGAACCGCACTGCAGAGGCGCCGGAACTGATGCGGTGCGTTCGGTATTTTGATTGCTGTAAAAAGAAAAAACACAGAAAAACATACGAAGAAACGGTCGAACAAGATTACTGGGCGAACTTGAAGAAGCTACGCGTGGGTAATGTGAAAACATTCCAATTCTATTCCCATTCTATCCCAATGATATTCTATTTTCTATTTGGTGCAGTTTTAAGTACTATTACTGATTATTCCTGGTTAACGTTCTGTACTTTCCCGCATTTGATGAGGTCAGACCTTTTCGACCAATCGCGAGTTTTGTAACGCCTTCTCATTTTAGGCTACACCAGATTTTCGTCTCCATGACCTATTTAACGATTTCTCATTATTAAGACAAAGAGTACCTTTTACAGGAATAGTGGCACGAGCGTCTTCATTCGTGGTAATTTGAGTGCATGCTAGTTAGGGCACTCAGGAAGGCATAATGTAGGGTTCATTAAAGGTACCTCTTTCCCTATTTATCACTCGAAGAAGAGCAAAAACTTTGCTATTTTTTTACTCTAGGCTTCGGGGTAGAAAGGTAACGACAGAGATAAAGCGAAGAACACAAGGGGTATTAAGAAGGGGTTCCACAAGGCCAGCGCTCGATCAAACGGTTTACTGAGCGGAAAATAAAGCATTCTGTTTTCCGCTCAACAAGAGTGGCAGCGACGAGATCTGCTGGAGCCGTTGAAGAGTGAACATGAGAAAATAAGTAAGAACGGAGCCCAAAATACGACCTGTACGGAACTTTACTAAACAAGAGAGGTGGGCTAGTAAGTGCTCTTTAAATTGTCCTCACTTGACTTCAAAAGTCCCGTTCTTTAAGAGCTTTAACGTTCCAGCAAAATGCAGTAATAAAGACCAGAATTTGGTCATTACGTGCTTGTAAATGATTCGACGGGGCGCCTAAGGCTACGTTCCTCTACATTTTCTGCTCGTTTGCGCTTCCACGGCTTTACTGAATCTCGTGGCCGTTCAACATGTCATGCCTGGATGATCTACTTCCCGCTCATCCACTTTCTTCTCTGTTGTTATGTGCTGCGGAGATCTATTCACTGTCTTTCAAATTTTCTCTCTAGTTTCCACGTCTGAGCTCTTCAGCATGCCCAGACTCGCGATTAATTTTCTTCAGTGAATGTTCCTTTTTTTGGCGATGGAGTTATCAACGAGCACAATCGCGGCAAATTGGATGGAAGAATGGTAATGCGAAGCGTTTCATCACGCCACTAGAAGTGACGCGCGAGTGATGTGGCCAATTTTTTCCCTTAGACCAAAGACACCTAGTGGGTTGCAACTGCTGAAAAAATTATTACAAGTAATCTAAATAGTTTCAGAGTTAGTTGGCTATAAAGCGTTCAAAATTTACCGAACAGCATATTTATGAACGAATAAACAGCTCACAGAACCATGTCCTTGCCTTAAATTCCCACCAAAAACTCTATTGATCGTGGGGTTGCGAATTGTGCAATGAGTACTCTGAGATTTGTTTAAGATTCAATCACAAAATGCTGCTCTTACGCATGCGGTGAAGGGTTTTGTTTCAACGGCATACATAGCCACATGATATGCCACAAGTGTTTGAGGGTACGGCGTCCTACCCACGATCCAATTTTTCAATGAAGATCGCTGGTCAGATTTCCACTGAAACAACCCAAAATATTCAAACATGCTCGCGCACTTTGAGCGGGAAGCCGAATCAGGCACCCTAGCCGGTTTAAATAATTCGTCCAAAGCGTCCGTAGCTCAAAGTGAGAAGATGCGGCATAGAAATATGTCCGCGGATGGCATTCCTGCTGTGATCAGGGAACAGCTGCTTGCTCAAGACCACACCTATCCGTTGAGGCATAAATTTCGGCTAAGGGTGGAAGGGAAGCCTCTACACGGTGACCGATGTTTAATGGCTGCACATGTGTTCTTCCGGGCAAGTTCTGTTGTCCAGGCGTCGGTCGAGGGAATGAGGCTTCCTTCCCTTCTCTTGTTCAGATCTGGGCTGTCAAGAGTCCGGTGTACCTCTTTGTTTCAGAGACCTTAATATCGAGTAGAACACCGTCTATGGAAGGCAGCACTTAATATTTGTCATACTTCACTTGCGTAACACTTTCAGGAACACACGTTTCTAGTAATCGCACAGAGTTCACTCGCTTGGAATCGAGCACTGAAAAAATTGAAAATTGGCTTTTGAGGAACGGAAATGGCGCAGTATCCGTCTCGAATTTCGGCGGACACCCGAACCGCGCTTTAAGAGAAGAGATAAAGGAGGATCTGGCAGAAGAAAGGAAGAAAGAGGTGCTGTAGTGGACGTCTCCGGAATAATTTTAACCACCTGGGGATCTCTAACGTGCACTGACATCGCACAGTACACGGGCGCCTTTGCGTTTCGCCTCCGAGCACTGTTTCAAAATTAGTATCATGTGTCTATTCGTCATCCATTATCATCAACATTAACAACCTAGCTAGCTACTCTACAGGAGAAAGGCCTAGTCACCTCCAATTAACCCTGTCCTGTGCGAGCTGCGGCCACCTTGTCCCCACAAACTTTCTGCTCTCCTCCGGCCACTAGACTCATAGTGCGCCACCCACCCTGTTGAAACTCCACCAATGGCTACACACAAGAATGTGCGGATGAACAACGTTGCAGAGATTATCGCGACCCAAAACTTGCCACGTTCACCAGTTGGGTGGAGAGGATAGTAGGCAGGTGGCCTGGGGCATTGGCGATCGCGCGAAAGCGCAGTGCAAGTTATGGGACTAGTTAGGCAAGGCAAACTGATTGATGGGCAGAGTTGGTAGAGCACTGGACGCGAAGTTTTGAGGTCCTGGGCTCCAATCAAACCGGCGGCATGTGGTTGTTTTCTTTTCTATTTTCGAAGCAATTAGTTAGATAAAAGTATTACAGAATGAATTACCTATTGACAAAAACAAGAAATCAAAAAAGAATAAGATCAAAACATTTCCTTACGCTCCTTGGTTTCGGTGACAGTTGGCTTCTTTTTTACATATGTCAAAAACTAGCACCTTATTTCCCTTCCCCTGTCTGCTTAACTGATGAGCAAGTTGGTTTCACATATCTGGGCATAGCTCGTCTGTTCTTTACTAGTTCTTATGCTGGTGGGCTGTTTCGCGTGGATGTGTATAGTTGGCACTGCACTCTCGATCCAACTTGGATAATGCGTTCCGTGTGGACAGAAACGCGGAGTTGTCTGCGTACGTCCTCTTCCATTTTGTCCACACTAATCGCATTCGGGTTATATCAAAAGTGGGTCCTGCGAGGTCATATGGCTGCCCTTGGCCCACGTGGTTTCCGGAGGGTGCGCGCTATCATGCGGTAAGGGTGCTCCACAAGTGCATTTCGTCTCCTTTACAGAGAAGCGTCGACGTATCAAATCAGTCATCAGTCGCAAGGCACTCTTTGTGAGCGATCACATCGTTTACGACGTGTACCTCGTGGTAAGTCTGTCATTTTGTTACATGCCCAAACAGCGAACGTCCTTAGCACTGCGAAACGAAGCGGCGCACTCGATCGATGCTCTCCGCTGCCGAACATGAGGCGTATGCTTTAGTTGCTTTGATATGGCATCTTTGCACAAGTAATTTGTACTGTCTGCAACGAAAGTTTTTGGTGTGCGAGAAAAAAAATTTTTCCACAGCCATTGCATATTAGCCACTGAATAGCCTGGGAAGGCAGGAGGCACACCTGCTTCATCAGGTGGAAAAACAGCGCGGAGTTGTCCGCAAGGCAGCAAAGCTTTAAGCACGGCATGGAAAGGCTTACTGCTCGCCTCATTACTTCGGTTCTCACACCCTGCTTACACTGTAGTTTTGTAAGAATATCGGCTTCAGAGACGTGTAACTTGCTGCGCGAACGCGGTGTTCAATGTGGGTGGTGCCCAACCACAGGCATGCGCTGCAGAAGCCTGCGCGCGTAGCGCCTGCTTAAACATACACTCGAAACATTGTAATGAGTGTTTTGTATTAGAAAACTTTTAAGCAAATTCTTCCGTCTTAATTTTCGCTTCGTACGCGTTCCTGAAATAATGTGGTAGAAGCGAAAATTTGAATTTAGCTGCAAAATTGCACACCTTGTCCTATGACTTGTTGATGAATATTTGTAGAGGCAAAGTTCGAAAGGCAGTTGCCCTTAAAAAAAAAAAAAAACGTCGGCACATGTGTACGCTGCCTCAGTCTTACCCCTTTCATCCACAGCTGGCGTGGCCATGGCAACAAAAGCGGGAGCTTTTCGTTCGAGAAGGTAGATGCACTTGCGAAGCTGGCATTAAAGCTGGCTGCAAGAAATGATCATGAAGCAAAATCATGCACCAGTTAGCTGCAGAAATGGGGCAAGCCAAGTGGGACAGAAGAGGCGCCTGTAACAGCATGTCTGTAGTACATCCTGTTACAACTTAACAGGTCCATCATGTCTCTCGGTTTTCTTTGCGTTGTTGTGGCAGCCCATGACGCAGCCCGCTTTTGTTATTGCGAAAATACCGTTTCGCTAAACGCGCCAGTGTGGAGTTAGCGCACGCAGCTAGCGGAGCGGCATCCCCTCCTGTGCTCCGGCCGGACTCAGGAGCGGGTGGGCGTCGCCTCGAAAGGGGCAGCCCCGGTAGCGCGCATTCCCATTCTCAGTAGGCTACGGCTCGCCACCAGGGGACGGATGCGGCGCTGTCATCGCGCAACCGAACTTCAATCAATCAATCAATCAATCAATCAATCAATCAATCAATCAATCAATCAATCAATCAATAAACAAACAAATTGTTATTCACATACCCTGGAGTTAGCCGGCGCAGACAAAAAGCTCGCCCTGGAGCTTGATTTCGCGCCTGCGGCCCCGTAAAGATTACAAATGGTGTTAAATATAATGTATTGGCAACAACAACACACAAATTGCATTTGAGGAAAGATAAGACGCAGACAGGCTACACGAGAAAAAAATGAAAACAATAAAAATGCAAATTATAAATGAAAAGTTAATGAGACTAACTTATGAGAGAATTTGAATTCCATAACTGGTTCGTATCTGTGGAATGAACCCCTCATCGTGATTTCGTATGGCATAGGTGTGTTCTCTGCGTTTCAGGTGAGACTTATTGGCTTTATTCGGTTCCTCATAAAGCACTCCTTGTAACGCTGCCAAAACCAGATAAAAAGCCGCCGCGGTGGCTCAGTGGTTATGGCGCTCGGTTGCTGATTCGAAAGACACGTGTTCAATCCCGGCCGCGGCGGTCGAATTTCGATGGAGGCGAAATTCTAGAGGCCCGTGTACTGTGCGATGTCAGCGCACGTTAAAGAACCCCAGGTAGTCGAAATTTCCGGAGCCCTTCACTACGGTGTCCCTCACAACCTGAGTCGATTTGGGACGTTAAACCCACATAAGACCAAAACAAAAAACCAGAGAAACGATTGTCGCACTTCCTTGCGTGATGGCAACATTCAAACGAAATGCAGCAGCTGCAAAATCAGAATAGGTATATGCTAGTGCTGCTCATCCACATAATTACGGGTGTAATCACCGTTTTATCTTTAATATTGGTGTAGTTGTACCGGTTCGTTTATGTATTTGGCGGAAATTAGCTCGTGAGCCAAATTTCTCCCACCAGTCAGCCACACAATTAGCTGTTTGGATTGTTGCCATTTCTAAGAGATGCCATGGGAGAAACGCCGCGCTTTTGAAATTTTGCTTGCTTGTTGAGGGTCGGCGCTGAAGGAAAGCACACAGTGTGTGGTGTTTGAGCGGTGTGTTTCAGGTCCCGTCTTGTGCTTGTCGGATAAGTAATTCTTGCTCCCTGGTGGGGGATTTGTCAAAATCATCATCAGCCTAACTTCGTCAGCTGAAGGACAAAGTCCTGCTCCATACTTTTCCAATTAACCATCTAAAGTGCCAGCTGCGGACACTTTATCTCTGATTGGATTGGATTGGAGCAAACTTTATTTGTGCCTGCAGTTGGGCGATCGCGCGCCCCGACGATGGCCTATGTCGTCTACGAGGTTGCCGTTATTGGTGCGCTTGCCTTCTCTAGATATCCAGGCCATTACCCTTCACGGCCATCGGTTACCTCGCCTTCGCATTACGCTTCCTGCCCAGTACTTCTTGATTTCAAGTAGGGCTAGTGATGTGTGTGGAATGGCAAATGAGTAGCAGAGAGATTTTATCGTTTTGAATATGTTGCGCTCCTGATCACGCTGCGTCTGATTTTGGTAACTGGAAATGCATAAAAAATAGTGATACACATAAAATATACACATAAATATACACATAAAAGAAGGAGAACAAGACTAAGCAGTAAGTGGACGAAGTTTTTTTTTTTGAATTCACGCGAAACGAGTAACCACCATACCTTCCTGAACACGGTAGATGAGCCGACAAGCAGCGGATTTCTCAGATTCTTGGCGCGAAAGGGTGACAGTGATTGGTGGTGCACTCTGCCCACTCCCGCATCCACTCGTGTATCATTCGTATGAGCCTGCTGGACAACGCCGTTGTGTTTTTTGTTGCTCCATTTCTCAGTTGTGACGTCAGTTGCTCCAGAGAAAATGCGGTTCGGAGCTGTTGCTCCTATACAATCGCAAGATTTCGAGACGTGATCATTACAAAGGGTTTCGATTTCGCTCCCGACGCGATTACGGGGACCCCTCAAAAACAAATAATTAGTTCATTGTTATCCGCTTAACACCGAAGTCATGAATGTATCAAAGCAAATAGTATTTCCTCCATATTATGCCAGCTAGTGTAGCCCAATTGTAATGCCAATACAAAAGTTTGTTAGCGCCGCTAAAATTTCAAAAGTTGGCATATCGCTAATTAGCAAAAATTAGCAGTCGCTTCAATTTTTGACGCTAGTGCGCGTTGTTTGAAAGACCAAATTGGAAGCCTCGCAGTAACTTACAAGCCTGGAGGCATTGAAAAAAATTTTTAAATCAACAAATGTCGTCCTGTTTTCGCAGCGAAGTTTCCCTGAAATTGAGAAAAAGAGGAATTGTTGGACGCTACACTTTAAACACGGGCACAGCCACGTCCAGTTAATATCGACAATATCGTTCCCGAGTAAAAGTGTCCATAAAGCGAGTCGTCTGCAATAAGGAATACGGAGAAACCGAAATATTCTGAAATAAAAGCACTTTATAATTATACTGACTGTTTCTGTGCATTGTGGAGGGGCAATGAAGTGGAAAGCGGCCATCTCGGTTGCCCTAGGTGCATTAGTTTGTCGCCATTATCTTCAAAATCATGCAGTGTTGTTCATCGTGTTGTTCATCGTTGTTGTTGTTGCCTTATTTTTTTTTCTCTGTTCCCTTTTATTAACCAAATTGCATAGTGTTCCTTGTATTTCTGCCCCTCCCCTCTACAATGCTTCTGTAAGCCCTGAGGGTAAAATAAATAAATAAATAAATAAATAAATAAATAAATAAATAAATAAATAAATAAATAAATAAGCTGAAGCACGTTTGAAGTGCTTAGTAATCCATGAAAGGCGTGATGGCACCTCTTGGCGTGATTAGGTATCTCCTACTACGGCTGTTCGCGTCCCAAGAACGCTGTACGCATTCAGCTGACAGCTGCTAAATGTAGTTTTGAGTGCAGCGTACAAAGATAATTTTCTTTGGAACCGTTCATGCAATGCGGGGAATGGTAAGCTGCGTCAACAGGGCGCCTTTCCACTTTGAAGTATGAAACCACACACAAACACAAAGGCCATTGCTGTGACATTTGCACTGCCTTTCGCTGGTGTTCTGCACTAAAAATATAATCGGGATTTTGGTCTCATCGCTTTCAACCTTAACAGCACGAAAATACATGTGTCAAAAGGGGCTCCGTGCATTCTCATCCAATCCATTGTCTGGACAGCGAGTTGCCATATTGTCACGTAGTGGTGACGGCAGTCGAAGCAGAGATGAAGACGGACAAAAGGGCATTTTAAAAGAAAACTGTTTATTGGGCTGACTTGCACCCAAAATGGACTGAATCACTTGGCGGCGGCGAAGCGACAAGCGTGCTCGGCGGTCGTCGAACAGAATGCCCGCCGCTGTCGGCCGGGCTCAATTTAAAGCTGATAGCGAACTTTCGAGATAAAGCGTGCAAAGTTACTAGAACATTCCGGAACAACGTAGAATCAGCTCTGCCTGGCTGCGATCAATCGAGATAAATCTAGTCGCGTCTTGCGTCGCGAACAAAGCGATAAGGTGGTGTGGCGGCAGATTTGAAAAACGGAAAAACACTGCAAATATTCGCGGCATTACTCCCCTCTCAAAGAAGCATCGACCCGATGCATTAAAACAAATAATGCGACTAGTAAGAGAAATAAAAACGGATCTTGCGTAAATAGAGCAAGGAAATGCAGCGGCCTTTAGTGCGCAAAATACGGCTTTAGACGTACTACATGGACAACTTCTGGTCGCACGCGGCGTCGCTGGGATGCAGTCATTGCGTCAGGGATGATTTCATAATCCAGTTCACCTAGCCGACGAAGAACCTTGTACGGGCCGAAATAGCGGCGCAAAAGCTTTTCGCTCAATCCACGGCGGCGAATGGACGTCCACACCCAGACTTGGTCTCCTGGCTTGTATTCCGCGTTGCGTCTTCGTAGGTTGTAGCGTCTGGCGTCGGGCCGCTGCTGATATTTAATCCGTAATCGGGCAAGCCTTCGAGCTTCTTCTGCGCGTTGAAGGTAGGCGGCAACGTCGACGTTCCCTTCTTCTGTAACGTTGGGCAGCATGGCGTCTAGCGTGGTCGTTGCCTCCCTGCCATGGACGAGTCTAAAATTTGTCATCTGGGTGGTATCCTGCACAGCGGTGTTGTAGGCGAAGACGACGTAAGGCAGGATGACATCCCAGGTTTTGTGTTCGGCACCTACATACATGGCGAGCATATCGGCGATGATTTTGTTCAGGCGCTCGGTCAGTCCGTTGGTCTGCGGATGGTATTCAGTTGTCCTCCGGTGGCTGGTTTGGCTATAGCGCAGGATGACTTGCGTTAGTTCCACCGTGAATGCTGTTCCTCTGTCCGTGATGAGCACATCGGGGGCGCCATGTCGAAGAAGAATGCACTCCACGAAAAATTTGGCGACTTCTGCTGCTGTTCCGTTCGGTAGGGCTTTAGCCTTGGCGTAGCGGGTCAGGTAGTCGGTCGCTGTGATGATCCACTTATTTCCAGATGTTGGCGTTGGAAAAGGGCCAAGCAAGTCCATGCCAATTTGCTGAAAGGGCCTTGAGGGAGGCTCAATGGGGTTCAGAAATCCTGCTGGTCGTGTGGGAGGGGTCTTTCGTCGCTGACAATCTCGGCAGGTTTTCACATAGGGAATGCTTTATTTTTAATTTGCGGTATATATGAATTGGAAGTAATAGTGTAATTATTGTTTTGGCTGAAAAATAATTACTTGTTTTGCGTAAATTTTTTGGAAAAACGTCCAAGGTATTTTTTTACGTTTTTTCAGAAAAATCTTTTTAAAATATTGCTTATCTCTCAGCTAAAAAATAATTACACTATTACTTCTCAATCATGAAGACCCCAAAATTAAAAATAAAGCATTCTCTGTGCTTTCTTTAGTTCCAAGCTATATTCGCCGCAGTGGCTCAGTGGTTAGGGCGCTCGGCTACTGATCCGGAGTTCCCGGGATAGAACCCGATCGCGGCGGCTGCGTTTCGATGGAGGCGAAACGCTAAGGCACTCGTGTGCTGTGCGATGTCAGCGCACGTTAACGATCCCCAGGTGGTCGAAATTATTCCGGAGCCCCCCATTACGGCACCTGTTTCTTCCTTTCTTCTTTCACTCCATCCTTTATTCCTTGCCTTACGGCGTTGTTCAGGTGTACGCCGATATGTTAGACACATAATGCGCCATCTCCTTTCCCCAAAAACCAATTTTTTTTTCAAGCTATAGCAGTCATACACCGTGGTTAAAGCACCTGCACCAGCAGACCAATTGTTCTCCCGCCGGCGAAGATGCCTTCACCCACAGACAAACGAGACCCTTTTCTAGGTCGGTAGAGGAACGGCTGGGTGCGTCCTGCGCAATCACGTGAACGAATTGTGGCGCGCCCATGCTCGAACAAATTTACATGCCTCATCGGGCGGGCGAGTGCGCAGTACAACTATTGCTGTCCATTATTTGTGCCGCAAGTGGGACAGAATTTGAAATGTTTTGCAGCGATAGCTGTTAAGGGCACGTTTCCCGATTTTGAGGCGTCGGCGTAACACTACGCTACGGTTGAGAATGTAATTTGCATTGACGTCACGCGCGACGTCACTACAAAACGACAGTCTGATTAGGCCAGAGTGACATCACGAGTGACAATGCGAGAGAATGAGACGAGTAGCAGCGAATAAAAAATTGGAGAAAGCACTTAAGCTCCGCCTTATGGGTACGAGGCGGCAGCCTTAATGCGTTAATGCCCGCACATGCGGAATTGGTCATTCCCTTTTAACATTCGGAGATCGCAGGGAGTGGTATACCACCCCTGGCACAGTGGTGTAGCGGTTAAGCGATGCGCCACTGACCTGCGATGGCAGGTGTTGCCACCGGTGAGGCTTACGCGACCCAGGTTGCTCTTCCCGAGGAACCTCTCGCGACCAATCATTAATTTCACTGCCACCTGCCACGGTGGGCAGTTTTTTTTTCAGAATCCGATGTTGCAGGTTGTGATGGCGCCACAACGTCAAATGACTTAAGTTGCCCAACTGCCCCCTAGGTTGCTTCTCTGGGAATTTTTCGTAGGTTTTCTCCATGATCGCCTGTGAGGCTTCAAACTGTCGTCAACGCCAACGCCAGACAATTCTTTTTCGATATGGGGTACTAACGTCTCACATTTCCGCTTCTACAGAAAGCTGTCGCTGAATGCTGTGTTAAGCAGTAGTAACCGTACTGTGAAGTTTATTCATCAACCTAGAGAAGTCACAGGGCCCTTCTCAGTACTTTCAGCGAAGCTCACGATGCTCAAAGCATCGCGAAGCATTCACCACTCACAGCGTTATGTGACCCTGTCTAACTATGCTGCAATCTCTGGGAGATTCTCTTCACGCGACTGGAACGCTGAACGATTTTCTTCATTTTGCACCCCACCGTGGTAGCTGTTCCATCCAACATGCTGACATGGCCTTTGAGAGTGTTGATCATTCTGGACCTCAGTGCTTGCTTTAGAAGCGGAATAATGAAAACCCCAGGTGTAAAAGGTAGATGAAAAAGTGGTATCAGAAGATGATAACATCATCATTCACAATTCTCGGCATCAGATTGTAGTAAAAATAGCATTCTGTGTTCTTTTCCAAGCCAGAAATGTAACTGACACCATTTATGCCAGCTCGTAGAGATTTCAGTACATGGACTTTATCGTTCCGACGTTGCACCTGCATCATGAGGTATGCTGTGCAGTGCAGAGCTGTGGATTAATTGAGTCCGTTTGAGCTTCTTTAACGTGCACTTACATCACGGAGCACACATCCGTCTTTTGCTTACCGCGTGTATCTAAATGAGACCGTCGCAACCGGGAGTCGATCTCGCTACCTTAGAATCGGCAACCGAACGTCAAACCCACTCAGCCACCTGCGGGTCACGTATAAATGAGATCGCGCTCCCAGAGCGTGGCGTGTCAGTCGTTGACAAAGATACGCAAGGTAAACTTGTGCAGCTTCACATCGTTTTGCACGCTGCGGTGTTTCGCCGCGCCATGTCCCGCCTCGGAAAGTGTCCCGGTAACGCACATGAACGTCTCGTATGTTTCAGGCCGTAGATATTATGCAGCCAACATGCGCGAAGTTGTCAGCACTCAGACGGCGACTAATTCACAAGAAAACCAACTTCGCTTCCAAAATGCACAGCAAGGCTCCTTAACAGATCGCTCCACTGTCATTGCAGGCTAGCCCCTTACAGGTTTCCTTAGACAGTATGAAGACTTTCAATTACTTTTTTCAATAAAGTCTATAAACAAACTCCTTAGGCCAGTCTACAATCAATACAAATGTTATAGACAGTGTATACACATTCTCTTGAGTTATGGTAATACACTTTAGTGGTCTTTTCTCCATAGACTGTGAACAGAAAGAAGGAAATATTAATACAAAGGCAATATACTTTATAAGAAGTCTAGAGCAAGTCTATAGACCATTTTTATAAGGGAGTGCATCGCTCACTTACACTCCTCGATCATAGGCTTCGAAATATGCGCGAGCCATGATCGATCGTAACTTTCGAACACATCAAACCAGGCGATTTGTAGAAAATTGCAGGGTGTGCATAGCCAAAGAGCTGCAGTCGTGAAAAGTTAGTGGAAGAAAAGGTTTCATTTGTCCCATTTCTATGTCGGCAAAACGTTTCTGTCAGAATCACTGCAAGTTTTAGCCCTTTCATATGCATACTTATTTACAGCATTGCAGTAACAGCATCACGCAGCTCAGGCTGCGAGAAGGACTCGTTTTGCAAAAACATGCAGAGCCACTTAAAATACTGCTTATGTGTGAGAATGCGGAAGCATTAAAGTGCGGAGAAATACTATAGGTCATCACTGCTAGGCATAACTATGCATATTTTGTACAAATTCTATGCACTTTACATACCTTACTTGTAAGTGCTGAGTCGTAATATGTTACAGAATCATGACTTTCATAGGTTACAATAAGTTATGTCTCCTCATTTATGTCTGCATATGTACGCTTATGTGTTACATCGTACATTTGCGTTCTAATATCCTCCGAATTTCGTGTCGTTGACGGCGGACGGCGGACGCCGGCTTTCGTGCTAATGTGACATATAAAGATTTCGCATTAATAACGCTCCTACTTTATAGCTCATCATCATCATTATGAGCCTGACTACGCCAACTGCAGGCCAAAGGCATCTCCAGTGTCTCTGCAATTAACCCTGTCCTTTGTCAGATGCGGCCAACGTATCCCCGCAAACTTCTTAATCTCATCCGCCTACCTAACCTTCTGCCGCCACCTAATACGCTTGCCTTCTTTTGATATCCACTCCGTTACCCTTAAGGACCAGCGATTATCCTGCTTTCGCATTACATGAACTGCCCAAGCCCATTTCTTCCTCTTGACTTCGACTAGGATATCATCAACCCGAGTTTGTTCCTTCACCCACTCTGCCCGCTTCCGGTCTCTTAACGTTACACCTGTCATTTTTCGTTCCGTAGCTCGCTGCGTTTTCCTTAAGCTAAACGCTTTTCGTTAGCCTCAACGTTCCCGCTCCATAGGTGAGTGCCGGTAAGATACAGCTTTATAACTCAAGGCAGCGCAAAACAGGCACCACTGCCACAACTCTGAATGAACCTTGGTACTCATATGGGACCTCGACAATTTCATTGCATAAGAACTCTAGTCCTGCTTATGAATAGAAAAATAAAAGCGTCCGCTTTTTGCAGTTCTCCGGAGACAAGGATTGCACTCACTTGGGTCAGGGAGTCTCCAAGCAGCCAGATGCGGGGGTAATCGACGCGCGCAGTATCGATAACCGTACCATTGATATCCGATGTGCTTCCAAGGTCAAGGACATTCAAGACGAGACAGGAAAAAAGGACAGAGAGTGCTTTGGCCATTCTCGCTTTGTAGCGCAGCCTGCGAGTGGGTCTTAAAGCAATACTTTCTGCTGCTTCGCGATGGAACCAACACAGCGCTCCTCAACGTCTAAGCACGCGTGCGTGATTCAGTAAAGGTGATAGCAGAAGCTCGCGATAAAAGTGGTTTGCGGTTCTTTGTTCGGCCTGATAAGAAGTGCCGGTAGAGAAGAATGAACGTGATATGAACAGGTGATCAGGCAGAGCGAAGGCTGGCTGCTTCCACATCTTTGTTAGCCCAATCAGTTTCAGTCCCGGCAGTCAGCTGCCCATCCAAGTTTTTGAACTGTATAGCAACCTTATTAACAGCGAACATACACGTAATTAATGTGTTTTATTTCGTGTACTTAATTTGTTTCACTTATGTCACCTACCCCTTAAGTAGTAAAGTGAACTGAATTGAAGTAAAGGAATAAAACCGCGGTTCATAATGTATACAAGGCGACACTTCTTGTGCTCGAACGATGCTATAAAAAGACAAGCAATAAGTGGGCGTGAAGTTTAGATTGTTTGCGTCATTCACACTTTTACAGGCTTTTATACCGATTAATAAAAAGGCTCATTTGATAACTCACACTGTGGGAGACTATGTCCGGGTTACTTGCTCCGCAGACATTAAGGTTTGTGTAATTGTAAAGCTCGTGTTGCCGATTTGAATGAAATTGATGATCATTCTGATTATTATTAACCTTTATGGCACCAGGGCCGCTTTGGCCAAAGGGTGCCGTGGCTCAAGGTAGTTTTCATTACACAAGGACGCTTCATTACACAGTGGAAACCGGCGGGTAGCCGGCGGCACTGGGGATCGAACCCCGCCCCTCCAGCATGCAGTTGACTAAAATTAGTTGAGCTAAACTTTGCCCAAGTGTGAAGCACACACTGGTCTGAAGATAGGCAGAGGTTTGGCATATCGGCGTAGATTCGTGCCCTGTTAAAATGGACGACTCGCATTATGGACAATTTTTCTGAGGAGTGAACTTTTTAAATGCATTTATGCCTCGTTAATATTGCCGCGAATATTTGCAGCGTTTGTCCGTTTTTCAAATCTGCCACCACACCACCTTAACGCTTTGTTTGCGACGCAAGACGCGGCTAGATTTATTTCGATTGATCGCCGCCAGGCAGGGCTGATGCTACGTTGTTCCGGAATGTCCGCCGAGCATGCTTGTCGCTTCGCCGCCGCCGAGTGATTCAGTCCATTTTGGGTGCAAGTCAGCCCAATAAACAGTTTTCTTTTAGAAGACCCTTTTGTCCGTCTTCATCGCTGTTTCGACTCCCGTCACCACTACGTGACATCTGTTGGAGGTGCGCGGTAGCCTTCCATGTTCCGGACGCCCCCTTCAAGTCGTGAAGCCAGCACTCAGCGCTTCGCTCCCGAGGACGAGCCAGCCGACGTCTCCAAGGAGAGGAGCCTGAGTTCGGGAAACTGCCGCACCGCACCAGACAGCGAAACGACGCTGCTACGAGCACCGCAACCTCGCCGAAGCTGTCGACATCGATCATACTGCAGCAGCCGCGGGGCTGCCAACTTTCAATGGATCCCTAGGCGAAGACCCTGAAGAATGGTTGGACCAATTTGAGCGCGTGGCGTCATTCAACAAGTGGGATGATGCGGAAAAAATTGAACACTTGTTTTTCTCATTGGATGGCTCCGCACGCACGGGGTACGAAACCTACGAGTCGTCCCTTACGACATGGGAGCCATTCAAGAGAGAACTATTGGAGGTATTCACCAGTGTCGTAAGGAAAGAAAGAGCCGAATGACTCCTCGAGTCCAGGATCCAGCTTCCGAATGACCCCGTCCAGGGTTACGTCGAGGAGAGGAAGCGCCTATTTCGCCGCGCCGACCCCGAGATGACCTAGGAAAAGAAAGTTCAGTTTTAATGCGCAGTGTAAAAGAACAACTCTTTGGCACCCTCGTCCGCCAGCCGCCAAAAACAGTACAGGAATTCATGCGACAAGCCTGCACGATTGAGAAGACCCTCGACGTCCGAGATCGACAGTACAATCGCCCTTCCTCTGCCTGTGCAATCCGTCCGGACACGCCGGCCACCAGCAGCTACAGCTTGCAGGAAGTTATCCGCAAAATCGTCCGAGAGGAGCAACGCTGATTGCCTCTCACGAGCCCCTGTAGATACACCGCCGCCGGACGACGATGAGGACGCCTTCCTGGGAACCATCAGCCCCAGCTCTTTTGCCCAGCAGCAACGCTCGAACCCCGACCTAAAACGCCTCATCGAGTACCTGGAAGGCAAGGCTTCTTCACCCCCCGCTCCATTCAAGCGAGGACTGTCTTCCTTCTGTGTGCGAATCGGGTCCTCATGAAGAACTTTGCAGCGAGCAAAACAGCCTAACTCCTTGTTGTACCTGCTTGTCTCCGCGAAGAAGTTCTACAGGCTTCACACGACGAGCCGACCGCTGAACATCTCGGGTTTACTCGCACCCTCCGCCGCAATCAAGACATTACTGGCCCCTACGGTCTCCCGATGTCGCACACTATGTGAAAACCTGCCGAGATTGTCAGCGACGAAAGACCCCTCCAACACGACCAGCAGGATTTCTGAACCCCATTGAGCCTCCCTCAAGGCCCTTTCAGCAAATTGGCATGGACTTGCTTGGCCCTTTTCCAACGCCAACATCTGGAAATAAGTGGATCATCACAGCGACCGACTACCTGACCCGCTACGCCAAGGCTAAAGCCCTACCGAACGGAACAGCAGCAGAAGTCGCCAAATTTTTCGTGGAGTGCATTCTTCTTCGACATGGCGCCCCCGATGTGCTCATCACTGACAGAGGAACAGCATTCACGGCGGAACTAACGCAAGCCATCCTGCGCTACAGCGAAACCAGCCACCGGAGGACAACTGAATACCATCCGCAGACCAACTGACTGACCGAGCGCCTGAACAAAATCATCGCCGATATGTTTGCCATGTATGTAGGTGCCGAACACAAAACCTGTGATGTCATCCTGCCTTACGTCGTCTTCGCCTACAACACCGCAGTGCAGGAGACCACCCAGATGACAAATGTTAGACTCGTCCATGGCAGGGAGGCAACGACCACGGTAGACGCCATGCTGCCCAACGTTACAGAAGAAGGGAACGTCGACGTTGCCGCCTACCTTCAACGCGCAGAAGAAGCTCGAAGGCTTGCCCGATTACGGATAAAATATCAGCAGCGGCCCGACGCCAGACGCTACAACCTACGAAGACGCAACGCGGAATACAAGCCAGGAGACCAAGTCTGGGTGTGGACGTCCATTCGCCGCCGTGGATTGAGCGAAAAGCTTTTGCGCCGCTATTTCGGCCCGTACAAGGTTCTTCGTCGGCTAGGTGAACTGGATTATGAAATCCTCCCTGACGCAATGACTGCATCCCAGCGACGCCGCGTGCGACCAGAAGTTGTCCATGTAGTACGTCTAAAGCCGTATTATGCGCACTAAAGGCCGCTGCATTTCCATGCTCTATTTAAGCAAGATCCGTTTTTATTGCTCTTACTAGTCGCATTATTTGTTTTAATGCATCGGGTCGATGCTTCTTTGAGAGGGGAGTAATGCCGCGAATATTTGCAGTGTTTTTCCGTTTTTCAAATCTGCCGCCACACCACTTTATCGCTTTGTTCGCGACGCAAGACGCGACTAGATTTATCTCGATTGATCGCAGCCAGGCAGAGCTGATTCTACGTTGTTCCGGAATGTTCTAGTAACTTTGCACGCTTTATCTCGAAAGTTCGCTATCAGCTTTAAATTGAGCCCGGCCGACAGCGGCGGGCATTCTGTTCGACGACCGCCGAGCACGCTTGTCGCTTCGCCGCCGCAAAGTGATTCAGTCCATTTTGGGTGCAAGTCAGCCCAATAAACAGTTTCCTTTTAGAATGCCCTTTTGTCCGTCTTCATCTCTGCTTCGACTGCCGTCACCTCTACGTGACAATATGGCAACTCGCTGTCCAGACAATGGATTGGATGAGAAAGCACGGAGCCCCTTTTGACACATGTATTTTCGTGCTGTTAATGTTGAAAGCGATGAGACCAAAATCCCGATTATATTTTTAGTGCAGAACACCAGCGAAAGGCAGTGCAAATGTCACAGCAATGACCTTTGTGTTTGTGTGTCGTTTCATACTTCAAAGTGGAAAGGCGCCCTGTTGACGCAGCTTACCATTCCCCGCATTGCATGAACGGTTCCAAAGAAAATTATCTTTGTACGCTGCACTCAAAACTACATTTAGCAGCTGTCAGCTGAGTGCGTGCAGCGTTCTTGGGACGTGAACAGCCGTAGTAGGAGATACCTAATCACGCCAAGAGGTGCCATCACGCTTTTCATGGACCACTAAGTACTTCAAACGTGCTTCAGCTTACACTGCATGATTTTGAAGATAATGGCGACAAACTAATGCACCTAGGGCAACCGAGATGGCCGCTTTCCACTTCATTGCCCCTCCACAATGCAAAGAAACAGTCAGTATAATTATAAAGTGCTTTTATTTCAGAATATTTCGGTTTCTCCGTATTCCTTATTGCAGACGACTCGCTTTATGGACACTTTTACTCGGGAACGAAACCGCCTTTTTAAAGGTCAGAAATGCATCCTCACCAAAAAGTATCTTCTGGATGTCAGCGCTGGCGAAACCACACACAAATCTGTCTCTGAAAGTTTCTTCTAAGTTCGCTCCAAAGTTGCATGTTTCTGCAGATCGCTTGAGGCCTGCCACGAACAGCGCGATGCTCTCCGTTTGCTGTTGCGTTTTCCGGTGAAACTTTGCTCTTTCCGCTATAACCGATGGCTTGGGCGAAAGATGCTCTCGTAATGCTTTCTGCAGTTCTAACAAAGACTGACTAGCCGGCGTGTTCGGGGCGGTCAAACTCTTCAATAACTTGTACGTCCTCGGACCCAAGATACTCAGGAAGGCATCTACTTTGTTCTCTCTGGAATCTTATTCACTCGCAGGAATGCATTCATCCTTTCTTCGTACGTTTCCCAATCCGACTGAGATTCATCGAAAGTTTCCCCTTGCCCAATCGTGACCATCCTGGATGTTTCCGAGTCGCTCCGTCGTTCTTGTACGCTTGGCTGAATATCCGTCTTAACGGTCTCTGTGGGAACGGTCATCGGCCTGCTTCAGGATCCCATCCTCGTCGCCAAAAGTTGTCGTTTCTTGGGGGGGGGGGGGGGGGGGAACGACACTGTAGCCGAGGTGAAACAAGAACTAAGGTTTAATGTCAGCCGGCCTTCAGACCGCGCGTCCCGCTGGTCGACGGCTGCCCGTGCAAACCAGCACGCCATGCACTTATATCGGGATACAGACAGGCAAGGGGGCGGTGTCCAAATACCGGCACGTGGCCATGATTTCGCCGTTTGCTTATCGTGATACAAACACAACAATTTGAATATTGTTTTCGTTGTTTATTTTATTATTTTTCGCTCCGCTGCCTCCCAAGGTCCTTTTGCATGCCGACATGACCACGAAGAACTGGAGCAGAAGAGCTTTCACTCTAAAAAGTGTGGGGCCTGCCCTACAGCCCCCTGAGTTTGCTTTCCCGCGAGGCACCGTGCAGCGGCGGTTCACCTCGAGGCTGAGCGCATTCCCTTGTGAGTTACATTAACTGGCAAGAGAGGGCGCCAGCATCGCTGCGCGGAGACTGCCAAAGCCCGCGCGCGGGAGAGGGGGCAGTGGGGCTTCGGCTGGGATAATCGGCGCGAGCGGACGTGTCGCTGGCGGCTCCGCTCTACGCAGGCGGGGCGAAGGAGCCACGGGGAGACAAGCTCCCGTACTCGTCCCGTCCGGCCGGTGGAGTTTATATCCCTTGCCCTAGCGCGGGCGAACATTCGCTCGGAACCTTGCTGGTGAGTCGGACGTCCTCGATTGATTAGCGTACCTTGTTGCTAGCTGGCGTTATTGTTTCTGTAGCAATAAATGCCTGTTTGTGTCTGCCAATGTGTCGTTCCTTTGTTCCCTCAGAGCAAGGCCCGCCGTCTTCGGCGAGCGCTCGGTAGCGTACGCGATCACGGGGTGGGGTCTGGGCGGCTTTGAACCGTGTCAGCCGCGATTGAGTGGGGAGAACGTACTTATCTCCCCAAGTCAACCCCACTTCTGACAGCCCAACGTGGGGCCTGCTCTTGGAACATTGGACGACTGTCGGTTCGGTTCGAGGAAAGTTCTTTGTCCGGACTTGACAAGTGCTAGGCCTAGAGTGAATTTTGATCGCTAGGACCTGCGGCATGCTTTCTTGAGTGCGAGGTGTATTGCGCTGCAGCATGTTTGAACTTTTCGACATGATCAGCACATTTTTTCCCTGGAGATTCTTCGCGAGAATCACTTGGTCCGCATCGAAGGAGCGCGAGGCCTAGCGCCCGCGGAGTCGCCGAGCCCGAAGCGAGTGAGTACGGAAGCCGCGTGGGTGGTCCGAGTTTCTGTATATATTTTCTCTACTGTCTCTTTTTCGACTCTGGGAGTCGCGGCTCCGGGAGCCGGGTGGCCTGGGGCCACGGGTGCCGCTACGAGCTCGCTGGTATTGCAGCTCCTCACCGGGCGCTCCGACACCGTCTGATACGGTGGGCGCCGACCGCTCAGAAGCTGCTTTGTGCAGTGAGCGGAGTAGGACCACCCCACAAAGCTGACGTCTCCTCCCGGCTGCGCGCGCATAACCCGTTTCGGGTCTTTGTTGTGGTCACGGTCGTTGTCGGAGTGGTAGTTAGGCCTGAGGCTTTCGGAGCTGCCTGCACCACGTTAAAAGAGACGCGACCACCGGGCCGTGTCGTTGAGAGGGGGCCCGCTTTGCTGCCCGCCTGTTTTTTTTGTAACCTCGCAAGAACTGAGCAGTCTCGTTCAACTCAAGAAAGGACTTTATTCACTCGAAATTTGCGTTTGCACAGCCGCCGACACGATTTGCTTGTGAGTTAGGCATTGTGCCACGAGACCCTTGCGGATGACGTTTCCCCTGCCGTGACCTACGTTAAAGGCACGCCGAGAGCGTTTCGGCAATTTTGCAGATTCGGTGGAGCCACCCAGGCTTGCTGTCCGGTGCACATCGTCTCGCTGCCACCTGCTGCGACGGAGCGGCCTGTATCCTGTTCGTCGCATCCATCCGGGGCAGCTGTGGCGAGACCAGTCAGCAGTCACCTCCGGCTGCTGCTGCCCTGGCGACTACTGCAGGATCCTGGCCTGCAGTTTTCCCACCGGCCTTCGATTCGCGGGCCTGCAGACACGGTAGTCCGCGGGCCGTGCGAGTCGTCCCAGCGGAGACCTTCACGCCGCCTTCGGAATACCGCGGAACTCTGCGTGGATGCTGTCGGCGTGACCTCCGCTGCAGGACGTGCCTCAAGGACATGAAGACCAAGAGACTCCTCCATAGCATGTACTTTCAGGCGCGTGTGTATATTTAAGGTTGGGGGATGTGGGGACCTGCCCTGCAGCCCCCTGAGTTTGCTTTCCCGCGAGGCACCGTGCAGCGGCGGTTCACCTCGAGGCTGAGCGCATTCCCTTGTGAGTTACATTAACTGGCAAGAGAGGGCGCCAGCATCGTTGCGCGGAGACTGCCAAAGCCCGCGCGCGGGAGAGGGTGCAGGAGGGCTTCGGCTGGGATAATCGGCGCGAGCGGACGTGTCGCTGGCGGCTCCGCTCTTCGCAGGCAGGCGGGGCGAAGGAGCGACGGGGAGACAGGCTCCCGTACTCGTCCCGTCCGGCCGGTGGAGTTTATATCCCTTGCCCTAGCGCGGGCGAACATTCGCTCGGAACCTTTCTGGTGAGTCGGACGACCTTGATTCATTAGCGTACCTTGTTGCTAGCTGGCGTTATTGTTTCTGTAGCAATAAATGCCTGTTTGTGTCAGCCAATGTGTCGTTCCTTTGTTCCCCCAGAGCAAGGCCCGCTGTGGTCGGCGAGCGCTCGGTAGCGTACGCGATCTCGGGGTGGGGTCCGGGCGGCTTTGAACCGTGTCAGCCGCGATTGAGTAGGGAGAACGTACTTATCTCCCCGATTCAACCCCACAAAGGAGAGCAGGCTCGTACAGGTAAAAGCGTGGTTTGAAAGTGCAAATCGCAGTTTTACCCAGAATAGCGGTCCACCATTATAATATCCTACCTTCCTCCTTCGTTTACGGCGCGGTTAAGGTGACCCCCGAGATAAGTGAGACACTTGCTGCGCCATTTCCTTTCCTCAAAAACCAATTTTCCCTTATGGTAGCCCAGCATGCTCCGGTAAAAAAGCAGAGCTGTAAAAGACAAATAAAAATAAAAACGCAAAGCTATTGTCCGGCATTCAATTAGCATCACTCTCGGTACGAGATTGATTCGAAAATGAAGTTTGTTCTATTCCCAAAAATGACTAACATCCTCTTCGCCACCTTGCTCCTTGACAGTGGCACTAATTCTTTGATGGCAGGTTACGCCGAACGGTAGCGACTTCGTTATGAACTTGAAAGCCCCAAAACGATTCCGGGTATACACACTTCTGCATGTTACTTTGGTCTTCGTCCGCCAGGTGTAGTAACTACGATCGAAATGTTCGGATTGAAAAAGTTTTCAATAGCCCTGAGAGAACCAGGCACTGAAGAGTGGTGTTCTGGCCATCGGCGGTTATTCTAGAGCCAGCCAACAGCGCGTGTCAGCGATTGCACTGCCGCTACCGCGTTGACACATCTTCGTCTTTACAATAGCCCCCGGGGATGAAAAGAGATGCATCCTGGCGACTCAAGGCGTAGTGCACATCAAGGGGTCATAGTAAGGCTACAGATGACTTATAAGCACCGTTTCACGGCCACGACGGCGAAGGCCAGAAGGTGTCAATGGTTCGACGGCATAGTTCAAAGGAGAAGGTTGAGAGAGAACACGGTAAGGTCCGTGATATTTGGCGAGGAATTTGGACGACAGGCCAGGAGAGCCAGCAGAGATCCAGAGCCAAACAAGTGAGCCGGTGGGAAGGGGTACGTGGGTGTGGCAACCAGAATCTCGGCGCTGTTTTTCTCGATTCTAATCATCGGACGTGAGGAAACGGGCGAGCTGTCGGCATTCCTCGGCCTACTAAGCAATTTCAAAAGCAGCCGCGCAGTCGGATGCATCAGGATGTTAGGAAAGATTTGTGTCACGCATACTTGTAGGTTCACGTCCGTAAAGAAGAAAGAACGGAAAATGTCCGGTGGTGGACAGGACGGCGGCATTATATGCATAGGTGACGAATGGAAGGACTAGGTCCCAGTTAGAATAGTCTGAATTGGTTTGCATCGTTAGCATGTCACCGAGTGACCGGTTAAACCGTCCGGTGAGGCCGTTGTTCTGAGGATGGTACGCTGTGCACGTTCTGTGAACGATGCGGCATTCTGCGAGGAGCGCCTGGACAATCTCTGATAAAAACACAAGGCCGCGGTCGCTCAGAAACTCACGAGGAGCGCCATGACGAAGAATGGGCTGGCGGACAATGAAGAAAGCTACACCACGCGCTGTAGCCGCTGGAAAAGCCGCCGTCTCAGCATAGCGCATGAGATGGTTTATGGCGACTATAACCCAACGGTGACCAGAAGGGGAAGAGGGCAGGGGCCCATAAAGGTCGATGCCTACTCGATCAAAGAAACTGGCCTGTATGGTATTGGCTGCGACGGGCCAAAAAGGCGCTTTGGTAGGGACTTGCGGCGTTGGCAAACAAGGCATGAGTGAATGTTCTTGCGCAAAAAGCTTTATATTCCACGCCAGTAGTACCGGTGCCGAAGTCGAGTGTAGGTTTTCAAAACACCAGCATGAGCAGTGTGGGAGTCGGCTTGGAAAAAGGCGCAGACCAGCTCGTAGGTGGCGAGGAATGACGAGGAGCCATTTTCGACCGTCGGGCAGGTAATTACGACGATAGAAGGCACCGTCATGCAGAGCGAAGTGGCGGGCTTGGCGCCGAAGAGAGCGAGAGGCTGCCGCCGTAGGGCGCCCATACAGATAGCGCACGAGATATGTAATCCTGGGGTCCTTACGCTGTTCCACAAGCATCTTTGGTGGGTGCAACGAGGACAGCACGGAGTCAATGCTGGAGATGTTGGCAGAGTCGGAAGGCACCGGAGACCGGGAGAGGGCGTCAGCGTCAGAATGCTTGCCTCTGGAACGGTAGACGACTCTAATGTCGTACTCCTGAAGGCGTAACACCCAACGGCCAAGGCGACCCTATGTATCCTTCAACGACGCCAGCCAGCACAAAGCGTGATGATCGGTGACTGCGTCGAATGGGTTACCGTAGAGGTAGGGTCGACATTTGGGTATCACCCACAGAATGGCCAAGCATTCTTTTTCTGTGGCGGAGTAATTAATCTCGGCCTTGGACAGCGTGCGGCTCGCATAGGCGGCAACGTATTCTTGAAATCCAAGGATTGGCTGGGCGAGCACAGCACCATTGCCCACGCCGGTACTATCCGTGTGTATCTCTGTCGGGGCGTTAGGGTTGTAATGACGAAGGATGGGGGGTGAAGTAAGGAGCCGACTTAAGGTAACACAGGCTTCATCGCACTGAGAGGACCATGAGGACTAAGAGCTCTTCAGGGCTTGAAGCCGCGTCAATGACGAAATGATGGTAGCGAAATTTAGTATGAAGCACCGAAAGTGGGCACTGAGGCCAATGAAACTCCGCAGTTCTTTAAGAGTAGACGGCGTTGGAAAGTTGGCAACCGCGCGAAGCTTTGCTGGATCCGGAAGGATGCCCGCTTTGGATATGACATGGCCGAGTATGGCGAGTTGGCGAGCTCCGAAGCGGCATTTATTCAAGCTCCAACTCAAGCGTCTTCCAGCTCAAGCGCTCCAGCTCCAGCGTCTTCCAGCTCAAGCCACCCAAGACGTTATCCATCATGCGTTCGAATGTTGCGGGGGCATTCCAAAGGAAAATGGCATGACATTAAATTCGTATAATCCGTCGGCATGAGGAAAGCAGTTTTTTAACGGTTGGATTCGGCCAAGGGGATTTGCCAATATTCAGAACGCCGATCCAGTGACGAAAAGAATTCCGCTCCTTGCAGGCAATCGAGGGCGTCATCTATGCGCGGCAGAGGATAGACATCTTTTCGAGTTGTTGTGTTCAGGTGGCGATAATCCACACAGAATCTTATGGAGCCATCTTTCTTTCCAAACCAGCACGACCGAGTATGACCAAGGGCTGTGAGAAGGCTTTATAATCCCGCGCTCAATCATGTCGTCCACTTGTTCGGTGATGACTTGACGCTCTGTTGTTTACACGCGATATGGGCGCTGTCGCCGAGGTGGATGGGAGCCAGTATCGATGGTATGGTGGACATCGAAAGAATGCCCGAGGGGAGACTGGCATGCGTCAAACGATGACCGAAATTGGTGCAACATGTAGAACAGCTGGTTACGGCGCGTAGAACTGAGATCTTGATCGATGGCGCTATACATTATGTCTGACGGCGGTCAGGATGACAGGGGAACAGGAGTAAGAGAGTTCAGCGATGGAGCAAGAACAGTTTCGCGTTCGTCGATGACTTGCAGGATTTCAGCCGGTTCGACGCACCCAAGGCATTCACCATGAATCAGAGTCACTGGAGATGACAAGGGGTTGCGGACGAACATGGCTGTCGTTCCGGAGGTCACCGTGAGGACAGCGAAGGGAAGAGGCATGTCCTTGCGGCGAAGAAATAAATCAGAGGGAGTAAAGATTACAGGTACAGCTGGTTGGCCGCGTAGTGATGCGCACGAGAGGGATATAAGGACGGAGGAGTTTGCAGGGAGCTCGACATCGTGAGTCATGTGTACTTTGGCCGGATATTCAGGAAACGGTTCGGCTGGGGAGGCGTTGGGCAGGGCAGAGAAGGTAACTTCGGCGCGGGCGCAATCGACGACGGCGGAGTGCTTAGAAAAGAAGTTCCATCCTAGAATTACGTCATAGGAGCAAGAGGAGAGGATCAAGAATTGAATTATATACAAGATGTCTTGAATAACCACTCGTGCTGTGCATGTTGCGAGCGGCTCGACCTGTTCGGCGGTAGCAGTGCGAAGAGAAACTCTAGAAAATGGTGGCATAACTTTCTTCAGTATTCGGCAAAATTCCGCATCCATAACTGAGACAGCAGCCCTGGTGTTACGAGAGCACACGTTTCAACACCTTCAATAAAAGCATCAAAAGCATTTGTTGATGACATCAGAAACCTTGGAGAGTTCCGAGTGGGCGCAGCTCTTGCCTCGGGAACTGCGCACATTAGTTTTCCGCAGCGGAAGGGCTGATGCGAGTGCGCATAAGAGAGACGTAACGGCGCCGCGGAGAAGAGGAGCGTCGAGAAGTGGCAGCCTCGCCGTCGGTGGAGAAGGCAGGAGGCAGGGGTCCGCTTGTACGCGGTGTGGCTGCGTGTAAGACCCATACGCAGATGGTGGCAGGACGTCAGCAGGCGAAGAAGGACGACTGCGGCAGTGGCGGGCAAATGGGTCTGCTGTCGTGAATGCGCCACGGACGACCGTAGTGGGGGAGTTTCGGCGCGAAGCGAGGCGACGGTGGTGCCACCCGAGCCCGATACGAGGAAACAGGCGGGGGCGTCGAAGGCAGCGGCGTTTGAGTGGCGTCCTGAAAGTGTCCAAGGGATGGGATGGTGATCTGGCCAGAGCGGCGGCGTACGTAAGAGGGGCAGCCACAGGTTGCTGAGGCAGGGTGGCTGCGCCTCGGCGACCAGGGCTCGGATCGTCTGCAGAAGGGTGGGAGTCAGCACTGGCAAGGGGTCCCGAACTTCCGCGATGAGCGCTATTTGAAGTGCGATCTGTTCTATGATGAACTGCTAAATATCATGCCTGAGCTGAGGCCCTCGTGCGGTCATGGCATCAGCGGGAATGGACCTCGACATGCTCTACGGTGCGACGAGTGAGGACGCGTTGCTTGCAGAGCTCCTCGTAGCTCTGGCACAAACTGATAACGGAGGCCTGCTTGGCCAGATGCATTTGGAACGCATCTTCATCAATACCCTTCATAATATTTTTGTCTTATCAGCCTCGGACATATCACAATTCACGCACTTGCAAAGATCCACTACGTCCTCAATATAGCTAGTGAATGTCTCGTCGGCCTGCTAAACCCGCTCTCGTAAGCGCTGTTCGGCGCGGAGTTTGCGCACACCAGGACGGCCAACTACATCAGTGAAGCTTGTCTTGAATGTGTACCATGTGGCGATATCCGCTTCGTGGCTGCGGAACCAGCGATTTTCGACCTCAGTCAGGTAAAAGATGACGTTGTTAAGTTTCATGGCGTCATCCCAGCGGTTGTGCGTGCTGATCCGCTCGTTGGAAGCCAGCCAGTCCTCGACTTCATAGTCTCCGATCCCACTGAAGACAGCCGGGTCCCGTTGTCGAGGCGTGCCGGAGCAGACAAGCGAGGCAGGCGGCGGCTGGGGAGTCAGGGGGGCGTTATTCGGCACTTAGGATGTTACAGTGCCGCTGCGCAGCTCCAGGACGGGATCAGGGGCAACTTCATCTACTTGAAAAGGGGTTTAATAGCCGTGAGAGAACCAAGCACTTAACGGTGTTCTTCTGGCCGTCGGCGGTTGTTCTAGAGCCAGCCAGCAGCGGTCGCTCAGCGGTAGCACTGCCGCTACCGCGTTGACACATCTTTGTCGGTACAGGATATTTTATTAGTGGAAACAAGACATTCCTGTTTGTGCACCACAAGGATTTCAGTACGTCATGAACAATTATGCAAGAATCAAAGTTCAACTGATCATTTTGGCCGCCGCTGTGGCTCAGCTGTTATGGCGCTCGCAAACCGAAAGACACGAGTTCAATCCCCCGGCCACGGCGGTGGAATTTTGATGGAGGTGATATTATAGAGGCCCGTGTACTGTGCGGTGTCAGCGCACGTTAATGAACCCCAAGTGGTGGAAATTTCCGGAGCCCCTTACTACGGCGTCCCTGATAGCCTCAGTCGTTTTGGCATGTTAAAGCCCCATGAACCAAACCAAACCATCAATAGATCATTTTACGTTTGGGAGCTCCGGTGTGTCATGATGAAAATGGGGGCGCAAACAAAAACGGAGACACCTAGAGAAGACCACCGGACGAGCGCCTTTTCCTCAACTGGTTTATTTGGAAGGAAACTAACTCCTAAATAAAAACGATACTAAAGGCAGCAACAAAAAATTGTTTTCGTATCAATATTAAGAAATGAAACGAACAAGATGAAAAACTAAAATCCTTGCAGGCAGCCTATTTCCTTCTTAGACAGCGAGAGCGAAGGCTTGCTCACGCAGTTTCCATGCGAAGCTACGGGGAATGCTTCCATCACCTCTCTGGTTCTTTGTTGGGGGTGACGATACAACGCCTGAGGGGCCTCAAAGAGAGAAGACGTCAACTGTTGTATTCTCGGATATGTTCACTCACCCCTGACGAACCGTCATTTTTGTGCTGTCTAAGGCGAATGTTCAAACACCGCTGGTTTGGCCTATGTACACTAACGCACAGAGGAACGAAATTTTATACATCACACCAGTTTCACATCGCAAAAATTGCACTCAGCCTCACTTTGTAGGAACGGGAACACTTTCCACCATTCCTTGCACAAGAGGGCAAAGTCTTCCTAATCTCATGGGGGCAGATAGGGCTACTCCGACATCATATCTTTTTGCAACATGTCTTAACCCATGAGATAAGCGGTGAATGTAAGGTATTACAGCGTGCTTCTTCGAGTTCGCTTCAGTTGGGGATAAACGGCGTTTGACCCACTTCATTAACTTCATACATGACTAGAAAATGACATTTATATGATAGCCTGCTTTTATCAATATGGAAACTTGGGTGTTGAACCTTTCGCATAGAACATGAAGGCAAGAGTTTGTTAGGCTTGATTTGAGACAAGAAACAGCTATTCTGTTCTTCACTAGTTTAGAATGTTCGGTTTTGCAGTTGAGCAGTGGTGTTCTTTTACCTTGCCCAGTACTGCCGGCAAACATGCCTAGAACTGAAGTGCAACTTGAGATGCAGAAACTGTAACTAAATGTCTTTTGGAATCTCTACGGTAAATCTGAGACCAGATCCACACTATTAGAAGTTCTCAAAATTTTCACCACGCTGTTACTGAACCCGGCATTATCAACTAAGATAAAAAAAAACATCGACACAACGAAAACTGCCTTTGCGTAAACCGTCCAATCTTTGCAGAGAACACGATCCACTTCGCTCGAAAAAATACTACTCAAAAGGGGTGCCACAGGCGACCCGATGCAAATTCCCGACTTCTGTGAATATATCTTATCTCCCCACACTGCAATTGTGGAACGCAGGTCCTGTATTGTCACCCCCAAAAAAGAACCAGAGAAGCATTCAACATAGCTTCCCATGGAAACTGCGTAAGCAAGCCTTCGCTCTCGCTGCTTAAGAAGGAGATAGGCTACCTGCGCAGTTTTTAGTTTTTTTGTCTTCTTTGTCTTCTTTTTTAATATTGAGTTCTAATCCATTTTTTGTCGCGGTCTTTGGCATCGTTTTGTATTTAAGGGTACGTTTTCTTCCAAATAAATCAGTCGTGGAAAAGGCGCTCGTCCTGTGGTCTTCTCTCTGTGTCTCCGTTTTTTTTGCGCCTTTTTTATCATGAACAGCTTCCAATTACCTCAACTTTCCCCTTTGCTGAACTCCGGTGTGTCGCTTTACAAGTGAAAGCCAATACTTCGGAGTAGATTCACTACCTTAAAGGATCTCTGATTCCTTGGACACGTTTCGTAGCTCCACGTAGCACCTCATTTCCAAGCACTATCGCAGCCACTTAATGCTCCGGTTATTATGACAGGGGACAGGTTACAATCTAGGGCTTATGAAAATCAAGCCAAGTCATGTGAAACTGATCGAAAGCATGCGCATGTAGTATGAAAAAAAAATATTAGTGCTATTCTAAGATGTCCGTAGAATTTCTAAACCAGGTGTGGCAAGACAGCCATTGCAAACAGCCATCAAACAATTACCTTTATAGCGAAGAGCTGCAAAGAAAAGTGGGATGTGGCAGATTTCTTGTTTTTTTTTTTCAACACGCATCATTTCAGGGATTCTCCATAGGATGGCGCCAACTGCTAACAGCTGCATGCATGCCCCTCCCTTCTAGAACAAAGGAAGGCTGCCTTTAAAGGCAGAAATTGGAGGGGGTGTACAGATACCAGATAGTTGCGAACAGCACTTAGACCCGCGAGAAACTGCAGTTTGGCCACCTCTTATCTAAACCATGGCAAATATCCTTGGAAAAGATCAAAAAGTAGCGTAAGATATTAAACGCTTAAAGACGAGCAAATTGAGGCTTTGAATTCAACATTGGCCAACGCCTGCGAAATTTAATTGCAAGTTAATGCTGCCAAACAGCATATGTTTTGTCCATTTTACGAATTCCCTGGCACCCTGCGTTTAACTGCTTCTAACCATCCGTCTATGCAGCGTGTGCGCTCGTCGACGAAGAAAACTCAATGATGCGAGCGCTAGGAGTGTGTCCCGTTCTACTAAGGATTGAAGCGTACACACGGGGGCAAATGTTGATAAAAAAACTAAATTCATCATCCAGATGCTAGTAGCCTGGAGCACATATGATCACTGAAACGAAGAATCATACGAAATGTCTTTCTTTTTTAATTTGTATTTTTCATCAATGGGAGAATAATAACAGCGTAAGGAAAAAATTATCCGCCAACACTGCCTCAGTGTTCGACTTAAGAGCGTTTGCTACGGGAGCTTCAAGTGTTTACGTCGGTGTGCTCAGCAAACGTAGAGAAGAACAAATGCAAACATCCGCGGGTATTTCCTTTCCGGAAACATCCCTTCTAGGACACAAGCAGCGCCCTCCACCTCTTTGATTTTGCACAGCTCTTGCGATTTGCAGCTACCTTCGCTATATCCGGTATATTTCCTCGTTATATCAGTTATAAATTTCATAAACATGTGCATCGCAACCCGAGAAGTCGTTTCATACCACCCGGAACCTCTTGCGACAAATGGTTCGGCCGTAATGGCCGTCTGAAGATCCTGGGAATGCATGGTTTGGGGGCAGAAAGGTCGTCGGTGCGACTCCCACACAAACTTTAGTCTTTATCTTAATTATCAGTTTTGTCCTCCGGAACATGACAAGTCATTCGACACCACTTCGAATATTCTGCGCCATACTGGTGGCCCCCAAATTTTATGCAAATGGATGTAACGGGGGGTCGCACTACGATGGCCGCTTTACTGGCGCATACAGGGTATTTCACCTAAGACTGCATACAATTTTTGCAAATAGGCTTCTAGAGATGAAAGAGCGCTTTTTTCGGCATAGCACTGTCAGCGGTGTAGCACATCAGAATACAGCTAAGACGTGCTAACTATAAGGCTGGGTGACTAACT
Source organism: Amblyomma americanum (assembly GCF_052857255.1). Taxonomy (NCBI): domain Eukaryota; kingdom Metazoa; phylum Arthropoda; class Arachnida; order Ixodida; family Ixodidae; genus Amblyomma; species Amblyomma americanum. The sequence goes on from NC_135506.1 coordinate 89,042,053, forward strand.
TTGAATAGTTAACTTTTTAACTATTACCGTTATGGTCTTTAATTATTGAGAGGCGTCTAGCCCATCATAAGTACTGTCCATCAGTTTCTCGAATTTTGAAAAGGTGTTTAACCTCGGCGCTGTGGTGCAACAATTTTTGGTTATTTCGACGAGTTACATGACCTGGAGAGGTTGTTTTGCCTGCAAGCTCCTGGAAAGCGCTTGTATATTGGCTCAATGTGACCAGAATTTGTTGAGACACATCGCTGAGGGTAACAGCGTTTTCGATATTGATATTACTTATGGCGGGCTACACGCCTCTCGACAATTAGGAGCCTAACAATATTAGTTAAGGAATTAGCTATTCTATATTAGTTAACAATCCTCTTTGTTAGCAAATCTTAGCTGTATTCCGACGTACTTCACCGCAGACAATGCTATGGTGAAAACAATCGCTCTTCTAACTCAAAAAGCCTACTTTTAAAAATTGTGCAAAGTCCTATGTGAAACACCCTGAATCGAAATACCCTGTACGGATCGAAAGTATCAATAGAGGCGCTACGCACCCAGTGTTGCTATGTGAAAGTGTGGACACGTGGTAACTGTTTTAGTCAACTTGACCTTCATTGCAGACAGAGGCCTCCTCAACAAAAGTAAGTAGTAAGAGCTAACGCTCATAAAACAACCACATGCCTCCGGTCGGAACATAATCCACGACCTCAGAATAACGCACCCGGTGCTTTACCAAATAAGCTATGGCGACGGCTGTCAGGCAACCCCTATGTTCCTTGGTTTTGGAGACTGTTGGCTTCCGTAATGTATGTCATAACGAGCACCTCTTTCTATTCCCTTGTCTGCGGAGTACATTTGTGCAGCTCAAGTTAAAGAGTGCGAATTACGCATTGTACCATTGAATCTGAAGACAGCCGAGAGCACAAGCGTTCTCAGCGCTTCTATTTCAAAGTTTCCTTTCAGTACAATCTCTCGTTGTGATGCAGCGACAGACAAGCATAAGTTCATGGTCATTTGGAGGTCAATGGTAGACGCCTCGATCAAGTCCAGCTTTTTTGGACATCACTACTAACCGTTGGGCAACTGTGGAATTTCGCACATAATCTTATGAACATATTGACCTACCCGGCCCGTGCGTACCCAAATCTTGCTTTTTTAACAATGAACTGCAAAAACCACAAGCGTCCCGAGTAAGTATTTGCGGATGTATTGATATGGTGCATTCTTACGATATTTGAAAAAATTGCGGTCATAAAAGAATTCCCTTTGAAACATGTTTTCTTTTCAATATTTCTCGTGACGCATTTAATAGACGTAGATGGGATCATGCTGATAACTTCTTCTCTAGCTCACCGCGGCACAAAAAAATGACGTTACGGTCGCAACAATGAGTGGACGATTATTGTCAGAAAGTACAATATAGCAGTTTGTATTTGCACAACCATCGTGGTCACAAATTCGAACAAAAAACACTTATTGGCGATCATTTGGATTGATGCGGAAGAACTGCGATAACATACTTCTTTCACTCGTCAATGCTTTCCAGTTCTGATTTTATCCCTGTTCCGATCGCACAAAATGTGCCACACTCATAGGTCACGGCCAGTCCTCATACCTTGACCGGCGCAGTGGCGCAGCGCTTCGCTTAAGCGTTGCGCCACTCACCGGAAGGTTGCCGTTTTAAACACAGCCGCCAATATCGCTTCTGATACTCAGGTTATTCTTCTCAAGCAATGTGAGAAGGACCTCGTAATGCTATCGCATTAGAGTGAGCATGGGAGCTGCCACTGCGACAGCATGGCCAACACGATTATTCTGTTCTCACCGCAGGTATGTCCCATCTTTGCGGTTTGCTTCTTCCTAGCTCCTTCGCTGCCCTTCGGGCCATCTTTACCAGGATACGTCGTCATGACTCAGCTACCCGACGGCGCATGCGCCCTTGAGGGGCCCCCAGATATCTTCGACCTACCTGGCCCCTTCGACCACACGTCTTCATTCCCTGATGAAAAGGTTATCACTGACTTCCCTCATAACTTCCGGTCAGCCAAGTTAACGCGAACTCCCACCGGCTGTATAAATTGGATGCACTTCGTCTCCAGCGTCAAAGAGCATGGGAGCTGCCACTGCGACAGCATGGCCAACGCGATTATTCTGTTCTCACCGCAGGTATGTCCCATCTTTGCGGTTTGCTTCTTCCTAGCTCCTTCGCTGCCCTTCGGACCATCGTTACCAGGATACGTCGTCATGACTCCTCTACCCGACGGCGCATGCGCCCTTGGGCGGCCCCAAGATATCTTCGATCTACCTGGCCCCTTCGACCACACGTCTTCATTCCCTGATGGAAAGGTTATCAGCGACTTCCCTCATAACTTCCGGTCAACCACGTCAACGCCAACTCCCACCGGCAGTATAAATTGGATGCACTTCATCTCCAGCGTCAAAAAGCATGGGAGCGGCCACCGCGACAGCATGGCCAACACGATTATTCTGTTCTCACCGCAGGTATGTTCCATCTTTGCGGTTTGCTTCTTCCTAGCTCCATCGCTGCCCTTCGGACCATCGTTAGCAGGATACGTCGTCATGACTCCTCTACCCGACGGCGCATGCGCCCTTGAGCGGCCCCAGATATCTTCGATCTACGTGGCCCTTTCGACCACACGTCTTCATTCCCTGATGGAATGGTTATCACCGACTTCACGGCAAGTAGTACGTTTGATAGAGTAGCTGATGTCGTTATAAAATTCTCAGTAGGCCTGCCAGCAAGATTAAAACTGCCCATGAAGGACGCATGGCTGCACATTGCATTACCAGCGGGTACATATATGTCGGTTTACAGATTCATTCTGAAAAACATGAAGGTAAATAGGAGCAGAAAACTATAGAAAATCAGAAGGCTGTACCAAGAGGTGGTGACTCCATCAGTATATGCTCGCTGTCGTGATGCAGAGCTCACCTAGCTAAGGGGCACATGCAGGCATTAAAGTATTTATCCCAGCATGTCTTCTAGGTGAGCTGCCGTCAATATATGTTCAGACCTTTTATCTTCACTTTGTTTTCCTCAACTACCACCTATGCAGGTATTATATGAGGGTTGGGGTTACAGATATTTAAGAAAAGATATGAGTACAAGCATTGCATTTGAAAATGCAATGTCAAGGCTTCAAGAAAGGAAAATGGGCATGTGATGCCGGCGACTTCATGGGGAAGGGCATTGCAGTCCACAAATGCTCGGCGAAAAAAAAGATCCTGAAAACGTGCGCGCAACAGGCCGAGTTATCTGCAACGGATGCACAGCGTGCTGAGATATGTGGGCGCGATGCACAACGTAAGGTGCTTGACGTAGTGAACTGCGAAGAATTTTGTGCACCAAAGAAAGGCTGGTAATGCGGCGTCAAAGTAAGAGGCTTTCAAGGCTGTCCTTCAGAGCTGGAACGCTGATGAAATAAGGGTACGGGGCATGATGCACGAAATGGACGGCGTGGCTTTGAATTGATTCGAGCACATTTGGTAGGTGTATCTGAGGTGGGTTCCAGATGGGACTGGCGTACTGTGGTTTTGATCTGATATGTGTTTTATATGCCAGAAATTTCACGCGTTCGAGTTGCTTCTGTTTTAAGCAAGTTGTATATTTGTGTCGTCTGCTTTGTCTCTGCCTGTTCATGTGTTGTTTACTTCAAAAAGATACCAGAAAGGTAAAATTTTACTGTAGCTCTAAACTGTTGTGATGCCTTAAATGTTTCCCCGCGCTGGCTGCTCACGCTCACCGAGCCCGTAACAAAATGGCACCAATGTGCGGCTATGTGATATTGCAAATCGTCGAGGTTAATTTGGAACCCTCCACTGTAGCAGCCCTCATACCTCAAGTCAGTTTTTGACATTAACCCTAGATACCATACCATGCTTGACATATTGCCTCAATTAGCCCTATTCCTGAACAAATTATATTTTATTTTCAGCATCGTTTCTTGGATGCACGTAAATTACCAAAGAGGCACCTTTTTGGCGCCGATGAATACCATCTGTCAACTGGTGAAGGAGAGGAGGAGCTGGCTGAGATCCTCGTCAGAAGCCTGGAAAATGTGTATGGACCAGGCATCCTTGCTCCTTTCTCAAGGGTGCCAACCAGGAACATTATTAATGCGTGCCATCACTGCGGTACAAAGGGCCATGTGAATGGGGACTGCTACGAGTACTGCAGGCCGCAGGACCTGCACTACTATCTGCAGTGCTCATAGCAGTGGGTACTGTAGTGACAGTGAGACCTATTTCTGATGTGCTTCTGAGCTACATCTGCTCCTTGGAATCTGTTGACATTAGCTGGGGTTTTTTGACATGCACTGACACCGCACAGCTTACAGGCTTTCTTGCATTTAATCTTCAAGACTTGCCACAGCTGCTGTTGAAACTAATCTGGAGCTCTCCACTGTTATTTAGTAAGACTTTCTGACGGGCTAGTTGGTACATATTTATTTCTGGAGGCTGTGCGCTAAAAAGGACGTTCACAGGAAAAAAGAGACAACAGGAAAGAAGCGCCTATTGCGTCGTTCATAGTCTGTATGAAGTTTGGGACATTCAACCCCGCCTGACAAGGATTATTCACATCCACTAATATTGTGCTGGCCTGCTTGGCAAGCTGGAAATCTGTGATGGGAAGAACAATTGGGAAAGTGTGGAATTCTACTTCCCCGCAAGCTATTTTCCTGAGAATGGCAAGCCGTTTTATAAACTTGTGGTGCAGCTACGTCTTCGTTTCTTTGGAATAACGGCACCCCACAACTATGTAGTGCTGCACGTTGACACTAGTCGAACACTTTTCATGCAGCCAAAGCACTTGCAGAACTTTGCAGTGCCCCTTCACCAATGTCGTCGCCTGCAGTACCTGGTTCCATATTTCCCACAAATACAAGCGACCATGTATCATGCAGCTTGCCATTGTTCACAAACTGTCACAAGTAAACTGTTCAGCTCTGAATCGAAGTCATTTAATGTATGCTGCATTTTGCTTTGTAGCAGTAAACTTGCCAGCAGTAAACTTCGAGGAACAGCCAACAACCGGTATCAGACGAGGTAGCAGGCACCTGTCTTGGGACCCATGGAGCTGAGCAATCATGAATGCATTCATCAACGACAAACACAATGGCAATACCAGCTCATTACAAGGTACAACCCAATTGTCTGCTGGTGTGCAATTATGTTTTCACCAAGCTGGGAATTACTGACAGATGTCCAACACACGTGTTGGACAATATGAGTATAGCCACACAGTGGCGAGCCCAGGATACAAGAATTTCTCGAGGTTGAAATGAATCAAGTTCACAAGCATTGCCCTCGTGTTCATTCTGCTGTTGTGCCTTGCATGTCGCTGCCTGGGTGGAGAACGAGGCTGGTATTGCACTTCTGTTTTTAAAGAAGGGAAGGAGGGGTCACTTCAATCATTGTGACATGTTGCGATGTGATGTGTACTGAGTGAACTTGTTGAATGACTGCATGTTTCCAACTGTTGTGTGTGTATTGCAACTGTAGAAACTGCTTGATGAGTAGAAGTGTAATAGTGCGCACGAGTTACCTTTTATACAAAAATTTTAGCTCTACACATTTCTTGACCCAGTTCCTCCCCTCATGTTTTTTTTTTGTAGTGCAGGAGAGTACAATACCACGGTACAAGTAATGCTTATGGAATGTCAATATGGTTAGCGTTGGTTGAATGGTCCTACCTGTTCTGTGTACATGGCAATGTTTGTCCATCGAAAAATATGACACTCAGTGTTTATTCTACATGTTGAGTGTATTTCTGTGACTGCAGTTTCTGAGCTGCTCTGGCTTCTTGGAGAGTGGTATCGCAAACTGGTGCTGAGGAAGCATTTTCTCACATCCAACCATACTTTGCCTATTAGTCAGCCCTGTAACATTCCCACTGCTTCTTCTCATGCGTTTTTGAGTGCTATCTGCAGTAGAATGTAATGCAGCCATTTGCTGTGCACTATAGTTTACACTGACCACGTAGCTCAGAGAGGCTCAGAGAGGTGTTCGTAAAAGCCTTGCACCCGGTCACACAAAAGTGTGCTTATGGTGTGGAATGGTAAGCGCTCTGCGTGTGTGCAAGCCTATAAAGCAGAGAGAAGGCTTCAAAGGGGAAACTCGACGCAATTTACGCCTGAGTGAACAACAAACAAAAAACAGCGCACTACACATACACCAAAATAACACAACAGAAAACACCGCATTCCTATCACACTAATGGTCCTCGCGCGTAAACCACAAAGTCGCACTCATACAGTCTTGCTACCAAATGCGGGTGGTTTGTACGCTATCTCGGACGCGGAGTACGGACATAAACCCAGGTGGTACCTTGTTTCAAGAGACGCCGCTGTTCTATGAGAAGAGTGTTGAGGAGGATCAGGTGAAAGTGTAGCAGCAGCGGCGGCCTTATGCAGCAGGAGCAGCACCAACTGCTGAAGACGATGACGCCGAAGTGCAGCCGAATTGAGCTCCCTCCGCGTGCCGGCGTCACGCGTCGTTCGGCTGCACGCCATCATACGTTCTAACGCTTCAGCCAGTAAATCAATCATTTCCTTTATCGTGCCGGCCTCATACTGATTGGCGCAACAACGGGAGTCGGTGCTGCCACGTCGCCTTAGCTGGATGTCGGCGTTGGAGCATCTTCGTACTGATGACGAGGTCTGGCAGATAGCAACAGCCGCAAGCTAAGTCGTCAATCCGGAGGCGTTGACGCAGGGCCCGCATTCCGAAGACGGGGTCAGCGTCGGGACCCACAGGTCCGGAGCATCAGCCGGTGGGGAGCACGCCAGGTCAGCAGGCCTCGCGATCTAACACCTCCTGCTGCAGCTGATGGCCATGCGCCAACGTCCGCACCTAGAACGTTCCTCCTGTCTACATCGCCATCCCTCCTTTTATACGTCCACTACATTTTCCTTTACTTCCACCTTGTTTTCAGTCTCGTCGTCGTCTTCTCCATCTCTTCCAAAAATGCGACTGCACTCACTTCCCTCTTCTCTTTCTTTCAAAGTGCCATGTGCCAATTAACATGCCTTTCCTTACGTCCTGTGTTTTACTCATCCCTCTTTTCTTTTTCGCTCGTGACACACCCTTACATCTGTGGATTTCAAAACTCTATTAGCAATTCAAAAGTCTAGTAAGGTTTTTTTTGTTGACTTTTGTTGTGCTGCTTTTTATCGGAGAGAGTGGAGGAATGGGCAACCGGAAGGTGGCTAGCAGCATAACACGTTGCCGGCCAGCAGTGGCAAGTGGCGTTTGAAGAGCTGCACTCAAATTTCACATTACCCACTATTGAAATCTTATGTCCATATTTTTTTTCAGACTTCTCAAGCTTCACCATAAATGGAGTACACAATACGCAAGTGTGTAGGGAAAGAAGTTACAGAACTACACATGGCACAGAAAACCATATGTAGTGCAATATAAGGCTTTGGAGAATAGTACACAAGACATTATATTTCTGCTGTTTATAGGAACATTTTAAACATGACTAACAAAATACGATACAGCTCATAATAAACCAGGAAAAGCATAGCAGCACTTTAAGACTGCAGGGTCATGAATCGTTGTGATCAGAAATATCATTCCAGCAACTTATGGCTTGCGGGAGGCCAGTCAAATTAACAGGTGTGGTTCGACCGAGTAAGTGCCTAAAGCCGCGGTCTCTTATAAAGACGACGGGATGCACTATGTGGTTCAGCTAGGGGAAGGTTAGTACGATGCATGACAAAGTAGGATGCCGTTTTGCCATGCAAGCAAGACTGCTGCTGTTCCACTCAGGTATGTGATTGTGTGCAGAGAAGTAGAGTTAAGGGATCGGGCCATTGCATCGTTTATACAAAGCTTATCTTCCTCTGTAATGGCAGGTGTTCCTGGTGTTGGAGCTGTGTGGTGCAACCTGCACCTGCAAGAATGTCTCTTACATGTGAATACCATCTACACAATTTGGAATTTTGGAGGAACATATCTTGGCTCTAATATATGCTCAAGAACGTTTGGAAGTAAAATTTTCATGGCTGGTGACCTGAACCTTGCTCGTATAAACTGGAACACACTGAATACCGGAAGTAGAGAAACAAATTGCGTATAAGATTTTATGCTCACCTTTAGCCTCAAACAGCGTAATGAGTTAATTCTCATATATACAGAAGGTCATTCTCTGCATTCATAGATCCCTGGGAGTCGTCATGCCGCTCCTGGCGCAGTGGTGCAGCGATGCGCCACTGCCCTGTGATGGCGGGTTCCCCCAGTGGTGGGCCTTCTGCGGCCCCACTTGCTCTTCCCGAGCGACCAATCATTCATTTAACTGCCACCTGCCACGGTGGGCAGTCTGCTCACTATCCAGTGGGCAGGTTGTGATGACATCGCATGGTCATGTGGCCCACCTGCCTCCTAGGTTGCTATGTAGGGACCACCTGCTAGAGCCATGTCTGTTTTTTTTGCTCACAATGCTGACACCAGATGTTCTGCAGAAGGGGGCCATTAATGCTATCACTTTAATATAAAGGTAGATAGCAGTAGACAGTCATGTTCATTTGAGTGCATTGTTTGCACAAAAGGTACAAAAAAATGAAAGGGTTAAGACTATAGCTATAGGTAACATTTCAGACTGGCTTCAGATTTATCATGATCAATGGCACATGCAATGGTACCAGGCAGCTGATTCCATTGACGAATGGGGTGGAAGAGAGGTGAATGAAAAAAGTAAATAGATTGAGGAAAGGTACATTCCTCTTTCAGTTGATCAATGCAGGTAAAAACATGACAGGTCGGCGTGATATGGCACCTAGCAAAGGAAGAATGACTGCTATTATTTGTGGAAAAAGGACAGAATGGAAAATATTAGCCATCTTTCGAGCAGAAGTAAGCTCAGATATTTGTTTCATTTTTTTACACTGAGTAATTCTTAGATATAAATTGGGCAGGCTCATTCTACAGGCTCCAGTTTTGTTACCAAGTATCTGTGATGTCTGTTCCAAATCAAGGAGGTATATTCCACTTTGAGCACACTAATGAATTGTATGTTAAAAGCATTGTGTCTGGGTTTGCTAAACAAAGGTTGCATGTAAGGAATCCAGATACTTTCGATGGCTTGTTAAAGGGGTCATGGTACCATTTTTCAGAGTGAAATTGTTTATTGCATGTTGTTTGCTAAGCATCTCTAAACAAGTAGGCAATATATGAGCTGATTTGGTGCAGTAAGTAATTTGTAATTTATTTTTTTAAGTGATCCTGAATCATGCAGGAGTCGGGTAACACTGTCGTACCCTCGATTTGTGATGACATAATCCAATGGTCGCCTGAACTGCGCATAGTGAGGGTAGGGCAGTGGGTTGCATATTTTTCAGGCTAGGGGTGTGGAGTGGGGATGCTGGCGAGAGAATGAGGAGCCCACACCCCACAACAGGGGACAAGGGCAACAAAGGCCTGTGTCCTTCTGTTTTATGCCTAGCTTCTGCCGGATCTTGGAGACTTCACCACAGTGTGCCACGGCGGGACTTGAGTAGGTGCGTGTTGTGCTCCACACCGACCGTGCGCGGCAGTTTTGGAGTTGATAGTGCTATCGATTTATGACAACACTCAGGCTGCATCAATATGGCCGTCACTGCCAGAGGGGAGGGGCTTAGAGCCGATAACTTCTAATTGCAATTTCTAGCTGAAATGTGCGCGTAGGACCGTACGCCTTTTTTTACGTATAATCATTAATTCCGCGGCTAGTGGCTCAAACGTAAAATCATTTGTTGGTAGAACATGTCACGACCCTTTTAATAACCGCGTCTTTTTGACTGTTCCAAGAAAGGTCTGATGTTATGTGAACCCATAAATACTTGATGGTGGTTACAGATTCTATGGGAACATTGCTCAGAGTGTAATGGCACGGCACAGGGCTATAGGGGCTATATTGCAAAATCGACGGGCGTCAAAATCAGACGCAAGCACAGATTTTAAATTTCAGAACCTGCGTCAGGCCTCGAGATATTAAACATGAGAATAGGTTCCGAGAACTCAATTGGCTTTTCCCACTTTGTATATTGAAAATGGGCGGCTTTAGAACATAAGTGATGTAGGCGGAATTCCTGTAACGATGTCACGTGCAATGCCCTTTTATGAACATGTAGTGCGGGAAAGGCAATTTTTACGAAATGGATGTTTTCTATGGTCTATATCACAAATTACGACACTGTTTTAGAAGTGTCTTAAACTGAATTTGCCTGCCATGTTGAAGGTCTTAAATTTGTCAGTATAATCGTGTGCTCTGAAAACAAAAAGTTAAGAAGTTCAGTTTATATCCGTTAATCATTTCGTTGTTTTAATACGTACGTAATATCCGCCTTGCTGTATAATCAACCTGCATAGATGTACGTACCTTTCGTAGCTTCTCAAATAAAAATCTGTTTTCAATAATTTGAAACAACATGTTGTGTGTATGCATATATAATTAGTGCATGTGTGTAGGAAAAGTTTCTACAAAAATACCTGGTGCAGTCATTTCATCCGTTTGCACGATGAGGTGTTCCTGTTTCTTCAAACACTTCTGTCGCCATTTAGGCCTCAAAATAAAAATAAGGTGGCCACTAACTCACTACAACATGGCAGAGTTTCTCTTCTGTGTGTTGCAACAAAGAGTTCAAATAAAGGTAAAAGAATAACTGCAGAGCTGCTTGCTGGTCATCAAAATGACAGCTCAATAGTATATCTGCAAGAAAAACACCTGTGCATATGTGCTCCATTCACACCTGTAATGCAGGCTTACAGTGGTTGCAGTGTGCACAAGTATTCTGGTGAAGTGACCATGTATTTGCGAAGCACGATTCTGTTCTCACAATAATCCCACCCAGTTGTAACGGGAGCAACTTTATGAAAACCGACGACCGAATAATTTATGCTGTTGGTTCTGCGGGACGGCATGTTTGCTGTCTACATGAATTACCGGCTCGCAATTCTCCCTGGGCTTGTGTTTTCATTAAGTTTAAACTCACACTTCTCAGCCGAAATCGGTGAAAAGCGCAGCCGAACTGAAAATTGGGGTACTGTGCTGCTAAGGAAACAGAATTGTGCTCCTGTCTTCTTTGTCCTATTGTGGACATCCAAACCTGGATTTGTGCAAATAAATAATACAACAAAAATACGTGGTCATGTCTTCCTTTATTTGATACTACCAAAAACAGGTTCCTGACAGGGAAATCCTGGCAAGGCAGTCATGTTGTAAGCACTCTGCAAAGAAGCGACTATCATGTATTTGGCACAGATAACTGCACAATGAAACCACAGTTGGGTTAAAATAAAACAGTGTATCCAAAAATGTATAATATATCCAAAGAAAGGGAAAAGCATGAAGCAGTAATATCACATAGCTGCTACAAAACACCATGCAGGACCAAGTATGCAGCCACAAAATTATCATAGCCAAAAGGAGAAAAGAATACAAAGGTAAAACACGATAAAACGGCAGGAAGAAGTTTTGGAATCCTCTGAAACAAGACGGAAACCAACATTCAAAGAAAACACAAGGCTGTAAAAAGTTTTAATCGGTACCAAGACAATTAAAAAACACGAACTGGTTTGACTGAGGCATTCGTTCGTGCCAGAGCCATACCTTGCTGGCCTACAGGGTACCCCTGAATATGCAAATGGAAGAAAAATGTGCTTATAAAAAGGAACAACTTTAAGAGAAAAAAGCTTGGAGATGAAGAAAAAAACAATATGTGATGGCAGGCATTACACATCTGGTTATTACGCAGTTACCGCAAGCTACAGAATTATCCAAAACTGTTCTGCACTAAGATGAAGCAAAAGAAACGAAGCATACATTTAGGGCATTTGCAAAAGTAGTGAGAAATTCTCTCAGTCCGACTTCCACTCAGGCAAAAAGGGAAAGCACGGTTTGTTTTAGTGTTAGGTGTGACGGACCCACCACCACCCGCCGACATGAGAAATGTCTGCGTCGTCACATCATATTACACCTGTTCACACCATGCAAGTGGCAACAGGACTAGCAGCACCTCTCTCGCATCACATCCTGGCCTGTTTGTGCCACTTCCCTAGACTATGAATACATTAGGACCTTTTTGATATGTTGCCAGTTGATACGTTCAAAATCGAACAGCAGAAATGTCTCCTCCTAGAATTACAAATACAACACCATGCGACACGTTTCCCCAGATGCCAAAGTTACAATTCTGACGAATTCTGGTTCATATAATGTTTAATAACTAACCGTAGGTGCGCAAACATTTAAATGAGCCAAACATGGCGGCACGCAACATGAAAAACTAGGATGCAGCAGCAGTCACTTTCTGCGGTGTGGTGTGCGCGATGTTGGCACATGCTATAAAAACCGCGGGCGGTCTAAACTAATCCGAAGCCCTCCAATACGGCGTCCCTCGCAACCCATCGGTAAATTCACGACTTTAAACTGCTTTGATTCAATTACTACTACGATGCGCTTACATACGAGCCGCCGAAGTGCGGAGAAGGCAGCATGAAAAGCAAGGCACTCACTAAGACAGTCAGTTGCCACATCGCTTCCTTGCACTGCACAAGTGCAAGGGGTGCGAAGCATTTGAAGGTGACCAGGAAGAGATTTTGGCTGCTTTTACTACTGACAGACCGAATGCCTAGCGAATTTCGTTCCACACTTGAAACAATGCACATGTGGACTGATTTCTGCGAGCTCGAGAAGCCATTGAAAGCTTATGCAAAGAAACGCCAGTTGACATTTGAGCTGTCAGCTGCCAGAGCGCTTTTTCGCACTGCAAATGTGCAAGGGGCTGAAGCATCTGAGGCATACCGGAAAGAGATTCCTTGGCCGGTGTTACTATCGACAGACCGGATGTCATCAAATATTCGCCTCGATAATGTGGATAACCACCCACAGACATGAGAAATGTCTGCGTCGTCACAGCATATTACACCTATTCACACCCTGCAAGTGGCACAAGCACTAGTAGCACCTCTCGCATCACATCATGGCATTCATTCCACACAAGAGCAACTTGAGCACAAGTGGCGCCAGCACTGGGGGCACCTCTCATTCACGTACCACCCAGGCGAGTTAGTGCCACTTGGCTGCAGACCACAACTGTACACACTGAGCACTGGAAAGCAGGAACACCACTGTAAGCAACTTTTACACTGCAGAGCCCACTAATGCGTTTTCACAAGGCACAGACAGACACGGCGGGGACAGGACAGACTTTTCGTGAACTATACACTCTAAGTTGCAGTCGCCCATTCACACTGCAGCATTCATGGCACACAAAAGCAACTTGAGCACAAGTGGCGCCAGCACTGGGGGCACCTCTCACTGGTGTACCACCCAGGCCAGTTAGTGCCACTGCCTACATAATATCACAGGTCAGCACACTCACTCGCGAGTGCACTCGTATCGCATGCATGTTACACAAGTGTGATAACGTGAGTGTGAGTGGTTGGTCGCGTGTGTGAGCGAGTGACTGTCAGTACGAGTGGTCATGAGTGTGAGTGCAATTGAGTGGATGTGAGTGAGAGCGTGACTGAGCTGCCTTCCATGACGATGAGGTGTGCATAATATAAAGACAGTTACACGCCTAACTTTTTAAAAGGCCCCAGACCAGGTCTGCACACATAATGAACAGCAACGTTTTCAATATGTGGCAGTTTCATGAACTGAGAGTTGAAATGTAAACCTGTACTCAGTTCAAATTCCAGAAACCATACCGAACTCTTAACTGTGTCTAATTATCTGCCGTTTTCTGAACATATCAGTAGGCTCATATTAATGAAAAAACTATTCCATACCTCCAATTACACAAAGCGAATTTAATTTTCAACTGCTGCCTGACTTGACAGCTGTCAAACATATTCCCAGCCTAAGTTTAAATGACGGCTTTGTTTACTGTATTTTTCTTTTCATATATCAGTGCTGGCCACGAAAAGATGATCTACCAAACAAATCCCACACTCCACAAGTGTGCATTTTATAGTGTCCTTCCTCCAATAACGCTTTCCTTATCATGCCCACAGCTTGAAGGTCACTGGTGATCCCCCATAGCTGCTGTGCCCTTCTTTTAGATTTCTATGCATTTGCATACTTGTTACACGAAAACAAATAGTCTAAAATTTAGGGGTGTGTACATAATAGAAAAGATGAATAGTTAGCGAAGCTGCTGCGGTTGCTCATTGGTTATGGCGCTTGGATGCTGACCCAAAAGACATGGATTCAATCCTGGCCGTGGCAGTTGAAATTTGATGGAGACGAAATTCTAGAGGCCTATGTACTGTGCGAAGTCAGTGCATGTTAAAGAACCCCAGGTGGTCTAAATTTCTGGAGCCCTTCACTGCGGCGTCACTCATGGCCCAGGTTGTTTTAGGACACTGAACCCCCATAAACCACAGATAGTGAATATCATTTGCCATTTTATTTGCAAAACACTTTAACTGTTTGAAGGATAAGAACTTCCTAAACGCTCAAACATTACGAACTCACAGCCAAACATTGCAACACATACAAACGACACCTGCCGGTTAGAGTAACTCAAGCTTGACACATCAGTTAGCTTGCTAAATCCTCATAAAAAATCTACAGTCAGCACGTGGTTATTGTTAGCCCTTGTATAAAACAAATATGGGCAAGCAGCAGCTGCACAATAGCCTCAGCATGCAAGGTGGCATTGATTGGAGCTCAGACTGGGGCCACAGGCTCTGAATAACTGACTGGGGCAGCCAGGGGAGCTTCAGGGAGTTTGGTGGTGAGCAGACGAAAGCACGTCAGCCAATTGCTTGTGAATGGTGTGGTTTAACTCTGGGTATAGATTCGTGAGCACACAGTAGCAGCCAGACGTGCCTCGGCAAGCTTCTTCGCCACAGAGCATATATTTCAGTGTAGAAAAGGAAACGACAACAAGCTCTATCACATGAAATAATTGTAACCCTAATTGCTAATTTAAAACTTTCCTTTCATTTTTGTGGCCTCATATCATACAGGGACAGTCTACTATCGGAAAAGAGTATAGATATGTTGGCATATTTTTGCAGATCTCCCCGCTCTGGTGGCTTAGTGGTTAGGGCATTCGATTACCGAGCTGAACGACTCTGGTTTGACCCCAGCCAGAGTGGCTGTATTTCAATAGAGGCAAAACACAATGCACCCGTGTACTCTGCAGTGTGCGTGCATATCAAAGCACTCCAGGTGGTTGAGATTATCCGGAGCCTTCCATTACAGCATCCGTCATAGCCCGACTCGCTATGGGACATTAAATCCATAAACCAAACCGTCGTGTTTCCCTACGAAAACAGCAAGAGGAGAACTTGCAGATTTGGCAGAAATTTGCATTTTAAATGGACAAAGAAACCGTTCCAGAGCGAATGGTTGTGCAGTGCTTCCTTAAAACCTTGTAGCTTTCTAAGCCGTTAAGCAACATCTCGGGTAAATACACTACACTTAACAAACAAGACGGATTGCAAAACAGAATTCTTTTATTTTTGCTTGAAGGTTTAGTTATCTTAACGTTTTTTTCTGTCTTGCAACTATAGTCGGATGCAATTTAAGTCTGCAGTGAAGCTCGCCCCCATTCAGGACCGCCGCACATGACAAAAAGTAGTGACAAAAAAGTAGCCCAGTATTAAACTTTTCTTCCTCCCTAAACAAAAGGCTAATCACAGCTACAAAAAATAGCTCTAGAATTGCGATGCCTGGCTTGCTTATGTAGTCAAGCAATAACAAGCTGATTTCGTCAACCATTGTGACTGGCCAGTGGAGTAATACATTACGCCGTGGACAATGGCCCAGTGTTAGTAACTGCAGTTTTTTAAGTTTTATCCTACTGTAGTAGTTTCTCACATGGTTTAACCATGCTTTCTGAGCATTTCTTTTAATGTATTTAAAAACGTAGACTGCCACTATACTGCTAGTGGCTTGCCTAGCAATGCCAGCACAACAGCCGGCAAAAGTAGTTCCTGGTACCTGCCTTAACGTGATATTTTACTGACAGTACTCTCAAAATCGCCTTAGCATTCTCAACTGTAGTTTTAATAAAAACCTATGGATCTTGGTTAATGTCACACTCAATATTGCTACTGCATGGCACCTAGGCAGTGTGGCAGTGGTTGCATTCATAAAAGGGTTTGCAGACTCCAATCGCTACGAAAAAGTGATGGTTTATGGTTTCTGGGGGTCTAACATGCCAAAGCGACTCAGGCCACGAGGGACGCCGCAGTGGAGGGCTCCAGAAATTTCGACCACCTGGGGTTCTTTAACGTTCACTGACATCGCACAGTACACGAGCCGTCGTGGCGGAGTGGAAGCAGAAGCGTCCCTGTCTCGAACGAGAAAGTGAGACTACTGTATGGAAAAATTAGGTGTTAAATTGTTCTGCTGTGTCCCTGACCTCCGAATCAGATATTTTTGTTTAGTGGAGAAAGTAGCCCTTGATTGCTGCTAAAAAAACGTAATCTGCAAAAGTCAGTACATTGTTCCTTTAAATCAGCTGAACCTCGAGTCATATCAATAAGACGCACACCATAAGATAAAGGGCAAGGGAGAGAGGCAGACCTTGTCTGAAGTGACAAGATCAGCAGTTTAAGGTACAATTTAGGTAGCTTTACATGAGAAAGTAATGCCTTGATAGATATAAATTCCTTACTTCCGGGACAAAGATCAGTGGCTCCGTTACAGCTGGATTAATCTGAGTGTACTAGATACTTAAGGTTTTTTAAGGCTTACTGCATTACAGTAGCAAAATATACTTGTCACAGTAAAGCTTCACTGATGCAATTCCCAGGGGACCACAGGAAAAGCATACACTAGAAACTTAAGGAAAACGTACACCAAAAACACATGATGTAATTGTATTCAGGAGAACTTTACGTAGTCGTGCTTCTCAGAATGTGGATACATGGATCATAATTCGCGATGCGGATAGGTGGACCCTGTTGACATTCAAGCGGTTGTCTCACATGCTCCCCTTGAGAACATGTTCCAGCTGATGTTGAAGCGGTGGCGTTGCTGCGTTTGGGCCAATACCTCGACTGCTTTTCTTGTCGCTTATTGGCAGGAGGTGGTCTAGGCTGAGGTGGTTCCTCCTCTTTGTCGGCACACCCACTGACAACCTGCGCAAGTTTGCCTATGTATTCACGCACCAATGCTCCCACTTTTGGGTCAGTTGTTTTTTTACTGAATTTGCGTGTAAGAGCAGCAAGCTCAATGTCAACACCTGCAAGCACATTTGAGTCTTGTGACTGAATCATGTCACCTTGAATGCTCTCAAATAATGCTGCAGGATCATCCACTGGGAATGAATCATTTGTAGATGTGTCCTCACTGACTGACTCGTGAGCAGGAGGTTCATTCAGTGAGAATGAATGATCATCTACAGATGCCAAAACAGAAGATGGATCTTCAATGATCGAATCATGAACAGTTGCATCCCTTCTCCGCAGCTCCCACTGCACAACTGCATGGATATGGTGGCACATTTTCTTGCACAGATAAAAATATCTACAGCTGCACTGGAACCTGTGGAAACAAGTGTTACATTCAGGGCAGCTAAGCATGCACCCGTGGCACTGTGTGTCCTTCCTGACAACAGTGTTGTTAGGACGTTCTTCAGATTGCGACTGCACAGACCACTTTCCATCAGAAAGTCTGGTCACTCCAGACTTGGAGACCTCCACTCCTGCAGCATGCATCTTGAAGCAGTCTGCTGTGCGATGGTCTGCCCTGCGCTTCACTTGACAGATCAGCTGTTTCATTACCCGGTCAGTGGACAATTTCATCAAAGACACCAGCAGCCTGTCGAACCGCCAGTTCTGAAACCCTCCCAAATAACTTTTCTTGAGCTCGTTATGCATTGACTCAAGATGGTTGTTAGTAGTCAATCCGGTGTCCTGCCTGTAGAAAAGAGCCCACTGTTCTGGGCACTTAGCATATACTCTCTCAAAGTACTGAACAAACTAAATGCACTCAACAAACTCCTTTAAAGTACGGAACTCTGACAGCTCCTTGTGCAAGTCCTCTTCGCTTCTGCTGGTCCACAATGCATTCAACTTCTCCTGCACAACTTCTCGGCTTTGGCTGTCAGTTACCTTGGTCACGTTGCACTTCCAGTTCTGTCTGACGTGCCACACACACAACAGGCGTTTCACAGGGTTCCGCATGACCCTCGCCCATGCATTTGCATATGCTGGTGCATCATCTGACATGAATGCACCCCAGCTAACTCGTCTGCCAAGCCTGTCCCTGATAGCAGCAAAAAATCTTACCATGCCATCCTCAGACACACTACAAGAGAG
This sequence comes from Amblyomma americanum, assembly GCF_052857255.1. NCBI lineage: Eukaryota > Metazoa > Arthropoda > Arachnida > Ixodida > Ixodidae > Amblyomma > Amblyomma americanum. Next base: position 89,060,332 of record NC_135506.1, read on the forward strand.
GAGGAAGGCACATGGAATGCCTGACCCACCATTTCCTATCACCATCAAAGTTGTAAGTTGGTGCTTATAGCGATTTGTGCCATGAGTTGAATCAACACACACTGCTCTTTGACTATGCTTTAGCAGCATGTCTCCCTGGGTAGTGTTCATCACTGCCATCACAAACTCACCAATGCCTTTTTCTGTCAGTTTGTCTGCCTCTGCATACAACAAAGCACCATGATCCTGTAGCTCGACGATCCACTTCTGTGCACTGACATAGTCATCACGATCTTTCTCCACTTCACTGCCAATATTAAACTTCATCTTTATGTTTTCAACCTCTGATGAGGTCAAAAGGTGAAGCCTGTTCAGTGAAGCTCTGGCAGGCGAACGTGCATCTGAAAGAATAACCCTACGAGGGACCTGCAGCTTCAGCTTCCATGCAATGTCTTTCTGGTCAGCAATTTACAAGGGCTCTCACCGTAGCTCTTTCTCATGGCCGTAGTGTTCAGCTTGATAGTCTACTACCACATTTCCATTTTTTGCAATGACATCGATTGTCGCCAAGCAGTTCCTCTCACATTTCACACTACCATGAACCTTTGATTGGCGCTTACCTCTTCCTGTCTTCACATATAACCCTGAGCAATGACAAACCAGATACTTCTTTGTCCCTCCAGATGCCAGATGTTTTGTACCCCCTGACAGAAGAAAGTGGAGAAGCTCAGTCTTTTCCTCATGATCCTTCCAGCTTTCAAAATCTGCGAAAAAGGAACAGGCATCAATATGAGTTAAGCTACAGCAGGCAATCCCTAGAACTGCAAATAAATTACTGCAAATTGATTGCAGCAATGTTACCTCCTGGCACTGAATGATGCTTCATTTTCTTTTCATATGCATGCATTCCTTATTCTGGAAGGCTTATTCTCAGCTGACACATATCCCAAATAATGCAGAAAGGTTTTTCTTGTTGCCGTATTTATTTCCAGCCACCTGAATGTGCTCCCATACCTATCTCGGTTCATTTCGCAACTGTTTAACGATATAAGCCATGTGTATGCACACCTTATAACATGCCACAGCGTAAAACAGAAAGTGCGCGTAAACTGGCCCGAACTGCTACACAAAAAGTCTGAAGTGCTTCAAAAGGCTGTTGTGCGATGAACCAACATTAATTCGATAGAGGCGAAATTCTAGAGGCTCGTGTGCTGCGTAATGTCAGTGCACATGAAAGAATCCCTGGTGGTCGAAATTTCCAGAGCATTTCACTACGGCGTATCTGATAGCCTGAGTCGCTTTGAGACGTTAAACCACATAAACTAAACTAAACACAAAAACAGGCTATTTCATTACGGTAATTTTTCAATTCTGGTTCATTGCAGACAGAAGGCTTGCATGCACTGGCATCAAAAAACGAAATAAGGTGCCTGAAGTTACGGAAAACGGAATGACATGACTGCTGCTACAGTTCTGTTCAAACACAGCACTTCAGCATTGAAGTTCCATCCTTAACAGACCATGCATTCCTTTCTGGAGCAACCCCTGAAATCAAATTTTACCATCATGTTTTAATCGCAATAACACCTGTAGAAACTAGTGAAATTTGAAGGTTATCGCACCTGTTCCACCTAACACGAAGCAATAAATTTTTCCTGTCATGATGGGCACTTGGTGCACAACAAAAGTGATTACAGGATATAGAAAAATTGCAGTGCACACTTAGGCTCCGCCTTAAGAGTGTGACGCAATAGCTGTAATGTGTACCATATGTGCAGAATTCATCGTTCTTGACTTCACATTCATCCGTGGACTTCATACCACACCTGGCACAGTGGTGCAGCAGTTAAGCGATGTGCCACTGACTTGCGATGGCAGGTGCTGTCACAGGTGAGGTGGCGGGCTTTGTGCACCGGTGGGGGTTGCCCTTCCTGAGCAACTTCTCACAATCAATAATATACCCGCCACAGACGCGAGATTTTCTGCTGAACGAGAGCCTTAGCACTGTTGCATTAAACGCTTTGGCTAGCTACGTTCATATCATGGTTGCAACCTTCTTTCGAATAAAAATATCGTGTTAGGTCGGTTAATCCAAGCTGATAAAGCCTAAACAGATCACCTTCAAATCGCAGTAGGCTGTACATATAATATCACAGCCCGTACTGTCGGGGCCAAAATTTGCCCAGGACACGCGATTGTTATCAAAAGCATATAGCTTTGTTATCAGCCAGTTGTTGAAAATCACGCTTGTGGAGATGAAACTACGCCTTGGAATGTATAATGTGTGTTAGTGAAATAAGGCAAACAATAGCACACTTCACACCTATAAGCCGAAATCATCAGTCGTGCGTCCTAGAAAATTTTGCCCTCAGCAGTACAACAGTTTATTGGTGAGTAGTTTGTTTTGAAGCACTTTGCATGTAAAGCAGTTAGGCTTGTTTTAAATAGTTTACGTTAGGTTACAGAACTAAAGTGGCAGTTGTTCTTCCTGGACATAACTCCAAGAGCAGCTAATTCTTTTCAAAATGCCTAGCTCCACCCAGGCGGAACAAAATAGTTCTGCCCATATGTATTAGCGCATAGCATCACAAAACATCCAAATGCAGAGAAAGTTTCCGAGATGCGTTATTTCAACTTGTGTGGCTTCCCTATAGGAGGTATTCACCTGACGTCATCCGTAAGCGGCACTAGCGGCCGGCGCGTCATTTGCCATGTTGGTGGTCGCACGCGCGGCGGCCACAGCATTTACCTCGCTTGTGATGTGTGAAATGTGAGTGTATTTAGCGTCTCGGCGCAGATCATCTCTGTCCGCCCGTAACACTGGGTGACTTAGTGGATACGCCGTTAACTGCGCGAAGCAGAAAAGAGCGCGCACACTGAAAAGGTTACACTTCATGAAAACGTCGACACGTAGGAATGTGCAGGCTCCGGCGTGGTGTGTGACGTACTACAGCACTGCTGTCGTGCGTTGAATTCACCGATAATGAGGCCCGCCTTGTGCGCGGCGTAAGTTTGCCGACATGCCAAGGAATTAAAGCATGCAAATCTATGAGACAGTGAAATTGCTTGACAAGTGGGCGAGCCGATGATCCGTGCTGAGGGTGCCGACGGCCGAAGTGCCATTTTTGGTGAGGTCAGTAGTTAAACATGTTTGTTCGTTTAAATAGTCTAACTTGTCATCTCTGTCTGCTGAAAGTGACATGTTACTACTGAATGTAGCGGAATTGCTGCACATCGCGCTGCTGCGAACCGTCCTATAGATTCCAGGTCTTGTGCACTGGAAGCAATGCTACGTTTCTACAATCAAACCTGCAAAACATTCTTGCTATGTCTGCCATTCGTGCTGCGAGTGCATGACAGTATTTGCTCGACCATTTTGTCGCGTAAATAAAGCAGCTATGACGCAATTCGCCTTTCTGCTGAAGCAATGAGGCTTCGGGAGTTCGTGGACTACAGCCGCTGGCAATACGAGTTTCTGCAGCGTCTGTTTTGGAATATGGGTGATTAATCATGTGCTGTGTTATCCACGATGTGTCCTGCACGAGTAGCTGACTGTTATGAACTGATATTAAAAGCTGCAAGTCGTGTACCTTCTTGCGTGCAATGCACCCGGCCACTTTTGCGGTCGAGTCGCGGCAGGCAGCTCGGTAAAATCACGGTACAGAATTCTGCTGCAAACTTTATGCACAATAAGCGTTCCGCAAAGAAAAGTGGACGTTGACGCATTTAACAACGTGCAAAGATGTTATGGATCACTAACAATTCAGGCCGGATACCTCACGGCGTACCGTGACATTGCGCGAGCTGGCGTGAAACGACCACAAGTATGGCGCGTTTTCCGCGGCGACGCACGCGCCGTCTGGTAGTGCGGCCTCAGTGAATACCTTCTATACTAAAACCCCATGACAAAAAACGGTGCCTGCACAATATGGAGATCTCGTTTATACTTCACCTGTTAAGGAAGAGAACTCAAGCCTGGTGCGCCTCGGCACAAACCCATGGACCTGTTCGCGGTGCCGCAAGTGGCCACCACGGTGTGGAAACGCAACATTACAGCAAACATCACATTCAAACAAAGCACTACAATTGGGAACCAACGAGTCGGCGACATCAGGGTGCTGTTTTCGCACGTGCCGCCTCCGTGCACTTTCAAATGTGAACGCAGCTTTGCACACCGGACACAGATACTTATCTTGTTCAGCGGAGCCCGCAGCAAGGCATTCCGCGCTGCTTGGTTTTCCATCTTGGCGACGGAAACAACAGCCGGGTAAGTGAAAATCTGCTCAGGGAGATCGTTCGGTGACCAGCTAGGATCAATGGCGATGAGCCAAGGCCTTGACAAGGCAATTGAGCATGGTCACGTGGTAAACGCATTTACCACCGCGCCGACGGTAAATGTAATTGAACTATATTCTAAAAAAATACCTTAATGTTGAAATAGGTTGAAATAAGGTTTAAAAGTTTATAATTAGGCACGTTTGTGGAAGCTTATTAGTAAGCAAAACACAACAGGCACAAATTGCAGCGATGGCGTAGAGGTAGAACATCCGCCTCGCGTGCAAGAGGACCGGGGTTCAAATCCTGGTGCCGCGCAATTCTCCACCGGGTAAATAAAAAAAATCCGCGTGTCGATGGAATTGCATAACCAGGCCTGGAGTGCGGCCTGATCTCGGTGACCAGAACCGACAACGCACTCTCTCACCAGAGCAGGATTTGGCCACCCTGGTGTAGTACTTGGCCACAACCTTCTATGATCAAACCAATTAACAGGCACAAAAAAAAACAGGACGGCTAGGGATATCCCCGACCGAGCCGAACCTAGGTATTCTTCAGCAGCCGTGGGGAAAGATGGCTGAGCCTTGCGGGTTCAGCTCGGTTTTTAATACGCCCCGACAGAATCGTATTAAAGCGAGAGCATTACAGTTGTCCTCACACCAAACCACGCCGATGTTCGAGATGAAATTTGCTGATTGGTCAAGAGGGGTCACGTGACCTTGTGACGTCATCACATCTGTCCACTATTACAGGTGGCAACCTGATCACCGGATCCATGGTGAGCAAGCTGCCGACCTTTGCAGGTGGCAATCAATGATTGGTGAAGTCGCGTCACCTTCCGTCATCATTACAACCTGCGCAACGGTTTGGGAGCAGCTTAGTTTCTAGACAGCGACCTACATAGAGAATCGAAATAAAAAGTCTGAAAAGATTATGATATACGCAAATGTCGGCACCGACGCAGTATAGCGGATGCCTGCTACTGCATCTAGAAGTGCTAATATAGCGTTTGATGGAAGGAAAATTGCAAAAAAACGTACCCAAGCACGCATAGAATTTGCAAGAGCAGCAGCGACAAATGTGAAATCGAATGCAGTCGTGTTCCGATGTTCGGTTAACTTAAGCGTCCTCATATCTTTCTTTTTTGTTCCAAAGCAATGGAGTTTGCAGCGTCACTTATTCGCTGGCCACAACATTTCATTCACATGATTCATAGTGAGCCTTTTTCGCTTGTGCCCATCACCGTTTATTACGCATTACTCAAACCGGAGTCCTCGATCCACGTGACCCGATATGACTACGTCCATTCGCAGCAGGCGGCCCTGACGCGGTTTGTCGCCCTGAGAAGTGAAGGCCAGGTCAGCGGCTCGGCTTCCACTCGTTGATGCTCTTGCCGACGTTGCTGCGGTCCAGGTCACGGTAGTCCTTGAAGATGCGCGGCACGTTTCCCACCACCTTTTTGAGCGTGGGAAGCAGCAGCTCCGCGAACTTCTCAGAGCCGGCGCGCGAGAAGTGGACGCCGTCCGAGAGGAGCCTCTTCTTCCAGTTCTGCAGAAACAAGAGAGCACGTGAAACATGCATATCCGAACCCGGAGCGCAGGCAAGCAGCATTTGCGCTACATTTCGCCTTCTCCAAGTACTGATAATGCATTATTCCATGGCGGTGAGGCAAAGGCCGATGTAAGGATTACCTGACTGGGAAGTTGGCGTTACACTTCAGTTGCAACAGGTTTGAAACACAATTTCCCATGCAAAATGCACGAGCGTAAGTTTCGTGCGCAAGTCCACACGTTTATACCTCAACGCAGTATTGCACGGCAGGTCAGCACGGTAACTACATGCGTTTTACCTAAGTCTTTACACGTTTTCTTTTAATAGGCTTTTTTATTTAGAAGAGCACCTCTTTTCTCATAGCATTTCCAGTAGGGTTGTACATCAGAATACAGCAAAGACGTGCTAACTAGCAGGCTGGTAAACTAATACTAAATAGTTAACTTTTAACTATATTACTGCTAAGTTCTTTAATTATTAGTAGGCGTATAGCCCACTGTAATATCCATAACAGCTTTTAGAAATTCTAAACGTGGTTACCCTCGGCTCTGTGGCGCAGCATATTTTGCCTACATCACGCCAAAATACATGCGCTTTCGACAAGCTTGCAGGCAAAGCAACCTCTTTAGTGCACGTAATTCGCAGAAATAGCCAAATTTTGGGGGGCCGCAGCGCCGAGGGTAACAGAGTTTTTGAAATTCTGAAAACTGATATGGATATTTCTTACAATGGGCTTCATGGCTCTCATAGAGCCAAAAGGTTAACCATTCAATATGAGTTAACCAGCCTGCTAGCTAGCACGTCTCAGCTGCATTCTGATGTACTACACCACATACAATGCGATGCCGAAAAAAATGCTCTTCTAATTCAAAAGGCCTAAATTTAAAAACTGTAAAATCTTAGTTTAAACAACCTGCATATTGATCACTGCGAGCAGAAACAATGTTTCTTCACTCTTTCTTAATGCTTGCGTATGCAATTATAGTGAGGAAAGACGCATGCCCCCCCCCCCCAAATAAAATAAGATTGCAAGTGCTGAATAGGATACTAATTCCTAATGAAAACAGATATAGTAACAACTTTCAAGCGTCTGAATTATAGCAAAAATTTTATTATTAATATTCCGAATTCGTGCGCAGTAGAATTCATTTTCGTTTTGCCCTCAAGTTAATTTGTTAAAAGTATTTACTAATAAATAGAGCATGCGACCGATTTTGTAGGTAAGCTACTTTAGCCAGTGGTTGCTTCCACAAAAACTTCAACGCTCAGGATGCAATTATGTGCAGAGTAAGGTAAATCGTAATCATAATTCGAAAGCCAATTAATGAACCAAAGGTCAGTTTCTTGCGTGTTATCATTAATAATTATCCTTCTACTTAGAGCGCAGTGTACCGCGTGGGTCACCTGTCTGAACCACCTTGAAATATAGGCCTGCATTGGCGCAACACAACAATTCTCTTTGTCCGAATCTGTTCCCTTATTATGCTGAGCTCGCTGACTTAGTAGTCCAGATGTGACAACACTTGAGTTGGCAGAGAACTGAACGAAACAGAACTTAAACAGAATCGCGTCATTGTTTCCTGGCTTTTGTATATAATGTTGCACATTACAGTCCAGTGAGCCGTTTACGGAATCACCAGTTAACGCATGCAACGGGGCTACCGTATTACAACGCTAGTGCTACTCGGTCAAAGCGGTTCTGTGAATGCTCGCCTTAGCAATTTTCTTCACTCGTCTTCTGTCTGTTACGCAAGAAGTAAAAGTGGTGCACGGAATGCAAATATAACGTCACGTAGAGATGTGGACCATCTAATAATAATTGCAAATAACCGCGATTACTGCGTCCCTCAAGCCTGATACGCTATTTCGTCTTCCCTTTAGAGTGTGTGACCAACTTGCCCAATCGTGTACGCTTCTTAATCTCATAGCCTGAGTCGCTTTGGGACGTACGTTAAACCCCATAAACCATGAAGCAAATAATCGCTCGAAGGAGACCTAAGTTGTTCTGGTACTCTAGGTGGCACCTTGCCAGATGACTCAAAGTTGTGTAGACAGCTATGGCAGCGCGCGAGAACGCGAAGTGCAGCTCACCCCATTTTGTTGCAGACCGCGGAAGGAGTCGACAACGGCGATGCCACGTCTCTCGCCGAGCTTGACACAGGCTTGGGCGTACTTCTCTATGCTCTTTGCAACGACGGTGGGCCGCCCTGACAAAGAAAAGCGAACGTGTACTCAGCCAGGAGTAAGCACGAAGCACTACCGCTGGGTTAATAAGCATGGGTTTTGTCGGTACCTTAGCCTGAAGCATATCGGATACTTTAAGTCCTGCAAAAACTTAATTTCATTGCTGCTGTTCGAAAACCCAGGGCCTTTGTCCAGGCGTTTTTAGTCTTGGGCATGAAAAATGTGAACGAAGTATTAAATGAAAGAGCACTGGTATGAGCGACGTGAAAGGAAACACCTCCTTTAGAACTCGGAAGCAATAGTTATCATCAAACTTGAAAAGGCGCTGAAGGTGCAGCTTCTCTGGAGATACAATACATGGAACAGAACAAAAGTTCACATGGTGAGTAATCGTTGATCGCATGCTAATAAACTATGCCGTTTCGTCATACTTATTCTTTTATTAATAATATAATATCATCTCGGAAGTTTCTTATTATAAGTACTTAAGACTTTATCCCAGTAATATTCTTGGCTGAACGGAACACACTGATCAGGTAACAATCAGTACACACCGTAAAATTTGCTTAGGCATAAGCTAAAATTCTTATCACCCCCAATTAACTGAAAGAACAAAGATAAAATTAAAAACCACTGAGAACAGCTGTTCGTTTAGGTTACAAGAGCTATGGGCGCACATCAGTAAAATGAGCTGCTGTTAAACAGTCGTGGTTTGAAATCTATAGCCGAAATGAATCCTGTTTATCGATTTAAACTCCTGTGCCGACTAGTGATAGGCCATTTTAATATTCACCTTGATAGAGTAATATTTTTGTCGCGTCAGTTTATGCTACAAGGAAAAGTTTGGAATCACACAATCGCCCGTTTATCATACGTGTTAACTTGTCGAACTATTCGTTTTTTCCAAAGCCAGCGGCGGAGTCTAACAGGCTTTCTAATGCCGAAGTTTAACAGGGGTTTCTCGCATCATTCACCGCAAGCTTCGGTGTTCGTTAATGAGTTCTTTTCGGTTGTATAGCTCTAGTGACTTCAATTTCTTTTTGAAGTCATTACTGATACAGGCTTAGTCCTCTTTATAAATATTCTTACTGAAGATTTGGAATGTGTTCTTGTTTATCTGCCGCAAACCTTCGTGCACCTAGGCTATTCCATCTTTCTTGTGCTGCCTTCCTTGATTCCCTTCTCTTTTTTTTACTTAATCGACCAAACATCACCACACGCAATACCTATTGTCGCATTTCGCGAAACTGAGTGCTATAAATTTTCGTTTTTTCTGTGTATGATATCTGACTGCACCAACTTTTCAACTTGGTCGTAATTTGAGTAGCATAGCTTAATTATTTTTCCGCCACACCTGTTAAAATGTTTTCCTGTGTATGCTTGTTTGGTACATTAACTAAATTGCAACTGTCCTGCTTGTACGGTACCTTGTTGTAGTATTCAGTACAAACTAAACAAAGATAAAAGAACATTGCTGACTTGATTAGGTTTATTTGTTAATTAATATTTTTCGGTCTCTGCTTCATTTTAAAATCTGATTTCTGTTCCGGTCCTGCTTTCTGCGTTCCCAACCATGAAACTTCCTTCGTAGAACTGCATTATCAATAACTGACTAAATAAAATAAAAAAATTCTTTGGTGTCGGTATTTTGCAGCAATAAATATATCACCATTGTCAGTGCTTTCCTGGAATGCCTAGAAGCAGTTTGTTTTTTGCTTGCCTCGACACCTAACGCACCTTTTTTAAACAATTAACGCTTAGGAATTACGATGAAATTCAAGAATAAGTTGTAGGGCGTCAACAGCAATTATCAGGATTGTAATTATTGTAACCTTGATTTATATAAAGGGAGCTGAATATGCGAACATAATAAAGACTTTTCCTTTTCTCTTTCTCCTTTTTCAATGGCATCTTCAACCTCTGCGCAGGAAATCAGGTGTTTCGACCGTTCCATTCCAACTTAAAAATGCCATCGCTGCAAGCACTTATAGTCTCAAAATATTACGAGGCCACGGTAGATTCACTGACCGCTGCTCAGACGTCGCCAAGTCAAACGATTCGACTTCGCTACAAGTGGGTGCGTGCGCCCATATCCTCGGGTGCTTTCCAGCAGTCGCGCACTTGATTAAATGCCTAAAACAGGCGCCCAAGATAAAATTTTTATCAAATTCCGCATTTCATTTCTGCTGCTGTTTGAAGCTCTCAGCGTCTCATAATGGTTTGGGTTTCATTGTTCATAGGAATTAAATTACTGCAAAATATATCTACCCTGGGGAACATTGTTTGTACTTGGTCGTCAGTCTCGCAAAATGAGTCCGCATATTTTTTTTATTTTTTGATGGCAGTGTCTGCCTATCTCCTCGTGGTCGAAACGATAAAACATCCTTCACGATAAAACATCCTTCATAACGAGACCTCCAAAGTCATCGCCATCAGGAGCCTTCTTAAGTGAGATCACCACAAAGACACTGGGTAAACAGTCAAGGGTTTGACAGCATTTCTGTGTTAAGACTCCATGACTAAACCATAAAATGTCGCAGTAGCTCGCCCTGTGAAAAAAGAATTTCAGACATGTTTCAAAGGCGGGCAAGAAAAGATGTGCACTTCAATATCAAATATGTGGCGCTCTCATCGCAAACAAATAAAGACCTGCCAATAGCCAGGGATCATCATCACATTTAGCCTGACAATGCCCCCTGCAGCACAAAAGCCTCTCCCATATCTCTCCAATCTACCTGGCCCTGTGCCAGCTCAGGCCAGTTTATTCCCGCAAACTTCATAACATCTTCCGCCCACCAAAGCGTCTGCCACCTCCTGAAATGCTTGCCTTCTTTTGGAATACAATCCGTTACCTTTAACGGCCATCGAATAGTTTGCCTTCGCATTACATGCCCATGTCCATTTATTTTATTTGATTTCAACTAAGATACCATTAAATTGCATTTGTTCCTTGACCCTCCCTGCTCTCTTCTTGTCTCTTAACACTGCGCCTATTATTTTTCTCCTGCCTCGCTGCGTTGTCCTCAACTTAAGCTGAACTCTTTTCATTATCCTCCATGTCTCTGGTCTGTAGTTGGGTACACGTGAAATACAACGGTTATATCCTTTTCTTCTGAGGGATACTGGTAAACTGCTATTCATTATCTGTGGAACCTGCCCCATGCGCTCCACCCCGTTCTTATTCCACCAGTTCTTTCACTCTCGTGATCCGGATTTGCGGTCACTATCTGTCCTAGTACACGAATTTCCTTCCAACTTCCAGCACCTTGCTGTCAATTGTTAACGGCTGTTTCCTTTCGAGACTGTTGAACATTACTTTGGTTTTCTGCATACTAATTTTTACACGCATTGTTTTGCTCAGCCTGTCTAATTCATTATTCATGCTTTGCAGTTTATCTCCTGAGTCACTCACCAAGGCAATGTCATCACAGAATCGCAGATTACTGACGTACTCAGCATTAGCTCTTACCCCGAACTCTTCCCCGTTCACGTCTCTGAATGCCTCCTGTAAACAAGCGGTGAATAGTACTGGAGAGATCGCATCTCACTGCCTAATACAATTCCTTATTGGGATTTTATTGCTTTATTTTTGTTTGGAGCACTATGGTGGCTCTGCACCCGCTGTAGATACCTTCCAGTATTTTGACGTATAACTCTTCTACGCCCTGATTCCGTAATGCCTGCATGACTACTGAGGATTCGACTGCATCAAACGCTTTCTCGTAATCTATGAAAGCTCTTAAAGGGGTTGGTTCAATAAAACATTTTGCGGGGCGACTTGGTTCATTTTGCTCGAGGGGATGCTTGCAGCGCGACAAAAAACACAAGGGACAGAGACGAACGGGACAAGCGCCCGCACATCCTGCACATTTCTTTATTAGCTGATTAATGGTGTTAATAGGTATTATAGTCGAGCAGCCTTTACAAAAGCTTGCCTGGTCCTTTCGTTGATTTAAGTGCAAGGTTGGCTCGATTATGTTAGCGACTAATTTAGGAAATACCTTGTAGGCAACGGACACTAAGCTGATCGGTTTATAATTTTGAAGTCATTGATGTCCCCTTTTTTGTAGATTAAGATAATATTAGTGTTCTTTCAAGATTCCGGTACGGTCGAGGGCATGAGGCATTGCGTACACAGGGTGGCCAGTTTTTCTGTGACATCCTCCCCACCATCCTAAACAGATCTGCTGTTACTTTGACCCTGACATGGTACTTTCCCACTTCGCATTGCTTTTAATGTTTTCGTCACTGTCTATTTCGTTACCGCCAAAAACGCCAATTGACCATTTGCGGAAAAGCGAACGCCGCCTGTCGTGCAAACAGGGAAGCTCCGGTGGCACTTCTGGTTGGAAAGGGGTTCTCCAGCAAACATGTGCAAGGCAGCGTTCAGCAGTTCACGCGCGCTTGTTTTGTGGTTTTAATGTTGTTTCTTTGCCGGAAACGTGCGTTTGTCAGCGAAAGAGGATGATTGAGGAGGAGAACATCTCATTTCTGTTTTTAGAAAGTGGTTGGAGCGAAGACTTTTCGCGTTGCGGCCTGAAAAACGACCATATGTGGCAATACCTGCACTCTACTGTATACCTCATCGGATTGCCGAATGGCCAAATGAAAATGTGCATGAATGCGCGCCTATGCGCGGGCGACTGTAACGATGCCCTTTCCTAATGCTCACAGACTTTTATGTTCGCGCTTCTTTTACAGGGCAGGAGATTCTGCTAACTCCATGAAGCACCTTTTGCCGCAAGCCACACTTAACAGATTAGTAAACGACTTGTTGTACCATCTCAACCCCGGCTCGTGCTGATACGGCAGAGCGTTGCTTTGCGTGCTAGCGACCCGAATGCGCGGATATACGCGAGGCTGCTCTCTGCCGTGCTCCCGCTGCTCAGATAGCACAGCTTGACATTGTAGCATTTATGGTGAATGATCATACTAGTATTTATATCATTTGGTTTTCACCGAATACGCACGTGCGTCGATGCCAAAACTCTTCTAGAACGACCGAGCTGTGTAGACTCTGCAGCAAGCGCGAAATGTAGCAGGAACACCCATTTCGAAACGTGCTGGATGCGCTCTACTGGCTCCACCAACGGCTTTGTCTTTTGCGTCTTGTATCTCGTCGCTGCTTTTATTACGTCGAAGTCTCGCAGTTGTAAAACGCGTGTTATTTTAGATATGAAAACGTTGCAGTTGCATGGCCGTTGCGTGGCAGTTACAGCTCACATCAGTCGCCGCACTACAGCGCAGGAATGCACGGCCGGCTCATATTTTCCAGCCAAAACCAAATCGCCTACAGAGGGCGCTGGCTGTGCCTTCACCGCGCAGCCAGATTGGGGGCTAAAATCAAGACACGAGTAAACTTTCACAAGTCATGGCTAGGTGGCTTGAACCACCGCCCGATTTAAAGGGTTCAGCCTTATCCATCCATCCATCCATCCATCCATCCATCCATCCATCCATCCGCGCATGCGCTGAAACTTTCCGAAAATGGTCAATTGCTCTCCTCAACTGCCTCTCACACCATTGTCCTAACCACTTCCGCTACTGTATAGATATGTGCAGTACTCCTCGGCTACTGTGACTATCTTATCTACATTGATAATGAGATTGCCATCCTTGTCCGTTAGCGTAAACATTTGATTTTTACGTATGCCTGATTTCCTTTTGGCCGCTTTTAGCCTACATTAGTAGTTTAGAGCATGGTCGATTCTCTCCATATTTTTATCCTTCTGTCGGTTATCTTAAGCTTATTGGTTAACACTGACAGCCCAACCATTTTTTCCTTTCTGTTGAGTTAGAGCCTTTTATCCTTTGGCGTTTCTTAATTGGATCTTTCGTTTCCGAAGAGGGCTCACTGGTGTCTTGTCTACCCATCCTCCCTCCTACTTCTATTAAGCACTCCTTAATGGTATCTGCAAGAGTATGGTTCCTTCTTCAGCCAGACGTATGGCAGCCAAACTGGCAAAGACAACATGCTTTACACAAGACATTTTACTCAGTCATGGCCCTCATCACGACCACAGCTGATGCATTCAACAGCTCACTGTCTGCGCACATACGCTAAGCCATGCACCTGGTATTCTCGCTAATCTTTGCCTTTTCAGTAATATTTCTCGAAGTAAATTCCTTTTAGCATCGTCAGTCCTAACATACGATACTTGAAGATGGCGGATAAGCCTTGTGCGTCTTTTTTTTTCCTGGTTCCCGCTATCACTGACGCTTTTTACTGCCTTTTTTATTTTCCTTGGGACATAAACCACTTATGTCGCCATGGGCAGTCGTAATTTGCCCGTGTCTAGCGTTCTCGAATGATTGAATTACTAAGCCCCGACACTAGTCCTAGCCCTCGAGCGTTCACTGCGGTGTCGTAGCAAACCCCGTATCTTTTCGAAATCGGAGGGGCCATACATGCAAAAACATGATTACCGGAAGGTCCGTGCAGGTGCGCCCACCGACCCTCGTCCACGGGTGGAGGAGTCGCAATGATCACCTTCTTCTCGGGCACGCCGCATGACTGCAAGGAAACGACAGTGGAACACGGTTGTCACATTACATTTACTGTGGTTTCTAATGCGAAAGCATTTGTTGTCTCATGAGTGGCATGTACAGAACCTGTCGGCCGAGCGTGTCCGCACGAACTGTCAATCTTCCATTACAGGGGTAATTATTACAATAGTTGATTAAAGAACTGTGCAGGTTCCATGAGTGGATAATTAAGTCACCAAAATAATTAACGAAATGGGTACTTAATTAACTGATGAAATAGTAATTTACTTGGATTATTCAATTACTTCAGAAATATTTCGGTAATTTATCTGAATGAATTATTTATTTATTAATGGGTTAAATAAAGTAACAACTACATTAAAATCTATTCAAATAATGTCTCCAGATGATAAAATGAGTAATTAATTACATGACCGACTTTATTGATTAGTTCAGTTAGTGTACTGCTTCACACGGTCATCGGTAACTTAATCGAATTGTTGTATTAGTTAATTACTGGATTAAGTAATTAATTAATTAGTGCTGTGGTGCGCTTACTGTACCCTCTAGCAACGGCACCCACGTCTTCCGGTGTGGTAGAGCCGAAATTGAGCGAAAACACGGCTTAGAGGAAAGGTATAAAGAAACGAACACGCAGGAACACATTCGGCAACAGTAAGACAAATGCTTTCACATTAGTGTCCCTAAGCAGACTTATGGGCACCCCTAGAATGTTCCTTTTCTGTTTCAGAACTATACCCGTGTTCTGCGCAGTTTCAAGCACAGGACGAACTAGTGGACAAATTGATTACACATAACCAAATGATTCCCGGCGCACAAGAAAAAGACAAACACTGACCGAAAACACGCCATAAAGCGCAAGCTGCAATGCAGTATAGAAAATTTTGAGGCTCTCCAAATGCGCAGTGATGACGAAAAGCTTGTTAGCACTGCGTCTTTGTAGTTGTCATCCAAAGAGTTGCGTTTGCTAAAGACCAGGATGGAACGCGCACGCACGTGATTCTGCTGCTCTAAAGGTTGTTTTGATCTTTATTGTTACTATTAATGTAAGCGAAGTTATAGGGCAAACGCTCGCGATCTAGCTGTTTCAGGCCTCTTGCTTGTGCGTATGAGTGATACTCCGGTGCAGGCTGTGCTATTGGATTTTACAGCAAGGCGGGCATTATGCGCGTGTTAGAGCTCATTAAGAAGACCAGTTAACTAAACTTAATGAATCAACTTTTCTATTCTTGATTTGAGGGGGAAGATAACACTGTGAAGTTGAAGGCGTCAACATCGAAGGTGAGCCCAGTTTTGAACTTTTCTAATCGGCAATGTAGTTCGAATATTCAATGTTAAAAATGCGCATTTCAAAGCTCGCTGAGCTGGCTTTCCCACGTCCCCCCCCCCCCTCCCCTCCTATATAGGCGTCACAGCGCGTAGCATCGTCGCCAAAATGAGGTTAACTGCTTCTGCGTAATAAAATACACTATAGGCGTCTGTATTCGCTGATTACAAATGCGAGCGATACAATTTTATGAATAAGCAACTCACCCTACTATCTGCTAGTCGTCCCGGTTATCTCAGTTTGGTAAAGCGGCTGGCCCGGTGAGGCGGTGGTCCCGGGTTGGAATCCCATACCAGGACGAATTGTTCTTGAATAGAAGTTTCTGTGGAAGCTGTACAACTTTCCTCTGCAGCCGTATGGCTGCGGCTGGGTGAACGCTAATGAGTCATTACTCCCTTATTACAATTCTATTCCACCTCTAGTGATTCTCCTAAACATTCAGCCACTGTGTATCTACATTTGGCATAACACTCCTATTGTAGGAGCGTTATGCTCACACCGTCTCCCTCCTCCACAGCAAACGATAGCTTCAGTGATGGCGAGACGACGCACTAGCCTCACCATGTGGCAATGGAACTGTCGAGGCTTTGGTTCAAAGCGGGGGCTGCTTCGCCAGTTCCTAGCTCGGGCAGACGGCCCCGACGTGCTCGAGCTGCAAGAAAGCTCCAATCCCCTCACCCTACCAAGCTTCGTGCCCATCGTCCCCTTTTCTCCTACACCCCCTCGGGTTGCATTTCTTGTACGCCGTGCGCTCACTACTATCTCCCACCCCTTAGACGTCCCCGAAATAGATCTCCTCATCTAACTCGTGCCGCAGCGCGCTCGGCATACTAGTCTCTTAATCCTCAACGTATACAGCCACCCGAAGTGCCTGCGGCACGACTTCGACCGACTATTCACGCTTGCCAAGCGAGCCGCACACAAATGTCCCGTCCTGATTGTAGGGGACTTCAACGCCCCGCACACGGCCTGGAGCTACACAGCCGACACCCCCAAGGGGCGCAGGTTATGGCTCGCAGCTCAGCAGGCCAGCTTCTCTCTTCTCACAGACCCCACCACCCCTACTCGCACCGGGAACAGCGTCTGAACGGACACTACTCCTGACCTCACCTTCACCCACCGCCTCCCTCACGCTGCGTGGTGTAACGTGTAACACCCAGGAGAATTTGGCTAGGGATCACTACATTATCGAGATTCTGCTACAAGCAGGCCTAACACGTAGACCCTCTCCTGATGCTACCATCCTGAAGTGGGACTCGTTCCGCACCTCCCGAGCAGCCCGCACTCTACACACCATCTCAGACATAGCTACTTGGTGTGACCAACTCCGGCGTGACGTCCGCGCCGTGACTCGCCAGCCCACAGAGGACTGCCCTGCAGTCGCGATGAATTCCCATCCCCTGCACCTATGGTAGGAGAAGGCGGGTCTCGAACGGAAGTGGCGGCGTCAGCGCTGGAATAGAACACTCAGACGCCGGCTGGCTCGGCTCAACAAGGAGATTGAGACGCATGCTGTAACTCTGTCTCGCCAAAATTGGGAACCCCCCTGTAACAGGCTGGACGGCAACATGAGTCTGCCCCAGACCTAGAACCTATTCCGCCATCTCATTGATTCGACTCAGTCCAAGACACACCAGAAACACAACCACATGAAGTTCATACACACATCCGAGGCTTGCCCGCAGGAGCTTCGTGATCTCTACTTCCCCGCATATTCCTCCGCAGACGACCCTGACTACATAGCCTCCTCCAACGACCTTCTAGACCAATCGATCACCGAGGTGGAAGTGAGTGCAGAACTTCAGCGTCTCAACGCGTCCTCAGCTCCTGGCCCCGACGGAGTGCACAGCAAGGCACTCCGCAACCTCTATTCCCCCTCCGTCAAAGTCTTAACCGACTACTTCAAAGAATGCTGGCTGCGCGGCGCCATCCCACCTCAGTGGAAAGTAGTATTTATTCCCTAATCCGGCAAACCACTTCTCCCCGCTAACCTCCGTCCCATCTCTCTTACGTCGTGTGTGGGCGAGCTCATGAAGCACGATCTCCAGACCCGGCTGAGCCGGTATTTGGAGAACAACCTTATGCCTTCGGTCATGTTTGGTTTCGGACCGGGCTTATCCACCCAGGACGGGATGTCGACATGGAACACAACCTAAAGTCGGCCCTCAACATCATCGACTCACGCTCGCGCGCACGGCCTAGCCTGCTGCCCTTGTAAATCAGAACTTCAGTAGAACACGTTCTTGGGCAAGTTGGTTCATAGCTTGAGTAGCTGAAGAGCACAAAAACACAGCACACAGGAAAGAAAGAAGCGCCTGTCTCGTGTCTTCCTTTCCTGTGTGCTGTGTTTTTGTGCGCTTCAGCTACTCAAATCAGAACTTCTACTGCCCAAGTCCGCACGACCCCGCAAATCCTCCCGTCTCACTAACTCTAGGAAACCTCCCCACTCCCCTGGTCTCCAAGATTCACATCCTGAGTCTCGTCCTTCACTCCCACGGCGCGCATGGCAACGCCATCCAAACTCTCCATACCCAAGCCCAGCAAGCCACCCGTCTCATTCGGTGCGTGGCGAACCGGCGCCTTGGTCTGCGAGAGCGGAACACTCTCCGTCTCACCCAAGCCTACATCACGAGCACGAGCCGTACGGCGTACTCATTCCCCTACCTCTCCCTAAACCAGGAGCGGGACCGCATCAACGCGCTCCTCAGGAGCTGCACGAAGGTCGCCCTCCGCCTACTCCCCGCACCTCTACTACCCGGCTCCTCAACCTCGGTACCCACAACACGTTTGAGGAGCTGGCAGAAGCCACCGTAACAGCACAGTTGACTCGCCTGTCGAGTACCGCGACAGGCCCCACTCTACTCTGTCAGCTAGGCATCATCTCGATCACCCATACTACCGAGGGGGTTCTCATACCTCCAGAGCTACGCTCCCAACTAATCATCCCTCCAATACTTAAGAACATGCACCCAGAGCACGACGGAGAACCCAGAACAGCCCGCGCCAAAGCACTGCACAAGCTCTATGTCAACAGTTTCGAGGTAGCTTACGTTGACGCGGCAGCGTACTCGTCGGGCTCCCGCATGGTTCTCGCCGTCGATAATTTTCAGGCCCGACTAATCGTATCAGGATCCGTCACCACAGACTTATCGGAAATTGCAGAGGAAGCGGCCATTGCACTCGCTCTCATCTCCACCTCTGCCACTAAAATTCTCACCGACACAAAATCCGCCCTATTCAATTTCGCCAAACACCTGATATCACGCTCCGCGGCTCGGCTTCTACGCTTCTGGCACCCTACCCACCCCGTAACCCTTATCTGGACCCCCGCACACGCAGGCCACCCGGGTAACGAGGAGGTCCACTCCCTCGCCCGAGGTCTCACTTTCCGGGCCGGAGTTGGACCTCCTCCACCATCCCAGGAGCGTCTGCTTACGTTGAAAGATATTCTTACCTACTACCGAGATACTCGGTGCGTTTACGCACCGCCGACTCCCTCCCTCCCACTGGCGCCGACTCCAGACCCGAACTGATCCCTACCCTATTCTCCTTCATGCCCGCTACCCCGATCAATTCCTTTCTTCTTGTAAGCTCTGCGGGAAACCGGGAGACTTCCTTCATGTCTTCCTCACATGTCCTACCTTTCCACGCCCTCCATCCCCAACCACGGCGGAGTCATACTGGGAGACTCTCCTGACCAGCTCCGCTGCTGCTGACCAGCACCGGATAATTACCGACTCTCTGAAGCGGATAGCCCTCCAAGGGCTGTCCTTTGCCCTGTAAGGGCAGCCCCGTAAAGGTTCCCTCGTGCCAAGTTAGGGGGTTTGCCCACCTCTGTATTTGGCAATAAATGTTTCCTCCACCACCTCGTAATATTGTAATACTTTATCAACTATTTTTCACTTCTATTTGCACTTCTATTTTGCACATCTATTTTTCACACAGTTCATTAAACGGCTCCCTCTTGCAACGTCTTTGACCAAGTGTTAAGACATTTCTGCGATGATCCCTCCTTGTGTAATACCCTGTGAGGGGTCCTTAAGAGTGCAGTAAACCACGATGGTGACGATGATACCTTGAGGTAGTCCACCATCTCCTCGAGGTTGGCCTCGTACTCGAGAAGGGGCACGTGGGTGCGGCCCCGGTGCTCGGGCTCGAGGCCGTCGTTGGAGCCCAGCATGATGACAAAGGCGGCCACGTGCTCAGCGTCGCGGGGGGCTAGCACTCGGCGCAGCACGTGCTTGCACATGCGCGTGTTGTAGCCGCCATAGCCTCGCACCACTACGTCGCACTTCCTGCGCATGAAACGAAGGCGCGCTCAGCATTACGGAATCCGCAACTTCGTACGGCGCCTACAGCGCGAAAAAAAAGGGCTACACTTTGGTCGTTAGCCGGTAAGAGGCCGAGAAGCGAACGCACACCCATAAACACACACCGATGCTATTTCGCAACTGACGGGTAATGGTACAGGCAGCTCCACTGTGAAAGGGAGCACACTATCAGCATTAAACCAACAATTTCTCCAAAAGTAGAAAAATAAAAGCACGCTTCATCCTTGTAAATAGTCTCCTTCCGAACGAATAGTGCCAATCTCATGCTTTCAACTTGAGTATAAAAGTAACAGCACAATTTCTTCTTGTGGGCAAACTGGCTGTTCGCTTTCATACAGGAGCTGCCTGCGCGTTACTGCTACAGGTGGTAACAACGTGAAAGGGAACACGCAAGCACGTGCCCGCGGCGCCTCGCGAGGCGCAGCCGTCGAGAGCAGACGAAAGTCGGCGGCAAAGGCGCATGCGCAGTAAGCACGGCCGGCTGATCTTTCCGAGCATGCGTCTGGTGCCGCACATTCTCGCCCGGCATCGGCGCCAGGGCTTCGCGAGGCGCGGCGGCCACGTGTTCCCTTTCATACTGCTTCTACCTGCACACAATAAAGCAGGGATGCGGCTAAATGGAATGCGTGACCAGTGCGATGTCCACGAAGAAATCTCAATAAAAACCGGCAAACCCACAAAGCTATTATGTGAAAGGGTTGAAAAAGTAAAATTGTACTACATCGGAATCGTTAAGAGCTAACTCAAAAAAACGCGGCCATCTGGGTGAGTTGATGCTACCTGATTTCAAAACTACAGCTCAACAGAACAGCAGAGAAAGACGGTATAGACAGACGAACTCTCATGTGTAGCCCGTCTTTCAATGCTGTGCTTGTCTTGTATTGTGCCATAGTTCTGAAATAGACCCAACCAGGATGCTACCAAAGAGTAGCTGAATGCCGGCTAACGCATTTATCCCGTTCTTTGCTACATGACAAGCCTCCGACAGCTCATTTGTCAACCCGCCAGGATCTGTACTCTTCGCAAACAGGACGTTGGCTGTAATGAATAAATTTTTTCACTTAGTCCCCCTTTTATTAACTGAACCCCATAATATATTTTTGTTATTAATTTACTTAACTCTTCTCTATATTCTCGCATCCTCAAAATATTGGTACGCAAGGCACACGTGCTGCAATGGGTGGCTGGCACGGTGAGGTTAGTTGAGGTTGAGGTTGAGGTGTTGAATGCTACAGGTGGGGTTAGCCTTGCTTTGTCAGGCGGAAATTTCTCCACCGCAGCGTCCCTTCGATATTAACAATGCCGCATCTACCCCGCTAAGCGCACAGTCTCTTATAATAGCACACATTCTCTCCCGCAGTCACCATCTATGCACACAATCAATACACACAGTTCACATCACAGTCCACTCCAGAAGTTACCATTTATGCACATATTCAGTCACAGTAGAACACAGGCCATTGTAGCGCCACACTCCTACACACATTCACTCACAGTATAAAGTAATCCACTCCGGAAGACACCATCTACGCACACATTCAATCACAGTAGGTCATAGTCCGTTCCTGCTGTCGCCATTTAAAAAGAAGATCCGTGTTCTGCAGAAATGTTAAAAGGCGTGCAGCCTCCCTTCTGCATGTCTGGTTTCCACTCGTGTAGACAATGTCCTGCACTGTGCTGTGACGGGTTCCTGTCTTCTTGAAGGAAGCGAACATCACATGCCTTTCCGCGTTGTACTCTGGGCAGTACATAATATAATGTTCGATATCCCCGCACACACCACTTAAAGAGGAGAGCGGAGACGATGCCATGCCGGTCTTAAGCATCCATGCAGGAGTGCGAGCAGAGGCCGTGCGAATTCGATGTAGAAGGGTCGCCTGAGATCTTCTCAGTCCCTTGGTCACACATGGCATGTGGGACGCACTCCACAGGGTACTGAAGTGATCGAGCACCGTTTTCCTGCAGAGATTTTTCCCATCTTGAGGTACTTTTTTTATGGAATCCTTGAGAGAGCTTTATGGGCGAGACTGTCTGCCACCTCATTACCGTTGACTCCTATGTGAGAGGGCACCCACTGGAAATGTAGAGTAAAGCCTCTGCTGTGCAGATTCTGCACCAAGCGCAGAGAGCTTAGAGACAAGGCGTCTGTTGGGAATCCGCGCTCTAACCTCTGAAGGGCAGATTTTGAATCAGTTAGGATGACAACAGGTTGAGCCGGACAAGACCCTAACTTCCGCAAAGCCGCCTCAATAGCAACACTTTCAGCCGTTGTGGAGGATACGACAGCAGTACAGCGTACGGATCACTTACAGTCCAAAGGAGGAATGTAAAATGCCGCTGTGCTAGTTTGTTTGACCTTGTCCACAGAACCATCCGTGAAAATTTGAAGATGGCAGGCATATTCTGTTTCCAAGTTTTCCAGTACAAGCGAACGCGTTGCTGCCAAAGGAGAGCTGCGCTTTGCGCTCACATGGGGAGTTGTGACCTTACAGTCGAGGGTCGGAAAAGACCAGGGGGGTTTCAATCGTTTCCTTTTCCTTCGGACATTAATGCCTAAAGAACTAAGAGTATTGAGTGCCAAGTAAGCCTTCGACTCATACCTCTTGCAGAGCCGCTGGAGAAGGGATCGCCCAGCTACCGTCTCTCCTAAGCGGTCAAGATGCATTATTAGTCTCTGAGAAGCGATAAGGCTAAGAGGTTTGGATAGGGACTCATGCAGTACTGCCTTATTCGCCGCCGCCTGGGGAACTCCAATGGCTCTTCTTAGGCCCTTTCTGTGGACAGCTTCGAGACGCTCAAGTTGTGATGCCGAGGGAGAAATTAAAGGTAATTGATACATTATTCGGCTGACCACCAGCGCTTCATGAAGTTTGACCATTGAAGAAGGATGGTTTCCCCATTGCTCACGTGCAATTCTACGGATCACATTGAGACGAGAAGATACAGATGAAACAATCGCGTCTACAGCTTTTCGCCACTGTAGACGGGAGTCAATAATGACGCCCAGGAAACGCGCGTGGTTGAATTGACGGATGCAAGAGTGACCGAGGTCTATCTTCAACCGCGCTTGACGTCTTCCTACACCTGGAAACAGAATAAAGCCGGATTTGTCCACAGACCGAGACAACCCCACACCTTGAAGGTAAGCTTGTGCCGAAAGTATAGCCTGTCGAGCTATCAGGGCTAATCGCTTGTGTTGGTAGCCAGTAATCCAAATACAGATGTCGTCAGCATAAAGTGACATACGCACTTGCCTGCAACATTTTTTTCAATGAATCGGGTAGGCCAGCCATTACGGCGTTAAAGAGCGTGGGGGGAAAGAACACTTCCTTGAGGCACACCTCGTGATAGAACACTTTCGGTGCTTAACGTACTTCCTAACCGTACACGAACCGCGCGATCACTTATAAACTTGTAAATGAATCAACATATGGCCCTGTATGCCCATGCCTTGCAAACTGTTTAGAGTTGAGCTCTGAGGCACGCTGTCGTAAGCTTTCGCAACATCAAGAAAAATGACTAAGGTGGAAAGGCCCAAAGCTCTGTGGTGTTCAATGTGACTGATCAAGTCTAAGACGCTATCTTGGGCACTAAGACCTCGGCGGAATCCTGTCATACATGATGGCAGTGCCTTGCTGTCCTCAAACCACCATGATAAGCGTTCATTTACCAGCTTCTCGATCAACTTAGCTACACAGGAGGTCAATGACACTGGGCGATACGAGGCAACGTCTGTCGTGTCTTTGCCAGGCTTCAGTACCAGAACTACATGTGCCACCTTCCATGACGGAGGTACATCGCCAGTCTCCCAAACTCGATTGATGAAGTTGAGGAGCTCCTTTCTGAGTTGCAAGGGCAGATTATTCAGCATTTGATTGGTGATGCCGTCGGGACATGGTGAACACCGGCGCCGCAGGCCACTGAGCGCAGTCTGAAGCTCACGAAGCGTGAACGGGACGTCCATGATAGACCTGGAGGAAGCAGGTGGTGAATATATATCTATTCCAGAATCAGCGCGTACGAGTGCGTCTGCAAATTCCTCTGCCAAGCACGCAATAGGTTTTTCCTTGCGTATTGCAAGAGCTTCAAAAGGCTTCGAAGGGCGAAATTCTCTAGCAAGGCTGTCAATAACTCGCCATATTCTCGTTATCGGTGAGAACACAGTCAAACTAGCACAGAATGAGGCCCATTGCGACCGGTACAGCTTGTTCGTGTGCCGTCTAATAGCAGAATTCAGCCTATTGAAGGTCGTCTTCAGTTGCTTGTCGTCCTTCTTCCGCACGAGTTGGCGCTCCGCCTTTCTTATCGCTGCGCAAAGGTTCCTGAGTTTTAAATCTGGGGCCGGGAAATGATCAGGTAACTTGACCGCCGTAGTTGCTGCTAGCTTACTAGAAATCATTTTGTCAACAAC
This sequence comes from Amblyomma americanum, assembly GCF_052857255.1. Classification (NCBI taxonomy): domain Eukaryota; kingdom Metazoa; phylum Arthropoda; class Arachnida; order Ixodida; family Ixodidae; genus Amblyomma; species Amblyomma americanum. The sequence goes on from NC_135506.1 coordinate 89,084,897, forward strand.
ATCACCAGAAACGCGTTCTAGGTGCTTTCTGTACTTGTCCCAGTTGACCACGTTGCTAATATTAGGACCATGCATACGAAAGTCGGCAGCAAACACAAAAATGGGATAGTGATCCCTTCCCATGCGGTCGGGTGCTGTTGACCAACTCACGCGGACGTCAGGTGAATGCAGTGTCAGGTCTATAGCTGTCGCTGAGGCAGGAGGCCGGAAAAAAGTGGGGCTTCCGTCATTGCAACACACAGGTCCAAACTGTTAATAACCTCTACGGGAATCCGTGTTCCGGTCACCCCAAACGGCATGATGGGCATTGAAATCACCACAGATGATTCTAGGTGCTGGGCAGCGGTCGCAGAGCTGCTGTAGAAACAAATCTAATGCTACCTACTTCCGCGGACACACATACACGGATGCAATAGAAAGGGTTCGAGAGCCGAGCTGTATTCTTGCAGCCGCTACCTCAATGTCATCCGTGCAAAGATCGGCAACGCTTAGAGAAACATGTGGAATTTCTCTTCTTATGTAAAGCGCAGCACTTCCTGCAGGAAATGACTTTATGCTGCAGTTTTTATGGGCGACATATCCAGTCAAACATCTCCCGCTTGGCAGGCCAGCTTCTGACAAGGCCAATACTGGAACACAAGTCTCTTTCAAGAATAGTTTGAGTTCTGCTAACCGACCTAAAATCCCAGCGCAGTTCCACTGCAATATAAACGGCACTTTTCGGCGCATATGAGATCCACGAGGTTTAGCCCCATCCATTTTAGTTCGCAAGGAAGTTTGCTGCGAAGATGAAAATTAGGGACTCAAAAGAAAGCACCAGCTGTAGGAAGTTCTTCAGGTTACCAGGCGCCATCGCTGGAACATGTGAACGCAGGGCCCCAAACAAAAAATGAAGAAGGTCAGAGATACCTTGATTTTGGAGCTCCTTATTTTGCGCAACGCACTCACAACATCGATAAAAGATGCCGGCACGGTGACGTTACGAGCACGCTTTTTAGGAATAAAATTTCTGTAATCACTTATTGGCTGAAAATTAAGTAATAACAAAGTAGAAGAAAAAGAAACACGTGCCGCCAGTGGGATCCGAACCTACGACCTCCGTATGTAGTGTACTGTGCTTTGCAAACAACTATGGCGGCGATGGTCCAATCTTCTACTTTTGAGGGTATTTTTGTTACGAGTACCTTGACATAGTTCACCAGCGTAATCCACGTCCATGGGTACGGAAAAAGAATGTTCTGTATTACCACCTCTGTCATATGTGGAACGTGATCGAATGGAGGAGGTGGCAGCTGTGTGAGAGCCCTCAGATCCTCCCTATGGCGTCAAGCGTGTCAGAACCGAGGTCTCGTTAAGTTGTTTATTGGTTCGGTTTATGGGCGCGTAACATCCCAAACCGGCTCAGGCTATGAGGTGCGCCACAGTGTAGGGCTTCGGATAATTTCGACCACCTGGGGCTCTTAAACTTGCGCTGACATCGCACAGTACACGGGTTTCTTGCATTTCGCCTCCATTGAAATGCGACCGCCGCGGCCGGGTTAGAACTCGCGTCTTTCGGGTCAGCAGCCGAGAGCCATAACCACTGCGCCACCACGATCCTGTTAAGCCGTTAAGTAGACAAGGACAGGAAAGTGAGGGACTCGTTATGACATAGATAATAAGGAAGCCAAAAGTCATCGAAGACAAGGAAAGCGGGGGAATGTATTTTTTAGTTGGTTGTTTTAAGGAAAAATTTATAGTGCAATCACTTTATGGCTGAAGAACAATTGATAATAAAGTAGGAGAAAAACTTATGTAATGTAATTTTTTTTCAAATTTGCAAAAGTTTGCAAGCTGTTTAGGTTTTGCTTTATATCTTATTTGAATGTCACACTTAGTCGGTATTCTAAGGGCTGTGTACACTGATTATTTGAAAAGGCTTGGCACTGTATGGTTCATCATAAATGCGATGCCTATATTTTTCCTGCAACAGATGAATGCATTGCAAACTTAAGGGCGCCGGGGTCCTCCGTACTGGTTGGCAGCACCTCCAATGAGAATAAACACGCGAGTTATATAGCAAAAATTTAGTTGGCGTTGATAGCCGATGTCTAATTCGGCCTACCAATCCAGTGATCGGAGCTACCATTGTCATCAGGACATAAGCCTGAGGAAAAAAAATCTACGCCAAGGCATTTAAAACTTCGTACGATATTAATTTTACGGTATTTCAGTGCTCAGAATCAAAGTGTACTCAGAATTTTCGCCATTAATTACCGAGTTGAAGCGGTGGCCAGTTCAGCGTTTTGCGGCACTCCATGAAACCAATGCGTGCAGCTGTGATACGTACCTTGAGAAGGCGTCAGCCACGATGGAACCCCAGTAGCCGTCAGGAGAGAAGCTGTACTGTACGGGAGGGACACGTGCACCCTTATATTCCCGTGCATATAGTACTTCCCGTAAAAAAGAAACATTCATTTGTAGATTAAGGATGGCAAATGTTCAATACAAGAAGTAAGATGATTTCTAATCTTACTACTTTTAAGAAACACGCTCGCCTTATATGAGATTTTAATGCACTGTTGTTTAGTGATGTACTATATTCAAGCACAAGGTTTGTTTATTGAACATTTAAAGCAGTAATGTTGATTTCATGATCTGAGCACTGTTGTAAAACGGTGAGCAAAGTTTTCGGGAAACAGATATAAAATCAAAATCAACCGATGGAGTAGTAGACCTGCTCTAGCAAGCAAATGCTGCAGATAAACTGCAATGAAAATGTCTACTTTAGAGATGTTTCAGTTATATTAAGACGTAAGCGGCACCTGCTGTTCATAAATTGATGATATCCAAATGCTGCCTATGACTGCGTTTTTGTTTTTGTCGCCGCCTGCCTCTTTGGGAGAACTAGCCAGTGCCGCTCAAACTATTTGTTTATTTATTTATTTATTTATTTGTTTATTTATTTATTTATTTATTTATATTTATTTCAAAATACTGCAGCCCCATTCTTGGGGCTATATCAGGAGTGGGTACAGTAAATGTGGTACAATTACATGCATAAAAGCGCACATGACAAGGATTACAAATATAAACGCTGCACACAACATCATGCAATGCCACGGCTCAATAGCCGACGCAAAATCAGAAACTGATAATTCAATAATGTTGCGATTCAATGAGTTCCAACTGTCCACAGTACGTGGAGAAAAGCTGTATTTGAAAACGTTAGTACGGGCAAAAAAAGGTTGGATATTAAGATCGTGATGGCTCCTGGTTGCAGATGGTTTTGAAACGAGATATGCTTACCCTGTGAAAGGCAATTAGCAGAATGCACTATTGAGGGAAGAAGTTTTAAGGACTCAGTTTTCCGGCGGGATGCGAGCGGACGTAAGTATTATGGTGTGCTCCCGGTCACTTTGTTGAAATAAATGGTCGAAAGCAAGCGCTCATCGGACGATTAAAATACCCGATAATGCGGATTTTCACAGTAGAAATTCAGGGATTTTGATTTTGTAATACATTAAAGTTAAGAATTTCAGAGAGACATGCATATATCTACAGTTCTGCAGCACTCATTTTAGTTTTCCAAGCATACTTATTATTTGACGAGCGATCTCCTGTCCGCCGCTTCAAACGCGCGGCGCCACTACCGCTGACATTCACTTCGGTCGGCGAGTCCCGCCTCCGCCAGACGCATCATGTCAGGTTCATTCGCTCTCGTCATATTTTCCTCCTTCCACGGTAACCATGGTAACCACCCCCCTGTGCTCACTTTGCCGGCTACGCCAACAGCGTATGCCCATGACATCGACCGAAGGAACGGGCCCTTAGCGGCTGCGGTGTCAAACACTGCTAATAAACTATCCGGAGAGTACCTGCATGCCCGTGAAGATGCGTTCTATTGAATTCTGACAACCGGTTCGTGCCCAGTGACTGTCACGGTTACACGTGAACACCCACGCGCATGTCCGTATCGCGTGTTTCAGGAGACCCTTGGGGCTATCAAGGGAGAGTACACGTAGCAGTCCGCTCTCCCTGTCGACTTCCTCGTCCTGATGCATGCGAGCGTCTCCAAAATATCCAAAGCTCCTAATGAACGAACGCGTAACTTTTCCATTGTTTTACGCATCGATTATGCAGTTCGTGGTGTAAAACTGTTGTACTCTATTGGGTAATCATGGGTGCAATCGGCTGCAGTGTGCCGGGGTATTCTGCATGCGCTGGAATTTTAATGCTTTTCAGGGGAAAAAGAACTCGCGCCATGCAGTGCATCACGTGGCCTCTACAGACCAGTCTCTGATGCGAGACAGGTCAAAACAAGGGGCGACAGCGCCACCTTGGAGTCGTAGAGTTAACCAGACCGACTCTGAAGCCACCATCACCAGGATGCGGCCACTTGATAACTATGTTCGCGAAATGCATGTCGAAGAATACAAAAGGCTCAGCATCCCATCGGAAGAAACGGAACGATAGCGGTTGCCGTCACACACTCAATACGGTACAACACATGCTTATTGCCCCTTAATTTTTGTATCCTTCGGAAGAAGGATGGCATGAACGGTTCGACTAGAGGGATACTTATTAACCCTGTATTGCCAGCGTGTCACCAAAGATGCTGAGTGCAACAAAGCAATTAGTTTCACTTTCTTCTCATGGAACTACATGGATTGCTAACGTAAGTGCACAAAAAGCCTTTTCCAACATGTTCATTCAAGCAAGGTGGAATGGTCAGTCGCCAAAGTTGCAGGAGGCCTGCTGAAGGATAAACACATGTAAGGACTAACGTTAAATGCACAGAAGCCTAAATATGTTTATGGTCGTAATGCTGCTTTGGCAGGTGACGGAGCAGTTAGTAATTTTGCTCTGGATTTAAACCGCACGCGCTGGCGTATTTTCGCGCAGTTTTACCTTCCTCAGATAATCACAAGTTATGAAATGGAGCTCGTTTTAATAATGCTTTAATAATATCTTTCCCTAATTAATACCCCATTTCTGATATTTCTTTAATGAAGGGTTCGTCACTGATGAAACCCTGAATGTTTGTAACTTTCAAGCGATTTCTCAGTGCCTGGGCATCATCAGGGTTATGCTATGCCTCCGAAGCTTCCACTCAGCCAGCCTTTGACTCAACTATAGCCATAATAGCAATGCCTACATAGTACTTCTCGTGAGTATACCGGATGAGCAGCAGCTTTTTGTCTCCTTTCTTTTTAGCTGGTTGGCCCCTATCACTCCCTCTCACTCACCTGAGTCAGGGAGTCGCCGAAGAGGTAGATTCGCGGCCACGCTAACTTCTCCGGGGCCGTGGCATTGCCGGCGCCATGGGCGACGCCCAGCATCAAGCACGCAACGACGAGGTGTAAGCACCGCGACATAGTCGCACGCGCTCCGACGCCGTACTGCGACTTTTGAGCTTCGCTTCGTATGCGTTGCGTCGGTTATGCGAAGCGACTCAAAAAGAAAAGACAATGCCAAATCGTCTCGAGCAGAAAACAATGAGTGCTTGATAAAGAGATGGTGACCGGATAGACAGCTGTGAAGAGTGGAGCCAGGTAGCCTTGTCTGTAAACACGGTACTCTGCGAATGCAAGAGCTGATAGCTCGATCAGAGCCGTGTGATGCCGGGACTATTGTGATAAGATTGCGTCTGAATTAATGGCGTATTTCGTCACAGGGACCGAAAAAGATAACATTCCTTCATGAGACTGCATTCATTGGGTTGAGCAATTAAGGATAATGACAAGCGTTTAGGCGCTCTTTGATGACGGAGACACAGGTAACAAAAATCGGTGGTGTGACCCCTTTAAAGACTGCAACCTTGCACTATAAAAGCCCAATGTTGTGTCGAGTGGAGAGTATCTAAAAACATTTGCTGATGTGGAATGCCTAATTTGTTGATGCTCGTTTACTGTGTTTGCGCATCTAATTTGGATCATTTCACGTTTAATTTAAAGCTCGACTGAAAAGCTCCAAGTATAAAGTAAAAGGTCGCCAATTTCATAAGACCGAGCAAAAACGGAAAAAAATGACCGTCGATTTGCGTAGTTAGGCCAAATGTGAATTAGATACCCTTGCACTGTGTGGCTGTTGCTTTCCATTGTTTATCCAGGTTACGCTTTGCTATCCATGATACTCCTATGTGATTAAAGCAATATATCAAGTGTATTCTGTGTGTGGTGTGTAAAGCACAGTAGTTACTAGACACAAAGTTTATTATAGTGGTTATATGCATGCATATCAGTCACGGCTTCCGTTCTGCACTAAGTGCGGCGTCGTCGGCGGTGTTGAGAGCGGATGCAGGCGGCCCATCTGCCAACTAGGCCACGTGACCTTGTGACGTCATCACAACCTGCCGGGTATGTGTATCTATTGATAAAGTACAGCGTTTTTTCCCCGTGTTTTTGTTCTTTCAATTATATACCAGGTGCTCCAGGGAAGCCTTTAAGTGGTGGTGGTGGTGGTAGTGGTTTTATTAAAAATAATAGTAAAAAGGAAGGAAAAGATTTTTGCTAGCCCCGGCATCTTGCATCGATACTGAAGCACCTGAGCTGGGGCAGCGGAAATAAAGGATAGCAGGCAGAATGGAGAAATGAAATGAAAGAGGATAGGGGACAGGAAGAGAGGATCCCATTAAGTAATTCTCAAAAAGTAAGTCTCAAAAATCGTTTTTTTAGGTAAAAATATGACGGACACCAGAAAACCGGAGGATCGTTTTAAGTAGTAAGCTCGTTAACTAATTGTTCATAATTAACTTCTAACCGCTACAGTGAGGCGCTTAATTGCAATTCTAGAGCTGTAGCCGGTCATTAGTAATATCCATGTCAGTTTTTAGAATTTACAAACCGAGAAACAAATTTACAAAGCTTTAGCACTGTGGCTCGACAAACTTTGGCTTTTTTTACTAGTTACGTGCACTGGAAAAGTTGCTTTGCCTGCTTGCTTTTCGAAAGTTCATGTATTTTGGCACGATGCAGAGAAATTTTGTCGAACCACAGCGCCGATGACAATCGCGTTTTCGAAATTTTAAAAACTGATAGGACTAATACTAACGACTGGCTACAAACCTCTTTGCAACTATCCGTCTAACTTGAATAGTTTGGTTTGGTTTATATGGGTTTAACGTCCCAAAGCGACTCAGGCTATGAGAGACGCCGTAGTGACGTGCTCCGGAAATTTCGACCACCTGGGGTTCTCTAACGTGCACTGACATCGCACAGTACACAGGCCTGTAGAATTTCGCCTCCATCGAAATTCGACCGCCGCGGCCGGGATCGAACCCGCGTCTTTCGGGCCAGCAGTCGAGCGCCGTAACCACTCAGCGACCGCGGCGGAAACTTGAATAGCTAAAAAAGTAATCATTGAAAATTAGTTAACCAGTTTACAACCTAAAAAGGCTCATCAGTGTCCTGGCGTCCGCCAGGACTAGTAATACTAAGCTGCAAAAGCCATATTTTTGCCCAAAAAAAGTATATTTTTGAAAATTACTTAGCCTTCCCTGAAACACTTGATGCATATAAGTATATCTACGAGTATATACCGGGTGTTTTTTTTTTACTCTTTACAGATCTCTATTTAAAACCCTGCGAGAAATACGTCCGTGAGTGTCACATGTATTAAGGAGCTTAAATTAAATTTGAAAGGAAAAAGGTGTGAAGAAGGCGACGCGAATTAACCGAAGAATAAAGAAGAGGCAGAAGAAGCATTCGTTGAGGTGGAGAGAGATGATTGGCTGAGAAGCATTCGGTGAGATGGAGAGAGATGATGGGTGGAGAAGAGAAGAAGACGACGACAAGGCATACGTGGACTAACACCGAGGCTATAAAAGGGCGAGTGAGAGCGAGACCTGGGGGGGAAAAGCAGAGAAGCGGAGGCTCCGGCGGGTCAGGGACACTTTGGCTGGAAGAGAGCGACGCCGGCTACTGCTCCGGTGAGCTCGCGTTCTACGACATCGCATCGTGGACTCCTGCCGTGCCTGAGCCTGTTCCGGGGAGTCAACAGAGGACGCTACCACCTGCTACGGCCAGGGGTGTATCCAACGCTGTTGCCACCCATTCGGGTGGTGCCCCCAACGCCAACAACACCGGCATCATCTCCACGGGCGCTTGGACCGGGAGCTTGTACGACACAGCCAGCGACGCCAGCCCAAGCACGTCGGACGCCGCCAGCGACGCCAGCCCAAGCACGCCGAACGCCGCCTCGATGCCGGTTACGGGATCCATACAACGCCGCAGCCGCACCGAACCAACTGTGAGCACGAACGCCGACCACGAATAGTAGAACGCTAGTAGTAGACGCTGGTAGCAGTGCGCCCGGGTCGTCTGTGTGTTGTGTCAGTTTTGTGTTCTAGTGCGTGTCACGTAGGGCGTAATAAATGTGCGTTTGTGTGGGTACACCCGTCGCCTAGTCCATTCTTTCAGTCCGAGTGTTCTCCAGAGAGATCCGTGACAAAGATAAGTGGCGAGCCTGCCAGGATATATTTCCTTTTTCTTTTTGCTTTGTCTCGGATTTTTCCGATCTCTCGACGGCAGAAAGAATTTGATTTGGCAAGAACGTTAGAACTGGCGCTCAAGCTAGGGTTAAGCAAGGTGTCGAAGACCCCGATCCCGAGTGGAGGATGCTCGACGATGAAGAACATCCAAAGGAGGAAAGGCCTGCGACAGCTCAGACGGGTGCAGTCAGTTTTTCGTCGGCAGTGGAGACAAGAGCTCAAGCGACAGCCCGAGCAACGCAGCGTCCGCTCTCTGCTCCTGTTACGATGTGCCTGAGCGTAACACCGGGCGAAATTGCAATTAGGCAAAAGGAAGACCCGAGCTTGAAGGCTTGCTTCGAAAGAGCCGGGGAAAAAGTGAAAAGAAAGAAGAGTCGTACATCATTCGAATATCAATTGGTAAATGGTCTTCTGCACAGGGAATGCATATTTAGTTCAGGAAGGCGGGTCCAACAGCTGGTGTTACCAAGAGATATGCGAGAGACCGTGCTACGCTTAGGACATGACGCCATTATGGCCGGACACCAGGGTGTGAAATAAACGATGTCTAGGATCACCGAGGAGTTATTTTGGCCGGGTGTTCAGAGTGACGTTAAGCGCTTTGTTCGCTCATGTGATGTGTGCCAGGGCACAGTTCTGAAAGGGAGAGTTGGTCCCGTACCTCTCGGCAAGATGCCAGCCATCGACCTACCGTTTCAGCAAGTGGCTATTGACATTGTGGGGCCAATCTCTCCAGTATCCGCCAAAGGCAATAGATATGTGCTTACTCTAGTTGACGTGGCCACTCGTCATCCTGACGCTATTACACTGAGAACTATTGAGAGTATCCAAGTGACGGAGGGTCTCGTGGGAATGTTTTCACGTTATGGTTTCCCTAGGGAAGTTTTGAGTGACTGGGGCTCGAACTTCACATCGGAGCTAATGAAGGAGGTTAACCGCCTTTTGTCAGTGAGGAAATTACTGACAACGCCTTACCCTCCCATGTGTAATGGGCTTGTAGAGCGGTTCAATTCAATTCAATTCAATTCTTTTTATTATCATTTCTTCAGTACAGTACATAAGATCACTGCCTGGATCCTTAGCCAAAGGCTAGTTATGGATCCATGCAATAAAAGCAAAGAGATTAGTGAGGACAAATGATTTCTACTGCATGCCAAAATAATACACATAAGAATGGTGGAAAAATGCAAAGCGTACAAGCAAGATGGTTCAAATTACAGAAATACAAGAGGGCTCATGACAGAAAAACATATGAAGACAGGAACAGCATTTTTTATACAAAATAAACGAAGTTGCCTTAGAAGTGATTATTCAATGACATATGAATGGCAAACCCAACATAGACACTACAAAGAATAATAAGAGACAATCACTAAGCGATTTGCATTGTAAATCAGGTAATTATTTGTGACAGAAAAAAGGTTTTTAGTGAAATATAAGGATTGGACGTTGCAAAGACTGCACAGGGGATTTTATTCCAAGTTTTTACCCCTTGATACTCGAAGCGGCGCTGGCCATAGTCATTGCGAGATGTAGGAACCAGAAATCTTCCTTGTGCTGCTGAACGGCTGTTAGTTGGGGCTCTATGGAATGTGTTCAAAGGAAAGGGGGAGGTGCCGGAGAGGACTCTTAGTACGAGTAGTGCAACGCGAAAATCTCGAAGCTGCAATGCCGGCATTATTTGGAGTCTAAAAAACAAAGGGCGAGAAGGCGTATATGGTGTTGTGCAAGTCATTATTCGCAGTGCCCGCTTCTGCAGGCGTAAAACAGGTTCAATGTAAGTGATGTAAGTGAACCCCCATGATTCTATACAGTAAGTTAATTGGGACTGAAAGAAGCTAAGTATATTGTTTTTAGTGTGTGTATTTCGAAATGTCGCCGAGCTTTGGCCAGAACGAAACATGCATAAAATAGTTTGCTACGCAATTTTTCGATATGCGGTTTCCAGTTTAATGCAGCGTCTAAGGTTACACCCAAGTACTGAATAGTCTTAACTTCTTCAATTTCTTTATCTCCTATCGTTATTGCGGAGCAGGTATTCTGGTATTTTTATAAGGGGATGCAAATATAATATATTTAGTCTTGCCTATGTTCAAAGTGAGTCTATTTGTTAAAAACCATTTATTGACTCTCTGAAGTTCTGAGTTTAAAGTATGCTTGGCTGTTTCAACGAAATTAGCGGTCACCAACAATGAGGTGTCGTCGGCGTACATAATGGCACGGGTATTTATTACGCAATCGGGTAAGTTGTTTATGTAAAGTGTAAAAAGTATAGGCCCCAGTACTGAGCCCTGCGGAACACCTACGGAAATAGAACGCGAACTTGACGCGTGTTCGTCAATAATAACACACTGCCGTCGCCCAGTTAAATAGCTTCTAAAGAAATCGAGTGATACACCTCTGAACCCATATCGTTCTAGTTTCTTGCATAAAATATCGAGATCCACAGTGTCGAATGCCTTCTTAATATCCAGGAATACACCAACAGAAATATTGTTATTATTGAGTGCTTCATTGATTGAGTCAGTTATAGAAAGCACAGCCGTGGTGGTCGATCTAAATTTCTGAAAACCATGTTGGGACGTTGACAGAATTGCATTTTTAGTCAGGAATTGCGTAATTCTTTTAGCCAATAGTTTTTCAAACAGAGTGTTGATACAGCTAAGGATTGAGATCGGCCTATAGTTTCCGAGTTCATTAGGATTCCCACTTTTGTAGATAGGGACTACCTTGGCGAGCTTCAAAATATCAGGATAGATGCCGGACAGAAACGCTTTATTAAATAAAGATGCTAAGGTGGCAGCTAGGACGCCACTGTTGTTTTTAATTATGGAAACCGGAATACCATCGAGACCCGTGGCCTTAGTAGCATCCATTGAATTAAGTGCACTCATTACTTCGTCACTGCTTATTTCTATAAAACTGAAGGTCTTTTCAAGATACTCAGGCAGAGAAGGTTCGTCTGTGAGACCCATACTTAAACGTAAATCAGCACCCACTGAGCAGAAATGATCGTTAAACTGATCTGATAGCAGGTGTTTATCTGGGGAAAGGGCCAGGTCAGGAAGTATTCGGTTTGATGGAGTAGGCTGAATTATCGAGTTCACTGTAGCCCAGAGTTTCTTAGAATTGCCGGCGCATGCGTTTATTTGGTTACTAAAATATAGCTTCTTCTGTACACGCATGGTAGCAACAGCTTTATTTCTATGAATCTTATACTGAGCACTATAATATGCGTTCCCTCTGTTTTGTTTCATTTTGGTGTGCCAGTGCTCGCGCGTTTTTATCATATTTAGCACAGCTGCTGTCATCCAAGGGCACACTGGATGTGTATAGTACGTTTTTTTCTGCGTAAAACTACAATCATTTATCACAGCTTTGATTCTATCGACAAGGCTGCAGCAGTGTTCATTGGCATTCATATCGGCGAGGTCTGCAAAGCTCATTTCAGAGAGCCTGAGTGCGCATTTTTGATAGTCAATTTTCTTCCTAAGCTCGCATGTGCTGTCAGAAGTTCTACGGCTATCTCTATCTTCTACGCGGTATAAGAAGGCAATCGCGAAGTGATCTGTCACTGCTGTATCGTATGCCCCAGCCAAATAACAAGGTGGCAGGAAATTGCTTATCACATGGTCGAGGCATGTCGAGCTGGAACCTGCAATTCGGGTCGGAGTAGAGATAAGATTCGTAAATCCATATGAAAATAACAGGTCAGTGTATTCGCTGTGGTTGGCACCTAAAGTATCAATATTAGTATCGCCGACGATGATTGCTTTTTTGTTCTTATCGGTTACGTGTATAAAAACAGATTCAAGATCATTCACAAACTTACTACGATCTGCGTGGGCGGCTCTATAAACAACACCAACCATGACACCCTCAAGTCCAACAAATAGAAATTCCGAACTGCTACTGACGGATGTGTTAAGATACGGATAGTCGCAGTGTACAAGGGTCTTTTTAATGTACAAACCTACCCCTCCTCCTCGATTGTTCGAAATGCGGGGACGGGACAGAAATACATAATTGGGAATGTTATAGCTTTCACCGGGCATCAGCCAGGTTTCTGTAATGGCTATAACATCGTAAAGAAAGCTGTGCTCTGCTAGAAACGTACAAAGGCCGTCAAAATTTCTAGCTATGCTCCTTACATTGCAATGCAGTATGGTGCGTGATTCATTTAACGTGAGAAATTTATGAGTGGTTCGTACAGTCAGCATTTTGAATGAACTAGACTATAAGGCCGAGGTTGGCCTCTGTAGAAATTCGGATCACGTCCGAGTTGTCTGCTTTTCGCGCCATGATCCGGCCACGAGATACCCATGCATACTTCCAGTTGTGAAGTTTCTTCGCCGCTATAGCCCTAGCAAGCAACACTTTATACTCTGGGCAAAGATGTTCGTTTACGAACACAGATTTTGATCCAGAAATGCCAAGGTCCGATGTGATTAAGCGAGTTTTTTTTGCCGATTCGAGCAGTTTATCACGGGCATCACTTGACCTGAACTTAACGATGATATTCGATTTGTTCCTGTCTTTTGTTGGCACTCGATGCACGAGGTCAATATCGTTCACCGTTATTTCCGCTCCCACCTTCGTGGCAAGAGCGGAGACAATGCCTGTCAGTGACTCGCTGTCAGTAGTAGGGATGCCTTTTAACTCAAGGTTATTTCTGCGACTGTACTGCTGAAGTTCAGTTAGCTCTGCTCTAGTACGCTGCAGCTGTTTCGAAATTTCACTGTTTTCATGCTTTAGATACTTCTGCTCTTCCTTAAGCTCGCTTATCTCCCGACGTGCCTCGGCCAGTTCTTTCTTAAATTCTTCAAAACTTTCATTCATAAATTCGACTGATCCCCGCAGGGTGCCAAGCTCATGGTTCAGGTTACTTCCCAAGGCTTCCAACTTGCTGTTAACGGCACCCTCAAAAACATAATCAAGAAAATGTGTCAGGAGAGACCTACTGATTGGGATAGATATCTCCCAGCTCTTTTGTTCGCTTACCGCGAAGTACCGCAAACGACTCTTGGTTTCTCGCCTTTCGTGATGTTATATGGGAGAACCGTTAGAAGTCCACTTGCAATACTCAAGGAGCTGTGGGCTAATAAAGAGATTGCATCAGATCTCAAGACCACATACATATACGTGTTTGAGTTGCGGGATAAGTTGAAGGAAACATGCAGGCTTGCACATCAAAGCCTGGAAAAGGCGCGTGAACGCCACAAGAGATGTTATGAAAAGAAAGCCATTCACAGCAATCTGAATCCGGGAGACAGGGTTCTTGTGTTGCTACCCATGGATCGTGATAAGTTAATGGTGCAATGGAAGGGCCCATACCTTGTGACACAGAAGAAAAAGGATATCGATTATGAGGTATTGATAGATGGCATTAAGAGGGTTTTACATGTAAATATGTTGAAGAAATATGAAGGAAGAGGTCCCGTACGGCGGTACGCCCCCAGGGCAACTTGTTCGGTAGTGGCCGAGGAGACAGGTCACGCTGCCGAGGTGTCCACGTTCAGTGGGAAGGAAAACGCAGGAGGGGATGAGGTACTGAAGAAGCCCAATTTGAATGCAGGCAGAGGATTACAACTCTACTCCAAATCAAGGGGGAGACGTTTTGGGATGGGCCAAGCCAAAATGAGGTCATATGTCACAAATTAGACTTGTATAGAGATAGAGATAACTGGTCAGCTCTGGGTGTCTCTGGGATATATCTTGTTGTTGCTGTGTTCATGCATCTCTGGGATTTACCTTGTTGTTTATATTGTTGATATTATGTGAATATACAAGGGAGTGTGTTGTGGACACGAACGTGTTTATTAAAGACCCTGTACGGACAGCGGGAGTGGTGTGTTAGTGCTCTGAAAACGCAATTTGGTGTGCTGTGTTAGTGGTGTGCGTTTGGTGTGTGCTGGACATCTGCGGTGTGTTATGTGCTGGGTCCAGAATCGCCACAGAAGTTAGTCGGTTGACTGGATGGCTTGAAGATGAGTATGACTGGAGCAGTTTTTCACGGAAAAACTCTTGAGAGAGGGGGCCCTTGCCACATATATTAGGGAGCCTAAATTAAATTTTAAACGTAAAAGGTGTGAAGAAGACGACGCGAATTAACCAAAGAATAAATAAGTGGAAGAAGAAGCATTCGGTGAGGTGGAGGGAGATGATTGGTGGAGAAGCATTCGGTGAGGTGGAGAGAGATGATTGGTGGAGAAGAGAAGAAGACGACGACATGGCTTACGTGGACTAACACCGAGGCTGTAAAAGGGCGAGTGAGAGCGAGGCCCGGGGGGGAACAGCAGAGAAGCGGAGGCTCCGGCGGTTCAGGGACGCTTCGGCTGGAAGAGAGCGACGCCGGCTACTGCTCCGATGAGCTCGCGTTCTACGACATCGCATCGTGGACTCCTGCCGTGCCTGAGCCCGTTCCGGGGAGTCAACAGAGGGCGCTACCACCTGCTACGGCCAGGGGTGTCTCCAGCGCTGCTGCCACCCATCCGGGTGGTGCCCCCAACGCCAACAACACCGGCATCATCTCCACGGGCGCTTGGACCGGGAGCTTGTACGCCACAGCCAGCGACGCCAGCCCAAGCACGTCGGACGCCGCCAGCGACGCCAGCCCAAGCACGGCGAACGCCGCCTCGACACCGCCTACTGGATCCATACAACGCCGCAGCCGCACCGAACCAACTGTGAGCACGAACGCCGACCACGAATAGTAGAACGCTAGTAGTAGACGCTGGTAGTAGTGTGCCCGGGTCTTCTGTGTGTTGTTAGTTTTGTTAGTTTTGTGTTCTAGTGCGTGTCACGTAGGGCGTAATAAATGTGCGTTTGTGTGGGTACACCCGTCGCCTAGTCCATTCTTTCAGCCCGAGTGTTCTCCGGAGAGATCCGTGACAGTGAGGTTTGTGCAAGTGGATTGTAAAGCGAAGCCGACATTACGTACCTGATAGAGCTCAGTGATTACACAATTACTTAGCTACATTAACTAATCAACTTTATTTTTTTATTTTTGGAGCCGAAATTATATAAATTGAATGCCATCAACATAAAATTGAAGGCCAGGTTTTAAATGTCCTTTATCACCAATACAGTTGGAAATATTCAACGTCAAAAATAGGCATTTTTAGCTCGTAAAGTTGGCTTCCCGCGATGCACATTTTTAAGAAAGCGTCGATGGACGTAGTATTGTCGGGGAAATCATGTTAACTACTTCTATGGCATAAAATAGACGAACGGCTTCCGTGTTTGCTGTATTAAAAATGTGAGCGACGCCAGTCTAAAATGTGCACTGCGGGAAGCCAACTTTAAGAGCTAAAAATGTGCATTTTTGACGTCGATTATTTCCAACTGCATTGGCGATAAAGGAAGTTTTAAAACTGCACTCATGTTTTATGTTGATGGCCTTCAATTTCTTAATATAATGTTTCCGTAAAATTAAAAGTAAATAACTTGATTTTTTAACTTTACTTAATTGTTTAATTACTGAGCTCGTTCACGTAATACTGGGGACAAATGTTTTCGGGACGCGAGTTCTGGGAAAACCGTTTATTGCAGCTCCGCCTCGCTGCCCAGTCTCCTGATGTTGTGACTACAGGAAGGATCATTTAGGCTTTTAATGCCTTCATACAATATCAGGCGACTGGGTATAGCGAGGTTGAGCTGCAATAAACGTGTGTTTCCTAGAACTCGCGTCCCGGAAACATTTGTCCCCGGTAGTGTATAATGTCTGCCTTGCTGTACAATCCACCTGCACACTGACCCCACCGACGTATCTCTCGCAGGATTTAAAATAATGATCTGTAAACAGTTTCAAAAATGTGTTCTTTTGACGTCAAATGTTTTGAGCAGCATTGCCGATATATATATAAACGGTGTTGGTGTCAATACAGGCAGCTTGGCAGCATGTCCTTCGGGAGGGGAGATGGCGCACTTGAACGTCCTCAATCCGAGCGCCACCAGCGTCAACGTCTTTTTGCCTGAGCGCCACCGGGCATTCCTCCCGTCTTAAAAAAAACAGCACGCAGAAGAGCGCACGAACACAAGCGCAATCAAGCACACGCAAGCACACAAGAAAGGTTCGAAGAATTTGGGGGGGGGGGGTCACCGTGCAAAATATGGTTTCATGAGTCTAACATGGACGATCTCTGGATGGGGTAGTCGACGCCTTCTCTGCTCTGGAAGTGCCAAGTCCGGTAGTACCTCGTAATTAACGTCGCTGACGCACCGCAGGACTTTATAAGGACCGAAATAGTGACAAATGAGTTTTTCGGACAAGCCTCGCCGTAGAACAGGTATCCACACCCAAACCTGGTCGCCGGGATTGTAGAAGACTTGTCTGTGCCGAAGGTTGTATCGGCGCGAGTTTTCGTCTTGTGGCTATACGATGAGAATTCGTGCTAGCTGACGAGCCTGCTCGGCTTCGTGGACAAACTCCTCAACGTCAGGAGAAAGTTGGTCATCAGTTGCACAAGGGAGCTTTGCGTCGAGCATCGTCTGAACCTCCCTGCCGTAGAGGAGGCGGAACGGTGTGAAACAGGTCGTCTCTTGAAATGCTGTGTAATAGGGGAATGTCACGTACGGTATGATCATGTCCAAAGTCCTGTGTTGCACATCGACGTACATCGCCAGCCTGTCCACCATGGACTTGTTAAGCCGCTCTGTCAGCCCATTTGCCTGCGGGTGGTAAGCAGTAGTTTTACGGTGGATCGTACCGCTTAGATGAAAAATTTCGACCATCAGCTGGGAAGTAAAGGAGGTCCCTCGGCCGGTAATAACGTAGGTCGTTGCGCCGTGCCGAAGTACGATTTGATTCATGAAGAAATCCGCAACCTCGGACGCTGTGCCGCGAGGTAAGGATTTGGCCTCGGCGTATCGAGTGAGGTAGTCTGTGGCAATGATGATGTACCGGTTGCCACCCGAGGACAAAGGGAAAGGGCCGAGAAGGTCCATGCCGACCTGATCGAACGGACACGCGGTGGTGCAATAGGTTGGAGGATCCCCAGAGGCTACGCGGGCGGGGACTTACGGCGCTGACATTGCCGACAGCTCTGCACACAGCGTTTAAAAACAGTGGCACATTTCGGCCAGTATAGAACAGCTGGCGTATTCTGGAAAGCGTGCGAGAGTATCCCAAATGGCCAGAGGTTGGTTCGTCGTGACACGCAGAAAGGATTTCTTCTCGAAGTGTTGTGGGCAGACGAGGAGGTGAGCTCGCGAACTGGAACCGGAGTTCTTCTTATAGAGTGCGCCTTGTTTCAGGGAAAACGACGACAGGTGTCGAGAAAAAAACATTTAGGAATGGTGGCTTGTTGACGTTCTAAATAATCGATGAGGGTCTCAACACTGGATCAGACTGCTGCTGGGTTGACAAATCAGAAGAATCGATAGCCCCAAAGAAACTGATGTCGTCGTCCGTGTCGGGGGTTCCGAGTTCGACAGGCACACTAGAGAGGGTGTCGGCGTCTTCATGCTTCTGTCCGGACTTATAGACAATGGTGAGGTCAAACTCCTGCAGGCGAAGGCTTCATCGCGCCAGGCTGGTCAGTGACCTCTTTGAAAGGGCGACCATAAGGGTAGGGGCGAAATTTCACTACGGCCCCAATAATGGGGAGCTATTCTTTTTCTGTCGTGGAATAGTCAATCTCTGCGCGCGACAGAGTGCGGCTTGCATAAGCGATGACTCGTTCAACGCCATCCTGGCGCTGCACTAGAATCGCACCGAGGCCGATGTTGCTGGCGTCGGTGTCACCCCGCTCATCAAAATGGGCAAGAGCGGGCGGCGTTTGAAGACGCAGGCGTAGTTCGGCGAAGGCCACGTCTTGCTCGTGGGTCCAAACAAAAAGTGTGGCGTCACAGGTGAGGCGAATCAGCGGTTCTGCGAGGTCAGTGAAATTTTCGATCAAACGCCGATAGTAACTGCAGAGCCCTAGAAAGCGCCGAACAGCTTTCTTCCCACGTGGGGGTGGAAATTCCGCAACCGCTGCAAGCTTGTCGGGGTAGGGCTTCACGCCGGCGGCGCATTTTTGGGGCTTCAATGTCAGGTTAGCTGACCGAAGGGCTTCGAGGACCGGCCGCAGGCGTTCAAGATGTTGACTAAACGAGTCGGCGAAAACCACCACGTCATCGAGATAGACTAGGCCCCACTGCCATTTAAGACCGGCGAGGACTGTGTCCATCATCCGCTGAAATGTGGCAGGCGCAGAACAAAGACCTAAAGGTAGAACTTTAAATTAATAAAAGCCGACAGGAGTGACAAAGGCCGTCTTCTCACGGTCCCGTTCATTGACCTCAATTTGCCAGTAGCCAGTTTTTAGGTCGATGGACTAAAAATACCGATCGCGCCGAAGGCGGTCGAGAGAGTCGTCAACAAGAGAGTGGCAACGGTTAAACGTCCTTCTTCGTGACTGCGTCCAGATTCCGGTGATCGACGCGAAAACGCAGACGGCAGTCTTTATTTTTAACGAGGACTACTGGCGAGGACCATGGACTGTTGGAAGGCTGGATAGCGTCATCTGCGAGCATCTCCAGAACTGGCGACTTAATGACTTCGCGCTCTGTAGACGATACGCGATACGGGTGTTGACGGATTGGGTGTACATCATCGAACGTCACGATGTGGTGCTTGGTTACGGTAGTTTGACGCACTTTCGACGAGGAGGCGAAACACTCCCTCTTAATTCGAGCAACAGTGCACACGCCTGTTCCCGTTCGCTGGTTGACAGCGCGTAGTTGACGTCGAGGCTCTCGAGGGAGAAGGGAGGCTGCACTGGTACTGGGGAGAAGCACTCGGAAACAACGGAGATGTGTTCGACAAAGGCTACGGAAGTGCCGCGAAAAAGATGCCGGTGCTTGTGCGTAAAATTGGTAGCAAGTACCTGTGACTGGCCGCTGTTAAGATGGATCATACTTAGGGCCACGCACACGCCTTGCGTCAGCAGTAATGCAAGGTTGGTTTCGGCGATGGCGTCACCGTCCTGAAGTGATTCACACTTGACAGTAATGAAGGCGCTGGTTCGAGGCGGCAGGGTGACAGTGCCCGTAGAAACTCGAAGCATCTGACTTGATCGCGGCAAACTGCTGAGGGCGACAGCATTCTTAGTTGAAGACGTTACCTTGTAATCGCGAAGGTCTATAATCACCCCATATTGACGCTGAAAATTGACGCCGAAGATAAGGTCGCGCCAACAGTTATTCAGAACAAGACAGTTAACCACAAATGTGAACTGCTAGATTTGAACTCGGGCGGTGCACATGCCGACAGGTGCAATCAGATGACCGCCCGCCGTGCGAACGTTTGTGCCGGTCCATGAAGTGAGAACCTTTTTGAGAATGGCGGCGAGCTCGCTGCTTAGAATCGAATAATCAGCACTAGTATCTAGTTACGCTCGAACGTGGCAGCCATCGAGTATCACAGGTATGTCTAAGGATAGACGCTCGCGAGTTGTAGGCTCCGGAGGCGATGATCGGGCACAGGCGTCGTTGTCTGCAGGCTTTGCCACCGGTAATTCGTCGGCGTTGCGTGTGCGATGTAATAGCGTCAGTGCGTTGGAGGGATCTTTATGTCAAGGGAGCGTCAATGTGTCGGAGGGAACGGTACCGCGGGCTTCGGAACCGTCGAGGCGTCGTCATGTCGTGTCCGCGTCGGTGGGCGGTCCCCCGCACAGCGATGTCCAGCGAGCCCACCCTTTAAGGTCGCTGGCTGCAAATTTCCCGCCGTGGGCTGGGCGACCGGCCCTGCGCCGCCCTGGAAATACTCGCGGTAGATGGTGAAGCACGACCTTTGGGCAATGGGGATCGAGCCTGCTGCCAACGAGACTGAAGCCAACGTTGATCTTTAAGGAAATCCGCGACGGTCAGGGGTCGTTCGCCATAGCGGGGTTGAGGAGAATCGGCGGGAAACCCTTCGAGGCCCAGACGGCGGTAGGGGCAGTGCCGATAGAGGTGACTACATTCGCCGCATTTAAAGCATACTCGGCGTCGGTCGGGTGTGCGCCACACGTCGGCTTTTCGCGCGGACGGTCGGGGAGCTTCCACGTACTGCTGCGCGGGTGCAGGCGGCCGCGGCATCTACGCAGGAGCCGGAACGAAAGACGTCGAAGCCGGAGGAGGGCATCGCAGGGCTTCGGCATACTAGAGACGACGGTCAGGCGAGACAGGAAGAGGGGATGGGCGAGGCTCATCGGCAGGTAAGGACCACCAGAACGCTTGCTGCACCTCCTCGCGGACAAAGGTCGTTATGGAGCTGGGAGGCGCGGGAGGGGCTCCGTACAGCTGCCGGAGTTCGTCGCGGACAATCGAACGGATGAGATCGCGTAACAGTGAAGCGTTGGTTCCGTGGAATGGTAACTCGCCAGAAACAGAGGCAGCGGACACGGGTCGATCGTACGCGGACACTCTTTGCTGAAGAACCTTCTCAATCGTGGAAGACTCGGCGAGAAACTCGGTGACAGTCTTCGGAGGGCTGCGGACAAGGCCTGTAAAAAGCTGTTCTTTGACGCCACGCATGAGATGGCGCAGCTTATTGTCCTCGGACATTGCAGGGCCCGCGCGCCTGAGAAGGCGCGTCAGGTCCTCTATATACAAACGCTGCAACGTTCTCATTAACGAGCTTAACGCGAGGTTTCAGAGCGCGTTCTGCCCGTTCGCGACGGTCCGAGCTGCCGTAAGTTTCTTGGAGACGACGTCGGAACTCACTCCACGAAGACAAGTGCTATTCGCGGTTTTCGAACCATGTTTGAGTGCCGTTGTCTAGTCTGAAGTAGACGTTCCTGAGCTATATAGGTGGTGTCATCCCCCTGGCTGAACATGGCAACTCGCTCGTAATGCTGCAACCAGTCTTCCACGTCTTCAAAGATGTCGCCGTGGAAGGTCTTCTGGATGCGGATGTTCTGGAGCGTGTAGTAGGAGGTGGTCGCGGCAGGCATTGGGCTGGCGCCGAGTTGTTCCGTCGAATCGGGTGGCTGGCACTTTGAACGGGCATCTCGTCGGGTAAAGGGCTAGAGCTCCGGCTAAACACTTCTATCTTTTGGAAGCCCACCGCAGCCTCACCAAACGATGGAAGGAAGAGAAACAGATGCCTCAAGAAACGCATCCTTGAACTCACACTGCAAACCGCGGAATTTGCTGCTCTGCTAGCCGACACTAAATGGGTGGACTGCTGCACCACGGCTACGCGCCAGATGTCTGGCCGCAACACTTGGTGCCTGTTCTGTGCTGTCATCGATCTCACACAAACACGCACGGAAACCCAACGCAACTTACTTAAGGCCATGCACAACTTTACAGGGCCGACAGCACAGCTAGCGCACACGCTCAGGGACCGATACCTGTGCACCACCACAGACGGCCGCGTACTCGTATGCAGGCAAAGAGAACACGGAGCTGGACACCTCGTTCCGGTTTCACGTCCTCCGGGCGGCCTAAGCAAAATGAAGCGCGACACTGCCCCCGGTCGCGACAAGGTTACGGTCGAGCTCTTGGCCAATCTTCCCAACGCAGCCTACGCTGCGGTGTTCAATTACACCAATAGCATTTGGAACGTAGAGACTCGATCGTCTCCCTCTCGACTGGAAGTCGGCTTTTGTGATCTTCATCCCGAAGGCCGGCAAACCTTATTTATGTGGAGAACTTAATTTCACCACATCTTCCTCACAACTTGTGTCGGCAAGCTAATGGCGATGATGCTGCGAAACAGTCTCCGAATTTCTCAGCACATTTTCTCGGACACCATGTTCGGCTTCCGCCCTCAGAAGTCAGCACAGGTTATACTTTTGCAGCTCCAGCACGACATCTTAGATCCTGCTGAGTGTTCCCACAACGACATGGTCCTGGCAGTGGATATTAAAGGCGCATTCGACAACGTAAACCACGAAGTAATCTTGGACCACCTGAGTTCCACAACTGTGGCCACAAAACATTCAATTACATAAAACAATTTCTTACAGACCGCCAATCCTACATACGCATACAAGATGCGGAACACGGACCATGCACCATCGGCTCGAGCAGAACACCTCAAAGCGCGGTCCTCTTTCTCCTCCTCTTCAATTTGGCCATGCTTCATCTCCCCTCCAAATTGGCTTCTCTGCCCAGGATATGTCATGCTCTTCACGCGGATGATATTACAAACTGGGCCGCGCAAGGTAACCAGGGCCACACGGAATCCTGCCTGCAAGCATCGGCGACCGTAGTCGACGAATGCGCGACCTACTGCGGACTCCAGTGCACCCCCGCTGAATCTGAATTTGTGCACATACGTCGCTCCTCTCGGGACACAACTCAGCTTCGCATCAGTCTCTCCTCGGGACCGATCCGGGAAGCCAAGAAAATCTGCGTTCTTGGCCTCTTCATACACCACCAACGCAGGGCCGCCGCTACCCTGGACAAACTTCGCATGGTCCGCCGGGTCTCCAGCAAGCGGGGCGGATTTCGAAGCAAGGATGCACTGCGGCTTGCTCATGCTTCCGTAACGAGTAGACTCCTCTACTTGACACCCACTACTCGACCCCCACTTGCACCTACGCGAACACTATGATGGCCAACTGTAGGTCATCCACCGGAAAGTCAGCAAACGGGCTGTCGAGCTCCCGGTCGCCCCATGAAGCAGAGACTTCTGGACCTGGGCGTAGTAAACGCCTTCTAGGAGCTTCGAGAAGCCCACTTAGTCAAACAATATACTCGTCTTGCACAGACCACGTCCGGTCGCCGCCTCTTGGACTGACTGCGCATCAAACACGACTACCACATTGAGGAAGGAGTGGGAGTGCCAGAACCTTAGACACGCGCCCTCCGGGACTGACTCCATCCTCGCAACATGTCCAGAAAAGACCATAGCGGTCCTCGTCAGGCGAGCGCGGAAGCGTTGGAGCGACTATGGTCGGCAACAAGTGTAGTACGTGGTCGTTGCCGGGCCACGCCACGGGGGGTGGTACACGGCCGCAGTCGTATACAACACAAACACAGTGTGACGTTCCTTGTGTGTGCTACGAGGTTCCGCATTCGACGGCGCGGCGTAGACAGAGACCCAGATGACAGCGGCATCATCAATTACCCAGCCATGCTCTCTTGTGAGTGACGACCAGAACGAAGGGGTTTAAGCCCAACCGGACCCAACCGGACCCGCCGCCGCCGCCGCGGGGAAACGGGCTTTTTCCTCCCCAATTACCGTGGCGGTTCCAGGGGAGGCCTCCCGAGCACATCCCAGGACAAGGGACCACTTTCCCGGCCGGTGACCCGCGGGAACTGTCAGCGGGCCAGAGCGCGCCTTACCTTGAGGAGCGAGTGTCAGTTGATGGATGGAGAGCGGAGGCCGGTGACCCGCGGGAACTGTCAGCGGGCCAGAGCGCGCCTTACCACAGCCGACGCTATGCGCTACCTCGAAGACAACCTTCTTTCCCTCGGACTCAACACGTGAGGGGGGCGAGACCATAAGTGCGGTGGTATGTTTGTGCGCCCAAGTGAAAGCCCTAGCCCCCCCTCCTTCCCCTCCGGCGTGGGCGTCCTCACCCTAGGGAGTGTGGAGAAGAGGATATAAAAATCGACAAGCAGTACGGAAGAGGAACGCTCAGGACGACATCGTTCGCCAAGAGGGCCTTCAGCGCCGAAGCCCGACGGCGTGCAGCTTCTGCCAGCAACCGCTCGAGCCCAACTCCGGAGCCACTCCATCGCCCCCATGAAGTCGTCGGCACGTAAGCTCGGACGCCCCAGCCTCTGAATCTTAATCATGTATAATTATTGAATATATCTGTTTGTTTAAACTGAGCCATACGGTGTCTCTTTGCCTCTCCGTCCCGTGTGGACCTGCGCATTATGGGGGTCATCACAACAGTTAATAGGCTAAATTTCACAGCCCGCAGCTCAACACACGCGGAAGAGATTGCCATCAATTTGGCTCTCAGTAATTCTAAATCGAAACACGTTATCATCGACTCAAGCGGGGCTTGTCGGAACTATGAGCTGGGGTGGGCTACCCCGCTTGCCCGGCGCATACCGCAGTCTAGATGCCAATACGTTGATCCAACTCCGCGTGACCTGATGTCGGCCCCTGTCTACAGGGACTCCAGGGAAATGAACAGGTCGATCAGGCCACTCGCGCACTCTCTCCTTGTCCTTGGAAGCCCACTACCAATCAGACAATCTGGCCCTTACGTGCGAACACATCACTCATTTCTGCAAGGAGGAGCACCGGCGCTACCCGGCCCCTTGTGAGGGACTGGATCGCGCTGACGAGCACCTCCTTATCAAAAATTCTCACCGACACTGTACTTTGCTCAGTGGTGCTTAAGCATTTCAACCCGCCCTTTGATGGCGCGTGCCAGTTCTGTGTAGAGGTAGCTGACACCTTCCACGTGGCTTCGGCGTGCCGATCAAACCCATCTGTCCTCCCCCTCCCCCAACTCCAATCACACCAGAGAGGACTGGAAGGCGGCCATGCTCGGCTGTCAAGACCTCAAGACCCAAAGAGCCTTGGTTCAACGTACACGAGCGGCGTTGCTTGCCAATGGGACCGCGGAATAGGGGTTCCACCTAGTACTGTGAGGGGAAGGGGCCAATAGGGCCCTCACGCCAATCACCTCTCTGTAACCATTTAATGGTTAATGTGTGCCTAGAGCGCAGCAACTAGTGCGCATTGGTGACAGTTATCAAGGCACGGTGATAGCCGTGAGAGGTGCCTGAAATAGGAAAAAACACGAAAATTCGCCAAGGAGAGGGACAAGATCAGCTTAATATGCATGCAAGAGATGCCAGCGCACGTTTTAGGGCCTCCAACGCGCAAATTACAGTCGTCGAATGCTGTCGCTGCTCCGCGCAGAGGCAAAATGTTGCAAGTCGAGCAGTTAAAGATAAAATTGAAAACAGAAAAAAAATGGCAGTACGTATATACTGCCAGCTCCCATCGAATGGCATTTCAACAAAAGTGGCATAAGCAGGCGCAACCTAGAGGTTCGCAACTGAAAAAAAAAACGTTTAGTTAATTGCCCTTTGAAACCTCAATAACATAAAATAGCAAAACACGAGCGACAGTAAAAAGTAGGAGACGATAGAGGTACAACAGGAAACATTGGCGAGGCGATTTTATCACCTCTCTCGCTGGGAACATAGTACCACACGGTGGGTCCTCACAGTAAGGCTAAAAAATTGGCAGCGGCTTAGCTCGGCTATGCGAGGTTATACGTAACGTGAGCTACGCTGAGCCGCTGAGCAGCAATTTCACTCTCCTTCTCCATGGCTATACCACACTGGCAAACGCCCCGCTATATGTATACCCCCCACTGATAACTCTGCGCATTCGCACAAAATGAGCGGCGCTATCAAGCGGCTCCAGCGCAGCGTCACACTTGGCTACTGCGAAACGGAGGCGCACAACTGGGCACGCGCCAGCGCCAGTGCGTCTGCCGCGGCTTTAACGTCACTCCTCTGGAATGCACTGACCGGCGATGCGCGCGCGGCGGCAGCGGCTCCGGCGCGCCAGCTATGCGCCGTGTGACGTCACTGCTCCTCGCGCTTGCGCAACACGCTTCTCTCCAGGAGCCACGCGAAACTGCTCAATCTCGGCCAGTGTAGCTCACGCTACAAAGCAAGGAAGGTGCAGGGAAGCATGATCCCCATACCTCAGTGGAACAGCCGCTTTGGTGCATGACCAGACCAATACAGACGATTAAATCTTGCTGCACCCACGCTTTCCATGAATCCTTGCCATGTTTCCTTGCCAAATTGGCTGGAGCGCTGCAGCTTTGGGAAATTCCCACCAAATTGCATGCTTCCGCACTTGCTGCTTTAGCGGTTGTACAAGCACTCATGAAACTGCTTAGTAATGACTTCTTTCTTAACTAGGACTGCTACTGTCAAGCAGTGATGACGGCCGTCAAAAAGACAGCGAAAACGGCTTCTGAAAGAAAATGTTTATATGCGCCCACAAAAAACTGAATAACTCGGCGGCGGCGTAGCTACAAGCGTGCTCGGCTGTCATCCAACAGATTGCCCCCCGCTCTCGGCCGTGCTCCTGACAGCGAACTTTCCATATGCGACGAACAAAGTAATCACAACAGTATGGAGCAATGTAAAATCGGCTCCGCCTGGATGCGATCAATCGAGATAAATCTGGTCGCGTTTTGCATCGCAAACCAAGTGATAAAGCCGCGTGCCGGCAGCTTGGAAGAATGAACGAACAACCATTAAAAAACTTTGCGTCACTATGAAACGCACAAAGTTATACAGTTAAGTACCCGTTCACATCTGATCGCAGCTTCTCAACATTAATTCCAACGCTGATGCCTTCTGTTTTGCCGCTGTCTGATTGCTTGATGAGTTCCCGCACATAAGTCTGGCAACTTGTGCTCAATCGCCCCAGCCACGAGGACCGCCTTGTAGAGAAGCGAAGGTAGGCACTTCTTCCCAGGTTTCTTCGTACTGTAGAAATAAGTCCGACAGACCACCTTTTCTCCTGACGACAACTTCACGGTCACATCGCCTGCGTCACATGAACCCTGTTGCCCGAGTTCTGGAAGAAAAAGGTGAGAAGACACATTATATTGAGAAACAAAAGAAATTATAAGTATTCTCAAAATTCAAACAAATGCTAAACTTCCTTTTGTCTTGCTGCCATTAAAAACAGATTAAAAAGTAACAGTAAGCATTTGGTTAACACAAAATACATTTCAACCTAAGATGCAGCCCAGCCATACACAAAATGGTTTGGTTATGCAAATTTGCACTGTAAAACTACTTTAATGTAACCACAGTTGTCTTTATCAAAGATGCACCATGGTCATAAGATGAGTTCTTGATTTATGAAAGTCCAAAGTGACGTTGCATACCTGAGGATGCTGCACCACATTTAAAAACCATTCTTCTATTCGTGACGCAATGTAAACTTTTGCTTTACATACAACATTTATGCAAAACAAGCAATATTTTAGCAGTTACTAAGAGTTTTGCTACTGTGACACCTAGCATTTCTCCTTTTCTTATGTATCATATTCATCTTTTGACAGAAAATGAAATGCACGCAATTTACATGCACATCCAAAAAAGATCATCAAGTAGCTAAAACTTCTGCTCATACATAAGTACTGGATGAACAACATTTTAAAAGTAAAGAGGTCCGTCCGTGAAAAATCCATGATTAGAAAACGCGACGCGAAGGCAATATAGTTTTCAGATTAGTTTGGTGTAGTGCACATTACGCAAAGCTTTCACACAGTGAATAGTGAAGGTTTAATGCGCTACAACTAGGAAACTACACACAGGACAAAAGAGAAGACCACACGGCAAGCGCTTGTGTTGTGTTCATTTTTGTTTTGTGCGTAGTTTCTTAGTGGTAGTGTGTCGAACCCTTCAGTGTGTACAACAAGCCGCAATAGCCACCTTGCACTCACACAGCACAGAATGCTTTGTAGTTTCCATTAATTTTATTCATTCATGGTTTGTTGCAAAGCGCGAGCAGAAAATTTGGCACTTTTCCTTGTGGACAATATAACTCACTTGTCGAGGTGCTTTAATTCTTTCTTCAGAATTGTCCACACCACACCATGCGTGGTCCATTGATCCTTCTTCTCGAGTGCGGCACCTGCGCCTTGCTAGCTTTTCATTTCATCAACGAAATCTACGCGATGTCCCTGCAGAAAAAAAAACATTCAAGTTCTCAACTTCCCCCGTATGATTTACCACAAAAGCACTGTCTCATTCATCAGCAAAACTGCTGTAGCAGCCTCCACTAACTTCCATATTACCTCACGTTAGAGACTGTGCCAAAAATAAAAATTTACTGTCTGAGAATTTTAGCGCTTCTACAAACTGGGTCTCAGACAAATAAAAAAATACCGACCTGTAAAGATGGATAAAAAAGAATGAAAAAAAGTAGAAACACCTGGAAGGTCGTTAAAGCACCTTGGAAACCAACCCAGCATTAGAGTTGTGTTCCAGTTGATGTCAAGTTTATTTTGGAACTACCAATGCTTCTTTTGTTATTTTTCTTTCACTAGCACTTTACAGAGTAGCCCAGCTAAAAAACTAAACTTTGTTCTTAGTGTCAAAAATTAGCCACAAACGAATAAAGTATGACGACACTGCTTCAACTTGCTGTCGCAGGCTGCAAATCAGAAAAATACTTGAACAAAACTGACATAAAATTAGAAGCATTGAAATAAAAATGAAAACTTTATCATCATACCAAAATCTGTTTCGGAAGACATCCCCAGCTGTAGCACTTTGCGTCCACTTTGCGTCGAGTGTAGGGCCACCTATGACAACAGACTCACTCGTCTATAGGGTGGTGTGCGCTATGACTCATGTTTACAGCGATCAAAAGCAGGTAACGACAGCTGAATTCCGCAAGACCAGTGTCATGAAATGGTCGCTTACCTCACCTCAAGTTTTCACTTTTGCCCCTGCTAATTAGGGCTTTTTGTTTCTGGATTTTGTACATACATAAAACAGTGCGAACCAGACAAAAGACAAGAAAAATACATACATGCAGCGCACATTTGTATGTCGCCTGATCCGTCGTCTGGTTCGCACTGTTCTGAGTATAAATAACCACCACCCTGCCTAAGCTTCCATACTTGCAGTGTTGCAAATTGCGCAAAAATCAAGTCGGTCTTCAGTAAGTTGGAATATTTGGGGACATGTTTCCGAGCCAAGATAACTACCTACAGGATTATGGTTTGTCGTATGGCATAAAATCAGGTAGTTTGAGATGGCCTTAGCTACTCCAAGATTATAAAAACCTATAATAGCTAGGTTATAGCAAGAAAATCCTTACAAATATTTTTTTTCCATAAACCTTTTTTTCTGTACCTACTGAAGCACTGCATAAACTCTGCATCTACCCCGACTGTGAACACTTTCAAGAACCACAACTGCCAACTTGAATGCTTGACTGCTTCAAAACAACAACGGTTTTCATTTGACTAACCCAGATATGTAATTGCAACGTTATTGTGTTCAGACTTATTTATGAACAAGCGTTATGTGTATTTCTGTATGATGATAGTTGTATACTTACTATCTATATGTATTTTGTTCCCGCTGCTGTTGCCCCCAGTGGGGCCAGGGCCTCGTTAGGAGACTACCTCCTTTTGCCCTGCCCCAAGGGCAGTGCCATGTATAGCCCGTACAGTAAATAAATAAATAAATAAATAAATAAATATCAGCCTGTTCTCCGACCTACATGATGCTTTGGTTTGAGTGACAGAGGTTTAATGAAGGATGACACAGGTTAGATCACATGTAATTAACCGAGCAGGACTGTCTGAAATTATTATATGGCAGCTATCACATTGAATCAGTACATGAGTGCAGCTTATTGCACTGGGCTGATTGCGAAGTACATTTCGCAAATGTATATTTTGGAAACTATTTTAGCTAATCGTGATGTTTCTAAAAAGTTTGGCCGGGCTGCAGTGATCACGAAAATTGGGGTTTGCTCGAAAAGGGAGGTCCAAATGTGTGCAATCGCCTCTGTATAGGTCACTGCGCGATACTAAATAATTTCCAGTCCAGAATTCTTACGCCGAATGCGAACTAGATCGCACTTGCAATAACAAAGCATAACAAAGCCTTCGATTTCCCGCTCGTCCGGTAATAGCACGCCCCGGCTTTTCGAACATTCGTTTCTTATCGGATGCGACATCAGCTGCATGTCAGGCGGCAAATGTCGCGCGGTGCTTGCAAGATTGTTCAAGTCAGTCGGGCGCGCATGCACTTACCTCAAGCTCACCAATGTCGAAGAACTTGGCCGTCGGATTGCGTACGTGCATACGGCTTGACCACATGTTGCTTCCATAGGCGAAATAGAGAATTTCGTCCGGGGTGTGGGTCTTCTTAGCTGAAGAAGTCATGTTCGAACGAGATCTGGTACAGTGCAGTGTGTGGGTTTCGCCACCAAAATGCTCCCACCTTTCAGCACCGTCCTTCAAACTGCTACGAGCGAACGGAGAAAGCTTGTAAGCTCCCTCCGCGGCGATGGCAGACACAGCAACGCCTGAAGCATAACGCGAAGCTGATTTTACAGCTACGCTGTCCGCTAGCGCCTATCTTACATTACAGAGCGCCGTAGACAAAGGCAAACAAAAAGCGCACATACGACGGACACGTACACAGATAAGTGTTGGTAGAGTAGGGCGAAACACCGGCTGGGGGCATGGAGGAAGGAAAGGCAGGAAGAAGGAGAACGAGAAGTAAAGAGGAAGGCATGACGTCACGTCTTGCGAAGCCGCCTCGCAAGCGGAAGTTGCCTCGCCTCTTGTCCTCCGCTTTTTTCCTGGCCTCCTTCCTTCTATGCTGAGCTCCGAGGCGTTCAAGGCGCGAATCGCGTGCGGCTCGGGAAACGCTGTGTCGTATGAAAGCGAAACTTGTGAAAGTGTAGTGGAGAGTTCAGTCGTCAGCGTGCCGCAGCTTGGCAGTGGAGTGTCATAAGCCAGCTGTTGTGTTTCACGCTGTAAGCCGCATACACTACTTATCGGTTTCTCGAGTGAGCATTTCATCGATTCATCGGCTTACGCCAAGCGAAACGTGCTGCGCAACGTTCACATGCGCGCATCAAAAATAAGCTCAATTGAAAGAAGTGGGCCGATGCCGTGCACCCTTCCCATCGTCGCGTCTATTCCGGCTTACGAGTGGTGAAATCCTTACGCCCTTGGTGAGAGACAATATGACATCCAACTGAAATGCATACAGGCATGCATATGCAAACCGTGTCATTGAGAGCAGGATTAAGAAGGCTAGTAGTGCGGAATGTGTGCGCTGATAGTGAAGAACAGAACATCGTGGTGCAAATACGTGTGTCACGCCACGTATAATGCCCTGCTTTGCTCGAGTTAGATATTGTCACCGAAAGCCGGCAGAAAGGGCAGAAGGGCACACCAGGACTAGCCAGGCAGACACACCCAGCGAATGAACGCAGGAGCCGGGGAAGACAAAGAAGACCTGCGGGTGCTGTCCCACCGCATGGCGGCGCCAGTAAATGTCTAACACTGTGGCATTGCCCCTCCTCTTGGAAAGGGCATCGCCCCGATGCCGCGGGATCACGGAAATTCGGAATAAAGTATGTGGCGCCGGACTTGGCAGAATAAGTTCTAGTGGGCGCGGTAGGTCTTCATCCTGCCAACGTGGAGATTTCGAATGCCGCCTGCCGCCTGGAGGAGCGAACAGATTCTTGCGGGATTACTTCGTAGTTAACGTCACTAAGTTCGCGCAGTACCTCGCAAGGGCCGAAGTAGCGGCGCAATATGCAGCAGTGGCCAGTGGCGCAATACGTGTCCGGCCTCACCGCAGTAGAAGCACAGCGGCCGGTTGTTCGCTGTGCGCCACGCGTGTGCTTTGCTGAGGGGTGGTCGTGCGTCGAAGAGGGCAGGCGAAGTCGAAAAGCGTTGATGCGCGGCAGAAGGAGCAGGGCAGTAAAATGCCGGTGGTGCTGGCGCAGAGCTGCGCAACTCTTCACTGCACGTCATGACATACGGCTCAGGCAGCGGCTGGGGACAGGCCATTGGCTGCACCGCTCGACGGACTTCGTCGCGAATGACATCCGAGATGGCTCCGACACCGGGTGTTGCTCGACAGGGCGAAGCTTCTGTAGCTCCTCGCGCGCAATGCTCCTGACAAGCTCACGGAGAGCTTCACTCTCGGTTCCAAGCTGCGGCATGTTGGCGTCCATAGCTGTTATAGTCGCCGGACGGCCGTAATGCGCGAACCTCTGCTGCAGGGCGCGCTCCATGCTCGTCGCCTTCCGAGCAAAGTCAGCCGCTATGCTAGGAGGTTTGCGCACAAGTCTTACGAAAAGCTGCTCTTTCACTCCTCGCATAAGATGACGTACCTTCTTCGTTTCCGACATGGTAGGATCTGCGCGGTTGAAGAGCCGCGTCATGTCTTCTACGAACAAGGCGACGCTCTCATTTGGCCGCTGCGCTCGGGACTGCAGGGCGACTTCAGCTCGCTCCTTCCGTTCGTTGCTACCGAAGGTGTCGAGCGACTGCCGCCAGAAGTCTTGCAAGGTGGGGATAGCGGACTCGGGCTTTTCAAACCACGTCTTGGCGGAGTCTTCCAGGGCAAAATAGACATTTCGTAGCTTGCGGTCCTCGTCCCACAGGTTTAACGCAGGGACTCGGTCGTAGCTGGTCAACCAATGTTTCACGTCTTCCAACTTGTCGCCATGAAACGACGTGAGAGTGCGAGGCGCATGAAGAAGCAGCGGTGGGGAACTGACGGCATTCTGGGTGGTCTGACATGTCGAAGTGGACGTCATTGCGCGGGGTCGTGCCGTCACGGGTCGTTACTCAGGATTTCAGCCTCGTAAACGGCGGCTTGCCTTGTGGACAGGTGTCGTGTCCACAAGGTGTAGCTGGGCATTGTCGGAGGCTTTCGGGAGCTCTTCGTGCATTGGGAGATCTCCCAGCACCTCCACCAAAATGTAACCGGAAGCCAGCAGAAAGGGCAGAAGGGCACACCAGAAATAGCCAGACGGACACACTCAGCGAACCAACGCGCGAGCCGGGGAAGACAAAGAAGACCAGCGGGTGCTGTCCCACCGCATGGCGGCGCCAGTAAATGGCTAACACTGTGGCAATATTAAGTGAGCTACGATAGTCCGGAACAGCGGTTGAGGCTGCTGGAGGGGTACATTTACAATAGTAAAATGCATAGCAGTTAATTATACAAAATTTTCATGAAGCTTGCCCATTTTTTACCGATAAAGGTTAACGCCGACCAAAAGTATGGGTCAATAGATGAAAGTTTCGGCTTCCCTGCAAAAGCCTTGTTCACTGCGAACTAAGCTTGAGAAGCGTCCTTTCGATACATTTCAATAATCGCCCAAGTCGTCTTGCAAACACTGGTGGGAGATTACCTTCGTTGCGATTAAGTGTTCTCTTTGTGTACTGAATCACAGTGAGTCAAGGTATCGTTATGAATTCAGTTAAAGCATTTCTATTCTGCATAAATCACCGGGCTGATTCCACATTAAATTCTTCAAATAAATTCTTCATCTGACTGTCTGAAAATTGAGGTTCTTCAAAAAAATGTGTAGATGGATATTGTGTGTAATTTGCACATGTTGTTATTACACTACAGATATACTGCATACAGCGGGCTGACGACAGTACTATTCTTAGGCGGCGACGTATGTAGCAAGGAAGAATATATTTACAGGGAGACACATACCAGCAGCCGGAATTGCTGCGAGCAGCGCCGAGCGGACCTTCTTCTTCTTCTCCTTAGTAAGCATGGCGCATACCCACGCAGGGGGATTGGCCAAGGTTTACCGGATAATCCCAATGAGGCATTTGTGCGGGGAAAAATAGGCTTGAGAAGACTAAATCAATATAAAAATTGGAACAGTCAAATGCATCACAAAGGAGGTAGAACTGACGATATTACGAATTACCGACCAATCTCAGTGCTTCCGCTGTTTTCAAAGATTTACGAATGGTCTATCAATAACCGGCTATCAAAATATCTAACCAAGTATCATATAATATTGCAACGGATAGAAGAAGAGATGAATGAAGACTCTTGGAGGCGCGCGTGCTCTGGGATTCGGTGCTCTGTGCCTGGTGCTCTGTGCGGGCCGCCTTGTGCTCTTGACCTGTGTGCTGTGCCCGGGCGTTCTCGCGTCGTTCCCGCCTGGACCACGTAACATCTTTGGTGGAGGTGCGGATTTTACGCTGCGCACACCACGCAGCTTCGTAGTACTCGTCAGGCCGGGACTACCACCATGGCTCCACCCGGCCGGTCAAAGAGCCCCACTACCCCCACTACCCCTCCTTTCGTCATCATGGCTCCACCTCGCGACCCCGGCAAGTTTTCCGGCACAGATGGCTCCGACGTCGAAAACTGGATTAACCTTTACGAGCGTGTCAGCAACTACAACAGGTGGGACCCTACGCTAATGCTCGCAAACGTCATCTTTTACCTCAATGGCACGGCGCGCGTATGGTACGAGACCCACGAGGAAGAGCTAACAAGTTGGGACACCTTTAAGGAAAAGTTGAAGACGCTATTCGGTAGACCTGATGACCGCCAGCTCGCCGCCAAGAAACAGCTGGCTACTCGAGCACAGTCTTCTACCGAGAGCTACGTGGCCTACATTCAGGACATCTTGGCGCTTTGTCACAAGGTCGACGCCGCAATGAGTGAGACCGATAAAGTGGGCCACGTGCTCAAAGGCATTGCCGACGATGCGTTCCACTTGCTTGTTTGCAAAGACTGTACCTCAATTGACTCCATCATAAACGAGTGCCGTCGATTTGAGCAAGTCAAAGGCCGCCGCATTTCGCCGTCGTTTTCTCGCCTTCCCAACACGGCCGCGACATCTTCCTGTGAGGACCACCGATCTCCATCCCGCACGCCCTCGGACGCCCCTGCCGTCACCGATTCAGTCACCCGGATCGTCCGACGTGAACTGGAGGCCCTCGCACCTGTGATATCCCCGCCCTCCGTCCCTGATACAACCCTGCCCGCTGTGTCGCTGATTCAGGCCGTCGTGCGGCAGGAACTCGCTCATCTGAACCTCGCTCCAGCAGTGTGCGCCATCAGAAGCCCGGACACCCCCCAGCCCCCTCCCTGTGCTTTTCGTCGCACCTATTATTCTCTGCCCCGTTCCCGCAATCCCAATGACTGGCGCACGTCGGACGACCGTCCCATTTGCTTCCGGTGCTCTCGCATTGGCCACATCGCCCGTCATTGCCGTAGTCCATGGTCTTCAACGCCCCGCAACGTCTTCCCCTCCTTCTACAGTCCCGCCTCATCCCACAACTTCTCGACCCGCGCCCCGTCCGAACCGTCTGCACCAGCCGTACCCCCTCCACGCCGATTCTCCCGCTCTCCATCCCCGCAGGGCCGCCACTCTCGTTCCCCCCAGTCGCCTTCTCGCAGCCGCTCCCAATTGGAAAACTAAGTGATGCAGCTCCCGGAGGTGACGCTGCATCAACGATTCGGACTACAAATCCTCTCTCGACCACTCGACCTAATCTTCTGAACGTCACTATCGACCGTGTTCCTGTGCGCGCCCTGATTGACACCGGTGCTCATGTATCAGTGATGAGTGCTGCCCTCCGCCGTCGCCTCCGCAAAGTCCTAACGCCTGCAACGTCCCGTGTGTGTGTCGCGGATGGTGGCACGCCTGCTGTGGACGGTATGTGTACCGCGCGCGTTACTATTGCCGGCCAGAGTATACCAGTTCAGTTCACCGTGCTGACCACCTGTGCCCATGACCTTATCCTCGGCTTAGATTTTTTGACTGACCATTCCGCCCTCATTGACTGCTCGGAGGGTGTTCTACACCTCGCCCTTCCAATGCTGGATTCAGACCCACTTGATGTATCACTGCGACTATTTAGTACCGCATATGCTCGCCTGTCATCCCGAACCGCCTCTTTTGTTCCATTGACCCCATCTCACCCAGTTCCCGATGGCGACTATCTCGTTACTCCCAATCTTGACCTCCTCCTGGCCCGTAACGTTGCCCTACCTCATACCATTCCCACCGTCCAAGCCAACGCCCTCTCTCTGCCTTTCCTCAACTTCGGCCTCACTTCTCAAGTGCTACCGTCCGGCATATGCGTCGCTACGCTATCCCCTCTCGCTCCTTGCCACGTGGCTACGTTGCCCGCTACCCCAGTTCCAGAAACCGCCGCACCGCGCCGGCAGTCTCTTCTGTCGACCGACACCTTCACAACCATGATGGCTACTGACCTCCATCCCGATCAAACTGCCAAGCTTCGTGCCCTTCTCGAATTTTTTCGGATGTTTTTGACGTGAACAACACCGCGCTGGGTCAAACTCTCGCCGTCAGGCACCGCATTGAAAAAGGCGATGCCCCTCCCATCCGCCGCCGCCCTTACCGGGTCTCTCACGCCGAGCGTCAAGTAATCAATGCGGAAGTTACTAAAATGCTAGAAAAAAACATTATCGAACCCTCACACAGTCCCTGTGCCTCACCCGTCGTCCTCGTCAGGAAAAAGGATGGCTCATGGCGTTTTTGCATTGATTATCGCCACCTGAATAAGATCACTAAAAAGGATGTGTACCCCCTGCCGCGTATCGATGACGCGCTTGACTGCCTCCATGGTGCCAAATTCTTCTCGTCCATAGATCTTCGCTCCGGCACTGGCAAATTGCTTTAGATGAACAGGACCGTGAGAAAACCGCTTTTGTGACTCCTGATGGCCTTTATCAATTCAAAGTTATGCCTTTCGGATTATGCAACGCACCAGCCACATTTGAACGCATGATGGATGCTCTTTTGCAAGGCTTTAAGTGGTCCACCTGCCTGTGCTATCTCGATGACGTCATTGTCTTTTCGCCCTCGTTTTCCTCTCACCTCACTGACCTTTCTCAGATCCTTTCCCTCTTTCGTCATGCTGGCCTGCAGCTCAACTCGTCTAAGTGCCGTTTCGCGCGCCGTCAACTCGCCATCTTGGGTCATGTCGTCGACGACACGGGGGTGCACCCTGACCCTGATAAGATCCGAGCCGTTAAAGACTTTCCTCAGCCACGTTCTTGTAACGACGTCCGCAGCTTCTTAGGGCTGTGCTCCTACTTTCGTCGATTTGTTGAAGGCTTCGCCGACATCGCCCGCCCCCTCACCGACCTCCTGAAAAAGGAAGCCACCTTCATCTGGGGACCCGACCAAGCACACGCGTTTTCCACCTTGATATTGAAGCTTACTACCACGCCAGTTCTGGCCCACTTCGATGTGACAGCTCCCACTGAAGTCCGCACAGACGCCAGCGGCTATGGCATCGGCGCTATTCTCTCTCAGAGGCAATCCGAACAGCACCGTGTCATCGCCTACGCCAGCCGCCTCCTCTCCGCCCCGGAGCGCAATTACTCAATTACCGAACGTGAGTGCTTAGCCCTTGTCTGGGCGGTTGGGAAATTCCGCCCATATTTGTACGGCCGCCCGTTTACGGTTGTCACCGACCACCATGCGCTCTGCTGGCTCTCATCACTGAAAGATCCTACTGGCCGCCTAGGTCGCTGGGCTTTACACCTCCAAGACTACGACTATACCGTGGTATATAAGTCCGCTAGGCTACACACTGATGCTGACTGCCTCTCCCGATATCCCGTTGACTCGTCTGATCATTCTGGCAGTGACACCGCCGCTGACCTCTTCTCGCTCTCTGCTCTTACTCACCTTGGCGATGAGCAGCGACGAGATATCGAGCTCCGCTCTATAATTTCCCGCCTCAGAACCTCTCCATCTGACCCTGCCCTGCGCCGGTTTGTACTTCATCATGACACACTCTACCGCAGAAGCCTGAACCCGGCCGGCCCAGACCTACTGCTCGTTGTCCCGAAGCATCTGCGCAACGACGTCCTCCACGAGCTCCATGACCTCCCCACTGCTGGACATCTGGGTGTCTCGCGCACTTACGCCCGCGTGCGTCGTCGCTTCTTTTGGCCCCGTCTCTACCAGTCCGTCCGCCGCTATGTTCGTGCCTGCGACCAGTGCCAGCGCCGGAAACGTCCAGCCACGCTCTCCTCGGGTTTGCTCCAGCCTGTTGATGTGCCCCCTGAACCATTCTATCGTGTTGGCTTGGATCTTTTGGGCCCGTTTCCGGAGTCCACCTCTGGAAACAAATGGATTGCCGTTGCGACAGATTATGCTACTCGCTATGCCATCACGCGGGCCCTCCCCACCAGTACTGCTACCGACGTGGCCGATTTTCTCCTCTACGACCTCATCCTCCGTCATGGTGCCCCCCGCCAACTTCTCACCGACCGCGGCCGTTGCTTTCTCTCTAAAGTTGTCGACGACATTCTCCGTTCCTGCTCAACAAAACATAAGCTGACCACCGCCTATCATCCCCAAACCAACGGTCTTACAGAGCGCCTCAACCGCACTCTCACGGATATGCTCGCCATGTACGTTTCCCCGGACCATCGGGACTGGGACATTGCCCTTCCATACGTGACCTTCGCTTACAATTCTTCTCGCCATGACACTGTCGGTTACTCCCCGTTCTATCTGTTGTACGGTCGTGAACCCCAATTACCTTTGGACACGCTGCTTCCGACATCTCCTTCCCCGCCTTCTGAATATGCCCATGACGCTATTGCCCGCGCCGACCACGCCCGCCAGCTGGCTCGCTCCCGCCTACAAGCCTCGCAGGTTTCACAGCAGGACTACTACGACCGCCGCCACCACATGGTAACTTTTTCCCCTGGAGCCCTCGTCTTGCTTTGGTCGCCCACACGCCGTGTCGGGCTTTGCGAAAAACTAATGTCCCGCTATGTTGGCCCATACCGTGTGCTCCGCCAGGTCACCGCCGTCACCTACGAGATTGCCCCGGCCTTTCCGGAGACCACCTCCGGTGCATCTCAGAGTGACGTTGTCCACGTCTCTCGCCTCAAGCCCTACGTGTCGCAATCTCTTGCCCCGCCCTAATTTCCACCGAGACGGTGTTTTTTTTTTGCGACCGGGGGCCATGCAACGGATAGAAGGAGAGATGAATGAAGACTCTTGGAGGCGCGCGTGCTCTGGGATTCGGTGCTCTGTGCCTGGTGCTCTGTGCGGGCCGCCTTGTGCTCTTGACCTGTGTGCTGTGCCCGGGCGTTCTCGCGTCGTTCCCGCCTGGACCACGTAACAATATCATCCTCGCAGTGTGGTTTTCAGAAAAATAAGACAACTCAGGACGCTCTTCTTGGCATCAAGCAGCAAACAATCAGAAATTTTGAGTATCAGCTCTTCACCTTAGGAATATTTCTCGATCTTCGCAAAGCTTTTGATTCCGTTGACCACGACATCTTAGCTATAAAATTATATTGCTATTGGGTTCGAGGCACCACACTGGAAATTATCAAGAGCTACTTATCGTTTCTGCATCAGTTTGTTATTATAGACTTGGCATTAAAGTAGGTGTCCCGCAAGGTTCGATATTAGGCCCGTTACATTTCCTTTTGTATGGTATGTGAATGAACTTACGGAGCAACAAGAACACCCACAACAACCATTTTTGCAGACGACACTTGTTTATTCTTTACAGGTAGAACACTGCATGGATTTGAACAATAGGCCAATCTGTATTTAAATGATTTATCCCCATGGTTGAAATACAAAAAACTTCAGTTGAATGCAGTAAAAACGAAGTACATGATATTTAAGCCAATCAATAAGCATAAAAAATGATTGACTTGCAGTACAGAGGACACATCTTAGAACAAGTAAGTGTGCATAAGTTCCTTGGGGTATGGTTTAGTGAAGAGTTGTCTTGGACCCCTCATGTTGTTCATCTGCTGTCCGAACTCGCAAAGTCTGTTGGATGTATTAGAAAAATAGCTTCTCTTCTACCTCTGTGGCTAAAGCAATCCCTATATTACTCCCGGTTCTGTTTTATACTTTTCTATGGTATTCTGGTTGGGAAACAACGACAAAAGCGAACTATGATAGGCTACAACTGCTGCAAAAACGTGTCCTCCGAATTTTTGTGAGCCACACCGGCCCTACTAGAGTGTTGAAGACGCAACCACTTTTTCCCAGATTTGATGTTTTACCAGCAAGTAAAGTCTATTCATGGATACTGGGACAGCAAATATATAAAAAGAAAGTTCACAGTGTTTACA
Organism: Amblyomma americanum; assembly: GCF_052857255.1. Taxonomy (NCBI): domain Eukaryota; kingdom Metazoa; phylum Arthropoda; class Arachnida; order Ixodida; family Ixodidae; genus Amblyomma; species Amblyomma americanum. The sequence continues at coordinate 89,124,927 of NC_135506.1, forward strand.
CACATGTTTTGGCTCAATATGCTATTCGTAACCCGAAACGCAGAAAAAAAAGAACAAATTATGGAAAACAAGATCTGGAATACCAAGTAATAGACATGTTAAATAACTCTGCTTCTATTTTAGATTTCTGCCTACCCAGAAAAAGGTTCTAACGTGAACTGCGGGCAATTTTGTTTTCCGAGGAGATTGTTAAGTAGCAATGATAAATGTCAATTTTGTTTTCAATAGTTGACTTCTTTTTTACGTGTTTTTGTGATATTTGAATGAATCTTCAATGTGATTCTAAAAAAAGCTGTCCATAGTGCTTAAGTACAGCCATATGTTGTTTGTATGCGTGTACTATCAGTAACGCAGCTTCTCTTTTTTGAACTAGCTCTTTGCTGTACTGCTGTAGGTTGCTCCTTTTGTTATGGGGGCAAAGACCTCGTCAGGCAGCCATGCCTTTAGTCTCTGCCACACGCAGGATGATGTGATTTTCCTGCAAATGACTGGCTGTGATTGGCTGTGACTGGCTGAGACTGGCTGTGACTGGCTGAGACTGGCTGTGACTGGCTGAGACTGGCTGTGACTGGCTGAGACCGGCTGTGACTGGCTGAGACTGGCTGAGACTGAGACTGGCTGAGACTGGCTGAGACTGAGACTGGCTGAGACTGAGACTGGCTGTGACTGGCTGAGACTGAGGCTGAGACTGGCTGGCTGGCTGGCGCTGGCGCTGGCTGGCTGGCTGGCTGATGCTGGCGCTGGCTGGCTGAGGCTGGCGCTGGCTGGCTGGCTGGCTGAGGCTGGCTGGCTGGTAGGCGCTGGCTGGCTGGCGCTGGCGCTGGCTGGCTGGCGCTGGCTGGGTGGCGCTGGCTGGCGCTGGCTGGCTGGTTGGCGCTGGCTGGCTGGTTGGCGCTGGCTGGCTGGCTGGATGGCTGGCGCTGGCTGGCTGGCTGGCGCTGGCTGGCGCTGGCTGGTTGGCTGGCTGGCTGGCTGGCTGGCGCTGGCTGGCGCTGGCTGGCTGGCTGGCGCTGGCTGGCTGGCTGGCTGGCTGGCGCTGGCTGGCTGGCGCTGGCTGGCGCTGGCTGGCTGGCTGGTTGGCGCTGGCTGGCTGGCGCTGGCTGGCTGGCTGGCTGGCGCTGGCTTGCTGGCTGGCTGGCTGGCTGGCGCTGGCTGGCTGGCGCTGGCTGGTTGGCGCTGGCTGCTGGCTGGCTGGCGCTGGCTGGCTGGCTGTCGCTGGCTGGCTGGCGCTGGCTGGCTGGCGCTAGCTGGCTGGCGCTGGCTTGCTGGCGTTGGCTGGCTGGCTGGCGCTGGCTGGTTGGCGCTGGCTGGCTGGCGCTGGCTGGCTGGCTGGTGCTGGCTGGCTGGCGCTGCCTGGCGCTAGTTGGCTGGCGCTGGCTGGATGGCGCTGGCTGGCTGGCGCTGCCTGGCGCTGGCTGGCTGGCGCTTGCTGGTTGGCGCTGGCTGGCTGGCGCTGGCTGGCTGGTGCTGGCTGGCTGGCGCTGCCTGGCGCTGGTTGGCTGGCGCTGGCTGGCTGGCGCTGCCTGGCCCTGGCTGGCTGGCTGGCTGGCGCTGGCTGGCTGGCTGGCGCTGGCTGGCTGGTTGGCGCTGGCTGGCAGGCTGGATGGCTGTCGCTGGCTGGCTGGCTGGCGCTGGCTGGCTGGCGCTGGCTGGCTGGCTGGCTGGCACTGGCTGGCTGGCTGGCTGGCGCTGGCTGGTTGGCGCTGGCTGGCTGGCCATGGCTGGCTGGCTGGCGTGCTGGCTCTGGCTGGCTGGCGCTGGCTGGCTGGCTGGCTGGCGCTGGCTGGTTGGCGCTGGCTGGCTGGCGCTGGCTGTATGGCGCTGGCTGTTTGGCGCTGGCTGGCTGGCTGGCTGGCTGGCTGGCGCTGGCTGGCTGGCTGGCGCTGGCTGGCTGGCTGGCGCTGGCTGGCTGGCTGGCTGGCGCTGGCTTGCTGGCTGGCTGGCTGGCTGGCGCTGGCTGGTTGGCGCTGGCTGCTGGCTGGCGCTGGCTGGCTGGCTGGCGCTGGCTGGCTGGCGCTGGCTGGCTGGCGCTAGCTGGCTGGCGCTGGCTTGCTGGCGTTGGCTGGCTGGCTGGCGCTGACTGGCTGGCGCTGGCTGGCTGGCTGGTGCTGGCTGGCTGGCGCTGCCTGGCGCTAGTTGGCTGGCGCTGGCTGGATGGCGCTGGCTGGCTGGCGCTGCCTGGCGCTGGCTGGCGCTGGCTTGCTGGCGTTGGCTGGCTGGCGCTGGCTGGCTGGCGCTGGCTGGTTGGCGCTGGCTGGCTGGCGCTGGCTGGCTGGTGCTGGCTGGCTGGCGCTGCCTGGCGCTGGTTGGCTGGCGCTGGCTGGCTGGCGCTGCCTGGCCCTGGCTGGCTGGCTGGCTGGCTGGCTGGCTGGCGCTGGCTGGCTGGCTGGCGCTGGCTGGCTGGTTGGCGCTGGCTGGCTGGTTGGCGCTGGCTGGCTGGCTGGATGGCTGTCGCTGGCTGGCTGGCTGGAGCTGGCTGGCTGGCTGGCTGGCTGGCGCTGGCTGGCTGGCGCTGGCTGGCTGGCTGGCTGGCTGGCTGGCTGGCTGGCTGGCTGGCGCTGGCTGGCTGGCTGGCGCTGGCTGGCTGGCTGGCTGGCACTGGCTGGCTGGCTGGCTGGCGCTGGCTGGTTGGCGCTGGCTGGCTGGCCATGGCTGGCTGGCTGGCGTGCTGGCTCTGGCTGGCTGGCGCTGGCTGGCTGGCTGGCTGGCGCTGGCTGGTTGGCGCTGGCTGGCTGGCGCTGGCTGTATGGCGCTGGCTGGCTGGCTGGCTGGCGCTGGCTGGTTGGCTGGCTGGCGCTGGCTGGCTGGTTGGCGCTGGCTGGTTGGCGCTGGCTGGCTGGCTGGGCTGGCTGGCTGGCGCTGGCTGGTTGGCGCTGGCTGGCTGGCGCTGGCTGGATGGCTGGGCTGGCTGGCGCTGGCTGGCTAGCGCTGGCTGGCTGGCTGACTGGCTGGCTGGCTGGCTGGCGCTGGCTGGCTGGCTGGCGCTGGCTGGCTGGCGCTGGCTGGCGCTGGCTGTTTGGCGCTGGCTGGCTGGCTGGCGCTGGCTGGCTGGCTGGCGCTGGCTGGCTGGCTAGCGCTGGCTGGCTGGCTGGTTGACGCTGGCTGGTTGGCGCTGGTTGGCTGGCTGGGATGGCTGGCTTGCGCTGGCTGGCTGGTTGGCGCTGGTTGGCTGGCTGGGATGGCTGGCTTGCGCTGGCTGGCTGGTTGGCGCTGGCTGGCTGGCGCTGGCTGTATGGCGCTGGCTGGCTGGCGCTGGCTGGTTGGCTGGCTGGCGCTGGCTGGCTGGCTGGCGCTGGCTGGTTGGCGCTGGCTGGCTGGCTCTGGCTGGATGGCTGGGCTGGCTGGCTGGCGCTGGGTGGCTAGCGCTGGCTGGCTGGCTGACTGGCTGGCTGGCTGGCGCTGGCTGGCTGGCTGGCGCTGGCTGGCTGGCGCTGGCTGGCTGGCGCTGGCTGTTTGGCGCTGGCTGGCTGGCTGGCTGGCGCTGGCTGGCTGGCTGGCTGGCGCTGGCTGGCTGGCGCTGGCTGGCTGGCTGGTTGACGCTGGCTGGTTGGCGCTGGCTGGCTGGCTGGGATGGCTGGCTGGCGCTGGCTGGTTGGCGCTGGCTGGCTGGCGCTGGCTGGCTGGGCTGGTTGGCTGGCGCTGGCTGGCTGGCTGGCTGGTTGCCACTGGCTGGCTGGCTGGTTGCCACTGGCTGGCTGGCGCTCGCTGGCTAGCGCTGGCTGGCTGGATGGTTGGCGCTGGCTGTCTGGCTGGCTGGCTGGCGCTGGCTGGCTGGCTGGCTGGCTGGCGCGGGCTGGCGCTGTCTGGCTGGCTGGCGCTGGCTGGCTGGCGCTGGCTGGCTGGCTGGCTGACTGGCGCTGGCTGGCTGGCTGGCTGGCTGGCTGGCGCTGGCTGGCTGGCTGGCTGGCTGGCGCTGGCTGGCTGGCTGGCTGGCGCTGGCTGGCGCTGGCTGGCTGGCTGGCTGGCGCTGGCTGGCTGGCTGCGCTGGCTGGCTGGCTGGCGCTGGCTGGCTGGCTGGCTGGCGCTGGCTGGCTGGTTGGCGCTGGCAGGCTGGCTGGCTCTGGCTGGCTGGTGCTGGCTGGCTGGCTGGCTGACTGGCTGGCTGGCTGGCTGGCTGGCGCTGGCTGGCTGGCTGGCTAGCGCTGGCTGGCGCTGGCTGGCTGGCTGGCTGGCGCTGGCTGGCTGGCTGGCTGGCTGGCTGCCTGGCTGGCTGGCTGGCTGGCTGGCTGGCGCTGGCTGGCTGGCTGGCTGCCGCTGGCTGGCTGGCTGGCTGACGCTGGCTGGCTGGTTGGCTGGCGCTGGCTGGCTGGCTGGCTGGCTGGCTGGCGCTGGCTGGTTGGCGCTGGCTGGCTGGCTTGCCGGCTTACTGGCGCTGGCTGGCGCTGGCTGGCTGGCTGGCTGGCTGGCTGGCTGGCGCTGGCTGGCGCTGGCTGGCGCTGGCTGGCTGGCTGGATCTGGCTGGCTGGCTGGCTGGCTGGCGCTTGCTGGCTGGCTGGCTGGCTGGCGCTGGCTGGCTGGCTGGCTGGCTGGCTGACGCTGGCTGGCGCTGGCTGGCTGGCTGGCTGGCGCTGGCTGGCTGGCTGGCGCTGGCTGGCGCTGGCTGGCTGGCTGGCTGGCTGGCTGGCGCTGGGCGGCACTGGCTGGCTGGCTTGCGCTGGCTGGCTGGCTGGCGCTGGCTGGCTGGCTGGCTGGTTGGCGCTGGCTGGCTGGCGCTGGTTGGCGCTGGCTGGCTGGCGCTGGCTGGCTGGCTGGCGCTGGCTGGCGCTGACTGGCGCTGACTGACTGACTGACTAGCTGACTGATTGACTGACTGACAGACTGACTGACTGACTGACTGACTGACTGACTGACTGACTGACTGACTGACTGACTGACTGACTGACTGACTGACTGACTGACTGACTGACTGACTGACTGACTGAGTGAATATGAATTGCCAGGAATATAATTGAGCATTTTTGGACATGCGACAAAATTTTGTATACAGCTAACAAGGTAATCAATCAGTTGCAGTTGGCTGGCTGGCGCTGGCTGGCTGGCTGGCTGGCGCTGGCTGGCTGGCTGGTTGGCGCTGGCTGGCTGGCTGGCTGGCTGGCTGGCTGGCGCTGGCTGGCTGGCTGGCTGGCGCTGGCTGGCTGGCTGGCGTGCTGGCTGGCGCTGGCTGGCTGGCTGGCTGGCTGGCGCTGGCTGGCTGGCTGGCTGGCTGGCTGGCGCTGGCTGGCTGGCTGGCGCTGGCTGGCTGGCTGGTTGGCACTGGCTGGCTGGCTGGCCTACGCTGGCTGTCTGGCTGGCGCTGTCTGGCTGGCGCTGGCTGGCTGGCGCTCGCTGGCTGGCACTGGCTGGCTGGCTCTGGCTGGCTGGCTGGCTGGCGCTGGCTGGCTGGCTGGCGCTGGCTGGCTGGCTGGCGCTGGCTGGCTGGCGCTGGCTGGCTGGCGCTGGCTGGCTGGCTGGCTGGCGCTGGCTGGCGCTGGCTGGCTCGCGCTGGCTGGCTGGCTGGCTGGCTGGCTGGCTGGCTGGCTGGCGCTGGCTGGCTGGCTGGCTGGTTGCCACTGGCTGGCTGGCGCTGGCTGGCTAGCGCTGGCTGGCTGGATGCTTGGCGCTGGCTGTCTGGCTGGCTGGCTGGCGCTGGCTGGCTGGCTGGCTGGCTGGAGCTGGCTGGTGCTGTCTGGCTGGCTGGCGCTGGCTGGCTGGCGCTGGCTGGCTGGCTGGCTGACTGGCGCTGGCTGGCTGGCTGGCTGGCTGGCTGGCGCTGGCTGGCTGGCTGGCTGGCGCTGGCTGGCTGGCTGGCGCTGGCTGGCTGGCTGGCTGGCGCTGGCTGGCTGGCTGGCTGGCGCTGGCTGGCTGGTTGCCGCTGGCGGCTGGCTGGCGCTGGCTGGCTGGCTGGCGCTGGCTGGCTGGCTAGCTGGCTGGCGCTGGCTGGCTGGCTGGCTGGCTGGCGCTGGCTGGCTGGCTGGCTAGCGCTGGCTGGCGCTGGCTGGCTGGCTGGCTGGCTGGCTGGCTGGCGCTGGCTGGCTGGCTGGCTGGCTGGCTGGCTGGCTGGCTGGCTGGCTGGCGCTGGCTGGCTGGCTGGCTGGCGCTGGCTGGCTGGCTGGCGCTGGATGGCTGGCTGGCTGGCTGGCGCTGGCTGGCTGGCTGACTGGCTGGCTGGCGCAGGCTGGCTGGCTGGCTGGCTGGCTGGCGCTGGCTGGCTGGCTGGCTGGCTGGCGCTGGCACACTGGATTTTTCAGCCAGCGCTGAAAAAATTACTAAATTGAAGAAGGTCCAAATGGAAACAAAATATCAGGAACAAACTGTTAGGAGCGGCGGATGGCGGCTATTTTTAAAGCAGTCACAATTAAGCAATTATAGAAATAAATTTACAGATCTTTGTTTAATTGGCACTGTCTCTTTGCTAATTTGAATGGTTTGTTCGAAGCCACGCATAAGATCGTGCCATATCAGCTTTCGGAACGAACAAAAAGTCACCCTAGAAACACCTGCAGGGCGAGAAAATGCCTAGCTTTTTACCGTGCAATGCCTAACCAGAGTGTATGAGGCGCGCAGGAGGTTCACTGCAAGCGCAGCGTCCACCGCTCACGTATTGCAATTATGCAATCATCAAGGCGCGCAATTCGAATTTCCTGCCTGCACCTACTGTACAACGGATTGCATATTTTCTTGATCGCCGCTCAGTGCGAGGAAAAGGATTGTCTTCAGCTGCGTCACCGTGATTGGACGATTGAGACAAGCAGCACAGAGCGGTGCTTCAGCAATGGCTTTTAATATGTGTTTTCTTTTAACGTGAATGAAGAACAACGAAAGTGAGAGTACAATTGGGCTGCGATTGGAAGATTAATACGCGCTCCTTCCATTTGTGCTTCCTAGTTAATTTTGAAAACAAAGCTGAAGTTGATAGCGCAGTGATATAGAGAGGTTGGCTTTTGAGATCCGGTGATTTTGTTTACATTCACTTTGTGGACATCAACTTTTTTGCGGAAATACTGCGTCATTGTGACACGTTGTTCAAAGGCGTCAAATTTTGCCAGAAAGCTGATGTACTGTGATTCCAAGAGTAAGATCAAGTTTTCATTTTTTCTGCCACTATAACTGTGCCGCTTAGTTGTATATTTAACTCAATCACTGTTCTTTCCAGAATACTTGTGCTTGAAGACGGCCAAGTTCGAGAGCTCGATTCCCCAGCCCGTCTACTGTCAGACTCAAGCTCCATGTTCTATTCCATGGCTCTCGATGCTGGAATTCACAAAATTTGTGATGAAGGGCCAGACATCAACACCAATTTGTGACCAAGCTCATTTCGCTCATCTCTGATTTTCGTGCGTCGGTGCTTGTGCAACCACTCACACCTATGCGCCCTACACTGGTACTCATACGATTGCACTTGTATCATCATTGCTATTTACCTGGTTGAAATGTGTTTTTCCTAACACATCTAATACCTTACATTGTTTACTCATGAATACCGAAAAAAATATGTTTTATGCAAATCGGAGATTCTGGATTCACTTCATTGCCCTTTCGATCGTGAAGTGACAGACTCCTGTCTTTTCCTGTGTAGCAGTGGGCCTTCGCTGCTGTAGAATAAAGCATGCCTACTCTATATGGCTTCTTGTTTTTCTTTGTGATTATTTATGGGATTTAAAAATTCGCGATCGTGATTCAATAAAATGGTGCTGCCAGCCAGAAGTCCAGTTTATGTGCACATATAACAAAGGTGATAGTTCTTTGAAGTGTTTGTTTTCGAAAACAGTGCTGTCGCAGAAGCATTTACGAGCAGGACATACAAGCACCTAATGTTACTCAGGGTAAAATGAGCTACTGCAGGGAAGATGCTCCTTTGGAATGTTCTTAGATTATTCTAACATGCTATAATTTGTTAAGAATGGTTGGTAAGTCCATTGACTATGGCCTCAATTTTTGACAAGCTTCGTTGCAAGCAGATTTTCTCTGTGGGAAACATGAAAATAAATGCCTAAGGACAAAATCAGGATGAACACATGATTTACGAAATGGCATCAAACTTGACGAAACACTTCTGAATGAACAACGGCATTTGCATGAATTCAATTACAAATGATTGAACATACTTAGAATACAAAATCAGGCTAACTTTAAAGGATAATGTGAAGGACGAATAAGATAAGGAAATAAATGTTTTTTATGTATGCTAATTATGCCAAGGTTATCCCTTGCTTTTGCGCTTACAAGCCAACCAGTGCCGTTATCTGTCTTTGCATGGTTTTAGCGGGTTAGTTCTAACAGATATGCAACTAAAATTTCTGCCGGAATCCTTCTTTCCCCATACACAGAAAAATTTGAATAAAGAAAGTATTTTGCAAAAAAAAGTATGAACACCGTCTACCACAAGAAAACACACAACAGCGAGCACATGGATTATGTGCGGTGATCAGAACCTGTGCATGAGCGCATAACCGGAGCAGCAAGAAAAGGTATGGCGTAGCCCCTAGGTAGTGGACACTTAGCTGCCTCCGCATGTGCGGGAAAAAAAGCCCGATTTGGGACTTTACTAGATTCTCGTACCAAAAGAAAGGACTAAATAATTTGACCCCAGCCCATTTTGAATCATGGGGCTTATTAGGTGAAGCTACCAAAAGTAGCGATTCCATAAATAATAGCACACAAGAACGCCTACATAGTAGGCAACGTGTCTTAACGACGATCGTGCTGATTTATTAGAATTGTCCTGTTAAGCAACCAGGCCTAGTCAGCATTCCAACTGCGCGCTTCGGTTTTGCTTGATAAATAAGGAAGACTAGCAACTGTTACGGGCTCCGTCAGCTTTCTTGTGGTAATACTGTTCTTTGTTTTGTTTTTTTAAAAACGCGGAGAACACCACGCAACCAGTGTTCTCAGTAAAAATTGATTTCTTGGATCATTCTGGGAACGTTGACATTTCACCATCAGCTAAAGACACTTTAATCGCCTAGAAAATAGGATTTGAAGTTTTCACCAGTCGATTGACGCTCCTGATGCCCTTAGATAAAAGGATGAAATGCCACAGTTCTGAAGTGAACGAAGATGCAGCGTAGACTCCGGGATTCAAGAAGAAACAGCGGTGTCTACATGAGGATTTTATTTGCTAGATTTGCCAGGGGTACTGGCTCCTTTATTTTGTTTTTTGTTGTTTCGTAGCGTAAAGAAGTTTCATATTCGGCAAGCGTGGTCTGCCTGTGCATTTGCCTGTACACTGCCGCTGCGAGTGAAATTCTATTTGTCTTCACTAGATTTCTTCCCTTTAACTGCTGCGGCCGTAAAAGCACCACAAGGTACCCAAATGAGGGGGTGGGCACTGAAGATTTCAGCTGACCACCCGGCAGGGGATCATCGAAAACGAGGAAATCTCATATTTATTTATGTCAAAATCTCGCCATCTTGGCCGGAAGGATGCGCAGAAGAAGATGAGCGTACCAAAAGCTACCGCGAAACAAGGCACATCGAGACAGCCGCTACGAAGGATTAAGTGAGGCCCCTGCGAACCACTCACAGATGACTTCAGTCCGGTTAGGAATAAGGACGTTCCTAATCCGTATTCCCAGGCACAGCTTGAAATAAAGAATGTTTCACCGGCTTACCGCTTTGCTGGCTCATCTCTGATCACTGTAGCATGATTCCTCAAGTTCAAGCCATTCGACGGCCTATAGCTACAGACACAATGGCTGCTGGCTTGGTTTACACGACCCGTGGAATCTTTTTGAGTCCTTAGTGTATCCAGTATCCAGTCTTACTATTTTTCTGAGTGATTTCCATTGTGTGGCCCACTGTGGATAGACACCAAATGAAGCTAAGAAAGGTGCCACCGACTGTTGAAAAAGATTTAGGTTGGCAGTCCATCGCGTTAACTAGCTGGCCATTGGCAAAACAGGAAATTACTTTGTACGAGCACTGTTGATCCATGGTCTCGGCATTTCAGGATAACTCTTTAGCGCGAGACTTAAAGATGTCTAAAAAACGTTGGCTCCTTGTGGGTCAGTTCATCTATTACGTATAGATCTGGGTGCTTGGTACGCATTTAAAAGCTATAAAACTGAACAAACGATTGCGTGTTCTAAAGATGTAACCAGCCTTTGGTTCGCAATGCGCGAAATACAGAATTGAAGCAAATCGATCACTGTGCTCCCTGTGTAAAAAAGCAATGATGATGGCATGTTAGCCGTAGACAAATGCCGTAAATTGATCTGAAATATTTCCGAGCTCCACCCAAATGCAAGGTATGCACTTTTGTTAGATTACTTGTTTTCAAACGGCTCTTTCGAAAATCATTTGGTTGGCACCCAAGCAGAACCTGATGTTGAGCCGTTTAGGTTTATTCCGGCAGTGAAGGGATATGGGGCGACCAATATGGTCGTAACTTTCTCCGCTTCGATGGCAAAGGGTTAATTAATAAAGGGATAGACTTCTTATGTTACTGCCTAGAGACATGGGGCGGTACCTATAAAACGTATTTAGAATCAATCTTACGCCTGCAGAAACGTGCTGTTCTTACCATAACCTTTGCAAAGACAATTGACCCTAGCCGACCACTCTTTCAAGAACGGCGAATATTACCGGTGTCAGTTGCATACCAACTAAAGATAGCTCAAATAATAAACACAGTAATAAGAACTAATGACCCAATTCCTCTTATAATGTTTAGATCGCCCCTGAGACAAACAAGAGCCGCCACTAATAATAGATTTAACCTACCACCTTGTCATAACACTTACGGTCAAAGGTTATTAGAGTACAATGGTGCCCAGATATGGAATGAGATTCCCGACGACATCAAACTCAAAAATAATTTTTCGGCCTTATTGAAAAACATTTTTCTTGTCTGCCCAGAACTGTGGGACTGAATGCGTTTTTGCTTAGTTTTGTACATTCATAAACCTATTTTTTGCTGTTTTTCAGAATATGTATGTGTTTAACATATGTGCAATGCCGCTATTGTAGCATCTCACCTCTTTTTGAGCATGTATTTTGAATGTCTGCCATTCTTTAGTGAATATTATGTACTTGGACCTTTCACTAGCTGAGCTGGATATTGGTCCAATTAAGTTTTGATGTATTGGTTTTATAAAATACAATGATGACGATGATGAAAAAAAAACGTCCAGTGCAGTAACCTGATGCCTTTATATGGCGAGTTTAAAGGCATCAATTCTTCTTGTATTCGTGCTGCAGCTAGGACTCAACGTGGTGTCACGGCTTGGTCAGCCCTTCGGGCGGCCATATTCCCCAGGTAGCACCGAAATAGTACGACAATGTTACAGTTTTGTTACGGTCAAACGTTATTTCCATGTACTTAGCGTGCTTTTTTCAAAAGTTATTGTCATGTTGCATATAAACGTTAGATTAACATTCCCCGAACATTAATAAAACATGTAAACAAAATAAATGTAATATTCCCGAAAATGGTGAAGCAGCCCTGCACAATCATGCAGGCCTTCCAGTTGTGCTGGAGCACCACTTACAACGCTTTGCGAGAACCTGCAATGAGGGCGACACTTCAGTTCCTCCATACAGCAAAATATGCAACTCGTACACACTCACCTCCGAACGGATATCACAGAGTCAAGCTTATATGCCTATTAGTGAAGGATGTACAAATAATGATAGTGGCGAATGGGTAATGACCATTTTTCTTAAAAATTAATAAGGCTGTACATGCAACCTATGGCAACTACTAAGATACGTTGTTGCAAAGCACTGCTAGTTTAAAAACTTCTTTAAAGTGGCTCTGAAACGCCTTCCAAGGAGAGCACATTAACTCACTGCATCACATCAATGCACTGTGTTGGCATGAAAACCAGAGCCAAATAATACTCTTCTACACGCAGCAGACGACTCACAATCACGCGTCAAAGTTGGCGAGCCCTTCCCGGCGACTTTTTTATGCTCGCACCCTCTTCCGTCCCCACCCTCTGCGTAGACAAGGTGAGAGGTGGCCATTGGTTAGAATCTTTCAGACGTCAGGCAGCTACCGTGGCCGCGGCCAATAAGCCGCTTAGCTCCGGCGGGTCGGGGAGCTCTCCTCCCATAGGGGGGGGGGTTGGGGGGGGGGGGGGTTCGGCGAAGGAGCGCCTACCTTCCAGCGTGCAAAGAGTAACGAGAGGAGAGGGAAAGGCGCGAAGATGCTGGAATTCAAATTTTAACTGCAGATAACTCAGCTTCTACACAGCGGATTTAAAAAATTCTTGCTGGACACTACTCGTGAAGCGGCGTGCTTAATATCCCAGGCATGCAGTAACTTTATCAGCCCCTTCACAGCCCCTTTGATGTAAAAACAGTGGGAAAGGTTCTGGAAATCAGTGCTCGTAATATATTTGGAACGTTCTTCTATAGTTAGGACTCTAACATTATAGTAACGCTTCGAAGACTATAATAAAACAATGTTTAGAGCGTTAAAATCGGATTTTCTATATACCACACAGCGTTATATGTTAATTTTTAACGTTAATATAGGATTAGAATGGAACATGTAACATTACTGCAACTTACATAACATTTTACAACACTGTTCCGGACATCGTCTTCCAGTGGATACCGGGGCATTCTGGCATTGTTGGAAACGACGCAGCTGACGCTGCAGCTCGAGCGGCTCACGGCAGTGCCAACATTGTCCAGATACCGTTGACAAGAGCCGACGCAGCAAGACATCTGCGAATGGTTGGCCGAAGAGAGCTTTTAGCGGCATGGCCCTCTACTAGCAACTCCACATGCCGTCTGCACCGCCTAAAGCCGTTACTCCGACTCAATCCTCCTTCCGGCCTTTCGCGCTGCGATGCTACGCTGTTGTGTCGCATGTGGCTGGGAGTGGCGTTCACAGATGCCTACTCACACTTAATCGCAATGGCAGACTCTCCTGCGTGTGAGATGTGTGGGTGCGCTGAAACTATAGAACACCTTTTTTGTAACTGCCCTCGGTTTCAGCTTGAGCGTGCACTCCTGGCTGCAACACTCCGCCGTTTAGATCCTCGGCCCCTTACTGAAGCCAAGATTCTGGGTCCTTGGAGTAAGCCTTCATCGCAGAGGACAGCTTTGAAGGCACTTTTCAAGTTCTTGAAGGACTCAGGACTGAGTGCAAGATGGTGAGCAATAAGTGTGTGCCCTGTGTACCCTACAAGTAACGGCCAACGGACACGTGAAAAAGTGATCATATCCCTTTGTTCTCTCTCTTTTCTATCTCTCCCTCCGTTCCCCTTCCTACGTGTAGGGTAGTACACCGGGTGCTGCCTAGTTAACCTCCATGCCTTTCCGTCTTTCTCTCTCTCTCTACAACACTATTCTAATGTCCGGTGCTAACTGGGTCGGTAAGTGACGTCACGCAATGGCTCACACCTACCCCGCGGCACTTACCTGCCCTCCTGTTTTTGCCCGCGCGTGCGCACAATGAACTATCGCATTCTTCAGGAATGCGCTCCTCCCGTTCCTTTATAGGATGTCGCGCAGTAGGCTGCGGTGGCAGTGCAGCTATTACGGCGAGAGCCGTTACCGTGAAACTGAATCCCGTTATAGTTCTCGTTATCAAATAAATCCACATGGCATGAAAAGCGAAGCTTAGAGGTAACCTAAAAAAGGTGGAATATCGGTAGAGGCGGAATTCTAGTGGCCCGATTACTGTGCGATATGAGTGCACGTTAAAGAAATCCACGTGGTCGATTTTTCCGGAGCCCACCACTACGGCGCCCTTCGTAATCTGAGTCACTTTGAGACAAACGTCCATAAACCATATGCTAACAAGGAGGAGAAAGACAAGGTAAAAAAACAATACAAAGATCGACAAAAGAAAAAGCGGAAAAGAAGATGAGAAAAACGAAGCAAAGAGAGAGAAATTGAAATTAAAGAAGAAGGAGAAAGGAGACAAGAGGAAAGCAGAGAAAGATGGAAGTACATCATGGCTCTCACTGCATGTTGCAACTTGGCTGTAGTCTAGTTTATCCACTTTTTTACTGCGATTGCAGTAATACGCTAATTCCCCCAAGGTGCGGCGTCGGCTTGTCCGAGGAAATGAGTGAAGCCTCTACCCTTCATAATCACCAGAAGCGAAGTTTACTGCTGTCAGTAAATTCTGGGAGCGCTTTGCTGTCGATAGTAAATCGGTGAACGATCTTTACTGCCGGATACGTTTTCAGAAACATATAGGCAGTGACAGCCAGGCAGCTGATCGATGGCAGTAGTGTCGTTTTTCCGCTGCGGAACTCGTTAATAAAAATGAACTTAACAGCAAAACTAAAAAGAATGCCCTGCGGTTGAGCTGAACGAAACTCTGAAACATGATGTATGCTTCAAAAGCGCAAGGCAGAACGAATGTTGGGCCGCCATGGAGCCCTGCACTAGCACCATCTTCCGCATATAGTCACGGAAATCAACACTTCATGCTAATTTGACAGCGCTCGATTATTATGCAGTACTGTGCTCGCTTACGCCCAAAGCGATTATACAAACTCCATGGTTTACACGCAAAGGAGAGGCGCAGAAACAAAATGGCCATACGACCGTTTTTGCCGTAACTGCAGTATTGGCTTCATCAGCCCCAGCACGGCACTAGAATAAATACACCCATTGCTGGACACGTACCTTTGCCATAACTCTATACCTGTGTACTGTGCCAGCTCTGGGCACCCTATCCTGGAGAACTTCCTAATTTTTTCGGCCCTGTTGACTCTCTGCTACCCCCTGAATTGTTTGCCTTCTCTTGCAATTTACTCTCTTACCCTTAACCATTATCGATGATCTTTGCCATCGCGTTACATCACCTTCCGATGCCCATTTCCACAATTTGATCTCGAGTTGGCAGCAGCGGCAGATGTGTTCGGACGGAAGTTCACGTTTCTGCTTCTGCAGGTTGGTTACTATTTACTATGCTTGAACGCTTCTTGCTGCGTATACGCTCTGCCGCTACTGCAACAGCTTACTCTTGCTAATTTGTCGATGCTGTAGAACTACCCAGAACTCATATTTTTAGCAGCGCGAGTACATTCAAGAAGGGAATAGGCGGACAGGAAATAGCTCTCTTTCCTGTCCGGTTCTTCCGCCCATGGATGTGCTCGCGCTGCTGAAAATATGATCAAACACCAGCTAGCCCGACAGCATGTGTTACCCAGAAATGCCTGATGACTCGGACGATGTTTGTCTTGTATGCCATGGGCCTCTGGGAAATGTGGAAGGATTTGTGTTGTGCGCTCGGTTTTCTTAGAGCAACTATGGCAGTCAGGGCTCTGGCTTAAGATGCGATCTGAAACCACTTTTAAGAACTTCCATTACACTAGCGCAGACGAGCGGGGTAGTGGCTCCATAAGTGGCCAGTCAGGATGTCCCAGTTGCACTGGTTAGAATAAGCAAAAAGCTCAACGATGTCATGGAAATAAAGGTGACGGTCATGAAAACAGACAGACGGACGGACGGACGGACACACGGACGGACGGACGGACGGACGGACGGACACAGACAGACAGACAGACAGACAGACAGACAGACAGACAGACAGACAGACAGACAGACAGACAGACAGACAGACAGACAGACAGACAGACAGACAGACAGACAGACAGACAGACAGACAGACAGACAGACAGACAGACAGACAGACAGACAGACAGACAGACAGACAGACAGACAGACAGACAGACAGACAGACAGACAGACAGACAGACAGACAGACAGACAGACAGACAGACAGACAGACAGACAGACAGACAGACAGACAGACAGACAGACAGACAGACAGACAGACGGAGGGACGGACGGACGGACGGACGGACGGACGGACAGACAGACAGACAGACAGACAGACAGACAGACAGACAGACAGACAGACAGGCAGGCAGGCAGGCAGGCAGGCAGGC
Organism: Amblyomma americanum; assembly: GCF_052857255.1. Lineage (NCBI taxonomy): Eukaryota > Metazoa > Arthropoda > Arachnida > Ixodida > Ixodidae > Amblyomma > Amblyomma americanum. The sequence continues at coordinate 89,140,769 of NC_135506.1, forward strand.
AGGCAGGCAGGCGGGCGGGCAGGCAGGCAGGCAGGCGGGCGAGCAGGCGGGTGGGCGGGCGTGCGAGCAGGCGGGCGGGCGAGCAGGCAGACGGGCGGGCGGGCAAAAGGGCGGGCGGGCGGGCAAAAGGTCGGGCGGGCGGGCGGGCGGGCAGGCAGGCAGGCAGGCAGGCAGGCAGGCGGGCGGGCGGGCAGGCAGGTAGGCAGGCAGGCAGGCAGCACTTTTATTAATGTCGATTTTCATACAGCATAAATCGGGCCTACGAAAGTCTCAAAGGGCTTGAGTGGCAGCGCCTGGCAGACAGCGAACCTTAGCAAAAAAATAGGGACTTTGCATCGAACTTGGCAAGAACTAAATAAAATTATCAACACAGAGAAACAAACATAGAGACAAAGACAAAAGGTCTTTCCTAGGCCTCTTCACCGGCGACAGCAATCTTTTACTGAGTCGCGCGCAATGCGTCACATTCCGTAAGGCTCGATTAAGCGAGAATAGACGCTGAGCTATGGCGCGCTCCACGGGATTGAGCAAGGAATTTGAAAACCCTGCGATGGATGGAGATCACGTGAACCTCTGCCATCGATCGTGATAAAGCGGGTCAAAAGGCTGCTGAAAAGTGACATGGACGAATTGTAAGCAGTGCGAAGGCCGGTGAGCGCTTGTCGGCGTCATAGCGCCTGCTAGATTTACTGTATCCACACAGCGAGTTTACAGAGGAAGGAGCACGACGTCACGCGCTCAGCCTCTGCAAGCCACTCTCCTCTGACGCCGCTACCGAGGGCCCTTTTGCGCATTAAGACTTGGGAAATAGGCCCTCTACAATTAGCAGACTGCCAACCATCTTGGATCTCGGTGCTTAAGCGGAAAGTTTCACTATGCTAGTCAACAACGCGCTTCACGCGTGCCGGCGTATGTCGGAGCACGAGTGATGTCACGCACGGTGCAGGTGGCCGCCGCCGACTCCGTCTTTCTCTCTCGCTCGCTCCCTATTCACTACTGCGCTGCGCCACTAGCAGCACTGAGACACAGGTGTACCGCAGCTGCGCAGGGCCGCGCCTTTGCTCAAAATCCAACTTTCAATTTTCATATTTCTCTTTCTTCTTTTCCTCTCTCCTTTATCCCTTCTTTTACGGCGCGGTTCGGGTGTCCACCGAGATATGTGAGATGGTTACTGTGCCATTCCCTTTCCTGGAAAACCAAACCAAACAAGTGAGCCGACGGCGTTCATAGAGTTCATTGGAGTTAACTTTGCAAGTTCCATTCATTTTAACGAAAGGAAAGGCACACAACCGGCTCCGTTGGTCAGTGGAGACCTCAATCTCGCTTTCATGTACATAACGTGGCGTCGGTGTCCAACTGCAAAAACCTGCTTTGATTGCGTTCCGCACACTGGATAGGCAGCGCGGCCTCCCTGCCACCATGGGAGGTGGCATGCTGTTAATGGTTGGTCGGGAGAGATTGATCGCCAAATGAACGCTGTAGCCTAGCTATTGCTGTAGTGCCGCGTGTCAGCCACAATCCTGTCAGCGCTAATGAATTCAGGCCACATATCTCTGTCACCACCGTCACACGTATCAAAACACGAATGAGGCGTATGCATATTCAGGGAGCCTCTTATGCACCCTATCTTTCTTCAAAGCTATCGCCGTCTAGAACATTGTCAACGCCAATGAACACTGTGAACGCCGACACCTTTCGCTTTGTATATCCTGGATTAGCTGAGCTAATCCACATTAATTTTTTTTTGTAGCGGGAGCTACACTAGGTGGCTCAACGTATGCGCCGAGCAGCAGTGACGAAGGTGGAGATAATAATAATAATTGGTTTTTTGGGGGAAAGGAAATGGCGCAGTATCTGTCTCATATAACTTTGGACACATGAACCGCGCCGTAAGGGAAGGGATAAGGAGGGAGTGAAAGAAGAAAGGTAGAATAGGTGCCTAGTGGAGGGCTCCGGCATAATTTCGACCACCTGGGGATCTTTAACGTGCACTGACATCGCACAGCACACGGGCGCCTTAGCGTTTTTCCTCCATAAAAACGCAGCCGCCGCGCAGTCGAGCATTTCGCGGTACACGCGAGAGGAAGGTTGTGCGCATGCGCCGTATTCATAGTACGTGGAAGAGGAAAGTTGTGGCATGCACCGTTACCACAGCAACCGGGGAGAAGTTGGTGCGCCGAGCGCTTCGTCGCCGCCGTTGCCTCTCTTTTATTTCCGGAGTCCCTCTTATCTCTTCTCTTATGGCGCGGTTCATGTGTCCGCCGATATGTGAGAAATACTGCGCCATTTCCTTTCTCCCAAAACCAATTTAACCTTACGGCAGCGACCCGCGGTGTTGTTCACCACGGCAGGCATCGCATGGATCACACCTACCGTTCCGCTGAACGCATCAAAGTTCACCGACGTTGTGTGAAAATTCGATTTTGGGGGAGAAGAAATGGCGCAGTATCGGTCTCACTGTTTCGGCGGACACCTAAACCGCTCCGTAAGGGAAGGGATAAAGGAGGTACTGAGAGAAGAAAGGAATAAAGAGGTGTCTTAGTGGAGGACTCCGGAATAATTTCGGTCGCCTGTGGGATCTTTAACGGTCTTTAGCGGTCAGAGTGCACCGAAGCCGCCGAACGCGTCAGCGGTCAAGCGCAGTTGGCCTCACGTTGTCGAAGTGACGTCGCCGTGCAGCGCACGCGTTTCACCGGAGTATAAACGCTCCTTAACAGAGCTTGAGCTTAACCGCTAACCAACGTAGTCGGTGGCGGCTTATATGGGAGCCACTGAAAGCCCCCGCAAACTCAATGAATACAAAATAACCTGTGCCGAGGCTCGGAATCGAACCAGAGCCTTGGGTGTTTGAGGCCGAGACGATGCCACTCCGCCATGACGGCTCAAACTTTAACCGTGAATAAAGGCGCATCTAGCGAATGCACTCTTCCGATGCAGGTCTACGCGCTTTCGCTACGTATATCTTGGCCTAACAGAGCTAGGTCATCAGCAATTGTTTCTTTGTGTCATTAACGTGCATTTCGCCTGCCATCGGAGAAGCAGTTTTCCTAGCCCAAAGATGCACGCGCTCAAAAAACCGCAGTGTGTCGACACTTCTAAACAGGGAGGAGCGCGACTGGAAGCTTCGCGCAATGATGTCCTCGTACTAGGGATGTCACCTAGCGTAGTTGGGCATTACACCCCGCCATCTGGGTACACCGGACACCTGGGTACTCTGGATCCTAGACCGGAAGGATTGCCCTTGTGTAAATGAGAGAAAGCCACCAGTCTAAATACTCTGTAGGCAGCATTGGGGCAACTGCGTGTTCCTTTACCGATCATTGGGCAGTGTTTATCTCTGTCAAAGGAATTGAATAAAGAAACAGTGTGTCTCACCGAATACTTCTTCAATGCTTAACATTTTAGTCGCAACAACAAACTCGACAACATTCGTAACCAGCGGAAAACTACAGCTCTCGCTACGCATATCCTGGCATAGCTGAGCTAAGCCACTGCCAATTTTTAGTGAACGTCCATGCTCCGATGTAGCGCAAAAGCGCAGCGCCTGTCTTGAAGCTTTGGCGGAATGCGTACTGAGGTTCTCTGAAGGCTCCGCATCTCAACACTTCTGTTGATTACACTCTTGTGTTTTTGGGTGCACTGTAGAAAAGTGCAGGGGCCGTATTCCGAGTTTGTCATAATAAAAAACGTCAATCTGCTGCAGCGGCCTCACCTCATTGGTCAAAAAACAGGAAGCGGATGTCGGTTATGTTGCGACTGTTAGCGGCGGCGGGTTGTCACTGCGTTGCGGTTGCCACAGCGAAACGTCCAGCGGCGCTTTTGCTCTTTGCCGAGAAAAAGAATGCGACCAATGCGGCAAATGGAACATTAGCCCCAAGTTTGGTTGCGCATCGAATTCCACTGTAGAGGAGTAATATCAAAGCTGCCTTATTTACCCAGCTGACTTCAGCAAATACAAACAATATAGTTCAAGCACTATTTTCTGTACCTTAAAGGCCGGAGGTGTGCTTAAAGAAGAAAATATTGTACGCAACCACGCATGGCTTTTAAGTGACAGAAGACGGCCTCTACAGCCGTCGATCGCCTATAGTTAATTAAAAGCAGCTAGCTTGTTCGCACAACATGATGTTTTACATTTAACTTGAGAAGGGAACGGAGAGGAAAATATGTAGCATGCACTCACCCGATGCACAATGCTCGCTTTGTGCTGGGCTGAACTAAGATGCCGTTAACACTTTCCGTCTGCAACATCGCTGAATGTAAATTGGTGCTGTTATCGGACGGTAATTTACGTTTTTTTTATTAATTTTATGGAGGCACTGCAAATAAATCAAAGAGATGAGCTGAAAAAATTTTATTGTGTTTCTCTTCACACATGCGTTGGGAAACTTTGCAGACGAAGTTTTCATAGGTTCCTCATGGTACGAAGCGCACGCATGCCCACTGACGCCTTAAAACTAACTTGGAAGCCAACTCGCGAGCTCAGTGATGCAGAGACACACCATCGCGGCGATCGCGAACCGTAAGAGACACCAAAAAACCACCTCTCGCATGTCAGACGCATTGGTGTAGCAGCGCGTCGCTGGCGACTGACCATCCGTGCTCGTGACTCGTGAGTGGTTTTATCCTGGCAGAAATTACACACGATCATGATTCAGGACGCTTCAACAGCTAATAGAGAGTTCTAGAAAATGAAATGCACGTTTGCGCGCAGTAAACGAAAGTATTTTGCGGGCCATTCTGCTTTATGTTACATCATTCAACATACGCGGACGATATAACTTGGTGTTGGTGGTGCCATCCCAGTTTGAATGAAGGGAACAATTTCTGCAAAAAACGGTGCTCGTTAGGCCTAGGAGCTTTCGAATCATCTAAAGAAATAAAAAAAAACAGGCCGAATTTATCGTCCATCCTAATTTTTATAGGCAAGACAAGACGAAGCGTAAGTCCCGTACCCAGTTTGTAGCCAGTTCACAAGCCGAAAACGCAGTAACATCGACGAGTTCATCTCGAAGCGAGGCTCCACTTAAGAGCGCGCCTCCATGTTGGCTGTCGAGCATCTGCTGCGTACGCTATGTGTCTGAGATCACCGTCCGGTTTGTTCGACCCTTTTCGCTGCATGCGAACCACCACATCCGCTTTTGGCGTTTCAACCAATCAGGTGTGCCCATTGCGGCAGAATATGCCGCTTTTTATTATGACACAGGCACGAAATACGGACCCAGATAAACTTATAAAAGGCTTCGTTGGGGGCCTGCGCATGTGAACTAACGTCGTCGTACACTATACGTGCATAGTACTCCAGTACCGACGTGAAGGGGCGTTTTCATGGTCTTGCTATAAATACAATTTGCACATGCCCGCTTTGAATGTCGCTAGAATTCAAAATTTTTCCCAGCGGCATGCTGCCGCGACTTCGTCACTGTTCAACTGTGGTTCATAAAAATAATGGCAAGGAATTCCTTTCGTCGTTATACACACATAAAGAGCCCTTATTTCAGCGCATGTTATATGTGGAGAACTCGAGAATAGGCGAAGAAAAAGAGCCTCTAAAAAAGCACGCAGTGGCTTCCAGAGCGCTCACGGCGGACGGACGCTCTTAACGAGTGCTCCGGCGCGCTGCGCAAGATTCTTTTTCTCGGGCAGGCGGACTTCGGCCCGTCCATGGGCCCGCCGTTCTCCGCTACCCTCGGTGGACAAGTCGCGCCGAATACGCTCGCGCACGTACGCGGTTCCGACGTGAAATGCAGCAGTAAAGTATTTCCCTCTCTCGCCGTTGAGAGAGCCGACGGCTTTACGTCTGCCTGACTGCTTCTGCGCAAGGTCTCTCGCCCCTCGTCATTAGCTTGTTGGTCGGTTTCGGAGCCTATGCTCGGAGTTGACGCGGTGCTGTGGGCTCACGCCGTTGCTCAAGAACTGGCTGCCCTTGTCGGAAGACGACGGCAGATATCGTCCTATAGAATAATGCAGCTTTCGTTACTGCAACCTGACAGGCACTGCCAATAATAACAGCACCCAGTCGAAACACACTAAAGGATTCTGACAGAAAATTACTGTAGTCTTGTCATATTTTGGACATGTCTTGTGTAGTCTGTCTTGTCTTTTGTAGTCTATCTTCTGTAGTCTGTCCTGTCTTCTGTAGCCTGTCTTTTCTTTTGTGGTCTTTCTTCTGTAGTCGGTCCTGCTTTGCGTAGTCGGTCTTGACTTCTGTAGTCCGTCTTGTCTTCTGCAGTTTGTCTTGTCTTCTGTAGTGTGTCTTGTGTAGTGCTCGTACACTGTCGCAGCAATTGCTGTGTCACCTGTCAATTAACAGTGAATTTGTGTATTCAGGAGTAGGCAATGCACAAAAATGCACAGCTTGTTAATGGTCGCCTGTCAATTAACACAAGCTTTGTGCATTCCAGAGCAATTCATGCACAAACCAACTAGACTTGAAACGAAAATGCTCAATTTTTATTTACTGTTATGTGCTTTTTTTCAAGCTTGCTGACGCACGCTGTCCAGCGTTGTCCTGGCCGCAGGTTTCTAAATACATCGCCCATGAGCCAAGAAAAATAGTCTTTGTCTCGGCTGAAAGAGAGAAAAGAGATCACCGCAGCTACTCGCGCCAATAGAATGTGAAAGCATTGACGCCTCCTCGACACCGGTCGCCTTTCAAATTTGGCGCAATGGTTGTTTTCTCGTTCACTTGACTGGTTATCAATAAACTTTTATTTTACCCTCATTTCATCCCAGCAACCATTTCGAGTTCTCAAATTTTCCGCCATGCATCGTTCCCGCCCACTCACTAAATACCTGCCCAGTCTATTTACCCATTCATTACCGTTTGCTTCTCATTAATTACCTAATTGCCTCTAATTTAGCATTCTTTTTCTATCTCCTGGTTATGTATAGGTCACTTATCAGTGGTCACGTGAATGCAATTTCGACTTTTAAAACTTGCCGCCATGCTTTGGCTTTGTCCACACTTCACTTTTTCAAATTTGGTGCTACGCTGTAGCTCCGCCTACTTTCAGCGTTTTCAAATTTCGCGGCACTTTTGCTCTGGCACGGCCACTTTTTGGATATTTTTGGCTGTAATTAATTGTCCGATTACGAAAATTTTTTTCGTGCAACATCCTCTGCCAATTACAACCACTCGTTTGAAGCTCTCTTCTGAGTTGACCACAACTGCTGCGGACACGATCCCAGGCAACACAGCCTAGTGAAATTCTCACTTTATTTAAAATGTTGTAATACTGAACAAGGCTCACGACTGGGCAAGTTGGTATTGACTCACCTTAAAACCAGACAGAAGACAGAACACACGAGGTGACAGGAGCTCAAGAAGAGGCTGGACGAAAAAACATTTTATTGAAGGAAAGCCGCAAAAGAAGAGCCGCAACGAGATACGTGCGCACAAGACCCCGAAGCAGTGAAAGGGCGAAAGCAATCGAAAGTCACTCGCATACTAATGAATCATCTCAAAAGCAAATTCCTTACAGTGAAGGTTTACCGGCGGCTTAGCCGCACGTGTCCATAGCCTTACCAATGTAGTAAGCCTCAACTATCTCACGACCGATTTCTCGCTTCCGTAAACCACTGATGTGTCGCACAAATTAGGCGTGGAAAGAGACTGGTCACCCTCAGATTTGCATTAAGAAGATTGAGCGTGCAGTGCCAGATTAGAATTTGCCTTTCCCCTATAGAGTGAAAGTGCTCAGTCAGGTGCAAATTCAGATATCTGCCTGTCCGCCCACAGTAGTTGCAGCGATAAGGCAGTGGAATGCAATAAACTCTATTACTTTTGCAAGTGGTGAACCTTTTTTAGTGTGACACTGTCCATTGTCCCAACCCGGAACGATACCACAGGCTCTACCCCGGCACATACCCAACAAATATTTGCAAGGTCTACCGCACGGATATCGCCACTTTAACCCACATGCTCTGGGACTGTAAAAAAAAAAACCTGCACGGTGCAAACTCCAGAACCCACCCGCCGCGGAGGGCCGCTGCCTTGCGCAGCCTCAGCCTCGGTGACTTACTCTGGACCGTCCAGCAGGCTCGCGAGGCGACGGCGACGCAACACCTCGGCGTCCTCACATGGGAGACCTAAAGCCTCGTCGGCGAAAACTCTACAGGACCTTAAATAAACTTGTTACCAACCAACCAACTGTCCATTGTGGATGATTACCAGTAGTTTTATCAAGCCTTTTTTAATGGCGGCGCAAATGCCTCTTGTCTTGCACTTCGCTGTTAAGACAACAGCAACATTATGCTTTGCCGCAACTTTCTTGAGACTGTGAAATACTGTGGAGGTAAGGTATATGAGCATCATTAGAGTATATGTACGTGTCCCTCGAGTGAGTGAAAACACGCTCTGACAGGTTGGTGAGATGCGCAAGTGGGAACCCAGCTGCCATTAGCTTGGAAACCTGCTACAAGAATGCATCCTCACCACAGTGATGGCATGACTTATGTAAAGCTGATGTCATGCATGCGATTGCACACCCATCAAGTGTTTCCATCTTTACTGACCTTAACCAGCGACAAGTACACCTCTCCACCATCCTTCCCCAGCCACGAGTGGTCCGACTCGTAGCTAAAAAGAGGCTTCCCCTATCTTGGGCTGTAGCCCCGACAAATATGGTCATCCACAAAGCGCAGGTATGAATCAAGGAACGGCTAACGGTTCTGCTTAGACAATTACGTAAAAGACAGGCCTTGACCGCACGCCTTAAATACTCCTAAAACATCTTGCGCCAGCTTATCTGAGCCCTCCATGTGCAGAAAAATTAGGTACTCATGAACATAACGAAATGCTACTAAGCCGAGGTCTTCAAAACGCCTTATTGACTTTAGACAAAAAAATGTTGCTGAGCAAAGGTACGACCTAGGTTTAAATACCGCCCTGCCAACTGACAAATGCGAATTTGCAGTAAAAGGACAACAGCCCCATGAATAATAATAATATTAATAATCATTGGTTTTGGGGGAAAGGAAATGGCGCAGTATCTGTCTCATATATCGTTGGACACCTGAACCACGCCGTAAGGGAAGGGATAAAGGAGGGAGTGAAAGAAGAAAGGAAGGAAGAGGTGCCGTAGTGGAGGGCTCCGGAATAATTTCGACCACCTAGGGATCTTTAACTTGCACTGACATCGCACAGCACACGGGCGCCTTACCGTTTTTCCTCCATAAAAACGCAGCCGCCGCGGTGAATCACGCAATCGTCTCTAAAAGCATGTTCATTGTCCACCCTGATGCAGTCTTGCACATGCCTCATAAGTCTATCATGTGACAATGAACAGTCAGGTCCTCCATGTCGATGCTCCCTGCAGAGGGCCTGCCCAACGCCGTTAAAGGGATACTCTACAACGCGGTATATTACCAGACACAAGAAGATATTTTTTCCGACCTCGTGGCGCTGAACCCCCGTCGCCACTTCACAATCGCCGACGCCCGCCAACTAGGCCACACCAAGACCATCTCGGTCACCTTTATTGGCACCACGGAAGTTCCAAGACAGCTCGTCTTCTACGGCACCCTCTACACGTGTCATCCCTTCAAGGCGAAAGTTTAAGCATGCTTCAACTGCCGCAAGCCAGGCCATCGTGCTGATGTGTGTCCGAAAGAGCGCACCGACCTTTGTCCTCGCTGCGGTTCGTCTCATCCCATCAAAGAAACGCCGGATTGCACTCCCAAATGTATCCTTAGTGATGGAACGCTCTTCACAGGGACGCGCAAATGCAAAGTACGCTTCGAACGCTCCGGCAACACCACGCCGGTCTCCACTCTATGGACAACGCCCCCGGCGAGTCCACCACCGTCTTCGCCACCCAAGAGTCCCAGGGCGTCGCGAAGCCGCCAACGCTCCACCTCCCGCCCAAGAACTGGTCGCAGTCGCAGCCGTTCCGTGTCCTTCTCACCACTTCCAGGCCAAAGGGTCCAGGACTCTTCGAAACAGGTGAGCTGGGGGCCGCAGTCTTCCTCGCTCGAGAAGGAAAACGCGAAGCTAAAAGCACAATTGTCCTCCCAGAGTTGCGAAATTGCTGCTCTAAAAGAGCAACTGCAAAACCTTTTAAGGCGTGAACACTCCCCACCGACATTGCCCCAGTGGTGCAAACCCCGACACATCCAAACGTGCCCCGTTCCTCCTCCGTCTCTTCCCTCTCCGCCTCCTCCTCGCGCGCCACGTCACCGGCACGTGGGCTCCGTGCTAAACGCAAGTGCGCCGAAGACGCCAATTCTCCCTCCCAACCAGTCACTGACAACCTTGTACACCAGGTGACGTCTTTCATGCAAGATTTTGAGAAACGCATGATGGAGACGCTAAACACGTTCCGCTTCGAAACTCAAACGTGGATGAAGAACATTTCTGACCGCATGGCGGCGCTCGAAACCAGCCAGAGCAATCTGGAGACCAATGTCGCGCAATTCCAAACTAAGATTCACGAGCCTCTCCCCAGAGGTCTTACGCCACCCCCTGCATCTTCCGCTCTCTCTGTCATTGCCCAACATGGCTGCGACACCCCAACGCATTAAGGTGGGACAGTGGAACTGCAGGGGTTTTCGCTCAAAGCGAGATAACCTGCAGCTTTACTTACAAATCCTCTCTAGCCGCGACGCCCCCGCGGTCATTGCGCTTCAGGAAACTCTGACGTCAGTCAAGCTCCGAAACTACACCGCATACGAACCATCTTCCCAGCCACAGACCAGGGTCGCCACGCTCGTACATCGCAATCTCACTGCGATAGAGCACCCATTAGAGGTAGACGACATGGACAGTCTCCTGCTGGAGCTTCTTCCTCCCACACGCAAGTCACTTAGCCTCTTCATCCTCAATCTCTATAGCCCCCCAAAAGATCCTCCTGCCCCTCTTCTTGCGGCTTTCCGCAAGATGCTCTCGATCAGTTCGAATAACTCCCTGTTGGTAGTGGACGACTTTAACGCCAACCACATAGGTTGGGGGTACCGCAAGAACTGTCGCAAAGGCACCTCCCTGTGGTCATTCATTCAGGACGAAGGTCTCTCCCTTTTGAATGACACCACGATCCCCACCCGTATTGGTTCCAGTGTTCAGCACAGCACCAGCTCAGATCTGACAATCAGCAAACATATTCGCGACAGCCGATGGTTCAACACGACACACTCCTTTGGCAGTGACCATTTGTGAAGGGCCGCATACGGGAGGCCCCAGCGTTGCTAAAAAGAACTAACCAGGTGACCAGTGCCCAAGACATTTTCCCTGCCTTCCAATTTATTGGCCCAGACATGTCGGCGAAGACGGTGGTGGGGAAGGCGGCGGCCGATGCAGAAGACAGATGTGCAAAGACCGCCAGACGGCTAAAGAGGAGAGGCTGCGCGCGGTGCCCTACGCAGCCGCAGTCTTCCCTGCGGTTTGCGCCGTGCTCCCCCCCCCCCCCCACACCGGCGCGCGAAGACAGGTTCGTTTGAGCGTTTGTGTGTGCAGGCCGACAGGCGACCTTACAAGCGGCGGACACGACGGGCTGCGTAATGGCTCGAGGTGGCGGAGGAGGTCGGCGGCTGGCACCGGACGGACTGACTGCAGAGAAGCGTCGCCCTCCGAGGGACACCTGATCCCCTTCGACCCATCCCCAACGGCGCCATCGGCCTTCCCGTCGTAACAGCCGCGGATTCCTAGAAGTTTGGCGGGTGCCTTTGATCGGCTGTGTGAGCAGCGACGGCGAAAAACCGTTGGGCGAAGATCACCCAGAGAGAGGGAGAGAGAGAGAGAGAGAGAGGGAATCTCCGGAGAGACGCGGCGGGGCCAGGGAGACAAAGAAGAGAAGTCGAGCAGAGACGGGCGAGGCGAACGGACGCAAGATTTCGCGCTGGTCTATAGTCAGCGAAGCCGGACCTCAACGTCCGTAGCAAACTGACCGCCAGCCGAAACGCCCAAGAGTCCTGTGGCCTCGACCCGTCAAAGCGCCGCCAGCCGAGAGACGCCGGGAAGAGAGGCAGACCCCGGGAGAGCCGAAGCAGCCGCGGCCCGCCGACGCGAGACGATTGGAGTGGAGCCCCGACCTGCCGGACGGACAACCAGTTCTCCTAAAAGCCAGCGGTGAGCGGACCACCAGTTACGCCTTCAGGCAGAGAAGAATAAATATTGTTTTGCCGGGTTACCGCCTTGTTGGCTCATTTCTCCTCGCTTCAGCAGGACCCGTAGATTATGTGACTGACCCCCGACAGGTGGGAACGTCACAAGTGGTGGCAGCGGTGCGATCTTGCTTAAGTTTTGGTGCGAGACCATTTACCCTTGCACCTGAGGAGAAAGGGGCCAACATGTCGTTACCGCAATCACAGAATGCTCACGACGGAACGTTGGGAGCTAGTGCACTAATGCTGGGCGGTATGATTCCGACGTTCACAGGGGACGACACGGGTCCCAAAATCAGGGACTTTCTTCAAATTTTAGAACAGGTGGCGAACTTGGGAGGATGGCAGGAAAAACAAACGATTGGGATGGCGCGGTGCAAAATGGTCGCGGCGGCTCAGGATTTTGCATGGAGAGATGAGGAGGTGGCTAGCGCTGCCACTTACAAATCGTTCAAAGCGCTCGCATTGAAGCGTTTTGATAACGAACCGGCGAGCACAAAAGTTGAAAAGTTCTTGAACGCGCGCCAGAACTTTAGTGAAGATGTACGCTCTTTCGCGAGCCGTTTGAAGAGACTCGGGACGGAGACCCTGAGGGACGTTGATGGCGAGGACACGTCGAAGAAAAGTGCTAGGCGCGAGATCCTAAATGAACAACTTCTCTCCCAGTTCCTTACTGGCCTTCGTGACCCAGTCCGGCGGTTCGCTCTGTCGCGAGACCCCCAAAACTTTTCTGACGCTGTGGAAGTGGCGGCCAGGGAGGAGGAAATTGAGAAGACTTCCCGTACACGCGCTGCGGCTGTCAGGCAGCTTGAAGACTCGAGGGAGCAGGGCGGACTCGGCTTGCGTTTGGAACGCCTAGAAAGACTCCTAGCGGAAAGCCTCCGAATGCGCAACCAGCCCGAATCGAATGGGGAACCCCGCCAGCGCGATAACTTGCGGCAGGCCGGGACATTTCGCTCGCTTCTGTCGGACACGTCAGACGCCCCGCTGGTCCAAGCAAGGGTCGAGGACCCAGTTTAATAACCGTCGCGATGAGGACCAGACGGCAGCAAAGATGCAGGGAAACTGAGTACGGCCTCCGTCGTCAACCTGGGCGAACGGGGGCAGTGCGAAGCAGTGGTGAATCTGTGCCGGGAGACGAGCCCGATAGTCGAGTGCAGGGTGGCAGGCAGCTCTGTGAAGTGTCTCGTGGACACAGGTTCCAAAGTCAGCCTGTTAAAACGCAGTGCACTAACGAGTATAGACTCAAACTGGGAGGATGTGTTCGAAAGGCGCGAGAGCCGGGTAACCCTTATCGGCATCACCGGAGACCGCATAGGCACGTTCGGCGTCTACCGCATACCCTTGGCACTTGGAAGCCACTCGTTCATTAGCAGTTTTTTTGTGTGCGACGACAGTGTCATGCTGCCTGTGGCCGGCATCATCGGACAGGACATCTTAAGAGACCAACGGATCGACATGTTGTTCAGCCAGGGCATGATTCGGGTAGCCGGAGCTTATATCCCGATCGATAACTGGGCGCGCGATGGGCCCGCGATACGGGATAACGCGTGCGATGGGCCCGAAGGGAGCATATCCGTCGCGCTGATCGAGACTACGGTGCTTCCGGCGATGAGTGAGTGCCTTCTGGCCTGTAGACCTTTGTCGCCCGTATCAAGCGGACAGATGAAGGTGATAGAGGTGTCTCGACTGGAGGTAAATGGACTTGTGGGAGCGCCCGCCCTAATTACAACACGCGAAGATGAGCCTATCCCCGTCAGGGTGGCCAACCTAACCCTTCAGGACAAACGCCTTGGGAAAAACAAGCTACTCGGGGATTTGGTAGACGTGGAGGTGGACGAGCCGATTCTAAACGTTAACTCTAAGGAAACAGCAGGTGCGCGGCATAATGTGCTGAGGATGTTTGAGCTCTCGCACATTGGGGAACCGCAGAGGATCGAGATCGAAAGTCTAATTTTGGAGAATAGCTCTATATTCTCAACCAGCAGAACCGACCTCGGCCTTTGCCAGGCCATTAAGCAGCGGATACCCACTGGGGACGCTCCCCCTGTCTACCGTCGAGCCTATAGGATCCCTTTCGCAAAAAGACAGGAGATGGAAACACAGATAGAAGACTTGCTTGGGGCCGGCATCATCGAGCACTCTACGCCACCATGGGGCGCACCAGCCTTACAGGTGGCGAAGCCCGATGGAAGCTACCGTTTCGTGGTGGACTATAGAGACCTTAATAAGGTCACTAGGGTGGACCCCTATCCGTTACCAAACATCCACGAAACCCTGTCGCAGCTTGGGAAAGCGAAGTATTTCACTGTTGTGGACATGGCGAGTGGATACTGGCAGATAGAGATGGATCCCCGAGACAAAGAAAAAACAGCTTTCAACACTCCTTTCGGGCACTACGAATGGAACCGTATGCCAATGGGACTAGTAAACAGCGCGGCAGTATGGCAGCGAACGGCTGACGTCATACTCGCTGGGCTACTGGGCAAGCTTTGTCATGTGTACCTCGATGACATCATTATTTACAGCGAGTCTTTTGAGAGCCACTTGCGTGATGTGAAGCAGGTGTTCAGTCTTATTAGCGAGGCGGGCCTTAAGCTGAAACCGGCCAAGTGCCAGTTCTTGAAACCACAGGTTAAGTACCTGGGACATGTTGTTTCGGCCACAGGTGTCCGGCCTGATCCAGAGAAGCTGGAGTGCGTGAGGAGTTTTCCGCGACCGAAGAGCAAAACCGAAGTCCGCCAGTTCCTTGGTCTTGCCACCTATTATAGGCGTCACATTCCCAATTTTGCTGCAGTAGCCAAGCCACTGACCGCACTAACGAGCAAACAACCTTTTCTGTGGTCTTCTCAGGCTGAGAGAGCTATTCAGGAACTAAAGGACAAACTTGTAGAAGCACCTGTTCTTCGCTTCCCAGATTTCAGCCAACCATTCATACTAGCCACTGATGCATCGAAGCATGCCCTCGGCGCAGTCTTGTCACAGATACACGACGGCGAGGAACATCCGGTGGCTTACGCCAGTAGACAGCTTAACGCGGCGGAGCAGAACTACGGTGCGACCGAGTAAGAATGCCTAGCAGTGGTGTGGGGAGTGCGCCACTTTCGTTGTTACCTCTTCGGACGACCTTTCAAAATTATTACTGACTGTCAACCGCTGAAGTGGCTAATGAATGTTAGAGACCCGAGCTCTAGATTGGCTCGTTGGAACCTGCTGCTACAGGAATATAGTTTTGAAGTCCTTCATCGCCCGGGGAAGACAAATCAGAACGCTGATGCGCTCAGCCGCTCTGCCGTAACTCGCGTAACCGAGTTTTTCCCCTCGGTGGAGAGGGCTCATCTACACGATGAGCAGAGGAGGGACCCGACAATTAGGAAAATTGTAGATAAGTGTGAGAACTCTGAGGGAAAGGAAGCTGGCCGATATTGTCTGGATCAGCAAGGTATTCTAAGGTTCAAGGAGAGGGCACACGACACGGGTCGGAGCGTTGTTCCGTCCTCTATGAGAGGGGAAATCCTGCGGCTGCATCACGACATACCCAGCGCGGGCCACCAAGGCTTCCGAAAAACCCGTCAGAGGGTCAGCAAAGGATATTTCTGGCCTGGCATGAGGACATCGCTCAGTATTGTAGGAACTGCGAATCCTGCATGCTTCGAAAAATCCCGAAAGGAAAGAAACCCGCTCCACTGCAGGTTTTTCAGGACGTACACAGACCGTTCGAGAGGGCTGCCATGGATATCGTAGGGCCTTTGCCGAGCACGACTTCCGGCAAGCGCTACATTCTCGTAATTGTGGATCACCTGACGCGGTATGCCGAAACGTTCGCTCTGGAGAACCAAAAGGCTGAGACAGTGGCGAGGGCATTTGTCGAAGGGGTGGTCTTGCGTCACGGAGTTCCTTCACAGCTACTCACTGACCAGGGGACTAATTTCACCGGAAAGCTGATGCAAACTGTTTACCGCTTGATGGGCGTCAAAAAACTCCAGACGACAGCCTACCACCCTGAATGCAACGGGGCCGTCGAGAGGTTGAACCAAACGCTGATTAAGATCCTTTCACACTACGTGCATAGGGATCAGCGTGATTGGGATCTTTGGCTGCCGTTCGCAACATCGGCATACAATTCTTCCGTGCACGATGGAGCTCGGGAAAGCCCCTTTATTCTACTTTACGGAAGGCAGCCAGTGCTCCCCGGGGCCGCATACGAGGAACCGAAAGGCCACTATGGCACCTTAGACGACTACCGGGCTGAGCTCGCGCAAAGATTGAGTGACGCACACAAGACGGCAAGAGAGGCCCTCCGGTCGGCCGCAGAGTCAAGAGTAAGGCGTCTGGAAGGCGCTAGTAGGGAGGCAGATTTCAAGACAGGCGATAGAGTGTATCTGCGTGCTGGGGTCCCAACAAAGGGTCTCGCGAGGAAGCTGTCGCCACAGTGGGTCGGCCCATATCGAATAGTGGAGAGCCTGTCCAACGTGACCGCTCGCATTCGCCACACCCAGTCTGGAGTCGAGAAGATAGTCCATGTTAATCGGCTGCGTCATGCCGGAGGTGCCGAAGCCTCCCCCACTGCGCTAGGAAGTTCTATGCGACCACGCCTGACGGTGAATTCCGGGTCTCCGCCCCTCGATGTCTCCGAAAATGGTTTGCAGAGCGTCCCACCAGGGGTGTTGTTCGAGCTCGCCAATAAAGACGAGACTCGCGATTCAATGATACCTCCGCCAACCCACGACTACGCCCTAAGAAGTCGCGGGCCGCCTATATACCCTCCATAATCACTTATAAACTCTCTAATACGTTTTGGCAATCTAGCGTATTCCTGCGAGCTGCTGCGATTATAAGTTTTGCATGCTACTGGAATGGGAAGAGCGTTTCCTTTTACCTGCTCCCGTGGCTTTTCTGTGGTTGCGTGTTTTACGTGAAGGACAGAGTTGTCCGCAGTGTGAAATATAATCCTCTGCCTGGGGGGGACTGAGGGTTCGCCCACATTGTGCCGTACCACGCAACTGGTGCTACTTGTGCGCGAGGACGATGTTTAGCGGTTTTGCCGTACTCGCACTGTGACTGTAGCTAAAAGATTGAGTTGGGAACTTTGCTACGTACTGCCGGGTGTGAAAGTGAGGTGTCCACGAATTTTTCGTAGAAAATTTCTTTGTAAGAAGAGGGGGTTGTGAAGGGCCGCATACGGGAGGCCCCAGCGTTGCTAAAAAGAACTAACCAGGCGACCAGTGCCCAAGACATTTTCCCTGCCTTCCAATTTATTGGCCCAGACATGTCGGCGAAGACGGTGGTGGGGAAGGCGGCGGCCGATGCAGAAGACAGATGTGCAAAGACCGCCAGACGGCTAAAGAGGAGAGGCTGCGCGCGGTGCCCTACGCAGCCGCAGTCTTCCCTGCGGTTTGCGCCGTGCTCCCCCCCCCCCCCCCACACCGGCGCGCGAAGACAGGTTCGTTTGAGCGTTTGTGTGTGCAGGCCGACAGGCGACCTTACTAGCGGCGGACACGACGGGCTGCGTAATGGCTCGAGGTGGCGGAGGAGGTCGGCGGCTGGCACCGGACGGACTGACTGCAGAGAAGCGTCGCCCTCCGAGGGACACCTGATCCCCTTCGACCCATCCCCAACGGCGCCATCGGCCTTCCCGTCGTAACAGCCGCGGATTCCTAGAAGTTTGGCGGGTGCCTTTGATCGGCTGTGTGAGCAGCGACGGCGAAAAACCGTTGGGCGAAGATCACCCAGAGAGAGGGAGAGAGAGAGAGAGAGAGAGAGAGGGAATCTCCGGAGACGCGGCGGGGCCAGGGAGACAGAGAAGTCGAGCAGAGACGGGCGAGGCGAACGGACGCAAGATTTCGCGCTGGTCTATAGTCAGCGAAGCCGGACCTCAACGTCCGTAGCAAACTGACCGCCAGCCGAAACGCCCAAGAGTCCTGTGGCCTCGACCCGTCAAAGCGCCGCCAGCCGAGAGACGCGGGGAAGAGAGGCAGACCCCGGGAGAGCCGAAGCAGCCGCGGCCCGCCGACGCGAGACGATTGGAGTGGAGCCCCGACCTGCCGGACGGACAACCAGTTCTCCTAAAAGGCAGCGGTGAGCGGACCACCAGTTACGCCTTCAGGCAGAGAAGAATAAATATTGTTTTGCCGGGTTACCGCCTTGTTGGCTCATTTCTCCTCGCTTCAGCAGGACCCGTAGATTATGTGACTGACCCCCGACAGGTGGGAACGTCACAATTATATCATTTCCACAGAGGTCAATATCTCTTTCATTACCTCGCCAAAACGACGAGGGACACAGGTGGTGGATTGGGACAAATTCCGCCAACTTAGGCGCCTAACCCCGAACACCATCACGGACCTCTCTGAATGGACCGCCAGTCTCAACCGCGATGTCGCCCGCGCTACCTCCACCATTCCCGAACCTGAGGACACGTCGGCTGCTGACAGCCGGCTCCCCAGCCTGCAAAGGCGCTGGCTCAATCAAAAGCACAATAGGCCCCTCAAACGCCGTATCGCTCATCTCGTACGCGAGATTGAAACATATGCACGCCACCTGGCCCATCAACAATGCGGACAGGTCTGCGATCCCATGAGTGGCAATTTAGGCCTCAAAGACAGCTGGGCATGGTGGCACCGCAGTGAACATGTCGAGTAATCCATTCATCTGATTGGGCATGGTGGCACCGCAGTGAACATGTCGAGTAATCCATTCATCTTCTTGCTCCAGGCGCTTGGTCTGCTGATTTCTTGCGATCGTTTCGTGGACGGCACCCGGACAATCAACCGTACCGCATCAGCACCGCTTGCTCCGCATTGTACCGAGTGCTGCAAAGCCCCGCTGAACGAGCTGGGTCCCGGCGCATTTCTTGGACGGCTGGATCAACTGGTCTACGCCCCCCTCGGAGGCACAGCGGCTTCCACAGCGCCGTCGTCTTCACGTGCCTATAAAGGGCGCGATGCGACCGACGGCGGCATTGGGCATGGTGGCACCGCAGTGAACATGTCGAGTAATCCATTCATCTTCTTGCTCCAGGCGCTTGGTCTGCTGATTTCTTGCGATCGTTTCGTGGACGGCACCCGGACAATCAACCGTACCGCATCAGCACCGCTTGCTCCGCATTGTACCGAGTGCTGCAAAGCCCCGCTGAACGAGCTGGGTCCCGGCGCATTTCTTGGACGGCTGGATCAACTGGTCTACGCCCCCCTCGGAGGCACAGCGGCTTCCACAGCGCCGTCGTCTTCACGTGCCTATAAAGGGCGCGATGCGACCGACGGCGGCATTGGGCATGGTGGCACCGCAGTGAACATGTCGAGTAATCCATTCATCTTCTTGCTCCAGGTGAGAAAACGGTTTGGCAAATGTTACAGAAGTAGCGACATTTTTCTTGTGGTGCTGCCTTGCCCAGGCGAAGTGTATACAATTATTTGTGATAGCATAGTCTCTTTGAGGTACTTGCTGCTGCTTGCTGGGGATGTGGAAAGTAACCCCGGACCTAACATGCAGGAAGTCCTGACTGAAATCCGCAAATTGGCTGGTGAGATAGCTGTAATAAAAAAAGACAACAAGGCTATAAACGAATCTCTGGAAGGCATTCATGCGAAACTGGACACGTTGGCTCATCTCGAAGGCAGAATCGCAGGTGTTGAGGAGAAAATGGAGACATTTGAAAACATCATTAGTAGGCTAGCTCTTCAGGTTGATGACCTTGAGAACAGAAGTAGAAGATCAAACTTAATTTTTTATGGAATTACGGAAGAAGAGGACGAGAAAACAGATGACCTGAATTCAAAAATCACAGAAAAAATTAACGGTACCCTTGGTGTCACAATCTCGGGAATCGAGAGAGTGCACCGCCTAGGCACCAAAGCTGAAAACAAAACCCGACCAGTTATTCTGAAGTTGCAAAGCTTCAGAGACAAGGCAAACATAATGAAGAATTGTTACAAACTAAAGAATTCCGGTGTTTCGGTTGGCGAAGATTTTTCTTTACGTGTACGTGGCATTCGAAAAAAACTTTGGGATAGCAGCAAAGACAACCGAGATAGGGGTGAAAAAGTATTACTTATGTACGACAAGATTAAAATCAATGAGCAGGTTTATGTCTGGGACGACGATAAAGAAGCCAGAGTACCCGTGGCAAAAAACCAGCCATTCAAAGGGGGAAAAAACCGATCAAGCACGTAATACCACCCACCTTAATCATAGTGAACATAAACGCCAGAAGTGTCGTCAACAAAACTACAGAACTTGAAGCATTCATTCTCGAACACTCTCCTGATATTGTCGCAATCACAGAAACATGGCTTTCTCCTGATATTTCAAGTAGTGATGTCTTCCCTCCTGGTTACACTGTCATGCGCAAAGATAGGTGCTCTCGCGGCGGTGGTGTGGCAATCTTGATCAGGGAATACATTTACGTCACACCCATGCCAGAAATCATAGGCGCTGAAGCACTTTGGTGCAAAATCATGGTAGACACATCCGTCTTTTTTTAGGCACTATGTATCGGCCCCCTAATGCTACCCTAGATATCTTACACGTGCTAGCAAATTATATGGAAAGTCATTTCACCCACAATACTAAGATAATCCTTACGGGAGATTTTAACCTGGCTGGCATAACCTGGGACACGCTTGATAAAAAAAATGCCGATACAGCTCATACAGATGCACTGCTTGATGTAAGCTTTAACTTCGGCCTTAGACAGCTTATCCAGGAACCTACACGTGTTACCGCAGTAAGCAGAAATGTACTCGACTTGATTTTTGTGAGTGATAGCATTGCAAATGACAGAGTTTCATGGGAAGTTGTGGATGGCGTATCAGACCATAGAGCAGCTAAGTGCTTCTTGCTGCTGGGCGTGCCATCACCTACGGTAAAGATGAGTGCACGAATTTTCGACTGGACAAACGCCGACGACGTTAGTGTACTGGATTATCTAGATGAATCGTATTCCACCTTTAGTTCTCTCGCCATGAATAGTTCAGCTTCAGTAGACACATTATGGTCAGCGTTTGAAAGAATTATTCAGCACTGCTTATCAGCATATATTCCCACAAAGGTCAAGCCGGTGCATAAGAAAAACCCTTGGATAACAAGAAAAATTATACAATTAAAGCGCCAGACTGCAAGACATAGGAAACTGAGGAATAAACTGCCGCTACCCGTCTACACTGA
Organism: Amblyomma americanum; assembly: GCF_052857255.1. Lineage (NCBI taxonomy): Eukaryota > Metazoa > Arthropoda > Arachnida > Ixodida > Ixodidae > Amblyomma > Amblyomma americanum. The sequence continues at coordinate 89,162,033 of NC_135506.1, forward strand.
TAAATTACGCGAAAAGTCTCATGCACTAAAGGCAGCTATAAAAAAGGCTAAAGATGAGTACATGAACGTCACCCTAAGTAATTTTATCAAAGTATCTCCTTCCAAGTTTTGGTGGTACCTCAATTCGAATTCACGTCAGGACAGTAATCCACCACCCGCCGAGGCTATCGCGAAGGCTACAGACTTCAATGATTACTTTATATCAGTATTTACGCACGACAATGGAAAAAAACCTGACCTAGAATATCCTCCGAGTAACACAGCAAAAATAGATGATTTGATCATAAATGAATCGGGCATTCTTTCCCTCTTACTTGAAATAGACCCTAAAAAATCCGGTGGTCCCGACAACATACCAAATGCATTTCTTAAGCGTTACGCGGAATGGATGTCAAAGTTCTTGCTGATTATTTTTGAAAAATCACTGCAAACAGGCGAAATCCCGGAGAAATGGAAAATTGCCAAGGTCATTCCTATACATAAATCGGGCAACATTACCAACGCATCCAATTATCGACCAATCTCGCTTACTTGTACAACATGCAAAATCCTCGAACATTTAATTCTTAAACATATCCTATCATTTCTAGAAAAAAATAACATAATTGTGCCTAACCAGCATGGCTTTAGCAAAGGTTTGTCTACGACTACTCAATTAATAGAGACAATTCACGACCTAGCGTTTACAATAGACAAATGTGGCCAAACAGACATGATATTTTTAGACTTTTCGAAAGCGTTAGATCGGGTCTCCCACCCTAAGCTCCTCCAAAAACTTTTCCATTATCTCGGTGACAATAATATTACCAAATGGCTGAAAGGCTACCTTACAGGCCGGCGCCAATATGTACACTTTAAAGGGCATTCTTCAGATTGCGGCGATGTGATGTCTGGCGTGCCACAAGGCTCCGTTCTGGCCCCTGTCCTCTTTCTTCTTTTTATCAACGACCTGCATAATAGTACTAACATAACAGTAAGAATGTTTGCAGACGACTGCATCATTTACAAAGAAATAACCTGCCATGCAGACCAAGCAATTCTAAATAGTGCCCTTGAAAGCATAGCACAATGGTGTGAAACATGGCAGATGACGAATAATGTAGAAAAAACGGTTTGCATGACAGTAACAAATAAGAGAGCGGCAATAAATCTCCCTTATTATCTACAAGGACAGATGTTAAGGAAAGTAGAAGAATATAAATATTTAGGAGTAATAATTTCCTCGGATCTTAAATGGAACAAGCAGGTAGCCTATATTACTAATAAAGCACTGGCAGCTCTCTACTCGATTAAACGATCGCTTAAATCCGCATCAGTCGACACTAAGCTCTTAGCATACACTTCACTTGTTCGCTCCATAATGGACTATGGAATAATATGTTGGCTCCCCTTCCGCAAACAATACATAGAAAGATTAGAGGGCGTACAACGAAAAGCGGCCAGATTTATTTTTAACAAATATCGCCGTCATGACTCCCCTACACAGCTCTTAAGACAAGCCGACCTTCCCACTATACATAACCGAGCCAGACTACTGCGCCTCAAGTTTCTTTTCCTTCTGCTTAATGGCGGTATGAAAATCGATACGAGTAAGTACTTAATAAAGTCAAACACGCGCACTACCAGAACAAAACACCAACAGCACTTAACCGAGTACAGATTTCACAACGATATATTCAGGTACTCTTTCTTCCCACAAGCAATCCGTGAGTGGAATAGTCTGCCTTGCGATGCTGTCAACTGCGCATCACTCAAAGATTTCATCGCCAACATATCACGCTTTATTTTGCAATAACAACTACGATGCTGGTGCGCTAACTCTTGCAGTCTTTTTTCCTTGCTGACGATGACATCCCGACTTTCTTATCTGACTCTCGCTTATTATATTTTTTAACCATGTTGCTCGTTTCTCATGACAGTATCATTCTTCAGCAGCTATTGTTTCATTTTTTGCTCCTTAAAAACTTGTCTGCATTTTTGTTACTGTTTTTTTTTATCGTGCCGAAGTCCTCAAATATGCTACTTGCTCCTGTTTTGCTATTTTGTTTTACCTTTTGTATAATGCATATTGCCTTGTTGGACTACGATCGCCTTTGTGTTGGCACTTACTTGACCTGTGTTATTTTGTGAATGTGATGTCCCACTCCTGCGACGGCCTCAAATGTGAGGCCAGCAGTATGTTCAAATAAATAAATAAATAATAAATAAATAGATATCTCCTGGACCCGGGTCACACGAAGGCCGCCCAACGCAAGCATGTCACACGCATTTTGCACTAGCTCCCCCTCTCAGACGATGCACTCCTCCAAGCCCTCAAAGATCAATATCTCACCACCACCCCTTCCACCCCCCTGCCCAAGTACACGGGAGACCCCGACCCGGAACTCGACGCGGACATCTCTCCGGCGGAGGTTCGGGCGGCCATGCACAAACTTCGGACCACGACCGCCCCCGGCGCTGACAGAGCCACCAACAAGGCGCTCCGCAATCTCGACGGCCAGTCCGTGGAGGCTGTTGCAGACTTGTTCAATCACTGCTGGCGAACGGGAACCCTCCCTTCGCAGTGGACTCATGCCCGCATAACTTTCATCCCCAAGCCAGGAAAGCCTCTTGAGATAAGGAATCTCCGTCCCATTTCCCTTACGTCTTGCATCGGCAAGCTCTTTGAGCACGTCGTCCTTGGTCGCCTCCAGGAGCACATGGACGACAACCTCCTCTTCCCAAAACGATGGTTGGTTTCCGTCCCCACCTCTCCACCCAAGATATCATGCTTCAGCTCTCAGAAGTCGTCCTCCACCCCCGAAACACGAGGCGCACGCGCGCGGTCCTGGCCCTGAATCAAAAACAGGCATTCGACAATGTACATCATTCGGCCATCTTGGACGCCCTGTCGTCCCTACACGTCGGCACTCGTACCCATAAGTACATCTCAGCCTTCCTCCGTCACCGCACAGCTGAAATCACCTTTGGCTCACTCTCCTCCCCTCTTTTCACCCTCGGTAGCCGAGGTACCCCTCAGGGATCGGTACTCTCCCCGCTTCTATTTAATATAACTCTCATCCCCATGGCAAAGGCTCTTTCAGCCATTCCCGCCCTCTCGCACTCTTTATATGCCGACGATATCACCCTGTGGACCTCCACGGGTAATGTCGGCACCATTGAAGAGACACTACAAGCGGGGGCAGATGTGGCGACCTCTTATGCCCATCAGGTCGGCCTTGCATGCTCTCCTACAAAATCGGAACTTCTGCGTTTCGCGGATCACCACGTGTGTTCGCGCCACAGCTCAAGGTCGGGAAAGCCTCTTATTTATGAGCCGAACCACTCGAGGCTGGTGAAGGAAGGGTTGGCAATCGCATGCATCACGACCGCTTTACGGATGCCATCACAGTGTTGAGAATGCATTCTCGGAGCAGGTTTCCAAGCCAATGGCACCTGGGTTCCCACTTGCCATCTTGCGCACCTGTCAGTGTTTTCACTCGCTCGAGGGAAAGGAACACCACTCGGATGATGCTGAAGTAGTGGAGCAGCACAAAAAGGTGACCTCTATACCTTACCTCCACGGCACTTCGCACCGTCTCAAGAAAGTCGCACCAAAGTATGATGTTGCTGTTGTCTTGACAACTAAAACCGAGGTAGGAGCCCTTCACGCCACCGTTCGCAAGGCCTTTGACGGTATTTGCCAAGATCACATCCTTTGTCAACTCGCCTCTTTGGATTGTGGCTCCCGCATGTACTCCTATATCCACTCATTCCTCTCTAAACGTGTGGCTCGCTTTCGAGTAGATACCCACTTGTCTAACTCACACCACCTCACCCGTGGCACTCCTCAAGGTGCTGTTCTCTCTCCTACCCTTTTCTATCTCGCTATGGCCCCTCTCGCCTCCCAGCTAGCTTAAATTCCCGATCTGCATCATATATTTTACGTCGATGACATCACTCTCTGGTGTTCATCTGGCGCTCCCGGTCCCGTACAGGACACCCTGCAACGTGGCCTAGATCTCATCGACTCCTTTCTCACCACCGCTGGCCTCTCTCCTGCTCCTGAGAAATCCGAGCTTCTCCTTCTCAACCATTCCTCCTACCAGCGCTCACACAACCACTTCGTCTCTCTCCACCTTTCTGGCTCTCCCATTCCTGTCGTCACACAGTGCAAAGTTCTTGGCTTCCCTTTGCATGCGGCCAAGAATGTGCAAGCCCTCCACCACGCTGTCACCACCTGCCACTCTGTAACTCACCTCCTGCGGCGCGTGGTCACTCGACGCTCAGGTCTCCACGAGGCTCACGCGTGCCGCGTTGCTCACGCGCTGGCCCTCAACAAGGTCTTGTACTTTGCACCCTACGCTTCCTTCACTCAGACTCAACTTAACGCTCTCGAGACTGCCCTTGTGGGCCTCTACAAGGCAGCTCTCAAACTCCCTATCACTACCTCTACCACTAAGCTCTTTGCCACAGGCCTCTTCCATCCTCCTCGTTCTCTTCTCAGTCTCCATCGTGACTCGCAGCTTGCCCGGCTTTCCCTTACCCGTCAGGGTCAGTGGTTATTGACTCTAGCGGGTATCTCGCCCATTCCAATCTCCCCGTTTACCTCTCCTATTCCCACCCCCGCTCCCAATCTTCGTATCCTTCCCCTCCCGACCAACATGTCCCCCGTCCTGCACGCCGGACGTCGTCATGCGGCCGCTCAGCACCATTCCCCTCTATTTGATACCCAGGGTGTAGCTTACACGGATGCCTCCTTCGTGGCTCCTCGAGGTTCCTGCGGCTACGCCCTGTACCATCCACACCTCCCTGCTCCTGAAACCGACACCAGCGGGCCGTATCTACACCCTCCAGACGTATTGTCCCTCGAGGTCCTCGCCATTGCGCATGCCCTCCAGTCATTTGCCCTCCTTCCCTCTCTCCAAGAGTACACAGTCTATTCAGACTCACAAGCCGCTATACACCACATACAGAAACGCACCCTGACCCCTTCTCTCCAACAGGAGGTCGAACGAGCGGTCTCCGCACTGCAGCCTTCCATCGTTTTCCTCCGCTGGGTCCCTGGGCATTCAGGGATTGACGGCAATGAGCTGGCCCATCAGCTCGCCCGCGACACACTTTTCCGGGCACCGTTGATCCTGTGACATTCCTTGTGTGTGCATCGAGTTGGGGCTTAAGGCCGCCCCTCTTTTCCAGCTGCATACCTTTGCAGAAAGCAGGACGCCGGCACACGCGGAAACCGCTCCCCAGTATAAGCGAGAGCCCCGAGTACATACCGGGAACGAAAATTGTCGCTTGACGCACGGACCCCCCACCCCCTTACGACGTGGGCTATCGCCGGGAAGGCACCCACAGCTTCCCGCGGTGCCTCGTGAACAAAAGCGCATTCCCAGAAGGGCCGTGACGGACACCTGTCAGACAAACAGGCAAGACTCGCCAAGAATGTGGGAAAACAGAGGCGACCCTTAATCTGGTTTCCCGGAGCGACAGACGAACCCCTTCAGGATTATTAGCTGTGTCCCGCCGTCGGTAGCGCGGCAGCATCGAGGGCGCTTTCGCCCCCTCCTCTGTTGCTGACGAACGACGCGGACCGATGGTGGGTGGCGGTATGCATGCCTGAAGCAAGGATTAGCTCCGAAGGGAGAGCCTGTGGATACTCTCACTTGAGAGAGAGTGGTGACGTTTTTGTTGTTTATTTAGTTTGTATTGTTAACAAGAATCTGGGTTCGAGGCTAAGCCCAACCCAAGGGGTTGTCCCCATCTCGCATGTTATTTTTCATTGGAGAATTGATGCTTTGGGCGGGCCACTGAAAATGACCGCCCTTAGTCCTTTGTTAATCAAGTGCTTAAAAGCGCATGTAAACGGATGCAGTCCAGTCTGAGCTGGGGCTCCATGCTTAGCATGTAATGTGATGCTACTTAGGCACTAACCTGCCCGGTCGATGAGTAAAGTAGTGCAAAGTTTGTTCTTTTGTAAATTCAGTTCTGCTTTTTCCAGTTTAACTCTCTGTATATGTATGTTGTAAAATTATGCTCTGCTGTCATCATCTACAAGCTCGCCTCCTGTTCATCTTCCAAGCCGAACGACACTAGAGGAAGGGTTTGTGAACCATCCTCGAAGAAACGGACGACTATTGAAATTCTACTGCATACACGCTCAGGACGACATCGTTAGCGAAGAGGGCCTTCAGCGCCGAAGCCCGACGGCGTGCAGCTTCTGCCAGCAACCGCACGAGCCCAACTCCGGAGCCACTCCATCGCCCCCATGAAGTCGTCGGCACGTAAGCTCGGACGCCCCAGCCTCTGATGTATAACCTTAATCATGTGTAATTATTGAATATACCTGTTTGTTTAAACTGAGCCATACGGTGTATCTGCCTCTCCGTCCCGTGTGGACCTGCGCATTATGGGGGTCTTCACACTGGTGTCAGAAGTGGGGTCTCAAAAGCAAATGTCCTCTGAATGCTGTGACATTCATGACTTCAAAATTGTAATCAAAAGGGAATCACGGGACTGATTGTGGGACTTTTACCCCCATTTGAGAGGCTTGAGGCACCGGAGGGCTTGAAAAAAAAAATGTCTTTATCTGAGGGAGCTCCCACTCCACAGCCGTCGCTCGGAGCAAGCATGCTGGCATTAGGAAGCGTCATTCCGACGTTTACGGGAGATAAGACAGGGGTTCCAATCTGCGATTTCTTTTCCATGCTAGAAGAGATTGGGAAAATGGGAGGATGGTCCGATGCTCAAATGCTGGGAATGGCGAGGTGTAAGATGGCAGGAGCTGCTCATGATTTTGCATGGCGAGACGAAAAAGTAAAATCCACAAAATCATTTGCGGAATTTAAGAAGCTCGCGTTTGAGCATTTCGACACTGAACCACGTCACGTGCGGGTACAGAGGTTCCGTGACGCCGTACAGATGGTAGGGGAGGACGTGCGAACGTTTGCGTCGCGGCTTCAGCGCTTAGCGCGCGATACGTTAAGCAGGGAGGAGGAAGGAGACCAGCTAAAGAAGAAATACGCGGAGGATATACTTAAAGAGGAAATGACCGCTTTGTTCGTGGCTGGTCTGCAAGACCCCGTGCGCCGGTTCGTGCTCTCGCGCAAGCCGAGCAATTTCGACCAAGCCGTGGAGGCCGCATTGGATGAGGAACGAAATGAGGCGTTAACGACAGCCGCAGCGAGAGTGCGCGTCATAGAGAGAGCGGTGCTCAACCCTGAGGTTGCTACCTTGACAGAGCGATTAGATCGCTTAGAACAGCTGCTATCTCAGCAGGTAGAACGCCAGGTTGAAGCGCGCGCTCAACAGCGCTCATTCGCTGGAAACCGGAGACCGCCACAAAGCTACAGGCGCGGTATGCGAGATTTTGAAGAAATCGTATGCTTCGCTTGCCAGGGTCGCGGACACATCGCCAGGTTCTGCCAAAACGTGCGCCGTGGGGAGCCACAAAGAGAAGCAGGCGAGACACGCCCTAAGCAAGCCTACAGAGGGGCTCCAGATACCGAGACAAAAAAACTAGTTAGTCCTCCCCAGCCTGAGGAGCGTGGGGAGGGAGCAGTGGATGATGAGGTGGTGGTAGTTTGTGTGGCCGACGAGGCATGCCCTGTTGTGCGTTGCAAGTTAAATGGTTGTTGCATGGAATTGTTGATAGATACGGGGTCAAAGGTGACATTGCTTAAGGAGAGCAGTTTTAACACGCTTCGAAGGAAGGGGGACCGCGAGGTGTTGGAAGCGTCTGGTGGTATGGCAACCAAATTTGTAGGCATAACGGGGGATCCTCTTGGCATAAGTGGACTCTACCGGTTACACTTCTCTCTCGGCGGAATTGCATTGGAGCACCCCTGCTACGTATGCCCGGACACGGTGTCTCTGCCAAACGGAGTGTCAGGTATATTAGGGCAGGATTTTTTGAGAAAAGGGAAGGTAGTAGTCTCATTCTCAGAGGAAGAGGTTAATGCGGGCGGCTCAAAAGTTCCGTTTTTGAACAGGAGAGGGGCTGAGATTCGCATTACCGATATTGACACCCGTCAAACAGTGGGATCATTGGAGAAGGTATATTCGCGGGTTGCCGTCCGGCTGGTCGAGGACGCGGTCGTCCTTCCTTGGTCGGAGCACATTTTGTACGCGTTTGTGCCTTCAGATGTAGAGAGCGGCGCCGTGGGAGTGCTTGAGCCGGTCGACTCTCTCAGCAATGGCCTGAAGGCGGCCGCGTGCCTCGTGACAGTTAATGACGCCCACAGAGTGCCCCTACGGGTCGTTAACTGTAGCCAGCAGCCACTGAGCCTTCCCAAGAACAAAACATTGGCTTTCTTCACCTCTGCGATAGAGCAACGTGAGCCCACCGATACGGTACTCGCAACTGTAGAGCATGCTAGTCCTTCGGCTGCTCCAAAGGTGTCGTTCGATCTTTCTCACGTTGAATCCAGAGAGAGGGAGGCTCTGGCTGGTTTGCTGAACGACTACTCGGAGGTATTCGCCGCGTCCAACCTGGATTTGGGCTGCTGTGGCGTTATAAAGCACAGGATAGAAACCGGCACTTCATCGCCCGTTTACCAGCGTGCGTACAGGATTCCTTACTCCCAACGTGAGGAGATGGAGCGGCAGGTGCAGGACCTGATTGATCGCGGCATTGTCGAACACTCAAAGTCACCCTGGGGAGCACCAGCACTATTGGTGGAAAAGCCAGATGGCTCGTATCGATTGGTAGTGGACTACCGCAAACTAAATGCCGTAACTCGCATCGATCCATACCCCATCCCCAATATACAGGAGACGCTTTCTCAGCTGGGCTCTGCCAGGTACTTCACGGTAGTGGACATGGCGGCGGGATTCTGGCAGTTAGCAATGGATCCGGCAGATGCCGAGAAAACGGCATTCAACACGCCCTCAGGGCACTATGAATGGAAAAGAATGCCGATGGGTCTGGCCAACAGCCCTGCTGTCTGGCAGAGAACCGCTGATGTTATCCTGGCAGGTCTTCTGGGGAGGCTGTGCTTCGTGTATATGGATGACATTATCATATACAGTGACAGTTTTGATAACCATTTGCGCGATATTGAGCAGGTTTTGGTGCGACTAAGAGCAGCGGGTCTCAAGCTGAAGCCCTCTAAGTGCCAATTCCTCAAAAACGAGGTGAAATACCTCGGGCACGTTGTTTCAGCTTACGGCGTGCGACCGGACCCTGAGAAACTAAGGTGTGTCTCGGATTTTCCATCCCCGACTAGCGTCCGCCAGGTCCGGCAGTTTCTCGGCCTGATCGGTTACTACCGAAGGCACATAGAGGAGTTCGCCAAGCTCGCTAAGCCGCTCACCGCCTTAACAGCCAAAAATGTCGCCTTTCGCTGGGACGAAAACGCGGAGAATGCTTTTGGGGCCCTGAAAAGGAAGCTAATGAGTGCACCGCTGTTGCGCCACCCGGATTTTAGTTTGCCCTTCGTGATGGCCACAGATGCGTCAAAGTTCGCAGTTGGTGCCGTGCTATCTCAGGTTATCGAGGGCAAAGAACATCCCGTTGCTTTTGCTAGCCGACAGCTGAGCCCCACAGAGCAAAAGTACGGAGCTACGGAAAGGGAGTGCCTCGCCGTTGTCTGGGCAGTAAAGCACTTCAGATGCTACCTTTACGGCCGCAAATTCAAGCTAGTCACAGACTGCCATCCTCTGAAATGAGTGATGAGTGTCAGGGACCCTAGCTCGCGACTCGCTAGATGGAATCTACACCTGCAGGAATACTGCTTTGAAGTTGAGCACAAGTCAGGAAAGACACATCTGAATGCTGATGCACTCAGCCGCACAGCTGCCGTGGCAGCTATAGATGAGTTTGTCCCCGTAGTCGACCCCGCCGAATTACGCACAGAGCAGTGCAAAGATCCTGACCTGAAGCGAATAATCGAAAGCTTAGAGGGCGCACCGTCTCACCCCGAACAGCTAGGTTATTTCATTGGCAAAGACGGCACCCTGTGTCGGCGCACGAGGCCAACCAGGAAAGGGAGACCAGAGAAAACCGCTTGGGAGAGAGTCGTCATACCTCGGTCGTGGACAGAAAGGGTTCTTCGCGCGTTTCACGATGCGCCATCCGCCGGTCATTTTGGCGTAGCGAAGACACGCAGGCGTGTGGAGCGTTTGTACTTTTGGAGTGGCATGCGACAGGATGTTAGAGACTACTGTGCGAAGTGTCATTCCTGTCTCGAAAAAAAAACACCCAAGGGACGAAGACCAGCTCCAATTCAGCCGTTCCCTGAGGTTTCGGCTCCCTTCGAGCGGACAGGTATGGACATAATGGGCCCCTTGCCCACGACCACTTCCGGAAACAAGTACATTTTAGTATTTGTCGATCACCTTTCAAAATACGCGGAAGCGGTAGCACTCCCAGATCAGAAGGCAGACACGGTTGCAAGAGCATTTGTCGAGCAGATCGTGCTCCGACATGGACCCCCGAGGCAACTCTTGACAGATCGGGGAACGAACTTCGTGTCGCAGCTAATGAGGAGAGTTTGCGAGCTGCTTAAGATCACTAAGAAGCAGACAACACCGTACCATCCGGCTTGCAACGGCGCGGTGGAGCGACTGAACCAAACCGTGGCCGGGTTCCTGTCGCATTTTGTTTCGCGCGACCAGCGGGACTGGGACTTGTGGCTCCCGTATGCAATGTTTGCCTACAATTCCGCAGCACACGAAAGCACGGGCGAATCGCCATTCTTTCTTCTCTACGGCCGAGACCCGGACCAGCCTAGTGAAGTGCCAGAGGGCCCCCGTCGTGTCCCATACGCTTCACTGGACGACTATAAGGTTGAGCTAGAATCGCGCTTGCAAGTGGCGAGGGACATCGCAAAGGAGTCCTTAAAGAAAGCGGCGAAGCGCAGGAAGGAGGTGCACGATCGCAGTGCTAGAGACGCGCCGTTTAATGTGGGGGACAGCGTGTACATTGAAAACTGCCAAAGGCAGATTGGGCTAGCTCGTAAGTTCCAGACGAAGTGGAGAGGACCGTGCGAGGTTGTCGAGAAGCTTTCTCCGGTAAACTTCAGAGTCCGAGACGTGAACCGGCGTTTGATAAGGATACACGCAAATCGTCTCAAGTCGGCACCGGTTCAGTATTCACGAAATGAGGAAAGGGAAAGCGCGGATTTTGATGGGGACAGAAGTGAAGCGGAGCGCGCAGATAGTTCGCAAGAAACGCCCTCTCCTGCATTTGTTCGGCAGGCGCCCGAGGTGACGGCCGGAATGCCACCGGATTTACTTCATGCATTGCTAGAAGAAGAAGCGCGCGAGGTTGCCGCGCAGATAACGCCAGGAGAGGCTCCTGCCACGAGCCCTCGCGAGTCCCAAAGCAGACAAAGGGGCACAGACTTACTTAGTATGACTCATGAAGGCCGATATCCGCTGCGAAATCGGAAAGCTAAGTCGGACTTATGGCGTAAACAGAGCGGAGTTGTGAACTGGTTAGAATTGTGTAATGCCGCAGCTCATAACATTGCTATGTGCTTATGTGTTAAGTTATCGGAGTTGGTAGTTAAACCTTTCTGTCATTAAGTAACACCTTCACAGGAGAGCATGCGGAGCGCATGCAGAACCTGCCCTACTTCCTTTCGTTATCTATATTTTTGTCTGTGCCGTGATCGTGCTAGAAGTGGGAGCTCCTTTGTAACTGTGGTAAATTTATTTCGTCCAGTTTGGACTAGAAAAGAGAGGCTTGGGTGCTGAGTTTCATGTTTATCTGTAAAAGAAGATCAGTGCTGCCCCTGGAGACGCCAGTTATGACAGCGGAGGCATATGGTGTTGTGCAGTGGTGTTGAGTGCAGCGAAAAGTGTTTTGTCGGACGCACTGTGCGAGGCGATTCAGAAAGACAAGGGGAGCTGCAGGGACTCAAATGTTCGGAGAACATTCTTCTGGAGGGTGAGCGAGTGTGACATTCCTTGTGTGTGCATCGAGTTGGGGCTTAAGGCCGCCCCTCTTTTCCAGCTGCATACCTTTGCAGAAAGCAGGACGCCGGCACACGCGGAAACCGCTCCCCAGTATAAGCGAGAGCCCCGAGTACATACCGGGAACGAAAATTGTCGCTTGACGCACGGACCCCCCACCCCCTTACGACGTGGGCTATCGCCGGGAAGGCACCCACAGCTTCCCGCGGTGCCTCGTGAACAAAAGCGCATTCCCAGAAGGGCCGTGACGGACACCTGTCAGACAGACAGGCAAGACTCGCCAAGAATGTGGGAAAACAGGGGCGACCCTTAATCTGGTTTCCCGGAGCGACAGACGAACCCCTTCACGATTATTAGCTGTGTCCCGCCGTCGGTAGCGCGGCAGCATCGAGGGCGCTTTCGCCCCCTCCTCAGTTGCTGACGAACGACGCGGACCGATGGTGGGTGGCGGTATGCATGCCTGAGGCAAGGATCAGCTCCGAAGGGAGAGCCTGTGGATACTCTCACTTGAGAGAGAGTGGTGACGTTTTTGTTGTTTATTTAGTTTGTATTGTTAACAAGAATCTGGGTTCGAGGCTAAGCCCAACCCAAGGAGTTTTCCCCATCTCGCATGTTATTTTTCATTGGAGAATTGATGCTTTGGGCGGGCCACTGAAAATGACCGCCCTTAGTCCTTTGTTAATCAAGTGCTTAAAAGCGCATGTAAACGGATGCAGTCCAGTCTGAGCTGGGGCTCCATGCTTAGCATGTAATGTGATGCTACTTAGGCACTAACCTGCCCGGTCGATGAGTAAAGTAGTGCAAAGTTTGTTCTTTTGTAAATTCAGTTCTGCTTTTTCCAGTTTAACTCTCTGTATATGTATGTTGTAAAATTATGCTCTGCTGTCATCATCTACAAGCTCGCCTCCAGTTCATCTTCCAAGCCGAACGACACTAGAGGAAGGGTTTGTGAACCATCCTCGAAGAAACGGACGACTATTGAAATTCTACTGCATACACGCTCAGGACGACATCGTTAGCGAAGAGGGCCTTCAGCGCCGAAGCCCGACGGCGTGCAGCTTCTGCCAGCAACCGCTCGAGCCCAACTCCGGAGCCACTCCATCGCCCCCATGAAGTCGTCGGCACGTAAGCTCGGACGCCCCAGCCTCTGATGTATAACCTTAATCATGTGTAATTATTGAATATACCTGTTTGTTTAAACTGTGCCATACGGTGTCTCTTTGCCTCTCCGTCCCGTGTGGACCTGCGCATTATGGGGGTCTTCACAATCCCCTGGCCCAAGCCCTCGGAGGACGGTGGGAGACTCACCCTTCGCCGCACCATAAAAGAGGTCTACCTTGAGCTCAGCCTCGACAAACGCCTTTACCCTCCCCCTCATCCATCATTCACGGTGCCGGAGTCTCGCCTTCTTCGGCACATTCAGATGAATGCAGTTATCACCCCGTCCCGCCTCTTCCTCTATCGCTATCGATCGGACCCTTCCTGTCCCAACTGCCCCTGTATCTATGCGGACCTGGCCCATTGCCTCTTCTATTGCCCGGCTTCTCATCAGTCGGGTTCCTTCCCCCCACCCTTTCTATCCATCACCACCTGGCTCGACTGGCTTGGCGCTGAAGGGGAAGAAGAACAGCGGCTTCTGGTCGCCCAGGCGGTCGACATGCTCGGCCTATAAATTATGATCGAATAAAAGTCTTTTACTACTACTACAACTACGGGTAATCATCTGCTATGCACAGTGGCAGATAAAAAATGTTCACTACTTGCAAAAGTAAAACGGTTCCTTGCGTTCCACTACCTTGTAGCTGAAACTACTAGGGGCAGACAGGTAGATGTCTGAATGTGCACTTGGCTGAGAGCGCTTTCACTGTATAGAGGGGAAGGCAAATTCTTACCTGATATTGCACATTCAATCTCGTGAATGCAATCGGAGGACAACCTGTCTCTTTGCACGCCTGATTTCCGCGGCACATCAGTGGTTTGTGGAAGTGATAAATATGTCCGGATAGAGTTGAGGCTTACTACATCGGCAAGGATAAGGACATGTGCCTGGTTAAACCGTCGGTGAACCTTCATTGTAAGGAATTTGTTTTTTAGATGGTTTGCTAGTACGTCTGTGCCTTTCGATTGTTTTTCGCCCTCTCACTTCTTTGGGGTTTTGCATGCGAGCATGTCTTTTCAGGTCGTCTTTTGCCGCTTTCCTTGAATAAAATTTCAATTGTTTAACCAGCATCGTCTTGTGCTCATCTCTTCTCCTGCGTTGTGTCTTCTGGCTGGTTTTATTATTTAATACTGAATGCGGGAAGACAGCCATTTTAGAGTCAAGCGCACTTATAATGGCAGCAGATATAATGAATGTTCATCTATTGCCAAAAATACTGCTTACTTCATTAATTTTTGCATGAACTAAATGATACTGCATCACAATAAAAATGAATAACCCTCATGGCCAAACTGCAGTTACAGCAAACAAGGGGGCACCGTAAACCTGCCCCACATGCAAAAGCTTGCACTACAGGCGAATGCAGAAATCAGATCAGATTACTTCCCAAACCACATGGCACCGCCACGCAAAGAATGTGACATCCGCCGCGGTGGCTGAGTGGTTATGGCGCTCGACTGCCGGCCCGAAAGACGTGGGTTCGATCCCGGCTGCGGCGGTCGAATTTCGATAGAGGCGAAATGCTAGAGGCCCGTGTGCTGTGCGATGTCAGTGCACGTAAAAGAACCCCAGGTGGTCGAAATTTCCACAGCTCTTCACTACGGCGTCCCGCATAGCCTGAGTCGCTTTGGGACGTTAAATGTGCTACCAGGACGATATTCTCGTCACGGGCCGGAACGAAAAAGAGCCCCTAGTGAACCTGGATGCGTTACTAAACCGGTTGCACGAAAGGGGAGTGCGGATTAAGCTAGAGAAGTGTGAATTTTTGAAACCAGAATTACAGTTCCTGGGTCATGTGGTCAGTAAACAAGGAATTGCAGTATCGCCAGAGAAGTTAAAGGCCGTATTAGAAGCCCCTGCCCCAGCCGATAATTTAAAATAGCTGAGAACGTTTACGGGCATGGTAACATACTACGGAAAATTTTTGCCAGAGTTATCAACAGTCATCTTCCCACTAAATCGGCTACTGTGCAAGAATGCGCCGTGAGTGTGAAATGAACAGTGCGGCATGGCGCTTAAAAAGATAAAAAGGTTGCTGACAAAAGCGCCGGTGCTGGCACATTACGATCCAGAAGCCCAGCTTCAGGTAGTGTGCGATGCCTCATCTTATGGTCTGGGGGCCGTCTTATCGAAAGTGGAACAAGATGGTTTCAGCCAGCCGATCATGTTTGCATCACGCACATTATCGTCGAGTGAACGGAACTACGGCCAGTTAGAGCGGGAAGTGCTAACCTTAGTTTTCGGAATTAAGAAGTTCCATTACTATATTTATGGCAGACAGTTCAGCTTGGTAACTGATCACAAGCCCTTACAGACGATACTCGGCCCCAAAAGAGCAATACCAAGCATTACCGCTGCGCGTTTGCAGAGGTGGGCAATTACGCTGTCGGCCTACCGTTACGATGTCGTCTATCGTTCAGGGGAAAGCAACGTAGAGGCAGACTGTCTGTCGCGTCTACCGCTGCCCGGGAGTGGCGAGAAGGTAGAGGACGACGAAGTAACGGCTTGCTACGAACTTCGGTGGGAGACTTTTCCAGTAACAATCTCGGACATTGCGCGAGAAACATCACGCGACCACACCATACGGCGAGTTCTTCACGCGGTAACGGGACAATGACCCGAGCGGGGGACTGATGAAGAGATGAAACCATTCGTTTCAAAAAGACGAGTTATCGGTGAACCAAGGATGTTTATTTTGAGGAATGCGCATTGTGGTTCCCCCGTATTTAGAGAAGACAATCCTGGACGAGCTGCACGAGGGGCATCCTGGAGTGGTACGGATGAAGGAGGTTGCCCGGAGCTACGTCTGGCGGCCAACAGTTGACGCAGATATGGAGAACACCGTGAAAATGTGTGCGGCCTGCAAGCAGCAACGAGCGCTCCCTACTCAAGCTCCCCTTCATCTGTGGGCTTGGCCTACGAGGCCATGGGTCCGACTCCACTTGGATTTTGCTGTCCCGTTTCTTCAGCGCAATTTTTGGTGGCGATAGACGCCCATTCGAAGTGACTGGAGGTGTTTGTGATGCCCTCGACCTTGCCAGAAGCTACCGTAGGTAAGCTGCGTGACTTCTTCGGTCGTTTTGGATTGCCCGATGTTATCGTGCCAGACAACGGGCCGCAGTTTTGCAGCGAAGAATTTCAGTTATCCAAGATGAATGGAATAAGACATGTACGGTCTGCGCCATATCACCCGTCAAGTAACGGTTTGGCTAAAAGATTCGTCCGAACAGTGAAAGAAGCCCTGCGAAAGGACACCAGAGCCCGGCCCATTGAAGAGCGACTAGCCAGTTTCCTTCTAGCGTACCAGAATACACCACACGCAACCACCCAGCAATCTCCGGCTTCGCTTTTGATAGGGCGGCCTCTTATAACTCGACTCGATTTACTTAAACCTAGTGCTCGTTCAGTGGTCGAGCAAAATAAGTTTCGACAAACGCGCAGTCGCAGAAAACTTCAGAGAAGCTTTGTTGTTGGTGACAGAGTGTTTGTGAGAAACTCTAGAGAAGGACCAATATGGTTGGAGGCAACGGTGACATCACGTTCGGGACCAGTGTCTTATGTGTTACAGGTGACAACACCACGTGGTGCCATGGAATGGAAAAGGCATCAAGGCCACATACGCGTAAGGCAGGCAGAACCAGGGGTACTGCCTGCCGACCACGGTGGCGGCGCCTATGGTGAGGACTCCTGGCAGCCGTGGCCACCATCTGGATCACCGACGGGTACTGATGACCACAGTGCCGTGCAATCGCAGAAACAAGCAGCGAGCACAACTGAGGAAGATCCAGGGGCAGCTACCACTCCTGGATTTTTCGCTTGAAGAAGTTTGGCAGAGATTTGGAATATTCTGCGCTCTGCATTCTGCTAAACCGTCAGCTACAGCCTTGCTGAAGAGCTGTCCAGCAAGAGAGACTTTCATCGACTGACTTTTCCAATCCATGTGCGACTGGCTCAGCTTATTAGCTAAATGGACCCCTTCTGCATACTGAACACCATGGAGGTCCTCAATATGCTTCCAATTAACCATTCCACCGTCTTCATCTACAAGGATTTTTTTTGGACACAAAGTGTGTTGCGCAGGAGCTTAAGCATGCGGCATGCATCCAGCATTGCAAAAACTGGTTGCTTTGTAACTGAATGTGGAAAAGATGCATTCAGTTCAGCAGGGTCAAGCTTGCAGCCAAGGCTACGAAACGTTGATAAGTTTGCTGCAGAACCATCGCATGTGAAGTTTACAACAGGTGCTCCATTTCCATGAGCATAAGAGAGAGCCTGTAGAACCAGGCGGCTCCTTTGCTCCCCTGTAAATCCCTCAACTAAAAAATAACCAAATGAAATTTTCCATCGCCTATTAATCGCTACCAGCATTAAAACTAATGCGTCTTTAACGATTCGGAAGCAGTCATCATTTACCTCAGTTCCCCTATCGACATACCCATGAAATCTTCTCCCATCCCACTCTACATGCCTTCTAAATGCCATTACATCGACAATCAAGTTACAAATTGTCTGGTAGCCAGTGTTTGAATTTTTATTAACTTTAATTCCTAGTGCAGTCAGGGCTCCATTTGTAAAACCAGCAGCATCATGAATGCTCTGGTACCATTTCGACAAGATCTTTGGATGCTGTAAGTAGGTGTCAAATGGAGCTCGCACACAGTTGTAGGCCTTTGGTGAATAAAAGTGTAACTTTATGGCCAAGACCCTGAGTTCCGGTGAATAAACAGTTGGCATTGCTGCCCCTGACTTCTGTGCCATTTCACTAATCAAGAGTGCTTTGTTGGGTCCTGCAAAGCTTTTCAGCGTTGCGGTGCCTTTATCGATAAGAATGCGGTTTTTTGGTTAAGTCCTTGACCACATCCTCTAGATGGACGACTTTGCGTGCAAGCCGGCGGCGGGACTGCTGCAAACTTTTAATTTTCTTTTTGCTTGCAGTTTGTAGATTCGTGTACCGCTTAACTTGGCTTCTCAGAAAAGCCTTTTCGGGAGTATCTTCTAGGGCCTGCAGCTGAAATGACGTTTAACACAAACCAAGCGCTACCTCATCGCACATTTCTAAGAAAAACGTAAACAGCTAAATACATTAGCTCACTACATGTCTGAATGTTGCATAGTACATGATGCAAAGTGGTCAGTGCAAAAGTTAACGATTTACATGCCTAATCCACTAGGATTCAAGTTTTTGTATGGATATAATGTTATTTTATGCGCGTAAACAGATCAGGCAGCCCCACAGCAATGCTGTACAAGAACCAAAAAATGTTTTAAGTTAATTGTGCTAGAACATAAGAATTTGATATAGGCCACTGTTTCAAGTAATTCCTAGGAACAAAAGGTGTCCGATCGAGGTGGTTCGTTTTTTCCAAGATGATTTTTTAGCTACATGGCTTGACAATTCATATTGAAACAATTACAGATAAAGACAAAGTAAAGCATCAATTACGAAATGTTAAAAATGCTCGCATGATAAAGCAGAATTTTTTTTTGTGGTGCACAAACTATATGAAGTAGCAAGTATTTACAAAGATCTACGAGTTCGAGGACCGTCATTATTCGTGGAAGCAAGATTAGAGCTTCCAGCAGCAGGTCTTTCTGACGCTTTGTAACCATTTCACATTGTGACATTAATGGTCTTTCGAGGATGTGGCTAGCTTGCAAGGACGGAGGGAGAAGAGGAATCCATATTTTCGTCATGCTGCCTTGAACTGCCTGGCTAGAAAAAAGATGACCACAATACATGTAAGAAAAAAATTTTGTTCGACTAAAGTAATGAACTTAAGGTTCTCATTATAACTGCTGCATGAACAGTAAGAAATTTGATAAAAACTCAAAACATAAAGCGCACAGAAGAAAATTAGAGGTTTCCTCTTTTTCCGTTTCAAGCGAGCTTTCGATGCTCGTAAAACGTGAGCCTACCTTCACAGCTTTGTGCTCATGATCAAATAGAATGTCACTTTTGGCATGTCAACGCATACTGACGGCATCACTAATAGGGCATTGGCATAATACGTAGTAAATTTCTTTCTAAAGTAAACAATGTGTGATTTCCTAGCAGCAAAGTTTGGGATGCAAGGAAGCCAAAATAAACTGTCATAGAGGGCCGTAAGGGTATTTCTCGACATATATATGTGCGAAATCAGTTAGTGATACCTAATAAATTGTCCCTTCATTGATTAAGGTATTTATCTGTTTCAAAGGGACCGTTTTGCAACATTTGAACACAATTAAAATGTGCAGATAAGTCTGCGTTCTAAGAACATTGTAAAAGCCATTTGTGTACTCTGCCACCAATGTCTGCTGCCGCTTTGTAAACGGCTCCAGGGCACCAATCAGCCCCGCCTCGGTGGCTCAGTGGTTAGGGCGCTCGACTACTGATCCGGAGTTCCCGGATTCGAACCCGACCGCGGCGGCTGCGTTTTTATGGAGGAAAAACGCGAAGGCGCCCGTGTGCTGTGCGATGTCAGTGCACGTTAAAGATCCCCAGGTGGTCGAAATTATTCCGGAGCCCTCCACTACGGCACCTATTCTTCCTTTGTTCTTTCAGTCCCTCCTTTAACCCTTCCCTTACGGCGCGGTTCAGGTGTCCAAAGATATATGAGACAGATACTGCGCCATTTCTTTCCCCAAAAAACCAATTATTATTAATTATTATCACCAGTCAAGTTGTAGGCAGCAACTTTTAGCCCTGGAGACCGTTCAGTTTTCTGGTGAATAAAGAATTGAATTGAATTGAATTGTGTACGCCCGATGCCCCTACAAACTCTGGCCTCCAGATATTTTCAGCATCTGCAGTTTTGCAGCCTTTCCAGAATGCAGCAGCACATATAACTGTCAACAACATGAACTCTGTTGTTATATTCTCAAAATATTATCAACATGTAGAGCACGCAAACACACAAAAGTCATTGTAGAAAACATGGATGTACCCTAAGGGTAAGCCCACCACTTTTACATATTGTAAAAGCGACCCTCAAACCCTGACCTCCGACTTGAGCACTATGCATAAGTTTTACCCTTAATAAACTGTTAATAGGTCACGCAAACATCTTGACATTGCAGGATATGAACATGCACATACTGCTGTTAGATTGGATTTAAAGTTATTGGGGGCGCTTGACTTACCAAGACATCTTGCTATGCTGACAAGTCACTTAATACGTTCCCAGTAATAGAAACAAACATATCGGAAATGTCCATAACTTCTGAGGGCACCTGAGAAGCTGCCTGTAATAGTCCACACCAGTAATGAATCTTGCCCACTGGAGGTGAGAGTTTTTCTTTTCTTTAACGGCACTGCCTAGTGAGAGAGGTTGAAAAAATTCAACATACTGTTTCCTCTTGAAGCGTTTGCATCTCTAGATGAAAGGTGCTCACGGCTTCTGTTGTCAATAGCTCGGTGCTTTCTCGCAGAGAACGGTGGGAAAAAATTAAACCCAATATCAAATATCTTTTCTTCTAGCATAAAGGGGAATGTATTTTGCTGCTCAGTTTCAATGCGAGGAGTAAGAAAGCTGTTCTAATTTTCAGCGCTTGCCTAAGAATAAATGTACAAGCGTACGTTCGTCATCGAGAGAAGCCAATAGAAATGGTCACTTAATATTATATATTAAGGTTGCATTTTTCCTTCGCATTAAACAATTGCAGCCACAAATAGCAGCTGTCTCTCAGCCTTACCAATCCAGGAAAAAAACTGTTTTGCGTGAGGTTATTGTTGAATTGAAATAAGAAAAATTAAACCGAGTACACATGTAGCAAAGTATACTTGCAGTCATACAACAGAGAGGATGGCCTTTTTGTTTTGTCTCGCGCACGAATAAGCCCGGTGTGCATATTCCAGGACATTAGAAGTACAGGTGCTCAAGCGGCAGTAAAGAACGGCATTTTTTGAAAAAGATAGGATACAAATGCCATTCTTGTCGCGTTGCAAGAGCAATGATTCCCGCTTTGAACCTCGCTATATTACCCAACTAGCTTGGTAATTTCGTTTCCGAGGACAGTTTGACGTGTTATTTTCATATTTCACAGACTGGTTCATCTCTCTGCATAGAGGAACTCTCTAGCACGCAAAGGCAAACAGCCAGCCCACCAAAAAGCAGAGGACCGAGTGTATATACGTTCGCGCTCAGCCGAGACGTGGAAACCTGAGACAGCGCGCACTTTTGCTCCCTCGAAAACCATCACCTTAAGAGCCAAACGTGACCTCGCAGCGGAGCGGCGGTGCCGCTGAACATACATATATGTAAAGCAACAAAAATGCGCTGTACGTGCGCCTAGCTTTGACGTCGCCTAGTGAGGCATAAGTTGCCGGAAATTTATGTGTGTGTATTTTGCTTATTGAAAGAATAACTATTTCACAATTTGCTTGAAATAATCGTGGGCAAAAGTAAAGACGAACACGATATCGTAGATTCCACAAACCTAGAAAATTGACGGATCGGCTCTTTGTTTGAGCCGACCTGAACCAATAAAATCCTCAGACGTGAAGTGTATAGAGCAGACACAGCTCCATTTCGATGGCGTCCAAGTTTCCTCGCGTTCCAGAGCTTCTCTCTAGACTTTTCAGTTTATGATCTTTTGGAAACCTGTTGTGAAAGGTGCAAACACGCATCAAGGTTTGTGAAATTGAATCGACATTCGGTGTAAGTAACGCCATTTTTGTCCAAAGTAACACTAAAACGATTTTCGTATTGAACATTACATAGGCATGCCCTAGTCGGCAATATTTTTCTCTCTCAAGGAATGAGCCCAGCGTGCTTTGTCACGGATGGAACGAAACCTTAGGACGCCTTGCTTCCGTGTGGCTCCTCCATCCCGGCACGCAGAATTTCATTGCGCAGCTCAGACGACGACCCGCCGCGGTGGCTCAGTGGTTAGGGCGCTCGACTACTGATCCGGAGTTGCCGGGTTCGAACCCGACCGCGGCGGCTGCGTTTTTATGGAGGAAAAACGCTAAGGCGCCCGTGTGCTGTGCGATGTCCGTGCACGTTAAAGATCCCCAGGTGGTCGAAATTATTCCGGAGCCCTCCACTACGGCACCTATTCTTCCTTTCTTCTTTCACTCCCTCCTTTATCCCTTCCCTTACGGCGCGGTTCAGGTGTCCAACGATATATGAGACGGATACTGCGCCATTTTCTCTCCCCCCAAAAAACAATTATTATTTTTATATTATTAGCTCAGACCACCCAGCCGCACTTCGCGAAACACACGGGCGCACTGAGGCGCTGGCTTCGTTGCACATACAAAACTCCAAGATCCATGGCTTGTGTGCGCTTCTCCAATTTCGAGCACAGCCGTGTCGGTCGTCTGACGCAACACAGCGAGAGAGCAAAACCGAAACAGAAATCCGGCTAAGAGCTTCCGCTGCCTTGTCACATGAGGGCCTATTTCTCATGATTCTTGCCAATATATTTTTTATGACTAGGCTTCAATATTATGACGTCGCGCTCCCTCCTAGCGGTTTACAGCATGCGATCCGCGGCGACACCAAGGAGGATGCTTACCCCTAGCCCCCTCTACTGCGCACTGCGCGGAGCGAGAACCGAAACATGTGTTATGCGCATGCGCCATGAAGTGACGCATTCAGGCGCGGGATGGCGCGATCACGTGCGCTCCCGTCGTTCATTTCGCCGTAGTGTTTCACTTCGAGGCGGAGACGCTGGACGCGAAGCGCGAAGCCATGTCCAATACTGACGGACGTCTTCTGTATCTAACGCGTGGCTTTGCTGCCGGCGTCAACTGGAGACCTACGCGATTCGCCGAGAACGTGCCGACTTGGAGTGTATGCGCGTTATGCCGAGTGGTCGCCAAGAGATCGGTGCTGCTGCCTTGCTCGCACGTCCTTTGCGAGCCGTGCCGAAGGGGCAGCGTCCAAGATGGCGAACCCGTTTGTCCCTTGGACGGGGAAGCCTTCCGGGAGGAGGAATGTCAGCAGGCAAAGCTGCCTGCCAGGAAAGCGGACGGCATGAAGGTAAGCGTCTGCTGCCTTTCTCTTGCTGCCCAAGTCCTAGGGAAGGCTGTGCATTGCACCGCATCGAGAATGCAGGAATTTTCACCCAGCTCCTATTGACTCACAGGTGCTTCTCGGCGAAGCACAAGCTGTCATCGCAATGCGAGGGTTCCTTGACTTCTGCAATTATTTTCCGATCTCATTCCCGAATCGCAGTTAAGGTAGCCTTCGCTTGGTGGACCCCGCTTCCTCTTCGCAGCGAGCAAATTTTAGGTAGCTTTCGCCCGGCGGTTCTTTGCAGGCCCAAATTTTTCCAGTTGCGTCGCCTTTTAACAACTATTTAGCGTATCTGTGCGGCTTTTTAACGCGATAACTTTAAAGGCCCCGTTCCAAGAAAATCTGATGTCGGTGTCGTCAGCGTTGTGAGCGAAGGAACTTAGAGGGTTTCAGCGCTGCTGAACTGAATGTCGAGCGATAGCTACGGCGGTATGTCACAAAACTGGTTTCAGTGCTTTATTATTACCTTGCCCGGCCGGGAGCTTTGGCTGTGGTTGACAGGGCGTTGCATCGAACACAGCCAGCGTTCCGTTGAGAGCATCAAATTGCACCGGCGTTCTATGCAGAACCATCATCCGTTGTGCATGCGATGCTGGCAGACGCTTTCCCGCTCCACTCAGTCAAGGTCTGTGACGTCACGGAGGGAGTACGCAGCACACCTGGAATACCTCCTTTGCTCTTCTCCGCAATGCGGCGCCGGCTATTAAGCGCACTTCTCCTTGGTTGTTTGGTTGGCTGGTGTTAAGTGTGTGGTATTTGGCTAATATCTAGGCGAGCGCTGCACAGCCCCCCGGAGAAGGAGTTGCGATTAGGGGTGGGGAGGAAAGGTTGGGAATTGGCCATGAGCACCTGGGACATGAGTGGAGGTTGTACATAGCGCAAAGCGCTGTGGACAGGCCCGTGATGTTCAGGAAACAAATAAGGCCCTGCAGGTACTGAAGTGGGCGCTTGTTAAGGTATAGTATTTGTGTCACTGTGTCAGTAGGGTGTCCTAAATTGCGGTATCCGTTGAGGAGAGTGAGTCTCTCTGTATCGTAGGGGCCCGCCTGTATGTGAGACAGATAATGCGCCATTTCTCTGCCCAAAAACCAGTTTTTCAATTTATTTCCATGGAAACTCGGCCGCCTCGGTCGGGATTGAACCCGTGTATACCCGGCTCAGTACCCCAGCGCGCTAACCGCTGAGATTCCCAGGTGGTCTGCATTACTGCAACCCCTCCATTACAGCCCTATTTCTCCATTTCTTCAACTCCTATCTTCCTTTCCTCCCGTCAGTGCTGGGAAACCCTCCGAGAAGAGAGTGTAATACTGCGCCATTTCCTTTCCTCAGAAACCACTAATGTCCCCCAAAGTAGTCGGACAGTTACTGCGCCATCTCCTTTCCTCAAAAACCACTAATCTCCATCGACAAGTCAGACTGCTACTGCGCATTTCCATTCCTCAAAAAGCACTAATAATCACCGAGAAGGAAGGGGAGGCGGCTTCCTGGTCTCTCGGCGCTGGGATCTGAGAGCTCTCACCAATGCGGCCAGGGCTCCTTGTCACCTGGGGTATCTGTTGCTAAACCATCATCGTCGCTTTTGTCTGTCTGTCAGAAAAATTTCATTATGAAGGCACAGGGAGGATTGTGGTGGCCTGGAAGTGGCCGCCTCTCAAAATCATTAGGTGGGCATTTTGTTACTGGAGTCCATTGGCGATCGCGGCTGCTCGGGCTCGGTCGACCAGGGCCTTCTGGCTTGCCAGGTTGGAGCAGCCGAACAAGACTGCCTCCTGGTCGTGCCAGGTGGGTTTGGGTTTTCGGGAAATGTTCGGGGCTGATTGGCATGGCCACACCATGTGTAAATGTCCGAAGGCATCTCCGGACTATGCGGGCACTTGCGAGTACATGCAGGGTAAAAGTGCTTTAAATCTGATGGGAAAAGCAGTTTTGGTGTAAAGACGGAGGAGTGTGCGTTCCACAACCTTTTTAAGGCCTTAACAAGGATTAGGATAGAATACGTGGCCGAATTTACATAATTCAATAAATTCTCGAAAAGTTAGGGCCAAATTGGGTTCGGGATCGGTTCAGGAAGGGCCTGAAGGCGTTTCCCGCAGAGCGAGTGCGCTGGAGGCGGCGTCTGTCGTTTCATTGCCTTCGATGTCCATGTGAGCAGGACCCCATAGGATCGTTCGAGACGCTGGGGTCCGAGGTAGTCGCTATTTTGAAGGATGCGGTACGCAGAGATAGGAGTGTACCCCTATTCAAAATTTATGCGGGCCCCTCTTCAGTGGGTAATGACTCGCGAGTCCGGGTCTGTGGCGGGCAGTGCAAGGGCGACCTCCTCCGCATGTGCTATGTCTTGACCTTGGAACGTTAGGCTGTTCACCGTGACGTTTCGGTGGACGACTGCGGCCGTGTACCACCCCACCCCCCATGGTGCCAGAGGCCAGACGCGTCCACGTAGAAGATTCCGCGTTTGTTCCCGTAGTAGCGAGTCAATGCCTCCGTCCGTGCAACGCGCATACCACTGTGGTCGCCACGTGCCATGTGGGCCGGGAGAGGGTGCAAGTGCAGGGCGTATCTCTCGCCTTCAGGGATGCGTAAGTGCTCTTCCGTCAGTGTTGGGTGGTGGATGTGCAGTTGTGCTAATCGGCGGCGTCCCGACGGCGTCCCGACGGCGTCTTTGGAAGTCTTGTGTCAGATGTCGCCGTTGTTGCAATGCCTGTCCTTTCTTTAAATCTTTGTTCTCACATCTTTTTAAAGCTCCTCTGGAAATGCCCAAATTCTCCGGGAGGGCGCTTAATATCAAATCTAAAGAATCCTGGGAGAACCTTCTTCGTATTTCGAACCCTGGGCTCTAGCACCGCCTCGTCCGACGGGCACGAGACCTCCCGGCCATCATCTAAAGCGGTGCCTCTAACTTCCCTGGCCTAGTGCTGAGGAGGATGGGGGAATGCAAATTTTGTCGGATATTAACGCGACAGCGTTAGGGAGTTTGTGTCGCAGAAAAGCCGATGTCGTCGTCGTCTTTGGCCGTGAACGAAAAATCGCGCATCTCGGTGGAAACCTGAACGGCGCCGTAAGAAAGTGGATTTTCATTCCCTTACGGCGGGTACGGGTGTTCAGCGAGAATTGTGACGCACGCGTCATTTCTTTTCCTCAAAACCAATTTTCATTTCAATTTTCTTTCCTTACGGCCCTGTTTGGGTGTCCACCAATATATGTGAGGCAGGTGTCCGTTCCTTAAATTGTCCGACGGGCCACGCGTCGCGCCGAACGGGCGTCAGCGCTCCGTGGACTCCTTGGCAAGGCTTTAACACGCTGTCGCGTCTCACTCTTATAAACGAATCTTAAGCGTCCTTCAAATTTTTAAAGTTCCTTCCTCCTCCTTTTAACTCATTTCCTGTCTGCGCGTGGCAGCGATTGTGTCTCAGCGTGAACCAGTGGATATGCCCGTGCACTTTCCTTTTTATTCTCCCTGGAGTCGCAACAGCAAGCGAGATAGTTTTTGCGCCATTTTCCTTTCCTCAAAAACCGCTAGTGGCACTGAGCTACGAAACAATTACTGTGCCAATTCGTTTGCTCAAAAAAAAAGCACTGAGAATGAGACAGTTACCAGGCTGTTTCATTTGCTTAAAAACCACTTATTTATGCGTGTGATTTGTACGCAGGAAGTTCAGCACACTCTAAAAAAAAATAGTCACGATCTTTGGTCTTCCTAGATGGCCTTTGGAATGGTTTCATTCTTTCTTCAGCCGTCGAATCAGCTACATAATGGAGTCAGCTGCCGTTCTGAACTTGCAAACTTCCCTTTTAATTTTCTTATGTGCTCACGCACAGGCATGCATGAATGCACGTCGCTATCTTGTGAAGCGCTCTGCGAGAATGGTCATCGCTGTGCTCCTCATAATGGAAAGCCAGAGGAGCATGCCTTGAGATATGCTGAGAGCTATAACTACCATCGGCATGGACCATCACGTCTGATTTCACTCAATAAAGGGAAAAGAATGAGCCTACTCAGATGCAGCGATGGATTATCGAGCGTTAACACAGCTACCATAGGTCGCCGGTTCGAGCACGTGCTGAGAGCTAGGCTCTAACTTAACTAGTAAGTTTATGTTGTACAAAACGTTGAATCATTTGACGCTACCGGGTACATTCTCTGCTAAACGGTTGGCGCACAAATTTTAAACGAATGTCTGGACTATGCGGCCCGACTTTGACGCCTGCCATGCTGGTATATACAGGGTGTTTCATCTGAGACGTTAAAGAATCTGTGAAAGTGGGCTTTTTGAGTTATGAGGGCGCTTTTTTCGGCATAGCATTGCCAGCGGTGTAGTGAATCAGAATATAGCTAATACGAGCTAACTAGCAGGTTGGGTAACCAGTTTGAATAATGAACTTTAAAACTATTACTGTTCCTTAAATATTGGGAGGCGTCTAGCCCATCGCAATATCCATGTCAGTGTATAAAATTTTCAAAACGCTGCTATCCACGGCGCGGTTGCTCATCATATTTTGCCTACACCGCACCAACAAAATACATTACCGTTCGAGAAGCTTGCAGGCAACGCAACCTCTCCAGTGCACCTAACTCGAAATTCTAAAAACTTCCATGGATCAGGATCTGCTACACGCCTCTCAATAATTCAGGAGCCGAACAGCAACACTTGAAAAGTACTATTACATATTGAAGCGAAATGCTTCATTACGCTATAAGTAAAGCAGTGATCGGGTTGGCAGCACAAAGACCTTGAACGACTATCAGCTCAACCAATGATAATAGTGTAGGACCATATGTGGTACAGTTATGACGTCGAACCCTTGACCCCTGACCTTTATGTCACCTTTGACATTGGGTGACCTTTGGGTTGGCCACTCACTTTAAGAACATACGTTGGGATGGCGTGAAGCCACGTTATGAGTAATCATGTGCGCAGAAGAATTTCGCTGAATTCCAGGGCTAGCCAAGTTAAGGCACTGCCAATTTTTTTAGTTAACCAGCCTGCTTGTTAGCACGTCTTGGCTGTATTGTGATGTTCTACACCGCTGACAATGCTGTGCAGAACACAGCGCTCTTGTAACTCAAAAAGCCTGTTTTTAAAAATTGCGTAAATTCTTAGGTGAAACAGCGTGCACATACCGGATGGACATAGTTTCGATGTATATTGCTCGCGCGTCACGCTGCCGCCTGTCATTATTTTAATCGGTTACGTAACCACCTCGGTTACCGTGGCAACCACTTGGAGGCCGTCGTGTTGGACTCTATCCGTGGACTCAGCATAACTCGAAGGCTTCAAACGCGAGCAGCAGAGCTGACGCCCTAATGGTTTCCCAACACGGGTCGTCATGCACGCAGTACGGAGGCACCGGCTAATAAGGACTAATTTTCGCGCCTTTTATTCGCGTTTCATTCGAGCGCTGCTTCGTAGTTTGCCCTGTCTTTGAAGTCGTCGTCGAAAACTACGGCGTGCACTATTCAGACTAAGGCGCAAAGCAAGAAAACTGGAGAACGAATTTGATTCATCTTGAATAAATTCAAACTTTCACTACTTGACTCGTTGATCAAATCGAGTGCAAGAATACTCGATATGATATTCCAAAAAATTTAGGGGTTACTGAAGTTCACCTTAAGTGCGTTGCATTGTAGCGGCAGAAACAATAATTAGTGCCACTAATTTGCAACGCTAATCAACTACACGCTGCTGCCCCGTAATATACGCGTTTGAGGTGAAGTGCTGGTACAAGGCCTCCGTTTGTCCTCACTGAACTAACGTTCCTTGGTAATTTATCGGCAGCGTGCACACATGGGACCGAGGTTCGATTCCAGTGAGTGCCCAACCAATCTTCCCTTAAGTAAAATTGAGGTGGCTCTCACGTCACGACTCTGTCGACCAGTGATGGTTCTTGAGTCGCAGCCCCACGACGGGTTTTGTGGCGGAACGGGACCCTTAGTGCTACTGCGATAAATTATGGACATTCGCACACCCCTAAGAAAAATGTGAAATTCTCTCATTGCAACATCAAGGCATAAAGGAAGGAAGGAAATTAGGGCGGGGCCCTGACAGTGTTAGGCTACACATTTTTTTGCCCCAGTGACATCTGGCACGTGAACCCCTGTTATCTTTCTTAACAACACTGTTTTTCCTTGCATTTCTTCTATATGCTTTTTCTTATCCTCACTTGGCTTTGAGGCCGACAAAGCTCCACAGGACCGGGCTTCCCCTCTCCTTGCCTTATGTTTTCTTTTCTTTTTTCAAATGATTTTGAGAGGACCACAAAAAGTTTACTAATCATAGATCGAGAGTAACTTGTTCCGCACCATGTCGATCCCTGTGCTCCCCTCAAACCGGAACCTAGATCCTGGTCGTATCAAGGATCGCGGTGCTACAACCGCCGGCGCGATAAAGGCGAGCTCCTTTACTACTAAGCGAAGGCGATTATTGGTTGTAAGCATAACGCGTATTCTTGTATCGTTGCACGACTGTGCGCCGTTTCTTCAATTCACCTTGTAGAAAATCATGCAACACATGAGCTGGAGACATAGCCGAAATTGCTCTTCCTGTCTGAAATACCGTCAACCATAGGTTAGGTCTTTATATTGGGACAGACATGCTACCAGCTCTTGTTTCCAGAAATTAAATCTGGCTCAAAACAAACAAGATATAAAAAATGTACTGTCACAGAAACTTAATAGATTCCAAGTAAATGAAAGCCTAGCATTGGAGAGAGAAAGAGAATGCTGAACGGAAAGATAGGAAGGTTAATTATAGACCTCGCCCAGTATGCTACCCTACACGTGGGAAGGGGGACGAAGGAGAGATAGAAAGCGGAGAGAGGATGGCAGATCACCTTTCCATGTGTGCGTAGCCCGTAATTACCACGGTACTCTGGGCGTACTCTGAAAGTTTACAATCTTGAACTCCATCTTGAGTCTTCCATTTTTTGGATTGGAAAACGTGTATTATCGGCTTGAGTTATAAATGGGTTGGTTGATCTTGTTAGGTGGCCGTCAGTGGAGACTGGCGGCGACCTCTTCGGTTCTCGTCAACACCTGTACTTGGTTTTCTAGGTCGGAGCTGAGCAACAAGGTCTCCCACGGGCACGGGAGAATGCCCAACGGAGATACTCGAAAAATCCCGTCCAACCTCCGAAGGACAATCACGGTAAAACCATTACCCAAAAATATGCATCCCGTCCATCACGAAGGAAGACGCGAGGCCAGAGCAAAAACCCTAGCTAAACAACATGAGGGCCGACAGGACGTAGTCTACGTAGACGTGGCAGCTTACCCAACACCCGAGAAAGCATTCACGATAGCCGCGGTGACCGAGGAAGACCAACTCGTAGCAAACGCGACAGTACGCACCAACTCTTCAGAAATAGCCGAAGAAGCGGAAATCGCCTTGACGTTGACAAACCCGCGAGCAGAAGTGAATGTCAGCGATTCAAAAGCAGCCATTGGCAATTTCGCCAAGGGCAGAATATCTCCCCTCTCATTGGGAATTATCAGGGATTACCCGAAGGACAGGACAGACGTGGAATTGGTTTGGGTACCGGCTCACTCGTCAAACCCGGCGAACAAGGCCACCCACGATAAAGCTCAAGGATCTATCGGCCGAGCTGTGGATGCTAACACGGACGTCGAAATGACGAGAGACGGCCTTAATACATACCGTGAGATTACTCAGCATTACAGTCCAGAAAGCCTAAGGTTCCCTGCTCCGCATAAAAGCCTAGACAAAGAACAGGTGGTACCGTGGAGACTTCAAACAAAAACTATCCCTAATCCAGCTGTCCTAAGCCATGCGTACCCGGATAGATTTAAGCCGGAGTGCAGCAAACGCGGCGGCAAAACCCACCGTAGACCACATCTTCTCGGACTGCCCGAGAGATCCCCCACCAATATCGCTGTCTTCCAAGATTTTTAAAGACGCCTTTACAGCTGTCCTCTGCGATGAAGGTTTAGTCGAAGGACCTATAATCTTGGCTTCTGTAAGGGGATGAGGACCTGAGTGGCGGAGCATTGCAGCGAAGAGGACACACTCAAGTTCAAGTCGAGGTGAATCACAAAGTAGGTGCTTAATTTTCTCATCGCATCAGCAGTGCGCGCACGCAGGAAAATCTGCCACTACGACTAAGTGGGAGTAGGCCTTTGTAAACGCTACTCCCAGCCACAGGCGACAAAGCAGCGTCGCAGCAGAAGAGACCGAACGGTGGGTTGAGTTGAAGTAAAGGGTCGATGCGGTGTAAACGGCATACCGAGTTTCCATGGGTATACCATGGTGCTAAAATCTTGTTTCGTCGAAGCACTCGCAGGTGTCTTGCTGCGTCGGTTTTTATTGTCAGTGGCATCCGGACAATGTAGGCACTACCGTGGGCCATCAGCTTCGTCGTTTCCAACAATGTCATAGTCCTGGCAGCCGCTGGAAGATGATGTCAGTATCCTCTCCAACATAGCAATGGAGGTAGACAGTATGATAATGATGATGGTGAATATCAAAAACAGTTGCTCTGGCGGCTGCGTTTTTATGGAGGCAAAACGCTAAGACGCCCGTGTACTGTGTGATGTGAGTGCATGTTAAAGATCCCCAGGTGGTCGAAATTATTCCGGAGCCCTCCATTACGGCACCTCTCTCTTCGTTTCTTCTTTCACTCCCTCCTTTATCCCTTCTCTTACGGTGCGGTTCAGGTGTCCAACGACATATGAGACAGGTACTGCGCCATTTCCTTTCCCCAAAAACCAATTAAGGAAATGCTACGATGTGTACAGTTCATATGAAGGTTGTTACGTGCTTTTTGAGCTATGAAGATAGCTTCTAGGGACTGTAGTGCTAGTGCTGGCGGACATCCGAAAACAGGTGCAGAACATTACTAGTAAATTAGTTAAATATTTTTAATGCATAGCTCTCAGACACAGTGTTGCGATTTGAGAAACTGATAGTTATATAAATATGGGTTACCTTCTGCGCTGTGGTTCAACAAATTTCGGAAAGTGCGCATCCTTAGCGAGCACGAACAATGCCCTCCGCTTTATACGGCGCCTTTTCACGGCGTGAGCTGGTTTGAAGACCTTAAGTTTTCCCAGCAAAGTATTACGTAGTATCAATGTTCGCATTTTGAATTCCGCTGCCTGTATTTCCAGCCTGTATGTAACCGAAGTAATCGTAATCACTGTTAATTATTTTTATTCTTAAGTCCTGTCCTATTGTAAACAAAATTCACTCTACTCTGTCGCCAGCTATCCGAAATTTTATTTGATGAGACTGTTTGCTGTTTTTTTTAACAACGCTTCATTGCTGCTTCGACAAAGCTGGCGCAATGCCTGACGGTGGGAGTGCCATCGCACAGCCTGAGCGCGGCCTATTGTTCTAAGAAAGAGAGAAAAAGAAAGGAATAGAACGAAATAAAGCAAGAAAGAAATGAACTAAGTTTCTGCGGAACAGAATTTGACAGACCGCTCAGCTTAGCAGTACTGCCTGGGCGCTGTCACGAATTCCTGCTAAAATAGCACACACTTTACCTACCTTAAGGTAGTAGGCGTGCGCTGCGACAAGGAGTAAAGAAAGATGTTGCTAAATAACGCCTGTCTTTTACAGCATACACACTTGGCACGGCATTGAACGCAGGAAATCACACTTGATGAAAATTTACGTGACTAAAACTGACCAAGGAACTGGTTGGTTCTTCTAAATTCTAAAGAGTTGTATTACTTTTATGAACTGCCTACTACAAATTTTGCGATTGCTATGAGGCTCCTGACAAATTGTTGAAAAGGTAAGGTAAATACAATGGGTTAAAACATTTTCATATCAATCAGTTCATCCATAACTGCCACCCAGTCCGGCGGCTGGGGTTGACTGCGGAGAACATCTCTCAGGAAAACTGCACTTTCTATAAAGTTTTCTCTCACTGGTCGCACATTTGCGTCGGCGTGCCTGGCCGCCATTCTCGTTTTCCAGATGCTGTGGAGGCCCAGTAGCATAAACATGTCGTAAGGAACCTCCTCACTTTCTATAGGTAGACACCGGATGCCATAAGCAGTTACAGGTAGTTCTTTCTTCAATGTTCTTTGCAAGATGTCCCAGTGGAAAACCGGGTCCCAGCAGTCGATAAACACATGTTCGATGGTCTCGGGTTTTTTGCAGAGTATGCAGTCGGTGGTCCAGAGCACAAAAATGCCTTTATCGTTTAGCCATGTTTTCACCGGAAGGGTACCAGTATGAAGTTTAAAGAAAAAGGATTTGACAGTCGGTCTTACCGGCATCTTCTTAACTCGCTTTAGCACATTTTTGCCTGAGCCTCCGCAGTAAAAGGAACGGTATAAGGGAGCAGGTATAAATATATCTAGCAAATGTTTGTACAGTTTTTTCCTGGGTACGGCACAGATACTGTGTGTGTGGCTAGAGATTTTTATTTCTGCGTATGTATTGTTCACGGGCAATAAAGAAAAAAAAAGGTAAGGTAAATACTTCAAATTACTTTAGGCGCATTATGGCTAACAAGTCTCAGCTGTTTCCCCGATATCCGGCAATGCTGGTAAGAAAACAGCGCAGGGCCCGTACCTGTATCTCAAAAAGCTCATTAAAACATTCTGCTTCACCGTCACGTAATAATCGCGTTCACTTAATAACCGCTTCCTGCTACCGTCCACGGTGGCTCAGTGGTTATGGCGCTCGGCTGCTGACCCGAAAGACGCGGGTTCGGTACCGGCCGTGGTGGTCGAATTTTGATGGAGGCGAAATTCAAGAGGCCCGTGTACTGTGCGATGTCAGTGCACATAAGAACCCGAGGCGGTCGAAATTTCCGGAGCTCTTCACCACGGCTTCCCTCATATCCTACGTCGCTTTGGGACGTTAAACAGCCATAAACCAAACCGCTTCCGCTACTTTCGTCGGTGACAATATTTTTGTGTTGCACGAAAAAACGCGTAAAAAACACCCGTTGCGTGTTTTTCTCGCATTAGCCAACGTGAGAATCGCCATACACGTTTCTTTTCTACTTTATTTTCAGGCGCACTGCTGGAACGAAGCCCACGGCTGTGACTTCGTGGGCACCCTGCCAGCCGTTCTCCGTCACTACGAGGACGAATGCAGCTTCCACGCAGTGCCGTGTCCGCGGTGCGGCCAGAAGGTCCTGAGTACTTGCCTACCGACACACTGCTTGGGTGGATGTCTTGATGCTCCGCCTTCCTCAGCAGCGCAGAGAGAACCACAGCGAGATGGCGCTCGTGGCTTCAGTGAGGAGCTGAGCGAAATCAAGGCGATCTTGAGGGACCAGGAGCAACTGCCTGCTCTTCAGACTCAGGTCAATGAGCTCACGGAACGCACCAGAGGACATGAAGCGAGGCTGCAGGAGATTACCGCCGCGCTCTCGGGTAATCTGGAGACGCTGAACGCCGAGCTGACGCGCGTTCTCGGCAAGTTCTCGGCGGCCTTCGACGAAGTGCTGTGTACGGAGCAACGGGTGCGCGCCTCCTCAGTGCCAGAGGCTTCCGGGGAGGGAGAAAGGGGAGCTTCTGGCGAGGCGGGGCCCAGCGAAACGGTGGCGTGGCGACGGGAGAAGAAGCACATCCTTCGGAAGTTGGACCTCATGATCAGCGGCGCACTGGGCTGCCTGGAGGACATACGTCAGTGCGCAGTGGTGCGCATGGCTCACCCAACCGAGTCGATGCGCATTCCTTCAGCGAGGATGGAACAGATGATTGAACGTCGTGCCGATCCGTACCCGCTAGACAAGACGGAGAACAAGGGATTGCACTATCTTTTGACTGTGATGAATGCCGACTCTTTAACGGAGCACTGGGCGTTCGAGGGTAGCGGCAGCAGTCCGTTTACGGTTGTCACGGCCTGGCACGGTCTACACACGTACTTTGCAGTGCGCGTCGGTGTTTCCAAGGAGAGGGCTGACCGTTTGGAGGTGACTTTCACCTGGAACCGGACGTGCGAAACCCACTGTTCTCTGCCAAAAGTCGTTCGAGTCAAGATGGGGTCGCCTAAATCAGCCGAATCACATCTCTTGAAGGAGAACCAAGCTGGATTAACTCCAGTTGCTTGCGAACACCGGCAGATGTTTTACGTCGACCCCGAATGGACCTCATGGTGGAACTACGTAGGCGACGGGAACCTGCTGTTCGAGATCGAAGTAGACCGTTAATTTCTGGTTTTTAAACCACGCAGCATCCAACCCACCTGTTCTGGAAACTTATGTAAACATTTTCGCATTTTTGTACCTTTGTTTCGTCGTTATCTTTTTTCATTAACTGAAATTATGTTCAGATGTATTCGTGCTTTCAGGTGAAAAGCTACTTCCACTAAAAAATGTTGGACGATATATTCCCTAAGGAAAAGAAATCACTGCCTTCACTTCGGGTGTACCAGTTCATTGAATTTAATTTCTTTTTGCTTTTTTCACAGTATCACGTTTCAAACCTGTATGCTGGGACATTCAGTACGGTTGTGCTATTTCGCGTGTGAGCAGAATGCTGATTCGTTTAGGATTATAGACATCTGCACCTTGGGGCACAGTTATTTGACATGCGCGGGAGCACTGGGCTAGCAGGGTTTAGGCGTGTATTTTGCCTCCAAGCACTCTTACACTACTATGCTGGTGGAAATATGTTGCACAGGATGGGGGCGCAGCCCCCTAGTTTGCACTCTGGCGCCCTACCCGTTCAGGGAGGGGTGCAAAGCATAGAGAAAACGGTAGTATACTATCACTTTCAATATCATTATAATGATCTTGCGCTGGTATCGCGTGTTCGCTGGAAAGTAGCTGTACTTTATTAATCGACCTCTCTCAGCCGATCTCTGATTAACTTTATCAAAGCACCTCTCTGCTCAACGCTTGCGCGCGCTGCAGGCGGCAGCCCCATAAGCCACAATGCAGCAGCGAGTGTTGCCCCGCAGCAGTGCGAGGCTCCGTGCGAGCAAGGCTGCCTAGTTTGCTCATTTTTAATGTGTGTCACGCGTTCTCTTACCCTGTTCCCTTCAATTATCTTTGCCCGCCGTCGAGCATTTCTAAGTGGCTAGTGCGCCTGGCTGCTCAGACGGAGGACTCAGGTTCAGTCCCGCCAGTGCTTTCGACCATTCGATCGAAGCGGAACGCACAAGGTTCCTTTGTGCGCACTTTAAGTTTAAACACCAGGAGGCTTAAATTAATCTGGAGCACTCCATTGCGGCGTCATTCATAGCACAAATGTCGCTTCGGGACGTTAAACCCCACAATTTCCGATGCTTTCTTCCTTTATTTCAAGTTCTTGGCTCCGTGCGGAATGTTATCATGATTACGATATTTAATTACTGAAGCACTCCAAGCAGATCCTGTGGTTCTCTTTCTTATATTTTTGTTTTTCGAATTTGAATAAAGGCTGCATGGCGTCTCAAAAGCAGCGAAAAGGGGCTAGTCGGTTTTCATACCTAAATGCCTCAATTCGCTACGCTGGTTAAACCTGCAACAGGGGCGAAAATATCTTTTTTTTTTTTTTGGGGGGGGGGGTGTCTCTTGCAGTGCGGTTTCGTTAGCAGACTGCATTAGGCCCTCATTCACCTAGTATCGTAAGTCATGATTTGGCGTTTTTGTGTGCGTTTGTGTGCCCGGGGGATGAGGGAGCGTTTTGAAGCCTCTGTTTGACAAGCAAGGTAGGTTCACATTCTCCTACCTGATAAAACTGCGATGAAGGACGCACCCCGGTAAAACTGCCTTCACGCGTGCATACTAAATTTCATTGTCACCCTCTACACGACGCCACGTAGCAGTTGTCCGTGGCGGTGCCTGGTAGTAACCTGTAGCAGGAGATGGGTTACCTGTTTTACGGCTTTACCGGTTTGACTGTAACCAATCTTGTGCGGTAACGCGGCGTAACTTAAAGGGACACTGAGGAGAAATTGAAGTTGGCTTGTATCGATAGAATAGCAGCTCCTGATCACAAAAACGCTACTCTTACTGAAAACAAATCTCTTGTAATGTAGAAAATAGCAAGAAGCAAAATACAGGTGTCGCCGCCACAGGCCAATCTCGCAAGTACAAGCGTGATGACTTCCTAGGACAAGAGGCGCCACCTTGAAGGAATTTTCCTTGCTTCATGGAAATCCACGAATCTCTGAGGCTGGCAAAGGAAGGTTGCGCACCGCACCGCTAGCCGTCAGAAATCACGGAGCCTGCGTTTACGTCACGTATCACGTCACTCCGTTCTGAGACGTCATAAGAGTTGCCGTGGTGTCATAAGAGTTTTCTTAGTTTGAATCAGAGCGGCGGAAAAAACTTTTTCATCTTCTAATCCAAATTTCTTTGAAATAAATGCATCTTTCGCGCCCGGACAAGCGGCACCAAAGCCATGAAATGCCGAACTATTAGATTTTGCTAACAAAAAAAAAATGATAGAGTTCTCCTCAGTGTCCCTTTAAGAACCGGAAGCGGGCAGAGTGGGTGAGCGAACAAACGGTTAATGGCATGCTAGTCGAAATAAAAGAATGGGTTTGGGCAGCGCATGTAATGCGACGGACAACATAACTGCTGCTCCTTATCGGTAACGGAGTGGATTCCAAAAGAAGGCAATCATAGCAGGTGGCAGCAGAAAGTTAGGTGGGCGGATGATATTAAAAAGTTTGCGGGGATACGGTAGCCAAATCTGGCAAAGGACAGCTTTAATTCGAGAGACATGGAAGAGGCCTTTGCTATACAGGGGGCGTGCTCAGGCTGATGATAATGACGTGCTCGACACTTTGTTTGGAGCATCATAACCGTTGTCGCATTTTGCGCCATAAAACTCAATATAAACAAACAACAGGTGCTTTCGATTCCTACGCCAATAGCTGCGTTTCGATGGGGGCGAAGCAGGAAAGCGCCCTTTGATTTTCCCCTTATGCCTTGTAAAGTAAAAACAATGTGTTGCTGCTGCATTTATTAAATCGAAAGCACTACTACGCCAGTTAGCATCTTTTTCGTATCGTCGCGCCGTGTGTCGTATGCCGTATCTCGGCGCCGCAGTCGCGCTCTAGTAGATGGCGCCGCCGTCGACACCGCTGCCGTCGCCGGTCGCTCCACCAGATGTGCGCCGCTCGGGTAGAGGGAGAGAAGGTGTCGCCTCGAGGGGGTATATATATATATATATATATATATATATATATATATATATATATATATATGCATGCGCTTCGCCTCAGTGCATTGTAGTCGTTATGGAGAGCTCGAAAGAGACGCAACGACAGAACGGAGCGAGGAAGGGACAATGCGCTCGAGACGCCAGAACGCGCCGCACGACTCGAGAAGCGTCGTAACGGAGATGCGGCTAGAAGAAGACCTGCCACGTCCCGGAGTGACTCTCCAACTGCGGAAGAGGCCGGTTTGAATTTTCGAGAGCGTCGGAATTAGGCGCTTCGTAGACGACGTGCCGAGGAAACGAAGCTTTCGCAATTCAACTAAGGTTAACCAGAGCTAAACCCCAGCCAATTTCTATATCGATCAGCAGCTTAATAGCAGTTAAAAGACGATCATTCAAGAAAACGTGTCATGAGAAAAGACGAATGAGAATTTATAATTTTAATTTGATATTGAGGTTCGCATAACGAGCCACTTTGTGATGAAACTCGCAATAATCGGTGTAGCCCACCGCATTACCACATGCCGGCAAAATAACGCTCATTTTTTAGGATTTGTTTTTCAGAACGTTCATCATGCTTTAATGTAGCTCCGACTCTCATGAGTGTTCCCTTTGATGAGAAGCAACGCTCTTTTAGCTTTCGTGAATAGATGGCGCCACACTGTTTGGAATTTCTTGGATGGAGCGGCAGCCTCGGCCTACTAAACTTTCGCTAACGATCATAAATTACTGTGTCGTAACAGCTTTGAGTGTCTAACCTAAACCGGACGCTGCTCTATACTAAAATTATCTTATTACTGTCTTGCGGGTGAGATTTATAGTAGTTTTTGGTACAGCACTTCTCCCGAAGTGCAGCCATTGCGCTCGCTTACGAATTCATACATTAGGATAAAACTGGGAAAAAGGGGCGTTTTGACTGAGTTAAAAATTTTTGGCCAAAACTTCTCTACAGTGTTTTAACAATATGTTTGAGCAATCCAGCTCCTCAGAGAGAAACATTTGTTTTGAAAAAAATGTGGGTAACTGATATTCATTCTTCTGTCCCCTTAACTGAAAGCAGCCTACCGTATTCCCATCAACCGCAGCTCCTGAAGGCACGATTAGTTGCAATTAACCGCGCCTCTTTCAGACTCTCCCGTGGTGTTTACATCGTGTGCCCCTTTTGTCACTTTAGAGCCCCTCATTGGTTGCCCAGCGGAGAAGCAGGGGTGTCGTGTAAATTTATGCAACAGGTGCTGTTGCGGACTCGTCTAATGACGCAAAATGCTCCCGTGTGCTGTGCGATGTCAGTACAAGTTAAAGGTTCTCTATATTCATGACTTCATACTCAGTCATTTGCTCTACACTGTACCATACCTCCAAATCCGACAAGAAGAAATCGCCACCCTAGATGCCATGCTCCGTAAAGCTTACAAGGTGGCCCTAACACCCAAACCACCGAACGTCTATAGCTTGGGCTCCACAGCACTACACATGAACTCATGGAGGCCCACAGACAAGCACAATACACTCTCCTAGCTCAGTCTTTTACAGGACGTCGCATACTTTACAGCCTGCATATTGGAATACCAGCAGCTGACCCAACATTAATACCAGCCCCCGCCCCATAAACACACAGCTTTTAGTAAAATCTTTCCTTCGGAACATGGTTAACTAACCCATAAACACACAGCTTTTAGTAAAATCTTTCCTTCGGAACATGGTTAACCCTAGCTGAATAATAATAATAAAAATAATAATTATTATTATTATTATTATTATTCAACTAGGGTTAACCATGTTCCGAAGGAAAGATTTTACTAAAAGCTGTGTGTTTATGGGGCGGGACCTAGTATTAATGTAGGGTCGGCTGCTGGTATTAACCCTAGTTGAATTGCGAAAGCTTCGTTTTCTCGGCATGTTGTCTACGCAACGTCTCATTCCGATGCTCTCAAGAACTCAATCTGCTCTCTTCCGCAGTTGAAGAGTCACTCCGGGACGTGGCATGACTTTTTCTAGCCGCATCTTGGTTACGACGCTTCTCGAGTCGTGCGGCGCGTTCTGGCGTCTCTAGAGCGCGATGTCTCTTCCTCGCTTCGTTCTATCGTTATTGCGTCTCTTTCGCGCTCTCCATAACGACTACAATACACTGAGGCGAAGCGCATATATATATATATATATTGTCACGTAGTGGTGACGACAGTCGAAGCAGCGATGAAGACGGACGAAAGGGTCTTCTAAAAAAACTGTTTATTGGGCTGACTTGCACCCAAAATGGACTGAATCACTCGGCGGCGGCGAAGCGACAAGCGTGCTCGGCGGTCGTCGAACAGAATGCCGGCCGCTGTCGGCCGTGCTCAATTTAAAGCTGATAGCGAACTTTCGAGATAAAGAGCGCAAAGTTACTAGAACATTCCGGAACAACGTAGAATCAGCTCTGCCTGGCTGCGATCAATCGAGATAAATCTAATCGCGTCTTGCGTCGCAAACAAAGCGATGAAGTGATGTGGCGGCAGATTTGAAAAACGAACAAACACTGCAAATATTTGCGGCATTACTCCCCTCTCAAAGAAACATCGACCCGATGCATTAAAACAAATAATGCGACTAGTAAGGAAAAAAAACGGATCTTGCGAAAATAGAGCATGGAAATGCAGCGGCCTTTAGCGCGCATAACACGGCTTCAGACGGACTACATGGACAACTGCTGGTCGTACGCGGCGTCGCTGGGATGCAGTCATTGCGTCAGGGATGACTTCATAATCCAGTTCACCCAGCCGACGAAGAACCTTGTACGGGCCGAAATAGCGGCGCAAAAGCTTTTCACTCAATCCACGGCGGCGAATGGGCGTCCACACCCAGACTTGGTCTCCTGGCTTGTATTCCGCGTTGCGTCTTCGTAGGTTGTAGCGTCTGGCGTCGGACCGCTGCTGATCTTTGATCCGTAATCGGGCAAGCCTTCGAGCTTCTTCTGCGCGTTGAAGGTAGGCTGCAACGTCGACGTTCTCTTCTTCTGTAACGTTGGGCAGCATGGCGTCTAGCGTGGTCGTGGCCTCCCTGCCATGGACGAGCCTAAAAGGCGTCATCTGGGTGGTCTGCACTGCGGTGTTGTAGGCGAAGACTGCGTAAGGCAGGATGACATCCCAGGTATTGTGTTCGGCATCGACATACTGTTGTAACGGCGGGTGCCGCTCAAGTACACGAACTGCTAGCAACCAAAACCATCCCGTTTATTGCCACATACAGTCATATATATACACATAGCGACACTGGTGCCCCTGGCGGCAGGTGATCCCCAAACCGAAACCTAAACCACATATACAACATATTCCCTTACTTATAAAAAAAAACAGCTACATGGGTTAGTGATTTAGTAGTGGTACTACGTTAGTGCTCTTTTACAGAATTATATTCACAGTAACAACAATGTGCTTGTCTTATGCACTTAATACAAAAATATAAAACAAAAAGAGGAAAACAAGATACAACTCCATTTATGTCCATATTTCACAACGTCAGCAAACCCAACACTCGTGCAGATTGTGACACGTTAATGTTGACTGAAAAACGTGTCCTTCTGTACTTAGTGTCCATAGCGGTCTGGAGGTCGTCTATTCCTTGATGGCTGTACCCTACGCTGAGGCCCCGATGCTTCTGAGAAACCACTGGCGGCAGGCGAAGTCTCTTCCGGCTCACAGCCGGTCACTGGCGACATAGGCGGCTGCTTCGCAGCAGCCACAGCTGAAGTTCCGGTTGGCGCTTCTGAAACGGGTCTCTCCATGGTAGGCGGTGAGCTGCTTTCCCTAGCGGTGTCATTTGTATCACTCCTTTCCCCCCACCCACAGATAGATGCAGAAGCTCGTGGCATCCTTGACAACTTTGAAGCGTTCCACGTTTTTCCATCATCAAGTTGGAAGGACGATTGCCCCTGCTTTCTTATCACTTGGGCGGCTAAAAGCCAGGTCACCTTTAAAAGCAGTTTGTCTGCGTACTCGTACAAGGTCACCAACATTCACTTTGGTTTCCCTTGCGGCCCTGCGAGCGTCTGGGTATAGTTTACTGGATTGCTGCTTTTGCTTCACCCGCTCGCGTAGGCGGTGGAGCTCTGAAGTAGGGTCGGTTGCAAATATTGCTGACGGATACCCAACGACATCGAGCCGAGTCCTTGGTAGACGTCCATGCAGGAGAAGTGCTGGAGCAACTGCAGTTGTGGCATGCAGCGTACAACGGTAAATGCCCAAGTACTCTGTTACCGTTTGGCGTAAGGGACGCTGCTCGAGTGTAGCCACTTGAACAAAGCTTTTAAAAACTCTGTTGAACCGTTCTACCTGTCCGTTTGCTTGCGGGTAGTATACGGACGAATGCCACAAGCGGATGCCGCGATCCTGCAGAAAAGCTTGGAACTCTCGAGATGAAAACTGTGGCCCGTTATCGCAAACAACTTCCTCTGGGTAACCTTCACGTGCGAACACTGACACCAAGAAGCCTGTTACTGTGCGTGTTGTGGCTTGGTTGCAAAAGTATACTTCGGGCCACTTAGAAAAGTAGTCGACTAGCGTGATCTCATATCGACAATCGTGTGGTGCTCTCTCAAATGTGCCAACAATGTCCATGCCAAGCTTTAGCCACGGTTCCTTTGGTAAGGGGACCGGGTTCAATGGTGCAGCCATAACCTTCGTGCTCTTGTACGCTGCCTGGCATATACTACACGTTTGAATAGCTAGCTCGACTTGCCTGTCCATGGCTGGCCACCAAAATTTTTCTCGCAGACGTGCTTTCGTTCGTACAATTCCAGGGTGAGCTTCATGAGCAGCGGTAATTATCCGCGCTGTAAGTCATGCGGGAACCACAAGACGTTCGCCACGCAAAATCAAATTGTCCACCACTGACAGTTCATCGCGAAGTTTGAGGAAAGGTTGAAGCTCACCCGGCAGAGATTTTTGCGCAGGCCAGGACGATTCAATGTAGGCCTTGATTCGTTGCAGTGTGCTGTCTTCCGACTGGGCCTGTTCAAATTCTTCCCTGGTAATGCAAGAAGATATAAGGGCAACTGATACAGTTTCATCTGGTAAAGTCTCTTCTTCCTGAGGAGGTGACGCAGGGAGGCGAGAGAGCGCATCTGCTACTCGATTTTGCGAACCCTTCCGGTACTTTACTGTATAGTTGTACTGCAGTAGGCGCTCCGCCCACCGTGCTATCCGCAAAGGACGCCTTCCTGGCCCTTGAGTAGACAGCAATGCGACCAAGGCTTAATGGTCAGTAAGCAACGTGAAATGGCGTCCCCACAAGTAAACATGCCACTTCTCGCACGCCCAAACACACGCAAGCGCTTCGCGTTCTCGTACTGAGTATCTCCTTTCTGCAGATGAAAGCGCTCGAGAAGCAAAGGCGACAGTGTGTAGTTTCTCTCCCTCCACCAGTTGGAG
Organism: Amblyomma americanum; assembly: GCF_052857255.1. Classification (NCBI taxonomy): domain Eukaryota; kingdom Metazoa; phylum Arthropoda; class Arachnida; order Ixodida; family Ixodidae; genus Amblyomma; species Amblyomma americanum. The sequence goes on from NC_135506.1 coordinate 89,205,578, forward strand.
AACCGCTCCAAGCCCACAGTCTGAAGCGTCAGTGGAAACAACAAATGGAAGAGATGCATCGAACATCCGCAGGACTATGTTGGACGCAAGTGCCTCTTTGGTCTTTCGAAAACTGGAGTCTACCTCGCCAGACCAAACAAATGGTTGCCCCTTTCGAAGCAGAACGCGCATCGGTTCAACCATATCGGCAAAGTTGGAAACGAACCTAGAGTAGTATTCGACCAGTCCCAGGAACGATCGAAGGCTGGCTGTATTGGTGGGTGCCGGTGTATCCTTGATGGAAGCAACCTTTTCCTCCAGCGGAACAATACCACTTACTGTGATCCTGTGACCCAAAAATGAAAGTTCCTGCGTATCGAAGATACATTTGCTATTCAGTTTGAGTCCTGCCTCTTTAATGCGTTGAAGTACTGCTGCAAGGTTATCTATGTGCTCCTGCCGGCCCCGCCCGAAGACTATAATGTCATCTATATAGAAGAGCACGCCCTTACATCCTTGCAGGACTTTGGACGTCATACTCTGAAATTCAGAAGGCGCGGAAGCCAGTCCGAAGCACACTCGTTTAAAACGAAAGAGGCCTTCGTGAGTTATAAATGTGGTCAAATCGCGACTCACAGGATGAAGCATGACCTGGTGGTAAGCTGATGCGAGGTCTAGCTTAGAAAAATTTGTAGCCCCTACTAAACTATGCAATAGCTCTTCTGTATGAGGAAGGGGAAAGCTGTCTATTACGACAGCTTTGTTTGCTTGTCGAAGGTCTACACAGAGGCGAATACCTCCCTCTTTCTTCTTAACGACCACAATGGGTGACACCCATTCAGATGCCTCCACCCTCTCTATCACGTCCAGATTTTCCAACCGATGGAGCTCTTCCGAGACCAATGGTCGTAGCGAGAGCGGAAGGCGCCGAAGTTTGGATTGCACTGGCTGCACCGTGGATCGCGTTTTGACGTGATGCACAAAACCTTTCGCGAGGCAGAGGCGTGGATCGAAAAGAGATCCAAACTCGCCAACTAATTCCTTTGGGAGGTTAATATCCTGCACGGCTTTCGTCGGGTCAGGGCGCTGTTCCCTTCGAGAATTAGAAGTTAGCGCCGTTTCAAGGCATTGCAGAGATGACCCATCAATCTGTAGACCGAGGGCCTTGATGGCATCGATACCCAAGAGTGAGGTGCCTTGTTCTACGACGTAGAAAAGAAGGCTTGTTGTGCTAGCTTTGTACGTAACGTCAGCGCAGAAACAGCCACGAACCGGAATTGGCTGTTTTGAATAGTCCAGTAACCGAACAGTCGGGGCAAAAAGGACTTTGCCTTCAAAATACTGCTTAAAAAGATCGTGTGCAACAATGGAAACTGACGACCCAGAATATACAAGGAAAGTTATGTCCGCACGGTCAATCGAAACTGTGACGTAAACAGCGGAGCGAGCGGCCGTCGTCACAGCCAGAATGCTCAGAACTTCCTCGCTAGGAGAGCCTTGGCTGTCTACCTCACGCACCGGAGCGGAGCCTCGTTTCTGGCAAACAGAGCGGAAGTGACCCATGACACCGCAATGGTGACAACGCTTGCTTTTGGCTGGACAGCGAACTGATGCTGCATTGTGCCGAGATGAACCGCAGCGATAACAACGAGACTGGCGGTTGTGCGACCACTTCGAGCTCTCGTCGGATTATGGTGTACGCGTAGGCGTATTTCCACGAGTATTTATGCGTCGAACATCTACAGAAGGAAATTCTTGCAGATCATTGTACGCCTGCTCAAACTGCCTTGCCAGTAGTACTGCTCTAGCGAACGAGAGAGACGATCCTTCAAGCAGAAGACGCTCGCGCAAGCTCCGAGTCGAAATACCAGCAACGAACTGGACACGCAGCGAATCTTCTTCGGTCAGAAAAGAGCATGTAGCAGAAAGCTCCCGCAATGCAGTGATGTACTCATTCACTGATTCACCAGCTTGCTGAACTCGCCTACTGAAATGATGCCGTTCGGCAACAACATTGCTTGTAGCCGAAAAATGAGCATGCAGAGCGGCGACTGCGATATCGTACGACGATACTTCAGGCCTTGTGTCGCCTGTGCCCTTGCTATCTTCCGACGTTTTCTCAGTAGCAGTTTGCTCACCGAGCTTGACGTTGTCCAACGATGGAAGTGGTAATGTGTAAAATATGCGCTGACCTTCCACGCCGAGGCTGTAAAGAAGTAGTGCTTTGCGACGATCCGGCGTGCAGTCAGAGGCCCCCGAAGCAAGCACGTAGTTCTCGAAGATGCGGAACCATTGCGGCCACGCAACAGCAGGTCGACCAGACACAGGCAGGAACGGGGGCGGCGGCGCGAGTCCAGAAATGCTCATGGCGCCGGAAAGCAAGCGGCGAAAGTCACGCACCCCGAAATGATCCCGTCCTTGTCGCCAATGTTGTAGCGGCGGGTGCCGCTCAAGTACACAAACTGCTAGCAACCAAAACCATCCCGTTTATTGCCACATACAGTCATATATATACACATAGCGACACTGGTACCTCTGGCTGCAGGTGATCCCCAAACCGAAACCACATATACAACACATACATAGCGAGCATATCGGCGATGGTTTTGTTCAGGCGCTCGGTCAGTCCGTTGGTCTGCGGATGGTATGCAGTTGTCCTCCGGTGGGTGGTTTGGCTGTAACGCAGGATGGCTTGCGTTAGTTCCGCCGTGAATGCTGTTCCTCTGTCCGTGATGAGCACATCGGGGGCGCCGTGTCGAAGAAGAATGCACTCCACGAAAAATTTGGCGACTTCTGCTGCTGTTCCGTTCGGTAGGGCTTTCGCCTCGGCGTAGCGGGTCAGGTAGTCGGTCGCTATGATGATCCGCTTATTTCCAGATGCTGACGTTGGAAAATGGCCAAGCAAGTCCATGCCAATCTGCTGAAAGGGCCTTGAGGGAGGTTCAATGGGGCTCAGAAATCCTGCTAGTCGTGTGGGAGGAGTCTTTCGTCGCTGACAATCTCGGAAGGTTTTCACATAGTGTGCGACATCGGCAGACAGTCGAGGCCAGTAATACTTGTCTTGAATGCGGCGGAGGGTGCGAGTAAACACGAGATGTTCAGCTGTCGGCTCGTCGTGCGAAGCTGGTAGAACTTCTTCGCGGAGACAAGTAGGTACAACAAGGAGGTAGGCTGTTTTGTTCGCTGTAAAGTTCTTCACAAGGACCTCATTCTGCACACAGAAGGAAGACAGTCCTCGCTTGAATGAAGCGGGGAATGAAGAAACCTTGCCTTCCAGGTACTCGATGAGGCTTCTTAGGTCGGGGTCCGAGCGTTGCTGCTGAGCAAAAGAGCTGGGGCTGATGGGTCCCAGGAAGGCGTCCTCATCGTCTTCCGGCGGCGGTGCATCTACAGGGGCTCGTGAGAGGCAATCGGCGTCAGAGTGCTTGCGTCCGGACTTGTAAATGACGTTGACGTCAAACTCCTGGAGACGCAGACCCCATCGAGCGAGTCGGCCAGCGAGTCGGCGCGTGGTGGTCGCTGAGCACCTTGAACGGCCGTCCGTAGAGGTAGGGGCGGAATTTTGACGTAGCCCAGATGATGGCAAGGCACTCCTTCTCAGTTGTCGAATAGTTAGCCTCGGCCTTGGAAAGGGAACGGCTAGCGTATGCGATGACTTTCTCCAGCCTTTCGCTTTTTTGAACGAGGACGGCGCCTAGTCCCACACTGCTTGCGTCGGTATGAACTTCAGTATCGGCGTTTTCATCAAAATGCGCAAGGATCGGTGGGGACTGTAATCGACGCTGAAGTTCCTTGAAGGCTTCTGCTTGTGGCGCTTCCCATTTAAACGGCACGTCTGCCTTCGTCAGTTGGGTCAGGGGCTCGGCGATGCGCGAAAAGTTTTTCACAAATCGTCGGTAGTATGCGCACAGTCCGAGAAATCTGCGCACTGCTTTCTTATCGGCCGGCGGTGGAAACTGTTCAATAGCAGCTGTTTTCTGCGGGTCTGGGCGTACTCATTCCTTGCTAACGATGTGGCCTAGAAACAGCAGCTCTTCGTAAGCAAAGTGGCATTTCTCTGCTTTCAAGGTTAGGCCAGACGACTTAATTGCGTCTAGTACTGTTCGAAGTCTTTTGAGGTGCTCTTCAAAGTTCGAGGCGAAGACAACGACGTCATCTAAATATACCAGACAAATTTGCCACTTCAGGCCTGCCAGCAGTGTATCCATTACTCGCTGAAACGTCGCTGGTGCGGAACAGAGACCAAATGGCATCACCATGAACTCAAACAGCCCATCCGGAGTGATGAATGCGGTCTTCTCGCGATCTCTTTCGTCGACCTCAATTTGCCAGTAGCCGCTCTTGAAGTCCATCGATGAGAAATATTTGGCGTTGCAGAGGCGGTCCAGTGTGTCGTCGATGCGGGGGAGGGGGTAGACGTCCTTCTTTGTTATGTTGTTCAAGCGGCGGTAATCCACGCAGAATCGAAGTGCGCCGTCTTTCTCACTAGAACAACCGGTGCCATCCATCGGCTGTTTGAAGGCTGGATGACGTCGTCACGAAGCTTTTCTTCGACTTGGTCCCGAATGGCTTGTCGTTCTCGCGGTGACACACGGTAGGGGCTTTGACGGAGAGGTCGGACGTGTTGATCCGTTATAATGCGATGCTTGGCAATTGGCGTCTGTCGCATCTTCGGCGATGTCGAAAAACACTCACTGTAGCTTTGAAGCAGATTGCGGATCAAATATTGTCTGTTCCAGTGCAGGGATGGGTTGATGTCGAAAGTGGGCGAGTTCTCTTGGTCAGGCGAATCTTCTGCGGAGGGGTCGGAGAGGGCGAAGGAGTCTCGTACGTCGGATATTTCGTAGAAGAAAGCAATCGTCGTTCCTCTGTTAACGTGCCGGTTTTCTTCGCATAAGTTAGTCAGCAGTACTTCGGCCTAGCCATTGCGCAAATGTGCGATGCCTCTTGCGATGCTGATTCCTCGGTCTAGGAACAACTGCATGTTGCCCTCGATGATGGCTTCAGCGTTAATGGCTTTCGTGGCGCCTACGGTCACGATAACGCTTGATCGGGGTGGGACGCTCACTTCTTCCCCCAGGACACTAAGGGCAACGTGATTTTCCCGAGTTTTCATCGAAGCGATGGCTTCGTCCGTCGAAAGCGTGATCAGCTTGGATCGCAGGTCGGTGATCGCCTGATGCTCATTAAGGAAATCCAAACCCAAGATCACTTCGCGGGAGCATTGCGGTATAACAACAAAGGTCGCAGGATAGGTATGTCCTTTGACAGTCACTCGCGCTGTGCATCGTCCTGATGGCGTAATGAGATGGCCCCCTGCGGTGCGAATTAGTGGGCCGTCCCAAGCCGTTGTTACTTTTCTCAGCTGCGCAGCGATTGTTCCATTCATCACCGAGTAATCGGCTCCAGTGTCGACTAGAGCGGTAACTTTCCGGCCATCGATAGTCACTTCTAAGTCAGAGGTCCTGGCTCTTGCATTGCACGTTGCTCTCGGCGTTGGCTCACGGCTTCGTCGCGTATGCGAGTCGCGGGTGGGGCGTGTGGTCGAAGCTGTTCTGGGTGGCGGCGTCGTTTTCAAGGCAGCCTGCGTCGTGGTCGGGGTTCTCATTGTGTGCGGTGTTACGTTTCGCCTACGACGCGCGGTATAGCCGGCGCGGATGCAACGGACGCCGCGGCTTCGTTCAAAGTGGCGGTCATTTGGACCCGTTCATCGCTGCCGTAACGCCTCCCTTCAAGCGCGTCCAGGCAGGTCTCAATGCCACGTGTCGTCGTGTGTGCGTGTGTGTGTGTGCATGTTGGTGCCCACGCTTGTCAAAGCGCGGCAGCCGGGGAGAGGAGCTCCCCAACTGGGAGGCGAGGAGGTCTGACCGGCGCCGGCCCGGCGGACGCGCACGTCACGTCTGAACATGTCTGAGCGTCGCCGTATCGGGCGCCTCATCCCAAGCCGTTCCTTCTTGCCCTCGACTCCGAGGGTATAAAAAGCCGCTGCCCCGGACGCCAAAGAGACTTCGATTTCTTCCTTCGAGTAACGTGGTCGCCCTGACCGGCTGCTCTTTTGCGATGCCAGAATAAACAAGTTGTTCTGTTGCCAGTCGACTCATCCTTTGCCGGGACCTTCGGATGTTTCCAGCTTTGCCCCAGGCCGCCAGGCCAACGCTACCCTTGGGGCTTGCAACCCTTTGGCAACAACTGGTTGCCAGCGGTGAGATCCCGACAACGGAGGCCAGCAGCGAAGATATGCGGTCAACTGTATGCTGAGCGTCACAACGACCATCCGGGAGCAGTGCAACGAGCCCTGTGTGATGACTGGTTGCCTGCAGCGGAACGACTGCGCTGAATTCTTGGCTGCGAGGTTTGGTGAGTGCGGGACTTTCTTCTTCTGAGTTTTGCCAGGCTTTTGTTAGTGTCAGAAACAGAGCTGGTAATTGTGTTGTCGTTGCTGCCGGGTTAGTTTACGGCAAGACAATAGTAGGCAGTAGAGAAAGCAGCATTCGGAGCAGCCATGGATTTGAAGTCGTTGCGCAAACCGAAATTGCTGGAGCTTGCAAGAGAGTTGGGTCTGGATGTCTCAGACAAACTCAGAAAACCAGAACTGCTAAGGGCTATTCTTGAGTTGGAGGCTGAGGATGACGAGCTGTCGGAATGCCTTGAGACCATTGAGGAGAGGGAGCAAAAAGAGGAGCGCGAACGTAAAGAGCAAAAAGAGAAAGACGAGCGCGAACATAAAGAACAAAAAGATAAAGAGAAAGAAGAGCGCGACCGTCAACACGCTTTGGAAATGAAGCGTCTCGAGGCAGAGATGGAACGCGCTCGTAATGGAAGTCAGGCACACGGTGCAGGAGAACGGGTATCGTTCAAAATGACTGACCTGATGCGGCCGTTTAAGCTTGGAGAGGACATTGGTTTGTTCCTGGTTAACTTTGAGCGAACGTGCGAGAAGCAGGGGTTCTCTCGGGAAACGTGGCCCCAGCGCTTGCTCACTTTGTTACCCGGCGAGGCGGCCGACGTAGTCGCTCGCTTGAAGAGAGAGGAGGCAGAGGATTTCGACCAAGTGAAATCGAGTCTGCTAAAAAAGTACAGGCTGTCAGCGGAGGCGTTCCGTCGGAAGTTTCGGGAAAATGAAAAAGGCAGAAGTGAGTCATATACAGAGTTTGCCTACAGGCTTATGTCAAACCTGCAGGAGTGGCTCAAAGAAGAGGAAGCGTTTGGTGACCACGAAAAAATTCTGCAGTGTTTCGGGCTAGAAAAGTTTTATAGTCGGTTACCTGAGAACGTGCGGTACTGGGTCTTGGATAGGCCAGACGTTAGTACAGTGGCTAAAGCCGCCGAGCTAGCCGAGGAGTTTGTGACGCGTCGGGCTCGCGGAGCTAAGGACGGTCAAAAGGGTGAATTTGGCTCCAAGTCTGAGAGGCCGAAGTTCACACCCATGAGAGCAAGGGGGGACACACGTAGTGCGGATGCGAGTGAAAGTAGTCCGACCGAACGTAAGGAGACGGCGGCAGCCGAAGCCGAACGCAGAAAGCGGTTCGAGACGAGGCAAGCGCGCGTGTGTTATACGTGCCAGAAGCCGGGTCACTTTTCGGCGCAGTGTCCAGAAACAAAAAGAGAAGTCGTGTGTTTGTCATTATGTAGCACTGACGAGAACATGAAGCTTCTCGAGCCTTACATGCGAGACTTCCTCGTGAACGGGAAAGAGTGCCGAGTGCTTCGTGATTCCGCAGCTACAATGGATGTAGTTCACCCCTCTTACGTAGAACCCGATATGTTCACGGGCGAGTGCGCATGGATCAAGCAAGCCGTGGAAGCTCATAGCGTGTGTCTGCCCGTAGCAAAAGTGTTTATTGAAGGACCTTTCGGAGCAATTGAGACGGAGGCCGCAGTGTCATCTATGCTGCCCCCCCAGTACCCATACCTATTTTCGAACAGGTCCGATCACCTCCTGCGCGAGAAGGGGCTTTTGTTTGGTGAGGCTAGCGTTCAGGCCTTAACCAGATCGAGAGTTCGGGAGCTCGCTGCAAAGGCAGTAGTTGCGGGGCCGACGTTGTCGAACAATGAGAAAGGGTCGGAGGCGCAGCAAGCTGATATTCAGAGCACGTCCGAACTGAATAAAATTGAGCCTGAAGCGTTGAAGGCCCCAGGTACTGGAGAGGAAATGCCCGACACGGGAAAGTTAGAAGAGCTTCCGGTCGAGCTTCCGGGAATAGGCTCAATGACGAAAGGGAAGACACTGATCAGGTCATTAGTGACTTAATCATTAAAGCACCGCTGTCGGCTGAGCAGAAAACCGAACTACACCAACTCTTACAAGAGTTTCAAGGTCAGTTCTCTGAGAGGCCTGGTAGGACTTCTGTCCTTACTCATGATATAGAACTTACCTCCTCAGAGCCAGTACGATCCAAGGCGTACCGGGTGTCACCCCGCCAGCGCGATATTATGGAGGCTGAGGTAAAGAAAATGCTACAGCACGGTGTTATTGAGGCGGGTGAGAGTGATTATACCTCCCCTTTGATTTTAGTTGAGGTACCGGGCAAGGAACCTCGTCCTTGCGTCGACTACCGCAGGCTTAATTCCATCACTAAGGATCAAATTTATCCGATCCCTAACATCGAGGAGCGCCTTGAGAAAGTTAGTAGCGCTCAGTTTATTTCCACCCTAGATCTTGTCAGGGGTTATTGGCAGGTTCCACTTACAGAAGAGGCTAGTAGGTATGCGGCGTACATTTCACCAATGGGAACATTCCGTCCTAAAGTTTTGAGTTTTGGTTTGAAGAACGCGCCATACTGTTTTTCAAGCCTCATGGACAAAGTGTTGCGGGGACAGGAAGAATTCGCTTTACCGTATTTAGACGACGTAGCGATATTCTCCGCATCCTGGTCTGAGCATATGGCACACTTGCGGGCAGTGCTAACCCGCCTGCGCGAAGCGGGCTTGACAGTCAAGGCTCCCAAGTGCCAATTAGCACAGGCCGAGTTTGTCTACCTCGGTCACGTGATTGGACAGGGTCGTCGCCGCCCCTCTGAAATAAAGGTGGCCGCTGTGCGAGACTTCCCGCAACCGCGCACGAAGACCGATATTCGGTCGTTCTTAGGTGTCGCCGGCTACTATCAGAGGTACATCCCCTAATACTCCGATATGGCGGCTGCCCTGACGGATGCTCTAAGAAAAACAGAGCCCCAAACAGTCGTCTGGAGCGAGACAAAGGAAAGAGATTTTAGCGCCCTAAAGAGCGCCCTAACAAGCCAGCCTGTGCTACGATCGCCAGACTACACGAAAGGGTTCGTTGTTCAGTGCGATGCTAGTGAGCGAGGCATGGGCGTTGTACTGTGCCAACGGGAAAATGGAGAAGGGGAACACCCCGTCCTGTATGCTAGTCGTAAGCTGACCTGTCGTGAGCAGGCGTACAGCGCCACCGAGAAAGAGTGTGCGTGTCTCGTGTGGGCCGTTCAGAAATTGTCATGCTACCTAGCCGGCTCGAGGTTTATCATTGAGACGGATCACTGCCCTCTCCAATGGCTGCAGACCATCTCTCCCAAAAATGGCCGCCTCCTGCGCTGGAGCCTCGCTTTGCAACAATATTCCTTTGAGGTGCGCTACAAAAAGGGGAGTCTCAACGGTAACGCCGATGGCTTAAGTCGAAGCCCCTAACGTAGGAATCCGCCTCAAAGTTGTTTGTTACTGATGTTTTCTTCCTGAGGCAGGATTTTTAACATATTGCTTTTGTTTAGTGTTTCAAAGTGATTATGTGCTTTCTAGTGCAATTTTCCAATTTGTGGACGCGTTCTGAGTGCTGCTTGACTACTCTAAGGAACTAGGCAGTAGTATAAAAGGGGAAAGAGCCTGGCAGAGCTTAGTGAGGGTTGTCTCGTGCTTGCGGACTGAGCGGTTGCGTTTCGGCGTAGTTCTAACGCTTGCTGGGAACGAGCACAAAAATGGCAACTCTCCCGAAGTCACTTTGCAGTGCCCTGTGTGAACCTGAACCTGAGAACGAGGCCTTCTCTGTGCGCTGCGCTCAAGCAACGTCGAGGGACGACCGGTTTCGATTACGAGCATCATCGAGCGACATCCCTCCGGACAGCGGATGCAGTCCCCTGACCATCGGGATCTCCTTCTCCCGGCGGGGCGGTCTGTTACGTTTCGCCTACGACGCGCGGTATAGCCGGCGCGGATGCAACGGACGCCGCGGCTTCGTTCAAAGTGGCGGTCATTTGGACCCGTTCATCGCTGCCGTAACGCCTCCCGTCAAGCGCGTCCAGGCAGGTCTCAATGCCACGTGTCGTCGTGTGTGCGTGTGTGTGTGTGTGCATGTTGGTGCCCACGCTTGTCAAAGCGCGGCAGCCGGGGAGAGGAGCTCCCCAACTGGGAGGCGAGGAGGTCTGACCGGCGCCGGCCCGGCGGACGCGCACGTCACGTCTGAACATGTCTGAGCGTCGCCGTATCGGGCGCCTCATCCCAAGCCATTCCTTCTTGCCCTCGACTCCGAGGGTATAAAAAGCCGCTGCCCCGGACGCCAAAGAGACTTCGATTTCTTCCTTCGAGTAACGTGGTCGCCCTGACCGGCTGCTCTTTTGCGATGCCAGAATAAACAAGTTGTTCTGTTGCCAGTCGACTCATCCTTTGCCGGGACCTTCGGATGTTTCCAGCTTTGCCCCAGGCCGCCAGGCCAACGCTACCCTTGGGGCTTGCAACCCTTTTGCAACAGCGGCGTCGGTGCAGCGAGTGCCGGTTCTTCATGCGGCGTCGCGGGTTCAGCGTCTTCATGGGGCGTGGTCGGTGGAGGATCTTCGGCGTTTCGCTCTTGAGCAACCTCACCTCCAGAGATTGCTCTGCCTTTAGTTTCCCCTACGGGGGCTGGGAGACCTTCCTCGTACCGCGGCTGCGTAGCTGCGGCGTGGCGACGCAAAGCTCGAGGTTGACGGCGATGGTGAGCGCCAAAAGCGGTTCGGCGTGCACTCTTCTCGACGCAGGTACTCGTCGATTTCCTGCGGACGTTGCCCGAAGCGTGGTCGTGGGGCGTTAATGGCAAATCCTCGAAGACCGATAAGTCGGCACGGGCAGTGACGAAGAATATGGCCGGCCTCACCGCAATGGAAGCAATGGAACGCTTCACCGCAATGGAACGGCCGGTTGTCGGAAGTCCTCCAGGCGTCGCATTTCCTGGGGCTTGAGCGTCGGTCATAGGCTGGGCGGGCGGGGACTGGGAGGCGGCGTTGTGGAACAAGTGGCTCATCTCGGGGAGGACGTGGGGGTTGTCGTTGGGGCTGGGCAGTCCTCACTGCAGTGGCGTAGGTCATGGCCTGGGGATCTGTGGCCGTCGGGGTTCCAAGTGCCTGTTGCACGTCTTCCCGTACCACGTCCATCAGAGTCGCTGCTTGTGGCTGTGGGGAGGATGGCAGTAATCGGCGTAGCTCCTCTCGGACGATTTCGCGGATAACTTCCCGCAAGCTGTCGCTGGTGGTGGCCGGCGTGTCCGAACGGATTGCACAGGCAGAGGAAGGACGATTGTACTGCCGAGCTCGGACGTCGAGGGTCTTCTCAATCGTGCAGGCTTCTTGCATGAATTCCTCGACTGTTTTTGGCGGCTGGCGGACGAGGCTTGCAAAGAGTTGTTCTTTTACGCCGCGCATTAAAAACTGAACTTTCTTTTCCTCGGTCATCCCGGGGTCGGCGCGGCGAAATAGGCGCTTCATCTCCTCGACGTAACCGCGGACGGGCTCATTCGCAAGCTGGATCCTGGACTCGAGGAGTCGTTCGGCTCTTTCTTTCCTGACGACACTGGTGAATACCTTCAATAGTTCTCTCTTGAATAGCTCCCATGTCGTAAGGGACGAATCGTAGTTTTCGTACCACGTGCGTGTGGAGCCATCCAATGAGAAGAACACGTGTCCAATTTTTGCCGCATCATCCCACTTGTTGAATGACGCCACGCGCTCAAATTGATCCAACCATTCTTTAGGGTCTTCGCCTAGGGGTCCATTGAAAGTTGGCGGCACCCGCGGCTGCTGCAGTATGATCGGTGTCGACATCTTCGGCGAGGTTGCGGTGCTCGTAGCCGCCTCTTTTCGCTGTCTTGTGCGGTCAGCCAGTTTCACGAACTCGGGCTCCTCTCCCTGGAGACGTCGGCTGGCTCGCTGAGCTGCTGGCTCGTCCTCGGGTGCGAAGCGCTCAGGGCTGGCTTCACGACTTGAAGGGGGCATCCGGAACATGGAAGGCTACCCCGCTCCTCCACCAGATGTCACGTAGTGGTGACGGCAGTGGAAGCAGCGATGAAGACGGACGAAAGGGTCTTCTAAAAGAACTGTTTATTGGGCTGACTTACGCCCAAAATGGACTGGATCACTTGGCGGCGGCCAAGCGACAAGCGTGCTCGGCGGTCGTTGAACAGAATGCCGGCCGCTGTCGGCCGTGCTCAATTTAAAGCTGATAGCGAACTTTCGAGATAAAGAGCGCAAAGTTACTAGAACATTCCGGAACAACGTAGAATCAGCTCTTCCTGGCTGCGATCAATCGAGATAAATCTAGTCGCGTCTTGCGTCGCAAACAAAGCGATAAAGTGATGTGGCGGCAGATTTGAAAAACGAACAAACACTGCAAATATTCGCGGCATTATATATACCCCGCGATCTGTTGGAGCGCGGCTGCGGGGTTGCTTAGCAGCACTGCAGCCGACATATGGCGCGACGAGCTGAAATGGCTCGCTGGCTGGCGTAGTAAAGCTTTCGCTTTAAAAGCTCTCCACAAATACTACGGTTCGGAAGCCCACTCGGTATGAGTGGACGCAGTCTACACGGGTTAAGACGCGGCAATTGCAGTCGTTAACCACACAGTCCAGCCCATCGCCACTCTCCACCATCGTGCCACATCTACCCCGGAATCCTCTGAAGAGGCGACAATCGCGCTTGCTCTTACGCACAAACTAATGCCCGGTATATCCTTACCGACTCAGAAACTGCACACAACTTTCTGCGCGAAGGCGAGTCCATAATAATAATAATTGGTTTTTTGGGGAAAGGAAATGGCGCAGTATCTGTCATATATCGTTGGACAGGACACGTGAACCGCACCGTAAGAGAAGGGATAAAGGAGAGACTAAGAGGAGAAAGGAAAAAGAAGGTGCCGTAGGGGAGGAATCCAGAATAATTTCGACCACCTGAGGATCTTTAAGTCCATGAGACCATATTCTGCATCCTCAGCTCGCCCCTCATAAACCCGCCCCGCCACGTGGAGCTTATGTGGGTGCCTGCGCACTCTGGGAACCCCGTCAACGAAGCCGCTAAGGACCACTGCTGAGGTCTTATCAATACAGTGGCAGCGGAATCGAAGTCGAGCTATTCCCGGGAGGGCATGCACTCCTTCAGCGAGCTGAGCCAGGCTTATTGCTCCGAGCGCCACCCATATCCCCCACCCCACCAATCCCTTGACAATTACCACTAAATAATATCGCGCCACCTTGAGACCCGCACCCATATCTCCCACCATTTTTTCGTCCGCATCCACCCGGGAGCATGCAGTCCCTCCTGTACCCAGTGCACCCATATCCACGCTACCCTGTCCCACATTCGCATTGAATGCCCTGCGGATCCTCCCCAGTGGGGCCCGGAGCTCCTAGCCACTTGAGAGTAATGAGAGATTCTTCTGCGCTCGAAGGACCCGGCCAGGTTGAAGATTGTCACTGACCGGGCAGCCCACGTCATTAATCTCCATCAACTCATGAACATATAACGCAGTGGTCTCGTGCTGGGACCCACGGACCTACGTGTCCCAAATCCCTTATGACTTGGTCATTGAAGTTATTTCTCTCTCTCACCCCAGGTGGTCGAATTTATTCCCGAAGGCCCTCAACTACGACACCTCTCTTTCTTGTTTCACTCTCACTTCTGTCCCTTCCGTCACGATGGGGTTAAGGTGTCGACCGAGTAGCGAGGCAGTTACTCCACCTTTAGTTTCTTAAAAACACAAATAAAAAATTGACGCATGCCCTATAGAATCGAAATCGTGACGCGCATGGCGGTCAACGATAAAATCTTGGCATGTATTGATGGCAGTACGAAGAGAATGTACGGGGGAGCATGCTCACGCAGGGTCTATTGGTAATAAGTTAAGTTGGATTCAGGGAGGAAAGACTAGGAATTAAATTTTGTCAACGGAGCCGATGAAATTGCGTCGATCATTTGAAGAGCTATGGCGTTTTCTTAACCTCTTCCAGCGCCTTGTTCTTCCAGGCAAAATAAGGCAAACTTTTTTCCTAAGCTCCACACGTACCTAAAATGTAAGGGGAGCGGCACACAGAAGTTAATAATAATTGGTTTTGGGGGAAAGGAAATGGCGCAGTATCTGTATCATATATCGTTGGACGCCTGAACCACGCAGTAAGGGAAGGGATAAAGGAGGGAGTGAAAGAAGAAAGGAAGAAGAGGTGCCATAGTGGAGTGCTCCGGAATAATTTCGACCACCTGGGGACCTTTAACGTGCACTGACATCGCACAGCACACTGGCGCCTGAGCGTTTTTCCTCCATAAAAATGCAGCCGCCGCGGTCGGGTTCGAACCCGGGAACTCCGGATCAGTAGTCGAGCGCCCTAACCACTGAGCCACCGCGGCGGGGCAACACACAGAAGTTTTAAAAGTAGAAATTGAAATTTGTTTTCGAGGAAAGGAAATGACGCAGTAATAATAATAATAATAATTTTAATAACAATAGTAATAATAATAATAATTGTTTTTTGGGGAAAGGAAATGGCGCAGTACCAGTCCCGTATATCGTTGGATACCTGACCCACGCCCTAAGGGTAGGGATAAAGGAGGGAGTGAAAGAAGAAAGGAGAAAAGTGGTGCCGTAGTGCAGGTTTGGTTGGTAACAACTTTATTCAAAAGTCCCGCAGGGCTTTCGCCGACGGAGGGCTTCGGAATAATTTCGACCACCTGGGGATCTTTAACGTGCACTGACATCGCACATCACACGGGCGCCTTAGCGTTTTTCCTCCATAAAAACGCAGCCGCTGCGGTCGGGTTCGAACCCGGAAATGACGCAGTAACTATTTCACATATCTCGGTGCGCACCCTAACCGCGCCGTAAGTGAAGGGATAGAGGAGGGAGTGAAAGAGGAAAGGAAAAGGTGCCCTACGGGAGGTCTATGGAATAACTTCGACCACCTGGGGATCTTTAATGTGCACTAGATGACATCACACAGCACATGGGTGCCTTTTAGCGTTTCGCCTCGATCGAAACGCAGCGGTCGCAGTCGGGTTCGAACCCGGGTACTCCGGCTCAGTAGACGAGCGCCTTTACCACTGGGCCACCGTGGAGGGTGAAAGACGTTTAGTTAACTGAGAAAGTTTGCGTAGCCTGTAATATGCGCTTCATCCACTATTTCCAAACAGTGGTGCTGAAAAGGCTGCTTAGAATTTGCTCTATAAATTAGCGTCATTGCAGTTATTTCAGTTCCGAAAGCAACTGTCAGTACTTTGCATGTAGCTTGCATAGCAATCTTTTTTGTACAGTGCATTTAAACCAAGATGCAGGTAAAAGGAGAGTGCAATTTGTTGCGGAATATATAATCGTTAAGGATATGTAGCTTCCATAAAATCTAGTTAAAAGCAGGTTTTAAATGCTGTATCGATTAACAATCACTTTATGGTTGAGTACGCGTTATGATTTTTATTTATTTATTTACACAATACTACAAGCCTTTTGCTTAGGTTCAAGCAGGGAGGGCACGAATATATGACATCAATACAAAAACAATCAGTCGGGTGTAAAAAAACACGTGCGACAAATAAAATTGAAGAATACGCCTATACATTTCTCTAAAATACATCGTGAGCTGCCTACGAAAAAGTCACCAGTGGATATCATCGTCTAGATGTTAGTTGGAAACAGGAGATACTGGGTTATACAACACACAATCATCAGGAAACACACCAGTATTAAAAATTAAATTAATAACGGTAGCTAAACCATTCACAAAAATTAATAAAGGAGAGGGCCAAGCACATTTTCCTAAGGGACCCCGGAAGTTACAGGGATATGTGAAGAACAAGAACCGCCAATCTCCACAAACTGCGTCCTGTTTTGTAGACAAACTGCAATCAAGCCAAAGCGGAATGTAGGTATACCGATCTGTATTATTTTCAAAAGAGCTTATTATGCGGTACCTTTTGAAAAACTTTGGTGAAGTCTAAATATAGAACATCAATTTGCCCATTTTTGTCCAAAGCTGCTCTGAAATTGTGAATGGTTGTTACCAGTTGAGTATTAGTATAGAGAACCTATTCCGGAAGCCGTGTGGAGCAGTTTTGGGAATTATCAGAGTTCAATTCTCTGCGAATATGACTCGCAATGACACATTATGACTCGCAATGATATGATTATTGCTTTGAGCCAGTCATTCCGCAAATAGCAAACTACAAGGAGAAAAACGAGCGAAATGTTTTTAACGAAAAACGAGACAATGACTCAGCATAAAGACGCAAAAATAGATTAGGATTGCCGCCTGGGCCTGATGAACGCTTTGAATTCAATCGAAGTAGCATTTCATTTATACCTTCCTTAGACACAATGTTGACAGGTTCAAAAGAATCAGAAACAAATTCATGAAAATTTTTGTCGCAATCAGTTAAAAACACAGAGTGAAAATAATTTTAAGACCTGACAATACTCTTTATGCATGCCGTAACACGTCCATCGATCACGAATTGGTCAATCGTTTTAAACGACTCCACGATGTGATTCGAAAATTTAGCTGGATTACTTTTCATGAACTGTGGAAAGCATTCGATGAATTGCCGTTTCCTGGGGTTCTAATTTGAGAAGACAGTTCAGCTGCACGTTGTCATAGAACATCTGAGTTCGCTCGTCTGGACCGGTCTAGGCGTTTGACCTTCCGTTTGAGATTGCTAATGTGACATTTAATCCATGGATGTGTTTTCCTAACTTCTTTTGTCTTTTCAGGAACAAAATTATGCAGCCAAAATTTAGCGTTCCTTGCAACTGCTCCACAGAACCGAGATATCATTATCGAAAAATTTATCAAAATCGATGTCAAGGCAATCAAGCACTAACTTATCATTTGCATGCAAATTTTTTTTATAAGTTTGTGCACTGGTTTATATACATTTTGCAGAGGCAAAGTATTAAAGATACAAGCACCAGTTTGTGATCCGATATTTATTTTACCACAGATCACCTGTGTGCAGAAAAATAACGACTAACGAATGTCAAATGACCCGCCGCGGTGGCTCAGCGATTAGATCACTCGGCTACTAATCCGGAGTTCCCGGGTTCGAACCCTACCGCGGAGGCTGCGTTTATATGGAGGCAAAACGCTGAGGCGCCCGTATGCTGTGCGATATCAGTGCACGTTAAACATCTCCAGGTGGTCGAAATTATTCCGGATCCCTCCATTACGGCACCTCTTTCTTTTTTCTTTTTTCACTCACTCCTTTATCCCTTCCCTTGCGGCGCGGTTCAGGTGTCCAACGATTTATGAGACAGATATTGGGCCAATTTTTCCCCCCCCCCAAAAAAAATACAATTAGCGAATGTCAAGTTTAAGACGGAGCTACATAGACCTCGCAGCCTCGTCCGGTCATTCAAAAATTGATCAATACAATGAACAATCGTTAAGTCTAACATTATGTCCCAGTTCCAACAAGTATTTGTCCGCAATAATGAAGGGCTGTGAAGGCGAAAGCATTTGCATCTTTTTAATCCACTTACATATCTACTATTCACCCTTAATGTGCCCTAATCGCCATAATCTAACTCAATACCACGAATTCCATTTTTATTTTACTGAAATCCACCAGAATCCAACATTATTTCACCGCAATCTTACCTAGTCTAGCTTAATTCAACGTCACCCACTTTTAATGCGCCGCAATCCTCCAGACTGTCCCCATAATTTAGCACTCTGCACTGTAACCCAACTTGATCCACCCTAATGTAACTTAATCCAATGTACTCCAGTATCAATTCACCACAATCGAACATAATTCACCCTATTGCGACTTAATTAAATGTAATCAACTATGAACTATGTAAGGATATCACTGCAGAACAGATATTCAGCCTTAACTGAGGAAGACGACCGTAATGTTGATACAATGAACGATAATCTGACAGCTATCATTACGAAGTGCGCGGTAGAAGTAGGCGGTAGGATGGTTCGACAGGATACCGGCAAGCTATCTCAAGAGACGAAACACCTGATTAGGAAACGTCAAAGCATGAGGCCGTCTAATACTACAGACAGAATAGTACTAGCAGAGCTCTCGAAGTTAATAAATAAGGGCAAGGTAGCCGATGTAAGGAAGGTTAATATGGAGAGAATCGAGGATGCTCTAAATAACCAAGGTAGCCTAAAAGCGGTGAAGAGAAAACT